>NW_027256884.1:28731665-29331665 GCF_029215685.1 Pituophis catenifer annectens | reverse complement strand
CCTCAGAGGCGCAGTGTCTACCTCCCTTCACACTCCTTGCAGAGGGACACACGCCCCTATCCCCCCACCACTGCTACTTTTGCTCTCGGCTTCTCGGCGCTCTTAAAGTCAATCTTGAAGAGTTGGAAGACGTTTCCTTAGATCACCACCAAACTCATTGTTGGAAGAGGTGTAGGCTAGCCCCTGAAGTCCTGAGCAAAGGTCTTCCAAAGTTCAGCCAAGACTTTTCCTTCTTCTTGGCCTCATATCACAGAGCAGACACGCACAGTCACACACACCTCACGGCGCACATACCTCACGGTGTGCATGTTTGCTCACACACATTAAGGCCACAGCGACATCATTTCAGAGTCTGAAGCTCAAGGAAAGAATTTTAAGGAACTGCATTTTTATACATTGGAAGAAGACTCAAAAGGGAAAGAATAATACAGATAGGTACCTGAGTTTGAACTCTTTTTTGAGGATGGCAAGTATCAGTTAATAGACAGAATTGAGAAGTGTGTGTGAAGGTGATTCTTATGAGTGGAATACAGCCACTGAAAGATACAGAAACAATAGACATAGATGAATAGTTGTAATGTGTCTTAACAATAGCATCTATACAAAAGTCCAAGAGAAAGAATTTGGTGCTGTTTTTGAGATCATCAGGGTTAAAACCAATGGGAGAAGAGAGTGTGCTCTTGGTTACCCATCAAAGAAGAAGGTATGGATGATATTTTCCAAAATCAAAGTACAGATCTTTTAGAGAACTATGAAGTAGTAATGATCCTGTATTTTTTTTTTATTATCTTCACATCTATTAAGAAAGATGTGAAGCATGATTCTTCCAAGCAAACCCTGAACTGTTTTTCTGATCCCTTGCTCTTTCAAATCAAAGATCAAAGGATGAAGAAAGATATGAGGTAAAACTTTATTCCTGACTTGATATTATTTAAAAGTGAAGACTTGGGAAACAAAATTGAAAGAGGTCACAATGGAAGAGAGTTCATAAAAAAAGGAAAAGAAAACTAAAAATGCACTTAGCAACAATTCTGCAGACAATGTTACTGCAGAAAAAAAAAGGGAAAATGAAAACAAGGAAGGAAACACAGAAGGCAGAAAGACACATGGGTCTCCAAGGAAGAGCATGTTCAAATGAGATTTGTACATATGATGTAAAGAAAACAGAAGTTTGGAACAAGCTGAAGTAGCAAAAGATTGATAAATAAAGCAGAGATTGTTCAGGGAAGTTCAAAATAAAAGGAAGGGGGAGAAAATGAAAGACCTATGAATGAAAAGAGCAACATAGAAACTTCTAATGTTCCATTTTGAGATAGTTTCTTAGAAAAGAAGATATGCATTATTCTAGGCAAAAGAGATGATGCAGATTTTCAGTTTACCCTTGACAGAACCTAAGCCAAGAGAACATCTGGCCTCATAATGGTGTGTGCATGGAAGTTCACATCACTGAGGTTGGCCCAAGCCAAATATTTCATAAAAGGCAAATGAAGTTTTAGGCTGCCTCAATAGGAATACAGTGATTCTATTGTACTCAGCATTGGTAAGATACCACTTTAAATACTCTGGTTGTGTACCTATTTTAAGAAAGATTTAGGAAAACTGGAATAAGTGCAGAAAATGATCAGAAATTTTAAAATTAAATATTATGAAGAGAGACTGGAGGTTTTGGATAAGCCTTAAGTAAAGGTGACTAAGGGGGAGATGGTTGCAAAAAGTTCAAGGAGGAGCAGAAGTGTCCTGTACAAATTGCAATGACTGCCCCCCCCCCAAAAAAAAACAAAGTTGTGTTGCAAACCCTGGTTCTGTGTACTTGTATCCCATGTTGGATGCATTCCAGAGCTGGACACAAGACCATACATCCTGTGGTGTGTCTTGAAATATAAGTCTTATATAAATATAAGAGGAATGATCATTTGGCCCCATCTCAATTCCCCTACGGATGAGTCTTATGAAAAGTCTTAAGACAAACATTTTATATGTTTTGAGCTGAAAACAAAATGTTTATGTTACACTTCATTTTATTTATGTATTTATTCAACTTCTGTAGTTGCCCAACTCAATCCAATTGACTTTGTGTCAAACGTTGTTTTGACACAGGAACAAGCAGCTTCTTTTGACCTCAGAATAGGACTTAGATGTTTTGAGAAATGGTGTTTTGACTGTTTTGTCATAGAAAACAATCTTAAAATGAACCATTCTGGCGTTCACATGGACCGTTTTGACTTTTCAGAGGTTGAAATAAAATCTGCCTGCTCTGAGAATTCTGGCCTGAAGTTGGAACAAAACACTTCATGGTTTTGTTTTGAGTGAATGCAGCCAACTTGACTGTTTTGATGGACATTTGAAGTGGGACCTTGTGAGTTGTTTTGTTTGAGACTCTCACCATAAATGTTTTCCATTTCATGCTTACCCCCATTTTCAAGTATTTGAAAGGATATCCCATGTGTTCTCTATCATCTGAGAGCACAGAAAACAAAACGATGTTATTGACTTATAGAAAGACAGGCTCTGGTTGGTTGATTGGGGGAAAAAAATCCTAAAAGTAACAGCATTTTGACAATGAAACCACTTACCAAATGCTGAGTTCTTCTTCATGTGGTAGAGACAATCATCTTCTTGACTGCAGTAAACATTCAACGGCTGATGTGATCCCTTTGAACTCCACAATATTATTTTGTTGCCAACAACTCAACTGTAGAGATACTTTCTCCATGTCCAGAGTATCCATTTCTATGTATCATTGTCCTACAAAATAGAGAAAGATTCTGTTGGAGGTCCATCTTCAACTCCTAATCCAGCAACAAAATCTGCATATGGAAAAATAGATTGTTGGACTGGAGCATCTGTGTCATTTTTATATTACATTTGTAGAGTGGTAAGAAGGTGGCTTTCTTCAAAGTGCTGCCTTTGAACAAGGAACTAGTTCGCCACATCATAAGTCTAACATTATCCTGAGCAATGTTTCCCATCCTAAGCAATTTCCAGAATTGGCCATCATTGGTTGGAATCTACACATTGAAGGTTGGCCAGCTAGGGAAACACTGTGTCAGCTTTGGAAGCCATATTAAGCCGGAAGCTTCAATGCTGCCACCTCCTCATATGTGGGAAAGTAGGAGGGGGGATTTAGGAGAGGGGGTTAGTAAACATAATAGCATTCTTCCTGTTGGTCAAGGTCAGGGAGATTCAGCATCTGGAGAAGGAGTGGGCAGGGGGCTGGGTCGAGATGGAACGGACGTTGATTGGAGCATGTGATCGATTGGGGAGATGGGGTGGTTTGGGGAGTTTTGACTTACTGAAGGAAAATCTGGGTTTTCAGATTCGGAATTTCCCAGATGTGTCAGGTTATCTATTCTAGTAAAGATAACTTTGGAAAATGCTTGCTTCCACATCTTTACTCGGAGTTGGGGTTTTCTTGGAACGCTGACACACTGTTCTATTCAGACATTATAGCTGACAAGAGTGATCTATTTTGTTGAATTTTTTATGGCTATCCATTCTGACAGACTCTGAATGGCTTACACAGTCTAATACAAAGTTAAAATAATTACAAAGAGAAAGCAAAGCAGCCTGGCCTAAAACAGCCACTATGAAATAAGACCTGGCATCCCCATTCCTCAAACCCATTAACTCTAGGCCAGGGACCGAACTCAGGTTTAAAGGTGCTTTTAGAATACCAGGTGAGTTGGTGTCTTGGAGGGGTGGGATGCTATTCCATATTGTGGGTAGTATTGGCCCGCTAGAAATTGTGTTTAGAAATCAGGTAAAAAGAAATACCACTGTGCAAGCATCAAGTATATTTTTTAAAAAACTACTCACATGAGAATTATAATACTTGAATAAGATTTAAATATTCATAGTGTTCAGTTAATGATGGCAATTGGCACTGGAATTGCTGTTGCTAAGCAATGTGGCCGTGAAATATGACAATGTGTGACATCATGTGACTATTCTGCTTAGCAATTGCAATTCCGGAACTCCCAGTTGCCATTGTTAAGCAAATCACCATGGGTCATTATGTGAGAATGTCATATAATTTATCACCTCCTGCTGGTTTCCATCTTGACTTTGCTTTCAGAAGCCAGCAAAGAAGGTTGCAAATGGTGTTTGGGATACTTTGATGTCACAATGAAGAGCCAAGTGGCTGAAGTACAGATCATGTGACTTAAGGGATACTTATAAATTGCTCTTATTCAGTGCTATCACAAATTCAAGTGGTCACTAAACAAGTGGTCATTAAGTGAGGACTATCTGTGTAAAAGTAAATATAACTGTTTCACGATATTATTTTAGAAGTTAAGGCACAAGATTAGAAACCAGGAGATCTTGTGTTCTAATCCCACTTTAGGCACAAAGTCAGCTTCTCTCTCTCCCTCTCTCTCTCTCTCTCTCCCTCTTCTTCTCCCTCTCCCACTCTCTCCCTTTCTCTCCCTCTCCCTCCCTCCCTCTCTCTCCCTCTCCTTCTACCTCTCTCCCTGAAATCACTTTTAAAGTATTATATAAAGTAAACTGCAGGGACTTGTCTAGGTAAGAGTCAGCACTGACTTGAAGGCATGAAAAGGGAAGGGAAGGGAAGGGAAGGGAAGGGAAGGGAAGGAAAGGGAAGGGAAGGAAAGGAAAGGAAAGGAAAGGAAAGGAAAGGAAAGGAAAGGAAAGGAAAGGAAAGGAAAGGAAAGGAAAAAGAAGGGGGGGGGAAAGGAAAGAAAAAGCAAAGGGAAAGGGAAGGGAAAGGGAAAGGAAAGGGAAGGGAAAGGAGGATAAGCTAATTATGCCCTTCTCTTCCTTTTTCTTCTTCCTCTCCCCTACTCTTATCCCTTCCTTCCATTACTACCTATCTGTTAGAAAAGCAAGTTCCTTACATGTAAGGTTTCAACCTCTCAAAAATGGTAATTGTGCCAAGGTAATGAGATCATCTGCAGAGGAGACTGTAAGAGCTTTCCTCTGTTATGAATGGGGAAATTGAGACAATGTGACTTCAGTAAAAAATATTGTGGTTGTGGAGGGTGGAGGGAATAAAATGTAATGCTACATTTCAAACATCATTATGGAAATATTGAAAACTTTATATGCCTGGCATGGTGCATGAACCAATCCTTGCAAATCTTCACTAATACTGTCTTCACTAGCATTTTAAAAATGAAGACGGGGGAAAAAAATACAAAACCACATAGTCCTCTATTGACCAGAAATGCTTTTCCAGACCTCTTTCTATTTGAAGCTTATTTTTTTTAAAGCAAAGAGGAAATTCTTTTTGGTTTCATGGTTGCTGCCAGCCTCTTAATATAACCACACCATTGAAAATGAGCTGTTTCATGACAGTTGGTTTGACTCATTGCTTTTGGAGAGTGTGTTTGTGTGTGTGTAAGTATGCATGCGTGTGTATTATATTGTGGAAGGAGACCATGTATGGATCATCTTTCTCTGATTTCACCACTGAGGAACATTCCTGTGGTTGCTCCTGCAATTCTTTCAAAGAAAATAAATGATACAAGGAGAATGCTTTATCCCTTAGGAGTGATATAATGAAACCTTAACATCAGGAGGGACAGAAGAGATGGAAGAAAGAGTCATGTAATTGCTAGAAGCCAGGGACCAGTCAATATAATGCTCACCAAATGATTCAGCTTCAATTCCCATCAGCCCTAACTAGCCTAATGAATAGCAAGGGATTGTGGGAGTTGTCATTCAAAAGATGTAGCAGGCAGCAGGGCGCCTGGACCCAATTTGATGCTTAACAACTTTTCTGAACAACTTCCCAGGATAACGCCCAAATGACAGTGGAAACACTTGGCCTTTCCCCAGTATTCCAGACAGTGTCTTCTCCTTACTCATTTTCCAATTTCTGAAAAATTTTGAACCCTAAAGCTGTTCTGCCCCAGCTTCGGATTCCCAGAGAATGTGACACACACCAAGCTTCACAAACACTGTTTAATTCCAAACCCGTTTCAAGAATGCAGGCTTCCCGTGCAAAGGGTCCTTATCAAAGTTATTAAGAACAAAGTCTGACAAAGGTTGGCAACCAGCCCAGAAAACCAGATATGAGAAGTCACTCGCTCTCCAAGATGCTCTGTAGTAATGAGACGTTGTTTCCAGCAAGAACGCACTAGCTGCGTGCGACTTAAATAGGCTAAGGGAGTGGCCAATTATCCTCAAGCCCTACTCTCAAGTAGACCTCCTCCTCCTGAGTAGCCACTCCTGCCTTTTGGCAGCCCTGTGTGCCCGAGCATTGAGGAGAGGCTTCTCCACTTCGCTCTCTCCACTGGAAGGAGCCTCTGGAGGTTCTGAAGGCCCTGGCTGAGTCTCTGCCTCTGGCATCACATCCTCTTCGGCCTCCTCACTGTCTGACACGAGCGCTGGCTGTGCAGGCTGCTGGCGCGACACCACACTAGCCTCCTCATTGGGATCAGCCACAATCCGCGCAGGCCGCTGGCGGGCCACAACAAAAGCTCAGAGTTGCAAGGAATAAATAAGGCAAGGAAACCTTTCTTAATTATGCATGATTCTATGATGGAAGCAGACCATTGGCAATTGGGAAATGTTTGTCTCCCCAAACTACTTCAATAGGGGAGGAAGGGAAAAAATTGGATTCCTAGTACCATGGGAAGTAGTTTTGCTTTGCTATATGAAATATCCTAGCAATGATAATGTATTCCCTCTTTCCTTAAGATCTGTCCCTTGCAAGCAATTTTATCTGATTTTGAAGGTGGGTGGGTTTAAAAATCCAGTTACAAAAGTTTTTATAAAATGCATTCTTCAGGTACAATGCGTATGTGTGTTCATTCATTGGCATCCTTCAGTCTCAAGAGACTATAGTATCGTGCTCTGGAAAGAGGTCCTAAAACAGCATCTAGTGTGACTAAAAAGGCCAATTCGAGAGTGGCAATCCCTTCCATACTGAGGGCAGATACATTCTGTCCCCTGCCCAGCCCCCAGATTTCGCTGGTTTCGGGACTGCCTCTTTGCCTCAGCCTGCCAAACAAGTGTCTCTTCGAATTGGAGAAAACCATGCTGCATCTTTAGCCTCCAAGCTGAATGATCGGAGGTCAAGGTTTCTCAGTTGTTAATGTCCATTCCCAGGGCCTTTAGGTCTCTCTTGCAGATATCCTTATATCGCAGCTGTGATCTCCCTCTGAGGCCCTTTTCCTGCACTAATTCTCCATACAGGAGATCTTTTGGAATCCGACCATCAGCCATTCTCATGACATGCCATGGGTGTTCATAGTGTTTATATAATTACATCCTATACATATATGGATCAGCATTATATTTTCATTCCAAACACAAATGTTGAGTTCCATCTTGTTGAAACACCAATACGGAGGCATCTGTTTGCTCAAATGGTTCTTCCATATACTACAACCTTCAGTCCAGTGATAGCATCAAATGCTGTCAAGATAATTCAAGGGGATTTCAAGTTTTTAAGAAAAGATTGGACAGCTATTTATCTGGGGCGTTACCATGCTGGAACTGCTTTCAGATTGATATTCTTGAATGGATTAAAACAAGAACATCAGAAAACCACCTAATCTGATATGGGGCCTAACAAAATTCTCTTGCCCTTTGTTGCTAATGTACATGTTACTCAGAGTCGTGTATGGTATGTGAGAGTAGCAGCTATATAAACCAAGTAAATAAACAAATACAAAAATAAAAAAAAAAAAAATTAATCAGGACTCTACCCATATGCAAAACTGCATGAGAATTATAGACAAGATAGACACACATGATGCATCATTTCTGATCTGATTGCAAAAATAGTGCCTTTTACTGATGTCAATTTTGGCATGGTTGACTAGCTGTGAGACTTTTTTCCCAATGCCTCAGGAAACACAATAAGTTTCTTAATTAGAGCTGAACAATGTGCTCCCTGTGGGAATTAATGTAGCCATTGAAGCTTCCTTAATGTCTATTTCCCCAAATTAATGTACATATTTTTTTGATGAAAATCAATCAGTCAATCAATCTGGCACTCTATAAAGCAAAACTGTAGTCTCCAGCATCATTTTTTTTTTTTTGCCAAGAATGCATTTACAAAAGCCCCAGAGACAAATCAGAAAACAGAAAATTTGGATGGCTACAACCCAACACGATGTTTAAACAACTGTCTATTGTCTAGAAAAAAAGAACCTCACCAATGTGCTATTTTATATATTCATGGATGTATTTTGTGAATGTACAATCTCTGCTCCCCATGGGAACCATTTTATGAGACCATTCGCAACATATCCCTGTTCTAAATGTGTACATTGTCCCAAAGCATTGCTACCTATTCCTAGCAACCCAGGTTTGTTAGGTTTGTTCAACTCTAGGTCTCACTCTACTTGCAAGTGATATTTTTGTTTTGGCATGTTCACACAGTACTGAATTTTTCTGCTTCTAAACACAGGGGCATTTTAACAGACAATAACCAATAAAGGAGAATATTTGTAGCTCAGGGTTGAAATGAGAAGTGCTCTCTGAGCTTGGTTGCTTTCCTGCAGACATCTCATTACCCAAACTAGATAACATCATCAGTGCTAGTCAGTTGTTTGGTTATGGATGTGGGTGGACAAACTGTCCATAATTTGATAATTCAGTTGAAATTCATATGGAAACTGTTTAAATCCAGGGAAGATATATTTAATGTCGTCATCGTCGTCATCATCATCATCATCATCATCATCATCATCATCATCATCATTATCATCATCATCATCTCAGTGAATTCTGGAATGAGATTGCTAGATTATTATGCATTTAAGAAAGGAAAATGAACATATTTCTTTTTTATAATACAGAAAATAAAAAGTCTCAAATCCATTTGAAAACTGAATATGATTCTGGATCCATGGATGTGGGGATTGTTGTGGGGATTTCTGATTTTTTAATTAATTTTATTCCCAGCACATTGATAACAGCCAGGGATGTTTTCTTAATAAATCCTTTCTTTTACAGGCAGATTCTAAGAAAATGAGCAGCCTACACAGAAAGTTGCATCCAGAACCCTATAAATATATTTCTCTAATACTATCTGGCATAGTTTTTGACCTGCAGTAGCATCTTCCTTGTTCCCTATATATATGTCTATTG
Source organism: Pituophis catenifer annectens (assembly GCF_029215685.1). Classification (NCBI taxonomy): domain Eukaryota; kingdom Metazoa; phylum Chordata; class Lepidosauria; order Squamata; family Colubridae; genus Pituophis; species Pituophis catenifer. Next base: position 29,322,599 of record NW_027256884.1, on the reverse strand, counting down.
TCATCAACATGATTTTTGAATAGCAATATAGCCAAGATTTTTATGTCATATTTGCCAGTATTCCATAAGACCGAGCTTGTCACTTACATTGTTAGTAATCAGATCAAATTATATCTCAGGCATTTACTCCTCTTTCTGAAAGAATGCCAGAGATATGGCTCAGATGGTTCAATTCAATTCTATTTATTACAGTCATAGACCAGAGACCAGAACAAATAAAAACACTATAAAATAATAAATAACAACTAAAATCTATCATAAAATCCAGTCGGTCAATTATACATGGTCTAACTATGCTAAAATTACAATCCAGGTGTTTTAAGGACACTCATCAACAGTGCATTTTTCACAGAGTTTTCTGTGGATAGATAAGATTGCCCATCTAAAAGTCATGATTGAGACCAAACTTCAAATCTGGCTGCCTGCCCAGGTGACTTGCAAACATTTGCAAATGTCATTAAGGTTGCAGTAATCCTTAGAGAAAGATCAGTAAATTTTGTGAAAAGCAATAATTATGATTATTTAAAAAAAGAAAGAAAAAAGCAGGCTAGAACACAAGGAAATTTCTGTTAGGGCTTGTTCTAAAGTTTGTAAAGAAATATAAATCATTTTATAGCATTTGTAGGGTGATATGCAACTTTCATTCTTTTCAATTTCTGTACTAATTTCTTCTCAGGAATGTCAAAAATTTCCCCTTAATCCTTCCTTCGGGTTTATATCACTGTGTATTGAAGGAGGTTAATTTGTCTTGAATTAAGGGTAATATTTTTCAAACCCATTGCAAACTGACAAATTATCACAGGATCTGTTACTCCATTTACCTTACCATGTATCATGCCACGTGCGAGAGTGTTTTTCTAGAAATAGGAGTGATATTACCTTATGGCAGGAATGAGCAAATATGGCCCCTTTATGACCTGTGGACTTCAACTCCCAGAATTCCTGAGCCAACTTGGGAGTTGAAGTCCACAAGCTGTAAAAGGGCCACAGTTATCCACCCCAGCTTTATGGGATATTAGGATGGTGGTAGGCCTTATTTGCTCATCTAGAGTTTTACCACCATAAGGGGCTGAGGAATTTGAAAATGACCTTGAGAATATCCTATAGACAGGGGAGCTCCTGATAAGAAAGTGGTAAAATCAAATAGAAAAAGCTTAAACTGAAAGGAATCCACTTCCTGGGCTGAAAGGTATGGGATGAGTGAAAGACAGCCCATATGAGGAGAAGGAACTCAAAAATCAAATCTGGAGGAAGACATTCCTGCATTGTTGTCAAGGAAACTATGCATATGGCCAGTGGGCTGCAACCAGTTTAACAACTGGTTCTGTGAGCATGCATGCACCTAATGCACTTGTTTGTAGCATTCAAAATACAGCAATTTGAAGGTCAGCTGCTTACCTTCTAAGGCAGCCCTAGTAAGTAGAACAGCGGAGGCATGGAAATCAGCTGTGCCACGCAAATCAGCTGAGCCAGAAAGAAGGAAATATAGGACAGGATAGGGCGTGGGTGGGGCCAGCTGATCGTCGGAACTATTGGTTTGCCCGAACCGGTCCAAACCAGCAGCAGCCCACCACTGGATATGGCTTAAACACAGGGGTGAAATGCTCCCAGTTCGGACCGGATCACCCGATCCGGTAGCGATGGCGGCGGGTGGTTCAGAGAACCGGTAGCAGAAATCCCTGCACCTCCCCACCTTGCCCAGCTAAGTCACACAATTATCAGAGGCTTTTTTTTTTTTTTTTTTTTTACTTTTAAAAGTATTTTTTCTACAACCTCTTTGGCCGAAAAAATGCTTTTAAAAGTAAAAAAAAAAAAAGAAGCCTCTGATGATCATGCGGCTCAGCAGGGATCGTCAGAAGCTTTTAAAAGCATTTTTTCTGCAACTCTTCGGCCAAAATGTTTGTAGAAAAAAATGCTTTTAAAAGCCTCTGATGATCCCAGCTGAGTTGCCTGATCATCAGAGGCTTTAAAAAAAATGCTTTTAAAAGTAAAATAAAAAAAAAAGTTAGCCATGCCCACCCAGTCACATTACCCCACCACCACTAAGCCACGCCCACAGAACCGGTAGTAACAAATTTTACATTTCATCCTTCTTAAACATTTAGACACATTTAGATGCCAGATGATGATACCTTCAGAGTAAAATACTCAATCTTCTGTCTTAATTCTATCTGCTTAGTGAGGAACAATGATGAACAAGAAAGTGATGACTGGGTCATATCAAAGCTGTCAGGACATCAGATCATGGAAGGTGCTACTAGACGGGGGTGAAAAAATTTCTTGCTTAGAAGGATTACAAGCATTTCACGTTTTATATTCTGTACAGATGAGTACATAGAATATGAAATGCTTGAACCAAGAAACACTTGAATCTGTCAGAGCAAAAATGAAGCAAACTAAACTAGACGTTTTAGGAATAAGTGACTTTAAGTAGACCAGAATGAATAATTTAAATCAGATGATTACATGCTATACTATTCAAGGTATAAGATCTTATGAAGGAATAGAGTGGCAGTGATATTCAAAAAGGTCATCTCTATCTATAGACTTGGCTATAACTCAATAAATGACAGGTTTATATCTCTTGCAAATAGTGGGTGCAATATCAGGAAAGGATGCTATTCTATTAATGGATGGTTGGAATTCAAAAGTTGGAGAGATGGAAGATTGGGAGTGAGCAAATGCAGTAATGCAGGAAGTAGGTTAAAAGACTTTTGTGGAGAGAATTCTTTATTTATTGCCAAGAGCTGTTTCATGCCAGTATACGAACATCAGCAGATGCACAACAGTGGAATCAAATTGACCACATAATAGGAAACATAAGATGGGGAAATGCAACACAGCCAGCCAGGTGCAGATTGTGGAACAAGCCATGAATTATTGGTTTCTAATATATGCATTAAACAGATACAAGGGAGAAAAAAAGAGATAGGAAAATCAGAAGAAATTGCAGGAAAATTTATAGCTAAGATAAAAATACTCAAATGTAATCATAGAAGACATCTAATAGAGGAAAAATGGCATTAGTTAATAACATAACAGGGAAAACCTACAGTTTTGCAAATGATATTATAAAATAATAGAGTAAATATGTTTAAAAACCTCCTCCAACTGAAAGAGATAATAGTTAAAGTCAAAATAGAAATAAAAACGCTACTAATTTGAGATACGTAGACAACATTGATTTGTTATATGAAGCTAAAAATAAAAGATGTGAAAACAAACTTAGAAAAAGAAAAGTGGGTGGATGTTAAACATTAGGAGAATGGTGAGAAGTAAAAATGGCCAATACTTTTTTTTTCTGTGGCAGTACATATACATTTGGTGGGATGTAGGCAACATTATTTTGGCTTACAAGAAAATTGTGGAATGAGATATCCTGGTTTGCATAGAATGACATGAGCAGGTTTCAGGTGAAAACAGGCTTTGGTTTTGACAAAATGTTCCCAAGCGGATTGATAGGTTCCCTAATCCCTACTATTCATTGGGATATTTGCAAATGGCATTAGTAAGACTAAGGTGGGCAACCTTGTCCACACATCTTTGATTTTAGTAAAAAGCACTGTATCCTGGTTTTGATCTTCAACTGATCAAAGCCGGGATGGGTAGTAGAGGTGGTAGAACTATAACCCTATCTGATGGCAAAAAGATTGAGAGCTGGGATATAAAAAGCATGAATTAATAAATGAATAAAAGGTAGACAGTGATACTAAGAGAAAGGAGAAGGATTTAATAGATCTGAATTTTGCTGCTTAGCTCTTGTGGACAATTGATGAAAGGACTGAGATAGAATAGAATAGAATAGAATAGAATAGAATAGAATAGAATAGAATAGAATAGAATAGAATAGAATAGAATAGAATTCTTTATTGGCCAAGTGTGATTGGACACACAAGGAAATTGTCTTTGGTGCATATGCTCTCAGTGTACATAAAAAGACAAGATATATTCGTCAAGAATCATAAGGTACAATGCTTAATGATAGTCAGGGTACAAACAAGCAAACAGGAAACAATATCAATATAAATCGTAAGGATACAAGCAACAAAGTTAGTCATGCTGTCATAAGTGGGAGGAGATGGGTGGTGGGAACGATGAGAAGATTAATAGTAGTGCAGACTTAGTAAATAGTTTGACAGTGTTGAGGGAATTATTTGTTTAGCAGAGTGATGGTGTTCAGGGAAAAACTGTTTTTGTGTCTTGTTGTTCTGGTGTGCAGTGCTTTATAGTGTCGTTTTGAGGGTAGGAGTTGAAACAGTTTATATCCAGGATGTGAGCAGTCTGTAAATATTTTCACAGCCCTCTTTTTGACTCGTGCAGTATACAGGTCCTCAATGGAAGGCAGGTTCGTAGCAATTGTTTTTTTCTGCAGTTCTAATTATCCTCTGAAGTCTGTGTCTGTCTTGTTGGGTTGCAGAGCCAAACCAGACAGTTATAGAGGTGCAGATGACAGAGTCAATAGTTTTTCTATTTGTTTTATAATCTGTAAACTGCCCAGAGTTGTTTTATAAGGAGATGGGCAACATAAAAATGTATTAAACAAACAAATAAACAAACAAACAAAAACAAGCAAACAAACAAACAAATAAATGTAGACATGGGTAGAATACTAGAGAAGTAAATAGAAGATAACTTTTAATAAATCTAGATAAGATCACACAGGATATTTCTATGATAGCAAAGATACAAACAGTTAAAACAGTAGCCTTTCCAATGCAGTGCATAGCTGAGAAGGTTGAATATGAAAAGAATAACAAGAGACAGAAGATTGATATTTCAAATAATGGATTTGGAAATGGTCACTATGAATACCATGGACTACAAAAATAAATAAAAATAAAATCTCATTTAACCATTCTGGATCAAAGACTAACTGCTCCTTTGTGGTGATGATCAAGAAGCAGAAAGTCTGACTTTTTGGACATACAATGTAAGGAGTTGTTGGAGTAGAAAAAAATAACTTCCCTTGACAAAGCTGAGAGAAGAGAAGAGGGAAAGGCAAGAGCTAAGACAGAATGGCAGGATCAAAGAAATTACACAGCGATCACTGGAACAGCTATAAGTTATTACTAGAGACAGGGTGAAATGGAGAGCATTTGTCCAGGAATCGACCCAATTTCAAGGGCACTTATCTACTTGCTCTGGAAATTAACTTGGGTAATAATAAAGCTTTCAAACTTTATGATTTTCCAGTTTTTAAAGAATTAGCAGGAGTAACATAATAAAGTACACACATATTTTCCCCACTTTCTTTAATGGGTAAACAGATTTTTAAGTCTAAGGAGTTACAATGGTAAGCTAAAAATTGGGCATGAGTCAGTTAAAAAGTGCTTAGCAACAGAATTCTGATCTCAACTGTGGTTGTATTGTAAGTCAAGAACTACCTATATGTTCATTTACTGACATGTGAATTTCTGCTCTTCCCACTTCACCATAAAATGATGCTTGTAGGCTTGTTTTTATTACGATCATCAATAGAGTTATAGCTGATCCATCAATATTTTTTTTAAAAAAATATAAATTAAGAGGCTAAAACAGCTGGTAGTAATTCTGTGGGTCAGTGTGGATCACCAGAATTACTCTTTAGTAGTTCTGGTGATCTACTTAGATCTATTGGTGATCTATTTAGGCCTGTTATCTCAAATTTGGCAAAAAAATAACTGTATAACCTTCTTCTCCACCTTCTATTGGTTATTTTTACTTTTTTGCCATCCTTTTTGGACATGACATCACTGATCAAACAACTAACTTGGAGCACACACTTCCCCCAAAAAAATCCCTACCCCCGAGACAGCGCTATATAAATTCTAGACATTAGAAGACTGTATGCGGATATGTGAAGAAAAGTGTTACTCTCTTATTGTGTTGCTAGTATTTTTCCAAGTCAATGTATCTCAAACACAGTAATTCCTACCAATGTTTTTCCCCAGTTTTTGTATAAATATGCACGTAGCAAGTTCTGCTACTTTGTCTTGTTTTTCTGTCCAAAGTTCAAGCTAGAATAGACCTTTTCTTGTACTTCATAGAGTAAAAGAAACAGCAGCTTCTTCTCTATCCTTTTTCCTTCTCCCTCTACTATACCTTATGCATATATATAAGCATATCAAAGTCTACCATCAGAAGCAGTGAAACAAAAGGTTGCTTAGTATTCCTGCTGAATAATAAAATTTCCCTTGACCACCAGGCACATTAATGAGCACGATATGTTAAACTATGAAAGGTGAAAATTGGAGCAAATGTTTAGATTTGCTGGTTGGCATGAGACAAGGGCTTGGAGTGACCACCCAGGTTGTAGCTCATTTGCAATATCACAAGCACATACTTCCTGGCAGGAAGCATTGGAGGAAGCTATGTTGAATCAAAGCTTCCATGTGTGAATTTCAAACACATGGGGAAAGACCAATTAGGGTGGGAGACGGATGAAAAGCATACATCTTCTTTTTTTTTTTAAAAAAAATCTAAATTTGCATCTAATGTCTATCAAACCCCAAGATGCCAAAGTGTGAGTTGCTGCTATCTTTCAATTTCATAGTATAAATTGGTTACTTTGCCTGCTAATTGTCTGAACCCGTTTCATTTAAAAAAAACTGCTTTAATTCAAAGTAGATAGAACGCAGCAACCATTATTTTGATAATCATTTGTTGGAGCTTTATTAAATTAAGTCAGCCTTGAGTTTCCTCACAAAATACATGCTGAGTGGACACGGCCTTGTAGATGACCCTCACTCTGTCAAGAATCTTGGAGTACTCATATCTAATGATCTAAGTGCCAAAGCCCACTGTAACAATATCGCCAAAAAGGCATTAAGAGTTGTAAACCTAATCTTGCGTAGCTTCTTCTCCGGTAATATCACACTACTAACCAGAGCATATAAAACATTTGCTAGACCAATTCTCGAATACAGCTGATCTGCCTGGAACCCGCACTGCATATCGGACATTAATACAAATGAACGTGTCCAGAAATATTTCACAAGAAGAGTCCTCCACTCCTCTGCTCGCAACAAAATACCTTATGCCACCAGACTTGAAATTCTGGGCTTAGAAAACTTAGAACTACGCCGCCTTCGGTATGACCTAAGCGTAGCTCATAAAATTATCTGCTACAATGTCCTACCTGTCAATGACTACTTCAGCTTCAACCACAACAATACACGAGCACATAATAGATACAAACTTAAGGTAAACTGCACCAAACTCGATTGTAGAAAATATGACTTCAGCAACAGAGTGGTCAATGCCTGGAATGCACTACCTGACTCTGTGGTCTCATCCCCAAATCCCAAAAATTTTAACCTTAGACTGTCTACTGTTGACCTTACCCCATTCCTAAGGGGTCTGTAAGGAGCGTGCATAAGAGCACAAGCGTGCCTATCATCCCTGTCCTAATGTTTCTTCTATTTGTACCTATTTTATGTATCCAATCCATGCTTATACTTATTACCAAATACGTTCTTGACAAATAAAATAAATAAATAAAATAAATGTCCAGTGGTGGTATTCAGCCAGTTATATCCGGTTCGGGCAAACCGGTAATGGTGGGTGCGGGAGGCTTTGCCCACCCACCCAGATGTCATCACGTCCCGTTTTTGACCCTTTTTGCATGCGTGGAAGGCCCTGTGCATGCACGGAGGTGGTGCGTGCTCACATTTGCGAACCGATAGTGAAGGTAAGTGAATACCACCCGTGCCTATGTCATGTCTGATTCTTAAAGGTACATTTAATGCCTCTTACCTATGGTAATATACATATAAAATGATATTCTTATTGTTCCTTTTTCATTTGGTTTTAGAGAATATTGTCTGAACATTGAAAAAGAATTGTGGAAGACATTTTTTTTAATGTGTCCATGGTATGAAATATTACATAGCCAAGACAGAAACTTCAATCTCTAAATCTCATTTCACTAAATGTTAGTCCTTTGAGATAGGCAATGTCAGGAAATTGGAATACACTTTAACCAATTTAGGGTGTAGTAACAGAATCTTTAAGGGATGTGGTGGCTCAGTGGCTAAGACACTGAGCTTGTCAATCAGAAGGTTGGCAGTTCAGCAGTTCGAATCCCTAGTGCCGCATAACAGGATGAGCTCCCATTTCTTGTCCCAGCTTCTGCCAACCTAGCAGTTTGAAAGCATGTAAAAAATGCAAGTAGAAAAATGGGGACCACCTTTGACGGGAAGGTAACAACGCTCCATGCGCCTTCAGAATTTAGTCATGCCAGCCACTGAGACATCTTTGGACAGCACTGGCTCTTCGGCTTAGAAACGGAGATGAGCACCACCCCTAAAGCTGGAAATGACTAGCACGCATGCGGGGCAACCTTTACCTTTACCTTTAACAGAATCTTGAAGGCTTGTCAAAATGTTTAAGGAAGACTGGCTTGTAATGACTCTTCTGCCAGTGAAGTAAGTTAAGAGTGAAAACATTAACATACATAATTTGGGCTGGTCTTATTATTATCATATTTTAGACAGAAATCTAAAACTCTGTTAACAAGAAGTTAGATCAGTTGTTCCTTGTCAAGGATATTTTTTGTTTATATCTCTGGTATTTGAACTCTACCAAATTCAAATATTCTGCCATAATTGTGAGTTTCATGACAGGAGAACAGCCAAAATGTTTTCTACACCATTGGAAAAAATGTACATCTGATTTGCCACATTTTTAGACAAAGAAGCATGGAAGGAGACTTTCTAGCAATTGGTAAATTTGTGTATGTGTGTCACTTATTATACATTTTCAAGGGTCTCTTGAACACACTTTCTCCCATTTTAGTAATGTATTACTTTCTCGTCAGGATAAAGGGGTGCCATAAAAGTTTTAAATCATTGCGGGATGAAATATTTGAGAATTTTAAAACATTAACTTGTGCTTGACTTCTCTTTGTTCACTAGAGATTTTAGAAATTTATTCTTTTGTTGTTGTTGTGCTTACTCCTACAAAACTAGGATTCAGTTTTTACAGAATATACAGGCAGCCTAAGGCTGTCTAAATACATGACTTTGTTTTTTGCTCATTTGTAGAAATGAAAGACCTAGAAAATTAACTCCTAGTATTTGGAACTGGGCCTGCCATTTTTGCTAAATTGAATGAAATAGAAGCACATCATGGTGTTCCATTGAGGAATGAATTTAGCTACTTAAACACACTATCAAAAATGAAATAATTGGCTCTGCACTTTTTCTGCCAATTATTACAAATTAGAATTTGAACTAAATCTACTAAACAACCTAATTACTTAATTGCCCAAGAGAGATTACAACCTTGTGGATAAAGTATAAACTGCCTCTCCCACATGTGTTTACAAGAGAAACTATTAAAATTATGTCTTGCAGTCTTTTAGATTTTTTTTTTCATTTAATGTATTTATAGTAACCAGTGAAGGCATCATACATAATGTAGCATGGTATTTCTAAACCTTTATAATCTAGTATGAAAAACACACGAACAAACCATGCACTGAAAAAAGGTTATATGGATATATAGTTTAAAATATGCTGAAATTCTCTCTAAAACATAGTCTAGGAATATTCTGAACAGTATTATTCAAAATAAGACACACTAAATTAATTCATAATCATCATTCTACCTGTTGTCCCAAAGGTGCTTTTTCAAGAGGCAACTGGACTTTCTGGTGGTTTTTTTTAAAGATGTTTTGCTTCTTATCCAAGAAGCTTCTTCAGCTCTTCTTAGATGAGAAGTGAAATGTCTTCAAAGAAAAACCAGAAAATCTAGTTGCCTCTTGAAAAAGCACTTTTGGGACAACCATATCCTGGATGAATGAGAATCTCCATAAAACTCTACCAGTTGGTTCACCTACCCATCCATCCATCTAGTCATCATCTGTTATTCCAACTGTCCATCTTTCCATTTCTTCATCCATCTGTCTGTTGTGCATCCATTTGTGCATCCATTTGTCCACCTGTTTGTATATCTATCTACCCATCTGTTCATTCATCCATACAGCTATTCATTTGACTCTCCATCCAGGTGTCCCTCCATGTGTCCCATGCAAAGGGGACAGTTATATTTCTAACATTTATATTTTGGCAAAAATGCCATTGATATAATTTTTGAAACAAACCAACAAACCATACCTTTGTGGATTGTTTAAAATTATAGTGCAGAGACAATTTCCAAAATAAAGAGATAAAGGAGAAAGACTTGTAAGAGAAGAATGAGAGAAGAAACGAAAAAAGATTTTAAAAAGGGGGGTTAAAAATAATTGAAGAATATATAGATCAAGTGACTGTTCTTCCTTACCCCTCTATCTGAATAATTTGCTTGCTTTTAAGTTTGGGTTTTTTCCCCCTATTAATGGGCTTGTGAACATTTTCAAAATGTATTTGTACTTGCTTATTTTTTCCTTTTCTGAAACCTTTTCTGGAATATTTATAGCTTAATTCTTATCGACAGGACTGAGATCTTTATAGCCTTTTCTTTCTAAAACAAAAAGGGAAATATGGGATGGACATTTCCTAGTTACTTTTGTGCTATTTTTTTTATTGACACATGGAGAAGTCTTCTAAACATTTTAATAATGGGAACCATTTTTGAATGTTGACTGGGTGACAATAGATCAGTATCCTAATACCCTGGGTGTCAACAGAATATCAATAGTGTCAGGTCATTCATTCTGAAGAGGTCATGGGAGTAGAATGAAAAGAGGAAATTAAATGTGCTCACCAAAAGAAAAAAGAAAAAAAACCCCATAAAGATAGTTAATAATGTGACAGTTACTAGTAATAAGGAAATCCACTGTTCAGGCTGTATAGCTACAGAGTATTCCAATAAGGAAGTGGTTAAGAAGACTCCTGTAGCGTTGAGATATTAGAAGTCACCCTGAACTATAAATTTCCTTGTTTTTACTAGGTAAGGTTACAACTGAAGCATTCTTTGAACAGCCCTGTTAGTTAGTGAATGGCCTTTATTTTTGTTCCGTTTCAAACTGGGTGTCTCAGAAGAAGAAAAATCAAGCATAATACATTTCATAGCTTTTACTAATAGTTACACTCCAGGTTAAAATTTTCTAAACAGTACTAAAATATACATGTTAGTTCCTCTTCTTTCATCTCTTAAATATTTTTATTTGACTTTATTCCTGAATTTATAATATTCTTTTTGATTTATTCCAACACTCAACAATGGCTTCCCAAAATAAAAAGAACATATTCAATGCAGTTAAATTCAAAAGTAAAATTAGAATTAAAACAATTAACATTTAGATTAAAAATATGCTTTTACCATCTTCCTGAATGCTAGCTGACAGGGAGGGTTCCAACATTGCAGAACAAGCTTTGTGTCTAGGGATGTGCTCTAAATGTATTAAACCCTTCGATCTTCTCCCTCTTCCCCCAGATGTTTCCAGTAAAGCAATCCACAGTTACTTGGGCCTTCAAATGGCAATTGGTAGCTAAAATTTAGAGGTATATTTTTCAGGTTCAATGAAGACACACTGTCTGGGAGCAGTCTAGCAGAATGGGAGCATTGGAAGTCCATTGTTATAACAACTCTACTGTGATGTTACTCATAGTTTTCTATCAACTTCTGGTGATATTTAATACTTATTTATAAGTATCTTGAGACTGTGATAATTTATGTGGGCTAATAATCATAATTTGTAATAAGCAGTGATTATGATAATTTATTCTAACCAATTATATGATAATTGATCAATGATTATAATTTATGCAGACTAATAATCATAACTTTGTTTAACTTTTTTACCTTTCTTGAAGTTTTTAACTTTCTTTTTGCTTTCTTTCTTTTTCTCCTTTCTTCTTTACTTTAGTTTGGTTTGGTTTTAATCTTTTTTTTTTTTAAATCATACATATATTATATTAACCTAGAGGTAAGCAATCCGCAGTTACAAGGCTGAATGTAGTTCATGTAATCACAACTTTTTTTCCTGTACAGTAAAAATAGGCTTAGCATGGTTTTAAACATTTTCGCTTCCAGAAAAAACACAGGCAAGAAAAGATTGGAGTTCTTTGTGCTCTCTGAGCTTGGTTGTTTCGCTGCCAATTAGGTAACATCGGTGTGAATGAGTATGTTGCCTGTTAATGTGCAGTTTATCCTGCCAGGTTTTTGTTCCTGCTTTGGTGTTCCTTAAGTAAAGTATGCTTTTCTGCCTGATTGTTAGGTTGATGCAGATCCTTGCCTATCTGAATATTGGCTGCTGGAGGGGATGTGTTTTAGTTCTTTCGTTTTCTTCCTAGGTTTGTTGGTGGTGTGTAGGTGTGGTTTGTGTCTATGTGTCTGAATAAATACCTGATTTGTCTGAATACCACATTTCCAGGAATTCCCTAGCATTTTTGGATTTGGCTTGATTTATGGTACTCACAATTTCCTAATTGAAACTTGGGTTGTGTCTGTTCATGCGTTGTGAAATTAAGGAATTTTCATCGTCTTCTGACAGATAGTTGGTATTTGTGGATTTGCTTTGCTAGTCTTTTGACTGTCTAGCTACTGTTTTTTTCTTCATGAGCTACTGAGTCTTTTGGTTTGCTGAGGATATTTTGGAGGGTTTTATTTGATTTGTAATGTATGCTATGGTGATGTATAGGTATCCAATGTATGGAAGTGATATCCTTTGCATATGTTTTACTGGTTGTGGTGGAGTGAGTTATATAGTCAGATACATTTTGGTAAAGTTTGGTGGGTATCCATTTTGTTGGAAAATGATGTGTAGATGGTTTATTTCCTTTTTCTGATGTTCTGATTGCTGCAGTGTATTTGTACAGAGAAAAGAGTAGCAAGAAAATGTAGTATACCAGTGGTGGGATTCAACCAGTTCGCACCACTTCTGGAGAACCAGTTATTAACTTTCTGAGCATTTTGGCAAACTGGTTTTGGAAGAAATCATTAGGGCAGAGAGCCGCTTGTTAAATTACTTGAATCCCACCACTGTATTCTGTCTTAGATTTACATGTTCCATATAAAGTAATTGGCTTAAGCAGATGTTAGTAGACCTATTTTACTTCACAGTATGGAGAAAGAAAAAGTAAGTTTTAGGATTAATTGCCATTTACAGCAACTGCAGTTAGCAGGTGGAAAGTGTTATTCAGATGAGACATTTACAAATTTGCTATGTATCTAAAAAGTATTGGCATAAATCACTCATGTTTAAAGGAGAAAATAGTTATTAGCTATAAAAAAATCACATTTGTGGAAATTTGTACAGTTCGATAGGGGTCGGGATGAATAAATTTGGCAGTTAAATTACTGTTTACATTTATTAAGGAAATAAAATATGTTTAGAAAGAATCAATCAATCCAAACAAATTTCCTATGCAGAGCCCTTTTCTTGTGGCAGCTTCACTAAATAGATCTAGCCTTACAGTGAATGGTAGTTGAGAAGACAATAGATTAGTATCTTGTGTTTAGGTTTGCAAATTATCAGATGCCATGGATTCAATTTTTATTCTAGAAGTAAAAGCAACATTATATAATTGAAGTATCTGGCTCTTTGGGAGGAAGATTAGCAGTAAGTAATATAAGCAATTTGTGAAATTTCCGAAAGATCAATCAGCTCCATCAGTTCTCCCTCCCTCCAGCTCATGGCAACTTGAAAGCTTTGCAAGTTGACACAATTATTAAGAATAATTTTCTCTTGTCTTTCCCTTCCTGTCAGCCTTGTGAAGTAGTCCTGACAAGAAGCACATACAAAAGTACTAGCTACAACAGGAGTCTCCAATCTTGGCAACTTTAAGACTTGTGGAATTCTGGGAGTTGAAGTCCACAAGCCTTAAAATTGCCAAGATTGGAGACCCCTGAGCTACAACTTTATTGTGATCTTACATCAACGGAATCTTCCAAATCTAAAGTAAATTTCTTTCTCCCTCCCACCTCCCTAAGAAATTAGGAGGGTCCCTTCTAAGCCTTTTCTCTCCCAAAGTCATTCTCACAGACTATTGCACTTCCTTTCTCTCAATCTCTCTTTTTCTCCCTCTTTTAAAAGAATAAACAGTTCCATTGTTCCTAATATGATGCTGGAGTTAACATTCCAGTTCTCCTAACTGATGAGAAATCCAAATACATTCAGTCAGTTTTTTATTTTTGGAATAAGGTCAGTTGAGTCTTATGATGTTGTGTGATATATGGTTATTTATTTTCTAACATTATACAGGATGAGCGTAAATAGCAGCTCAAAGCATGAACATTGTAGCAGATACTTTTCACACATTCTATTTGGAGGGGAACAATTCCTTCAGCCACACTTAACCCCACACTCAATCTGGCAGTTTATCCTGTAGTTCCTGCTCATAGACTTGACTCGCCCTTCTTTAGAGGAAAAAAATAATGACAAATAATCCCTGTCATTTCCTGTGGTATCTTGGGACACATTAGTTCTCACTGTTAGTTGCTATTAACTATCTTTTATCTTGGGCCATCTTTCCTCTAATTGCCACTTGCTATTAAGTAACTCCTATAATATCCTAAAAAGCATTGCCTCAGGATAACCCACATCAATAACTTTAATATTAGAAAACTTAGTCTTTGGAAATGTAGAGTTAGAAGGGATTTCCAGGAGATCATAGAAAGCAATTCTTTCACAACTCTAGCAAAGGGAGTCTGAGCAAAGCTATACTATTAATTTAAGTAGTATATGTGGTTCAGTTCGAAGAGTCCTGATATGTAAGATATTTTTGATGTGCATTTATGGTAATGAAGCTATCACAGACCGACTGATATTTCTGGAAGTCATAATAGGAATCCATAGATCAGCTATAACAGCCTCTCAAGAGGAAAATAATATCTCTGTACTGAACTCTGGATACAGGTACATGTATTACAATGCTAATAGAAGGTAATAACTTTTCCGTCATTGATAATCAGGGGTTTAGCATGTCATGGGAACCCAATCATGATTTTTTGTTCTTTTGGGAAGCTAGATCATCATACTAGTGTTGCAAAGATCTCCAGAAGGATTTCTGCATGGTAGGAGAATGGGTCCCAAAATGACAGATGCCATTCAATTAAAACAAGGGTAAGGTGATATACATTGGTGCCAAAATACTAATCATTTATACAAACTAATAGAATCAAAGCTAGCAGTGACTCATGAGGAAAGAGATCTGGACTAAGGATAAACAGTTCAATTAAGGTGTCAACACTGTGTGGTCAGGTTCAAGAATGAGAAAGAAGTAGGAAGTGGAACAGGAAAACCTGGGAATTGGAGGAGTATTGAGAATGAATGGATGGATGGATGGATGGATGGATGGATGAATGAATGAATGAATGAATGAATGAATGAATGAAATGAAATGAAATGAAATGAAATGAAATGAAATGAAATGAAATGAAATGAAATGAATGAGCTTCTGGTCTGAACCAACAAGCAAAGATTTATTTCCTTAGCTATAATTCTCTTTCTGCATAACCTTTTCAGTCATAAAATGTCAATCAGAAAAAAACTGTGTGTGTGTGTGTGTGTGTGTGTGTGTGTTTGTGCACGCATACACATGAACACCCTCCCACACCCACTATAACACTTGATTTTTTATTTTATTTTTATTTTATTTTATATTGGATTTCTATACCGCCCTTCTCCCTGAGGACTCAGGGCGGTGTACAGCCAGATTAAAAAACATGCAGAACAAATATTAAAAACAATTAAAAGATATATAAATTTGGCCCAATTAAAACTCATTACCAATTAAAAACGTTTAAAACATTTAAAAAACAGTTAAAAATTTCATCTTAAGCCAGCCCGGCTTGTTTAAATAAATGGGTTTTAAGGGCGCGACGGAAGGCACTGAGGTCTTGGATTCTCCGTATCTCTGGGGGGAGCTGATTCCAGAGGGTAGGTGCCCCCACAGAGAAGGCTCTCCCCCTGGGGGTCACCAGCCTACATTGTCTGGCTGATGGCACCCCGAGGAGGCCCTCTCTGTGGGAGCGCACGGGTCGATGGGAGGTCGTTGGTAGCAGCAGGCGGTCTCGAAGATAGCTAGGCCCTATGCCATGGAGCGCTTTAAAGGTGATAACCAACACCTTGAAGCGCACCCGGAAGACAACTGGGAGCCAGTGCAGCTCGCGCAGGAGCGGTGTTACATGGGAGCGCCATGCTGCTCCCGTCACTACCCGCGCTGCTGCGTTCTGGACCAGCTGGAGCCTCCGGGTGCTCCTCAAGGGGAGCCCCATGTAGAGAGCGTTGCAATAGTCAAGGCGAGAGGTGACGAGGGCGTGAGTGACTGTGCACAGGGAATCCCGATCAAGAAAGGGCCGCAACTGGCGAATCAGGCGAACCTGACAAAAGGTCCCCCTGGTTACAGCCGTCAGGTGTTCCTCCAAGGACAGCTGCATATCCAGGAGGACTCCCAGATTGCGAGCCCTCTCTGTGGGGGCCAATGACTCGCCCCCAATAGTCAGTGATGGAGTCAACTGACTATATCGGGATGCCGGGAGCCACAGCCACTCAGTCTTGGAAGGGTTGAGCTTGAGCCTGTTCCTCCCCATCCAGATCCGTACAGCCTCCAGGCACTGGGACATCACTTCAAGGGCATCGTTGGGGTGGCCTGGGGTGGAGATGTACAGCTGGGTGTCATCAGCGTACTGGTGGTATCTCACCCCAAAGCCACGGATGATCTCACCCAGCGGCTTCACATAAATGTTGAACAGGAGAGGCGAGAGGACCGATCCCTGCGGCACTCCACAAATGAGAGGCCTCGAGGTCGACCTCTGCCCCCCTGCCAACACAAACTGCGACCGGTCGGAGAGAAAGGAGGAGAACCACCGCAACACGGTGCCTCCCACCCCCAACTCTTGATTGAAATTGTGAGTTTGGATTTCAAACAGTTAAGACAAAATATATGCATTAAACCTTTCTATGGGTCTCATCCAGAGAAACTGGAGGTCCAGCTTATTCTGCATATGGGAAAGCTCTTTGGGGTATGAAGATATATGTTTTGTAAGAGACCACAGGTGGCCTGTCCTGTTAAAAGGTCTTGTTTTAGCTTTGAAAAATAAACACAGATAATTTAGGAATTCAACCCAGGCAGTAACTTCCTGCATTGGCAAGCTGAAAAACTTTGAATTGCACATGTTTTGTTATAGGAATCAATTCCAAAAGGAAGTCTAAGCATGTGATTCTTAATCTAACAAGACAGATGGAATGTGGGATGTATGTAAAATTTGGGAAATGTTATTCCTTGTTGAATTGTAACAAGCATTTAACTTTCTCCATTAACTTTCTGTTTATAGCTGAATAAACTTAATTTATTACTATTTTGAAAGAAGATGATATCAACTAGTTTTACTAGATCTCTAACAACTATGCCTACTTCATTAAATGGGCATGCTTACTGAAAGAAATAAGAACAGTGGCAAAAACAAATGTAGCTGATGATTATTCTTCATAAACATTTCAGGTTTTGATACTACTATTCAGATGTATACTTTTCAAGTGTTATATATTCAGGAAAAATTACTATAAATCAACCTGCCTGCTGAGGATGTTGCTTAGCTTAGCCATAGTAAAGAAATATGGGCTATAGCTAGGTAGCCAGAAGATTGGATCAAAGAATAAAGCACAAGTCAACACTAAGATACAAGTGAGAAGATTGATCCAAATAACAAGCAAGGTGATATAGGTAAGTCAGAATCCCAAAGGAACACTGAGTTGAAGTCTCCATGAAGATTCTCACAGAGAAGGTGCTAGATGCTAGTTTTACTACTTCAGACAGCTTTCCAGAAATCCAAGCAATTAGCGTACTAATAATCAATGCTTCTCAAAGGTGTGGACTTCCACAGTACATTGTCTAGAAAGCCCCAGTTTTCTTCCAATTTAATGACAGAATTTTACAAATTTTCATCTGGGGAACACAAAGTTCTAGAAGATTGGTGTGTGTATGGAAGTTCTGGCTATAGGCTACAATTTATTTATCACAGCTCCTCCATTTCAGCTTTATTTAAATACAGGCAAATAAATTTTGAACACTTTCCAATTTCATAACTTCCTTAATTTACATAGTCTTCTTTTTTCTCTCTCATTTGTTCTAATGCTCCGAAGGACCAGTGCATGGTTTGCTTTCTGTTTCATACAACATTTTTGAACAAATATTATAATAGAGGTGGGCCCTAGAACGGCAAATGCTATTCCTTCAATATTAATTGCATAATTAGTTTGGGAATCATTTCATTGTTTTAGATGTACTTTGTAGAAGATAAACAGCTTTCTGGCCATTATGGAGAAGAAAAAGGTACTTGTGCTTTGATTTATCTTCATAAAATATAAAATCTGCCTCCCTTAGATTCATTTTCAATTACATAAATGCTCAGCCTAAATTAGAAGCTGGTAATGAGAAATGGAAAGTGGTTTGTTTGTATCATAAATCAACTGCCTGGGATTTTTTTCTTCTTCATTTTATTATTAAAAAAGGATATAGTCACAAATAATGTACTACTCAAAAGAGTTTTGCTATGTTATATTTTTGTCTGTTTTAGTCTCCCTCTCCCCAAAAGGAAAAATGTTGTTTAACTCTGAAGTAATACTGTATTTCTTGCTGAGAAAAGACTATGAGATGCTAGCAGAGAAACAGATCCTTTATCCATCTGAAATACTCTGTGCTCCAATTCTAGCTAGAGGAATGGAGAAGAACCTGAAGCCTTCCAGATGTTATGGAATTTCACGTCTTGTCCCTTTGAATTAATATGAGCCATCCAGTCCCTGGGGCAACTGAGTCATTCTGTCTCCTGGCAGTTCATAATCCCCAAAGACCAGCCTAGACGTGCTGTAGCCATTTTTAAACTTCTGCCACCTAATGCAAAGGAAGTTAGGAGGCTGCAGCATCCAATTCCCTCTCCTCTTTCACTCCCCTTCCCTTTCTCCCTTCCCAACTGTACAAAAATGAAACCAAATGTTGGAATGGCCAGTTCAGGATCATCACCATTACAGAAATGGTCCATGGGGCTTGCTCATACCACTCATTTCTGTCTGTTTCTTGGTTATTCCAATCTAAAGCTTCATCCCACAGAAATAGAAAGGATAATTAACTCCCAAGACACTATTTCATGACATAGTTGACTGAGGGAAGATAGCTTATCCTCAAACAGCCTTGAGATCTTTTGGTGTAAAGCAAGTTCTCTCCAGGTTAATTATTAGGGTTAGATGAATTTAGCCTTTTCTGTAACACAGTGCCCCCTTTCCCCAATCCAATTAAATTTGTCATGCAAACTGGTCCATAGTCCTATTTCATTTTTTTGGATTAGAGTGTCAGATCTGGTCCAGAGAAACTCAGAGCCAAATCTGCATTAAATAATTGAATTTTGGTTACTTTCTCTCAGCCTAAAGTTGCAGGCATTAAATCTAACTCTGCTTATCGGGGAAAAAATGTCATCTGTAGGAGGTTAAAAACTGCATCAAAATTATTGGAGTGGCCAGGTGATCAAAGGCCTGCCCATTTTATGTGCATGCAATGCATCTGAATATGGTTGAGACTTTGTTATCCAGTTCTATTGACATTTTTATGCTGTTAACTACCTTACGAACTTACTTCAGATGCATCTTCTCTTTTTTCTCTTCATATTTTTTTTTTTTTTTGGTATAGACAATTTTGATTTTTGCTTTGGCTCACTTTCCTAAAAGTGTGGCACTGTGAGAATGTTGGTCTGGTAGCCCAGTCAATCTCCTTCTCCATGTCATTCACAGTGCTTTTCTCTCAGGCACTATTCCTGAGGAGAAGGTCAGAAACCATATCAGCAAACACTGAAGTAAAAAGAGCTTTCAAAATATCTTATTTTTCTTCTAGAATATCATTAGGATAAAGCTGAGATTTTTTGAGCAAAATCATCCTCAGTAGATGGATCTCAGTACTAAATATGGGCATGGAAAGGCCAGTGTCCTAATTTATTAATAAAACAAACCAGGACATCTGGGTTACATATTGTGGTGATGGTTTTAATCTTTGTACACTGCCGAGATTCAGTGACTTAAAGTCACTGCAGTGAGATGGGTGGCTTTGTATATAATTTAAATAAATACATATTGAATGGCTAACTTGCATCATAGACTAGTGTGAAAATAGTTGGCTGATCTAAATTCTTTATACAATTGCACATACATGTAGTCCTTAATATGTAATTGAGCCTGGAAGTTGTAAGTCATGGCAGAAGAAGGCCACCATATGATGGCACCCAATTTAATGACATTTTTGCAGCAGTTGGGCAAATGCCACAATTGTTAAGTGAACTTGGTGGCCACTAAGTGAACTTGTTTTTACCAGCTAGCTTTTTTGCAGGAAACTGGAAGTAAATGCTGGAAATTGCCAAAAAAATACAGTCACCTGACAGCAAGACATTGCAAATGGCCGTAAATGTAAACCAGGTGCACAAAATGCAATCATGTGACCATAGCGCTCTCGCTCTCTCTCTCTCTCTCTCTCTCTCTCTCTCTCTCTGTGTGTGTGTGTGTGTGCAGCAGTCACCACTTTGAAAACAAATTGGGGAGGTCCATTGCAACTTTGAATAGTCACTAAGTGAGGACTACCAATACATTAAAAAAAGACTTTTTAATACCAGCTTTACTGTACTGAGCAACTCTCTTTCAACACACTTGCCTTTACCATCAGTTCATTCTTGACTGTGAGATGGACCACATTGTTTTCACAGCAAACGTATGGGATTAATATCTTTTGTTTCAGAGTCAACCTTCTTACTTTCCTAATGAAATCAAACAGTACTGCTCTCCTTTTTTTGGAGACGGGTAAGTAGTAATTGCAAGTACATCTGCAGAAGCAAGGATTAAGATGGTGGCAATGACCATGTGACTGAAATGGCCTCTGTTTTTCATGTTTTGGGCTTAAATAGGTGGAGTTCAGCTGATTTCTTTGTCCTCTTAAGCCTTCTAACATTACATGAAAATATTTTGCACCATGAACTTTTCAGGATGCAGTATAACTTCCTATCACGCCTAATGACTTAACAAGTTATGGAATTACAGTTTATATTAAGTCATTCTTTAAAGCCCTTGTCTTTATATCATCTATTTATAAAGTATATGAATGTGGTGGAGAAAAACAACAATGGTGAGAACTATTTACCGTACTTTAGACCTGACCTTTATTTAGCTGTATTTAAATCAACATATTTACCTTCAGGCTTTTTGAAATCTGCTTTGTATAATTGACATTTTACAATTATGTATAAAAATAGGCTTAACAAAGCCTCAAAAGTCTAAATCAGTACATCAGGGCATGTTGAAGCAGAGTGTAGGTGCACAAAGAAAAGCTTTGAAGGAGTATTCTGAATTTTGGCCAGAACTGTGCAGGCAAGTTATAAAACTCCATCTCGACATTCCACGTGCAGTTTATTAGAAACCTGTGTGTTATTGTATCATTTATTTTTATTATAGTTTTATTATAAGCAGCATGATTATGGAAGGATGGTGAGATGTTGCTAGGTCCCACCATGGTTTCCAATCAGGTTAAAGAAAAAGAGAGCCAACTCCTACCTATGCTTAATTTGTTTGAGTGTGTGCCTGCATGTGCCTTTGATTTTTGATTTTTCTGGTCCAAAGTCACCCAGCTGGCTTTGTGCTGATCCCTTAATCACTACACCATCTTCTTGTAATACCT
The DNA here is from genome assembly GCF_029215685.1 of Pituophis catenifer annectens. NCBI lineage: Eukaryota > Metazoa > Chordata > Lepidosauria > Squamata > Colubridae > Pituophis > Pituophis catenifer. The sequence continues at coordinate 29,301,027 of NW_027256884.1, read as the reverse complement.
GCCTTTTTACAATAAAGAAAAGAAAGATCTACTTTTTTTGTTTTCCCTAGATAGTGTATTCTTGGGTTCAAGAGTAGAGAGAGATGTGACAAAGAATGGCTTTATTGTAATTAAACTACATACATACCAAGTTTTTGATAACAAAATCATATAGTCATGCATATTCCCGAAAATATATGTCCTACTTAATTAATCTGTTGAGTTATGTACAAGAACTAAACTTGCCAAACATATATATAATTAGACAAAATGGGATTTCTGTTTAATTATCAAATATATATACCAAATTTAGATTTTGCTGATAAAGAAATGAAGGGAGACTAGTATAGATCTATTTCAAGCTTTTTAGCTTTCATCAGCTAGCCATACCCTTATTCAGATTCGAACTTGGGCTTCCTGCATGTTAGGCAGTTGAATGCAGGAAGCCCAAGTTTGAATCCGAGTAGGGGTATGGCTAGCTGATGAAAGCTAAAAAGCTTGAAATAGATCTATACTAGTCTCCCTTTATTTCTTCATCAGCAAAATATAAATTTGGTATAAAATGGTTTGTTGTGAATGCGACTACTTGACGGCTCCTGGATTGGAGCTGAAAGGCGAAAGGGAGCAGAATGCCCCCTCCCACATGTTGGGGTAGACCAGGTGTCTCGATAGAAAAATACTTTATATATATATATATATATATATATATATATATATATATATATATATATATATATATATATATGCATATTCTCTCTAGCCAGGTTTTACCTATGTAAACTTAGTTGTTCTTCAGCCCTAGGTTCTGTGAAATCTCATTCACAAGTTCTTGGGCCCTTCTCCCAGGAAGCAACACAGAGTTGCAGTTTGTCAGCAGAAAAAGGGCCCAAGAACTTGTGAATGAGATTTCACAGAACCTAGGGCTGAAGAACAACTAAGTTTACATAGGTAAAACTTGGCTAGAGAGAATATGCACATAAAAGCCTATGAAAAAAGAAAAAAGATATATATACACACACACACACACACACACACACACACATATACACATGTAGACACACAAACATACTATATATACAGATATACATACACACACACATAGTGTGTGTGTATATACATTCTATATTCTGCATATATGTATATAGTATATATGACATAAAGCAAAATAATAATTCAACATTAATGAATTTTTAGAGCAGTGACATTCTATGTTATGGTTATTCAGAATAGCTATCTATGGTATTCACAAAAATCCCATTTCACTTATTCTATTATAAAAGGATTATATAGACATTTACTACCATATTTGGACAGAATTATATAATTTCCCCATATTGATTTGGAAATAAAAACACAAAGTATTTTCATATGCAGCATTATTTCATTCTAGACAGTAATTGAAAAAGGATGTAACATTTGAAGTATAATTTTGGCTTATTTATAAAGCCATCATAATTACAATGACATAATAATAATAATAATAATAATAATAATAATAATAATAATAATAATAATTCAGCATCACCCAACATTTTTTGATAGTTAATCTTAATTGTAAAATAAACAATGATCACTTGGATCCCAACCAAGCTTTCTCAAAATATTAGGTTTTTTAAATAACAGAATACCATACTTTGGGGTATAGGCAAGATACAAGGGAGAACATTAGCAATGCAATGAGTTGCTCTTCTGTAGATAGCAGGTTTTCAGCATAGACATATCTATTCCGAGGGACAGAAGACCTTTCTAAAGGTCTAATCATGGCATAAACATGCCACACTGGCCATGTTGTGGCATGTGTCATCCTTTTCCTCACACTCAGCCCATATCTAGCACAGCCTTAAGTTATTTTTAGCTGTCCCAGTTTTAAAACAATATTTTTTCTTTCCTTCTGATATTGTTTTAGCCATAGGTATGGAACCCTTCACCAAAGATGTGCTGCTGGCACAATCAGGAGTTATCATCTACTCAGGATTACTAGCTATTTTAGCTGCTATGGGCCTAACCCTCCTCCTTCCTCCCCCAGGCACGGCCCTTTATTGTCATTTTGGCTTGATTGCAGGAAAGTCTGAATACCTGCCTCCCTGAACACACCTGCCCACCTAATAACTAATACTTCCCACAGTACTTGTCAGATCTTATACAAGCTTTGCAGAAAAATGAACTCAGTGCTATTTTGAAAGCGCATTGGTCCTGTATTGTGCAGAAGGTTCATTTAAACTGGAAAAGAGAGACGGCTTTTGTGTGAATATACTTTTATCTGGTTGTATTATTATACCTTTGAGATGTTCTACAGCTACAGTTGTCTGGGCAATGATCCTGGGACCACTCTCATGCAGATTCAGTTTCTGTTTAGTGCAGAATATACATTTACACAATGTACAAATTCTGTCTGTTCAATATACATTTCCTCATTTCCTCTCTGGCTAAGTGGTAGGTCTCATTGTGCCCACACCATTCTGACTTTGGTGACATCAGGTGCCCTGGGGATGACTGTTGTTATAATCTGCAGACCTGGCACAATTATGCAAAAGTGCTTTAGTCTCTGCATTCTCCAGGACTATTCACTGACTGCTTCCAGATGCTGCTGTCCTAAAGTCAAAACTGGATTTCTTGGCCATTTGTTGCCAGGACTGTCATTGTCTCCCACCGAGTGACAGTTAGCTTCGGAACTCAGTCACTACTCTGCTTAAAGATTCTTTGAGAAGAATGCTATACCTGTGTTCAATTAGTCTGCCTGATAGGTAACAGGAATGGAGAAGTCGAATCATTCCATGCCTTTTCCCTCAATGTCTGTTACCTGTTAGACAGCTTGACATAAGACAAGGCTTGCTATTCTAAGTATCCATCTATATTAGAAGGAATGACTGCTCATTGTTTTGCAAGTGGCGTGTGACACTTGTTGGGGGGACAATGAAACCAAGGGAATCGCGGACTTCCGGTTTCCTTGTCTTCGGCGACGGCGGCGCTCTTTGAAGCTCCGCCAGCCCCGCCGCCTGTAGAGCCGCTTCGAGACGAAGAAGCGGCTCGAAAACTTCTAAATCCACAGGATTGAAGAAGGAGAGATCGCAGGGCACAGGTTGAGCCCCTGTAACCCCCCAGGGAAGTTTCTGGGGAGAGAACAGGCGTGGCTCCCTCCCAACCTGCTGAAACTCCGGGCGACGTGGGACGATTCTGCTTTTGCAGAACAAGCCGGCTGCAGGAAACTTAAAGTGAAAGAACCAGCTTTAATAAACAGCGAAACTATTGAATCCCGAAATTTGGAAACGCAAGTATTAGCACTTTGTTGACTTTTTAATTTGAGAAAATGCGAGTGAGTGAAAGTGCTTTGAAAAAACATGGCGCCTAGCTTCAGAGTTAACGAGCCAGCGAGTGTGGATTGGTGAAGTTACTTTGCTTTGTTACAAAGTTTCCAAGTTGCTACAAAGTTGCCTTGCTTGTTATAAGAGAAACAACTGGGAAATTTTTCCCTTTTCAATATTGGACTTTGCTTTATTTTAACCCTTATTTGATCAAATCTGGGGGACTTTTTTAGAAGTCTTTGTGCAGGAGGGAAAGGAAAAGGAACTTCCCTCTTTAGAAAAACTAGATCACGAGCCAGGATGGCTTCAAAGAAGCAGGAAGGGAAGGCATTAGGGGGGGATCCCCCACACACAAACATGAAACGCAACTTCCCCCTGCTCAACAGCTACAAACTCAGAAAAAAGAATTTGATGTGGGAGATTTAAAAGAATTTATTTCTAAAACTTTGGATGATAAATTTCAAAAATCTCAACAGGAGATAGATGATAAACTTCAAAAATCACATCAGGAATTTATGCAGGAAATTAATGAAGTTAAAGACATGGTGAAACAGAATCAAAATAAGGTGACCAAAAAAATTTCAGAAGTGGCGTCTGGCCTGGCAGAATTTATTGGGACAGTTGATTTTAAAGTTGAAGAATTTAAATCAGAAGTTAATGTTAAGATGAAAGACAATGATTATAAAATTGATGAAGTTGACAATAAAATGCAGAGAATCGAAGATGAGATTGTTATGATACAATTCCGGGCGATGGAATTCGCCATACGGCTTCGGGGAATTCGAGAGGAGGAGAGACAGGATTTGAGACAAGTTTGCTCTGAAGCCTTGGCTAAGATTTTACAAGCTAATCCTGATTTGGTATTTCATAAAATAGATAAAATTTACAGAGTGAACTCTTGGGTGGCCAGACAAAGACAACTGCCCAGAGATGTGGTCATATACTTTACTGATAGAGAAATTAGAAATGATATCCTGCAAAAATCTTTTCACACTTCTGTACAAGTGGGGGGTTCACGACTTGAAATTTTTAAAGAATTACCTCCTAAAATGCTGAAAGCTAGAAAAGAATTTGGTTTTCTTGTTAAGGAATTGAAAAATTTACAGATACCCTTCCGGTGGGACGCACCAGCTGGGATAATTTTTAGATATAAGGGAGAAGGATATCGGTTGAATACCGTGGAGAAGGCACAACACTTTTACAGTACTATTCTTAAGGAAAGAACACCATCTCCACGTACATCTACAGTTTTGGAGATTAAGGAGAGTGAAGAGAGGCAATTGAAAGAACAGTCTAAGCAGGAATTAGAAATAGTGCAAGGTGCAGAAGGAGGTTTTCTGAGTGAGCCCTTGTTGGATTCTTCTCCAATTCTGGATTTGATTCAGTTGACTGAAGTTAAAGATCAACGTATAACTAGAGCTCAATCCAAGCTACTTAAACAAAAGCAACAACAACAACAGGAAAGACAAGACAAGAAGGCAGTTAAGAGTACCATACAAGAGAGTGGCGCTATGGGAGGAGCGAGATCGAAGCTCTCGGATGAACTTCAAATATTTTGCTCTGCGCTCCAGAAAGAGGCTGATGACCTTTAAGTGTCTATCTTGGAATGTCAATGGGTTGAATTCAGCACAGAAAAGGAAGAAATTATTTACATATTTGAAACAATTTAATAATGATATAATATGTTTACAAGAAACGCATATTACAACTCAAGATCAAAAATATTTGATAAACTCAAAACTAGGAGCACATTATATATCTTCAACTTCGCAGAAAAAGAATGGTGTGGTTATTTATGTAAATAAAAAATTAACAGCGAAAGTTATAGAAGCAGATCAAGATGGTAGGTTTGTAGCAATTGAATTGCTCACAGCAAATGGTCAAATTCTTTTGATTGGAATTTATGCTCCCAACCAACAACAGGACTATTTTTATAAGATGTTACATACTAAAATATTGCAATGGGACTATAGATCTATTTTAATTATGGGAGACTGGAATGGAGTAATTGATTCTAAACTAGATAAAAAGAGCTTGGCAAAGTCTAGAATTAGACTACCACAGACTTTTTTTGATATGAAAGAAGATATGGAACTAAAAGATGTTTGGAGAATACATAATCCAAATGAATTGGATTACACTTTCTTTTCTGATAGACACAGATCCTTTTCTAGGATTGATTTTATCCTGTTGTCAAATGATCTACTTGTTAAAACAAAAAGAACAAAGATTTTTCCAAGAACTTTGACTGACCATAGCCCTGTATGGATAGAAATTGAGATGGATAAGGTTGAGAGACGTTCTTGGAGATTAAATGAGAACTTGTTTAGATATGAAAAAAATACAATAGAACTTAAAAAGCATTTGAAAGAATTTTTTGAAATAAATTTGAATAAAGGTACCCCAATTGAAATTGTTTGGGACGCAAGTAAAGCTTATATGAGAGGGGTACTTATCTACATGAATTCTAAACATAGACTGTTCCGACAAAAGAAAAGATCTGAGTTGGAAATGGAAATAAAGAATAAAGAACAGTTACTTATTAAAAACCCAACAGATGAAAGAATACGAAGTGCTATAAAACTTTTGAAAGACCAATTTCAAATGCTTATGGTGGAACAAGTTGCAACAAGCCTACAATACGCGAAGCATAATACATTTTGCAACGCTAACAAACCGGGCAGATGGTTGGCTTATACATTGAGGAAAAAACAAAGTACACGGACTATTGATAGTATTGATATTGGAGGGAAAGAAATTTTTCAACAAAAATTAATTAAAGAAGCTTTTGTGGACTATTATACTAAACTATATGCCAAAGAAGAGGTGCAGAATGGACTTATAGAAAAATATTTAAATGATAAGAGAGTTACAAAAATTACTGATCAACAAAAGGAAAGAATGAATTATCCTATAACAGAGGAGGAGATAACAGCAGCAATTAAACAGTTAAAAACAGCCAAAGCTCCTGGCACGGATGGTTTGACTGCAGTGTATTACAAAACTTTACAAGCTGAAATGGTGGGACAACTTAGAGATTTATTTTGCAATATTCAACAAGGGGGTAAAATACCCCCATCTTGGACAACTGCTTATATATCTTTGATACCAAAAGAACAAGTTGGTCCTAAAAAACCAGAGAATTACAGACCAATATCTCTTTTGAACACAGACTATAAAATTTATGCGAAGGTATTAGCCAACAGGTTGATGCCAGTAATTCAAAAGGTGATTCATGAGGACCAAGCGGGATTTATTGAGGGCAGATATATGAAGGACAATGTAAGGCAAGTAATAGACTTATTGGAATATCTTGATAAGAATAAACAGATCCCTGCAGTGCTGGTTTTTCTGGATGCAGAGAAGGCCTTTGATAGAGTGGATTGGAATTTTCTACTAAAGACTTTAAAAAAGATGGGCTTTGGGGACCAATTTATACAGGCGATCTCAGCAATTTATCAAGAGCAAAAAGCACAGATTATTATTAATGGAAGTCTGACGACAGAGTTTAAAATTGAAAAAGGAACAAGACAGGGATGTCCGTTGTCCCCACTTTTATTTATTTTAACATTGGAAGTCTTGCTAAATACAATACGGGACTCTAAAATTTTGAAAGGTATAATGATAAGGCAAGAGGATTATAGAATAAAGGCATTTGCAGATGATCTGGTTGTTACCCTATCACAACCAATGGAATCAATAATCTTGATGAACGACATTATACAAGACTATGGTAGAGTTTCAGGTTTTAGACTGAATTCAAAAAAGACTAAAATGATAGTTAAAAATATGACACAAGATCGTAAACATGAGCTTGAAAGGAGGGCAGGTTTTGAAATTGTACCTAAGGTAAAATATCTTGGAGTTCAGGTTGCAGAATCAAACATGAAATTGTTCCAAAATAATTATGAGGTGTTGTGGCGAGAGGTCCAGAAAGATATGGAGACTTGGAAAAAGCTGCAACTGTCTTTACTTGGAAGAATAGCAGCAGTTAAGATGAACATTTTGCCAAGATTTCTGTTTTTGTTTCAAATGATTCCGGTGCTTAAAAGTGACAAACAACTGAAAGTTTGGCAGTCTGGTGTGAATAAGTTTGTCTGGAACGAGAAGAAGCCGAGAGTGAAATTGAAAATTATGCAAGATGTTCCAGAAAGAGGAGGCCTTAAACTCCCAAACCTACAGTTATATTATGATGTAGCAGCTTTAACTTTAACAAGTGATTGGTTTGGAAGTAAAAAGACTGGAATACTGAATGCAGAAAGTTTTGATCTTGAATTTGGATGGCATGCTTATTTATTTTATGACGACAAAGTAGATAAAGTATTTAAAAGTCATATACTTAGAGAATCTTTGATGAGAGTTTGGAAGAAGCACCGACTCAAATGGGATTACAAAATACCGTTATGGCTGGATCTTGGTCATACTATGTGGAATACAAATATAATGTCACTCGGGGGGTTTTTATATAAAGAGGTTCTTTTCACAGATGCGGGCAGATGGCAGTTGAAGACATTACAGACACTGTTGGATGAAGGAATTAATTTAACTTGGTTACAATATAATCAACTACAATTGAGATGGAAAGAGGACCAAAAAACTGGTATTATGTTGCATGAGGAAGAATTGGTTAGACATATAAGAGAGAAAGGTCCAATGCATATTAAAAGGCTTTATAATGTTTTGCTAGAAAGGGATTCAGAAACTGAATTAGTTAAAGATTGTATGATTAAGTGGGCACAAAATTTTGAAGAACCAGTGATGTTGGAAACATGGGAAAAAATTTGGGTTCAGAATGTTAAATTTACACAGTCGCAGAACCTGAGGGAAAATTTTTATAAAATGTTTTATAGATGGCATTTAGATCCTAAAAAGTTGTCATGTATGTACCCTAATGTTCAGCCAAAATGTTGGAGATGCGAATGTTTGGATGCTACGTATTATCATGTTTGGTGGACCTGTAGGAAAGTTAAGGCTTTTTGGATAAAAATATGGTGGGTTATGCAGAATGTTTTGAAGAAAAAAATTCAATTCTCTCCACAATTGTTTTTATTGGGTATAGTTAAGGGTTTTATACGGGGTGAAATAAAACTAATATTGTATATGATAACAGCAGCAAGATTGTTGATAGGTAAATATTGGAAGAATGAAGCTTTGCCTACTATCGAGGAATGGACTTTGAAGATGGCTAGTTTTGCAGAGATGGCGAAGATTTCAGCATATTTAAAGGATTGTTCACAAGAGACTTATGAATGGGAATGGAAAAGGTGGATAGAATATGTTCAGAACAAATACCAAACTAGAAAGTATCAAATAGCTTTTATTTGAAAATAATGTATTAGAAATATCTTAATGTAAAGAGAAAAAGAGGAAAAATTATATAGGGGGAGGGATGGGTTTAGGTTTATATATCAGTGTTATTAGTTATGAGTACATAATAGGGAAGTCTGGGGGGGGGAGGATTAGGGAGGGTTAGGGAGGACGGGAAGTTTGGGGAGGGAGGTGGGGGGGTGAAAAAAAGGGGTGAAAATGTAATTGTAAAACTTTTGCAATAGAAACCAAGGGAATCGCCTTCCTTCCTTCCTTCCTTCCTTCCTTCCTTCCTTCCTTCCTTCCTTCCTTCCTTCCTTCCTTCCTTCCTTCCTTCCTTCCTTCCTTCCTTCCTGTTAGGATATGGTTTGAGCCTAACAAGTTGTCCAGGCAATATATGTGTTCTGTGATTTTAATATGAATATGTATTATGTGACTTTAAAGTTTTACTGCTGATTCATTGTAATGCTGAGTCATGCTGTAATTAGATAATCACTAGTTGTAAACATATTTAAGAAAGGTACTATAATGTATTCAGTTGATGATAAGCTACCATTGTGTGTGGAGTTTCTACTATTGTGCTACCATCGTTGGATGGATCTGCTACCATAGTGGTTTGTTACCAGAGTGAGTTTGTTATTCTAGCCAACTACTGTTTGTGTGGTAAGAAGATTTTTGTATCACTGGACTGATTTAACTGGCAAAGACTTGGAATGATTTAAAGACTACAAGATTGTTTTTTCCCTATAAAGTAAGCTTTTGATAAACCAGTTTGCACATCTCTTATTCATTGCTCTCAGCAATGTTTCTCTGTGCTCTACACTCTGCTGGTTGGTAACACAACAACAATATCCTTAACCCTTCCTTCCTTCCTTCCTTCCTTCCTTCCTTCCTTCCTTCCTTCCTTCCTTCCTTCCTTCCTTCCTTCCTTCCTTCCTTCCTTCCTTCTCATTGCACACCATTCAGAAAAGCAGCAGATTTTATACAGGCACAGTTTATGACTGCCTCAAAGACTAATGGATAGCACTTAATTTAGACAGGTACTTGCAGACCCCAAGATACTGCAAAAAATGCTTTTATTCCACAGTTAAAATTCTATAGAAGTGAGAAAACAATTTTCTACTGACACATAGGAAAGATTTGCTGAAGGTTGCAACAATGGTGGCTAGCTTTAGCTGATGGTAGATGAAGCCAAAATGAGCAAATCAACCCCACTTCTTCCTATATCCTTGCACATTGTGTGGCTCCATCCAGCTTTATAGCCAGAAAGAAAAAAAAGGGGCCTTCAAGGGTTAGGAAGACATTCCAATTGTCACTGGAAGTGGCAATTTGGAATCATCTCTGAGATCAAAGCAATACTTTTCTCCCATATCTTTTATCCTCTGCCTTCTAACTGATCTTGAAACACCCTCTTCTACATAGAAGAAGTTAAGTAATAACTTTGCTCCTGCTGACTAGTCCTGGAAAGCTCTATAACCCAGTTGGGTGATGCTTGCTCTTTTCAACCTTTAACTTTGGTATCTCCTTGATCCCTTCCCTATTTTGCCTGAGATACAGAGCTTTGGCTCTGTAGGAAATCTTAGATACCTCCTCACTTTCCTTCTTCATACATGTCCCAAAGGTGCTTTTTCAAGTGGCAACTGGACATTCTGGTTTTTCTTTGAAGATGTTTCACTTCTCATCCATTTATAATAAATAAATTCATCTCTGACTGGACGATGGGGAATGGAAGGATTTATACTTTTTGCAGACAGCTGGTCATTTACATTTTTTTTAGAGTCATTGAGACCGCCAGGAGGTTTAACTGTGTCCTTAGGGTCACCTGAGTAGTGCAAATGAGTGTTGAGTCTTCTTGGAATTGTTGAATCCAGTCTGTGTTGTAGATTGGAGATGGAGGAGGTTGTGTCCCTCCCCCTCAAAGCCCCTTTGGGACAACCATGACTGAGAATTTCCATAGACACTTCTTCACACATGCACATCAGTAAACCTGACAGTTTAGAACTGAGATCTTGTACAAGGTTCTATCACTATGTTCCAGTAGCAGTGCCAATACCCTTCTGTAAGAGATACTGCAGGCCACAAAGAACCAGTCTATAGATCACAAAACACTTCTAGGTTGCAAATTATCACTTATTATTATCACAAAACAATGTATGCATTGTATCCTCCGTACCAACATAAATACATATATTCACCAATATATACCAAATATACCAACACATATTCAGCTATATAAGCAGAATCATTCTTACACACAGATATGTCATGAGAGAAAACTATAGTTAGTCATTGACTTACCATAATTCATTTAATGATGGTTCAAGTTTCCCACAGTGCTGAAAAACGTGATTTATGATCAGTCCTCAAAGTCATGAACTCTGCACTGCCCCTACAGTCACACAATCACAATTTGGACACTTGGTAATCAGCCTGCATTTACTATGTTGCAACATCCTATGGTCACGTGATCATGATTTGTGACCTTCTCAGCTAGCTTCTGACAAGCAGAGTCAATAGAAGCTGGATTTGCTTAACATGTTATTCACTTAATGATCACATAATTCACTTTAAAAATTGGTGATTTGCTTAACTATGGTGCAAATGGTTATAAAATTGGGTCTTGTCACATGATGGCTCACTTATCGACCACATCATCTAGCAATGTGGTGAAAATTCCAGTCTCAATTGTGGTCATAAGTTGAGGACTACCTGTACAGAGATGTGCAGATAGCATAAATTGCTCCTTTCTGTTGTCTTGCAATATATGGAGAAGTTGCATATTATGAAGTTCTTCTAACAAATGTCACTTTTAACAAACATTTATGTCTCTCCCTCTCCCTCTCTTCCTCTCCTATCTATCAATCATCTATCAATCAATCATCTATCTATCTATCTATCTATCTATCTATCTATCTATCTATCTATCTGTGATGGTGCAGTGGCTAGAATGCAGTATTGCAGGCTACTTGATAATTCGATTCTGATGGGCTCAAGGTTGACTCAGCCTTCCATCCTCCAAGGTTGGTAAAATGAAGACCCAGATTGTTGGGGGCAATATGCTGACTCAGTAAACCACTTAGAGAGGGCTATAAAGCACTGTGAAGCAATATATAAGTCTATGTTCTACTGCTGTTGCTATCTATCTATCTATCTATCTATCTATCTATCTATCTATCTATCTATCTATCTATCTATCTATCTGTGATGGTGCAGTGGCTAGAATGCAGTATTGCAGGCTACTTGATAATTCGATTCTGATGGGCTCAAGGTTGACTCAGCCTTCCATCCTCCAAGGTTGGTAAAATGAAGACCCAGATTGTTGGGGGCAATATGCTGACTCAGTAAACCACTTAGAGAGGGCTATAAAGCACTGTGAAGCAATATATAAGTCTATGTTCTACTGCTGTTGCTATCTATCTATCTATCTATCTATCTATCTATCTATCTATCTATCTATCTATCTATCATCTATCATCTATCATCTATCATCTATCATCTATCATCTATCATCTATCATCTATCATCTATCATCTATCATCTATCTATCTATCTATCTATCTATCTATCTATCTCTCTATCTATCATCTATCTGTCTGTTTGTCTGTCTGTCTGTCTGTCTGTCATCTATCTATCTGTATCTATCATCTTTTTATTATCTATCCTCTCAAAGTGAAAGTTTGAAAATTCTACAAATTTCCTCTGAAGTTCATTTTTTTAAACTGCTTGTATGTGATTTAAAAATGTAAACACCCAGGATATATCTGTTCTGCACCATTTTCAAACATTGAACATTCTTTTTAACTACTTTGCATCTGCACAGCCAGATTTTTACTGGAGAGAGAGCAGATGCTAGTGGAGTCTAAGCTGCAACAGTGTTTATTTTGGCAGCTCTTGCAACAATGCTCTTGTAAAGAAATGGTTGATTTCTTTACCATCCCTAAAGCTCCCACTAACCCACATTTGTAAATTGGAAGGAGGCTCAGTTTCCTCTGTAAAATGAGGTAGAATTAGCTAATCAGCTGTTGCTTCACACAAAAGGCAACTCATATGTAAAGTAGGCATATGGTTTGAACTGAATGATTATATTGCTTGGATAACAACTCTGATCTTTGGAGGTGAAAGCATGAGGTCTTTACCAGCATTCCTAACTGATTACAATCTCCTGGTTTGTCTGAACACAACATTACTGTTACTGTTCTATTTCTGTTCACATCCATTTGATTGAGATCTCTAAACCAGGATATAACTGCTCTTTACTGATTTAGATCTATTAAAAGAGCCTGGAAAGAGTTTCCAGAAATAAGAAGTTATACAACATGGCAGAAAATGGCATATCCATCTTGAAAAGTGAAACATTTTCAAAAGGGACATTCCTGCTGTTCCAAATGTTTTGGGATTGGTTACTAAGAAGCTGCATACTGGGAAGACACCAGGATGATTACAATTCATATCAATTTAAGTACAGATACTTACAGAGTCAGATAGATTCCACTTCAACCTGCTGCAATGAGCCAAAATGACAGTGAGGAGAAAATGGCACGGCATCTGCTCGCAAAAGGCTGCTTGCTTTGGCTGGGCAAGCCTCTCTCTTCTCCCTCACCCCTGGTGTTGTTTACTTCGTACCCTGCAGCCTCTTTCTTCTCCCTCATTCCTCAGATGCTTAGGTATATAGGCACCAGTAAGGGAAGATTACCTATTACTGAGGATGAGCTACATCAGGACTGTCAGATTCCCAACCCGCAGGCCAGATGCATCAAACGCTGGCCATGCCCACGCCCGTTTTAGCAAAGGGGGGGGAAAGTCCTGATACATCACATGACGCCCCCATGACAACATGAGTTTGACACCCCTGACCTACATTGTTAGCTGTCTAGCAGATATCGGGTGCCTAGCTAAAGCAAAAGAGGGGAAAAATATATATAATTGGAGTTAAGACAGGGAGTTATGTCACAGTTCACTGTTAGCAAGTTATATTCTTCAGAAATTAAATACCGTAGGAAGAGCTGTGTTTTCTAAGCAGTCTGTCTTTCTACTGTTAATTAAAAATGCAGGTCAATCCCAGGGCAGTCCTGACATGGTCGGCCCTAAATTGTATGCAATTGTTAAATACAAGCACTGCTTTAAATTGTACTCAATAGGCAGCCAGTGAGCCAACTGGATGACCCCACAAAGCTATATGTAAATACAGTGGAATGGATTGTGGAACATTCCAAATTGACAGGTGTAATATTTCAGGGGAGATGTCACAATCACATAAGCACAGTCACTTTAGGTTGCAATATCTCAATGCACATTTTGTAATTTGCTCATTGATTCTAAAGAGTAAGCTCTATCCCACACATACTTCACTTTAATCTCTGAATCTAGTTTTTACCAACATAACCTCCAATTTGAGATCTCGATTTAATTTAACAATCTCTCCCTCATCCAACCCATTGTCAGGAATAGATTTCTTTATAATTAGATGATATGGAAGGGTTAATATATACATGAAACCACTAAGGGAGGGCATACCCTTCCCTCCCTTAGTGATTTAATGTAGATATTAACAGACATTGGGGACAAATACAGGACACTCAGGCCAGCAACTTTGAAGACTGAAGTTTATTAGCATTACTTTCTTGATGTAATTCAACTGGAACTATCGTAAAACAGGACTCCCAAATCTTAACTCAGCTAGGTAACATACAGTAGAAGTATATCAGGGTCAATGATATCAAAAGCTGTTTACAGGTCCAGAAGTAAATGAGTTGTATTTCCCTCATCTAATTTCTGCTGCAGATATTTCACCAAGTTGAGCAAAACATTCTCAGTATCTTATCCTGAATGGAACTCCAGTTGAAATGAATCCACTATTCAGTTTCATCCAAATATATCTAAAGCTGAACAACAATCACCTTTTTGTTTACTTCACTTGAGACTGGAAAATTTTAGATTGCCATATAGTGAGAAAATTTTTCAGGGTCAAGGGAAGTATTTTCCAATAACAACATCATCATTGTTTATTTTAAGCAGGCAGGACTACATCCCATATTCAGGGAGTGGCAGGTTTTCTTGCTTGAACTTGGCAGAAACTTCACAGCTACTCAGTATGGTGTGACTAGATAAAGCATTTTTATTACATGGTAGGAAGAAACCATTGGAAGCAGTTCATTCTCTCTGCCAGCAATGAAATAGGGACCCTTCATATACCATGGTGGTTAATTATGGCGTTGTCTTTTCCCTCTCTACAACTTTTCAACGGATATTTAGCCTTGCACATTTTAACCATTGAGATAAATGCCTATCAGTGTTTGATATAGCTTACGTTTTTGCCCTAAGAAAATGTAGCTCCTAACATAACTCTCACACAGTGTATTGATCACTTTCCTGAGGTAGCAATCATTTTGGACAGAGATTGAGAATGTAACAACCATTCACCAAGATGAGCAAAAGAGGACTGCTAAAAATTTACTTTGCTATTCTGAAACTCAACGTTGTAGTTATTTAGCCAAGATGCCATTGCATACTCTCTGGATGTAAAGGATCACTGAGAACAGAATATTGAAACATGAAAACTAATTTCCATCTGAGTAATTATGAAGTTGTCTAATTTAGGAATGTCAACTCCAGCAATGGGTTATGTCCTCTCCCTGAATTAGATCCACCACCTAAATCCCTTCATATTCAGTTTGATGAAACCTAGCTGAGTTCCTTGTCAATGAATTCCTTCATTTAAATCAATGCATCAGCAAAGTCAATCAATGCATCAGCAAAGGGAGGTTGTTGGTGATCAGGATTGTCTAGACATGAAGATTTACAACTTTTATTTTAACCTTCTCCCATTCTTACTAGTGTCTGCCTATTATTACCATAGAAACTGTCTGCTTTAATGTTCCAGTAGGAATGAAGGAGTATATTCGTTTATAATTTATTTAAGATCTTTTAAACTGTATTATTATCTAGAAATGTTTCGGTATATTAAAATTTTAATTTAAAGCTTCATCATAAATCTCTTCCATTCAGTTGAAAATAATGTATTATGAAGGAATAAGGATTTTACCATAACTTTTTTTCCTCTGAGAAAAGGGTAATCTTTTTTCTCTGGTTCAGAGATCAATATTACTATTGATTACCCATCTCTCTGCACTTCTCTAGGCAGAAGGAAAGACCAGAGTGTTTTGCTATCAGTACAACTCAGTGGAATTGTTTACCGCTGAGGGCAGAACTATGAACCAATGGGGCTACAACACTCTATCCATTAATGTTATCTTCTCTCCCAGAAGTTGTACTAAAAGATTATTCTGTCCTCAGGCAACTAGAAAATCTCTTGCCTCAGATCTCCAACAGAACATCTCTTCAAAGTGTCAAGTAGTCCATCACTCTCTCCTCCTCCTCCTCCTCCTCCTCCTCCTCCTCCTCCTCCTCCTCCTCCTCCTCCTCCTCCTCCTCCAACAAAAAACAAAAACAACTGGAAGTGCCATAGATGCAACCTAGGATTATTCACATATTGTATACTAAAAGCTTTATCATAGTTCTGAGAGATGGTCACTCTCTGAGCTATATATTTGTTGATTCTTTAGCTGTGGTGGTGCAGTGGTTAGAATGCAGTACTACAGGCTACTTCTGCTGATGGCCAGTTCAGCAGTTCAAGTCCCTACCGGCTCAAGGTTGACTCACCCTTCCATCCTTCAGAGGGCAGTAACATAGGACCCAGATTGTTGAGGCCAATATGCTGACTCTGTAAACCACTTAGAGAGGGCTATAAAACACTGTGAAGCGATATATAAATCTAAGTGCTATTGCTATTGAATGCAAAAATACTACCATGTAATCTTTCCCTGATTATTATTTTCTAATCTAGGAAGCAAATTACCCCACAGATTACAATTTTTATATTTAGATTTTTTTAAAAATAAAACCTATAGAGATATAATTACCCAATAGTTATTTAATATCCTAGTCTAGTGATTTGTTTTTGCTCTTTTGTAGCAACTGAATTTCAAAGAGTGTAAATATTTTTCATTCAAGTAGGAAACACCCCCCCCACACACACTCCTATTATATCTGCTGCTTTCTCTTTACTGATACCAATACTGTTTTAATGATAATGGATTAAGTACTACAGAGAATAAAGATCTATGTTTCATAAATCCAGATAGCTTAAATATCTGCAAATCAAGAATATTTAAATGTGCCCACAAATACAAATACAACTCTCTTTCTTTGAAACAATAATGCTCTCTGCATTCATAAATACCAGACAATTGTATTCAATTTATGATGATTACAGATTGAAGGGAGTTCATTCCAAAAATTTTCCCTGGGCCAAAAAATTAATTGAGATCTTCTACAGATCTAATTAGAATTTCCAGTTGCTTTATTGGCACAAATGCAAAAGATCTGTAGTAGCAGAGCTATAACCTGGTTGAAATGCGTGTGATGACTGAAGCAAGCTATCGTTTCATTCATATCGGATCTTCTCTTTAAAAAGGATTATTATAACTTCCTACTTTGTTTATTATTACATGCATCTTGGGAGAACGTGTGGCTCTTTCATTGCCCATTGTTGGGAACTATAGGTTTAGGATAGCGTGTATTTAATACAACAATTGGAGAGAATAAATAGCCACTCCTGCTTCTGCTGATAATAGAAGTGGGGAGCTGGTGTCTATTTCAGAGCGTAATTAATTCCAGAAGGGAGTCATCTTTTACCGCTAATATAGAAATGTTTGTGTGTTAATCTAACCCTACTACAAGTGTATAGGTTATTATAGTTACCAGCATGAGAAATACAGGGGAAGAATTAGTTCTAGACTATTGAACAGAGAAGGTACAATAATGCCAAAGTAGGGTAAATGTGATAGAGTAAGATGTTAAAACAATGTTTCCCCAAATTTCATGTACTTGAAATCCTGATAAAAAGGTATCAAAGACATGCCTACAATAAAATATTCCCTCTGATAAGCAGGATTTGGAAGATTTCAAGGAAGATTCTGATGGCACAAAAGAGGAAAGCTGATAGACTTAATATAACTTCACTGTTTTTAAATCACATTTCAGTAAATACTTGTGTTTTCTAGAGTACTATCAAAAATTCATCTATAAGAAGATTGGTTATTACAAATGAGATATGTATCATGTCTATCCTGCTGTTGATGGGTGTTATGATGGATTGCTGCATATCTAAAAAAGGAGATTTTAGACATAGAAAACAAGTATATTTTGAAAAAGTCTGAACTAGAGTGTGTCTCTGTGCATCTTGCTCTCTGTGTTAATGTATATGTGTATGCCTATTGTATATGTATGCATTCATGCCCATTTTCCCCGACTCTTCCATTTTCTTTCTATAAATTTTGCATATTAGAGAAAATTATCTAATGAAATAGAGGCAGATTTATTCTTAACAGTTCTGTTTAAAAAAAATCCATAAAAATCACAGCAGGCTGGAAAACTGTCCATTAGGAGAGTAAAACAGAAGAGCTTTAAAATGATCCACAGAGCTCTTATATGTGGTCAGTATTATCTAAGTTACCGTATTTTCCGGCGTATAAGACAACTTTTTAACACATGAAAATCTTCTCAAAAGTAGGGGGTCGTCTTATACGCCGGGTATCATTCTTCTGTAACCAGGCAGACCAGCCCGAAAGGCTCTGACAAGCCAAACTCTGACCATCCCAGCTGAGTTGCCTGCTAATCAGGCAACTCAGCTTGGATCGCCAGAACCATTTAAAAAAGTTTTTTCTTTTAAATGGCTCTGACTGACTGCTAATCAGTAGCAAAAATCCCCCCCTCCAGCTTGCTTACCTTAGCTGCTAGTCGCAACACTTGCCTTGCTTCACTTGCCTGCAATCAATTGCATCAGCAAGCAACTGAATCTCCCTGCCTGCAATCAAACAGGCAGGGAGTTGTGGACTTCAACTCCCAGAATTCTTCAGCCAGCAAAGCAAAGCTGGCTGAGGAATTCTGGGAGTTGAAGTCTACAAGTCTTAAAGTTGCCAAGGTTGGAGACCCCTGTTCTATTGGGTAAGTTTTTTTTCCCTTTTGGGAGCTTTTAAAAAAAATAGTTAATTGGGTTTTTGTTGTTGTTGTTGTTGTTGTTCTTTTTTTAGACCTAGCCATTTAAAGTTTAGGAAGTTTTAAATTTAGCTGCTTTCATATAAAAATAAAAATAAAATAAAATAATATTTGTGCAGCTTTCTGAGATTTTGTGTGTTTCTGTAGTGTTTCACTCTGACTATACAAACACTCAAAATCTCACAAAGCTGTATGTGGAATTTTGTGTGTGTAAAGTGTGAAAGTTGGTTTTTGGGACTTTTGGTGGCTGTGTGAGGTTCCTGCTTGTTGCAGGGGCCGGTTTGGGTCTAGCACAGCTGCTTTTACATTGTGGGTGAAGCAGTTGTGTTGTGTTGTGTTGTGTGTGTGTATTTTTATTAATTTAATTTAATTTAATTAATTAATTTTATTTTATTTAATTTTTATTTGGTGTGAGTTGGAAGAGGGGTAGTCTTATATGGCAAGTATAACCCAAACCCTATATTTTAACAGGAAAAGTTGGGGGTCGTCTTATACGCCCAGTCGTTTTATACGCCAGAAAATACGGTATTTCAGCTAGTGTTTTAATCACTGGCCACAATTTAGTGCTTAAGTGCTTACTGTAGGGGCTTTCTATTTCTTTCTTTCTAACATTTCACTAATATTCATAAAAGTTGCTTTATAGTGCAAGTTTACAGTATATTTATTTTATATACCGTATTTAGATATTGCCAATTCCCTCATACAGCAAGTTAACTTTATAATGCACATTCCAATACTTTTAGGAAACTAAAATGTTATTAGCTATATAGCAATGTATTTTTTATAATCTAATTTATTCATGTATCTTTTAAAGTCATAAACAGAATATCATTGCTGAAATTCATAATAATGCTCCCTGAGTCTCTGTCGGAGACTTTATATCTAGGATGAAAGAGACTTAGTAGTTGGATATGCTATGGGAATATAATGGCTCACTGCACAGATTTTGACAAAAATCTAGAAAAAAAATTAAAAATGAAAAGGAATTGGAATTGTTAAATGAATATGCAGATTATGCACAACAATGACCGGTTAGCAACAGTTCAATTTAGTTTCCTGCATTGAGTAAGAAACTGAATCTAATAGTATTTTCTAACTCTATTATTATTAGGGATAATAATATTAAGGATGTTTTCGGGACTATCCCTGCCCAGAAAGCCTTCTGCAACTTCATCATTGTGAACCTATCCCTTGGGTATAGCTCTTATTAAATTCCCTATAGGGTAAATCAAGGATTTTTGTTAGCTGGCAATCCCCTCTGCCTACCATATGTTTGACCTTCTTTTTGTTCTTTTCTCTTTAGAGAATTCTCTTCTGGACAGACTGTTCCTTGAAATGTGGTTTCCTTCTCTGTGGCAACTCCTCTTCGGGGATTTTCTGTAACCCATGTATTTACATATCTTTAGAAATCAAATCCTAATCCTATAATTGCCTGCTTGACATCTTCATTTTCTTCTTTCTCTCTCTCTCTCTCTTTCTTTCTCAGGCACAGCCTTAGCCCATTTCAACTTCTTTCGTTTTCCTTTACAAGCAGTTCTATGTATAGATGTGAAAAAGCCAGCTCTTTCCTAGCCTTACCTTATGAACAATAAGATGAAATAGGATCTGTACATCTGTGAGATCATGTGTCAAGATGACTGTAAGTAACATTTACATTCTATCACATTTATTACTCTATAGTTCACACTTTATATTAAACCATGATTTGCTTCTATAATCCATTTAATAAACTGTAATTAGCTGTATATGTAAAATATACTAAATTATCAACCACGTTTTGCAAACCACAATGGCTCTGTTTGTAAACTATCTAAGGAAAAGCAAACAGACTACATATTGGCTTAGTGTGAACTAACCCATGTGACTGATGCTTTGATTGTATCACATGCAGATTACTTTCTGCAATCCATGTTCTTCGGAAGACACTGCAAATATGCAAATTGTTGCCCTACTGAAGTCATACCCACAACCCAATTGCTTATGCAAGCTACCATATCAATAGTAGAGCTAATTTCCATCTTGGAAGTAATTCCTGTATAAAGTTTAGTTTCTCTTAATCAGACGTTTTCTTACAATGATTAGAATCCATAGGTAAACTCCACAGAGCATTCCTATGATTAAATCTAGAATAACATAACAAAAAGGTATATACACATAAAATATATCAAAAAGCAAAGCAAAGCAAACAGGGCACACCTGTTTTAATAAACTGCTACTTAGAGTTATTCCTAAATTCACACCTATTCTAAATTTAATGTACAAAAATAAATTATCCTGTTATTGGCATCAAACTAGTGGGCTGACACTTCACAATCATTCATAACACAAATATTATTTTATAGTGCAAGTTTATTTTATATATCATATTTGGTACTGTCCAACTTCCTCATATAGCAGTTTAACTTTATAATGCAAGTTAATTTTTTTTAGGAAACTAAAACATTGTTAGCTATATAACAATGTATTTTTTATAATCTAATTTTCTCGTGTATCTTTTAAAGTCATAAACAGAATGTCATTGCTAAAGTTCATAATTATTACTATTATTAATTTGAGCCAGTCACTCCAAAACACATTTTATATATGTTTATGTGCACACTATGTGCAAAATGTGTGTAGATGTCTATTTCTAGTTCAAACAGTATATCAAAATTGTGATAGCCTAGTTTAGAATGCATTTATCCACAAAAACTATCATTTTAAAACTAATCATTCTGAACTTTGTAGTATGTTAAAACTTAATTAAAGCCAAGGTGGTGCAGTGGTAGGCTGCAGTACTCAGGTTACTTCTGCTAACTGCCAGCTATCAGCAGTTCGGCAGTTCGATTCTCACCAGTTGGAGGTTGACTCAGCCTTCCATCCTCCTGATATTGGTAAAATGAGGACCCAGATTGTTGGAGGCAATATATTGATTCTGTAAACCACTTAGAGGAGCTATAAAAGTACTATGAAGTAGTATATAAGTCTAAGTGCTATTGCTAAATCAATAATATATAATAAATAATGTTCAAATTCCATTCATTAGGCAATATGGTTAAAAAAAACTATGCCATGATCTTCAATAGAATAAATAGAATAATTTTATTTCTATACCGCCCTTCTCCCGAAGGACTCAGGGTGGTGTACAGCCTATTAAAAACACAAGACAACATCAGTTAAAATAGTTTAAAATTATCAAACTATGGAGTCCACACCACGTGCCTCTTTTAAGGTAGAATGTGGAAAAAGTTACAAGTTTTCAAGATAGCAGGCTAGAAATTGGGAGACAATGGATTTTGGTCCCATTTTAGGCACAAAGTCAACTGGATGACTCTGGGCAACTCATACCATCTCAACTCTAGGAAACAGGCAATGACAAACCACTTATGAAAATCTTACCAAGAAAACTGCAGGCAAAACTGTCTGGGCAGTTACCAGGAGCTAAAAAAAAAAAAGAAAAGAAAAGAAAGAAACCTAATTTAAATATGCCCCCCCCCCACACAATTAAACTAAATAGAACCAGTTGCTGCAAGAGGTCCTGACATAAATACTCAACTATGGCTGATCTTTAAAATTATAAAATCCATGTTTGATTTGGAACAATAACCATTTTTCACACTTATATTTATTTCCTTCATCAGCAGTTCTTTTTTGTGTATGACAATTGTGACTTTTACATTTTTGAACTTGAAAAGGCAAAACAGATTAATATAATGAAATAGGCAAATAATCAGTGAAGAAATATATTAAGAATAGAATATTAATTACATTACAGATATTACCAGATGAATAAAGGTGGACTCGTACCATTAATCTGATCATTTTATAATGTTGGTTGTATTGAATAACACTGATTTAAGAGATAGCTATTAATGTCAGCTCTAAGATAAAATCATTGGACTACAAAATTGTCTAGATCAGTATTACTGTTGCCTGTAATTTTATCATTGGTTTTTTCATTGACATTAAACACTAAAACCTTTGGTACCAACATTTTAAAAATCAAATTGTGTATCATTGCTCAATATGCATAATGAAATCAATGTAGTGAGCAAATGTTTAAGAAGTATTACAATGTTTTAACATTTCTAAATTTCATATTGAGGTGATTATGATTTCAGTGTATTTCTTTCCTGCTTGGAATGTCTAAGAATCAACAATATATAAAGAATTAAAAATGGTAAACATGGTTACAAATATAGTTGTTGTTGTTACTATTATTACCCCAAAGGCACACCTTTTAAAGACAAGAGAGTAAAAAAAATATATATATCCAGAAGTGGTGCACATGTGTAAACATGGATTTTCAACTTATATCTGTACCAAGTCAGTTTTAGATGAATTCTGTTTCTGATCTGCATCAATGCAAATCAGTTCCTATGAAGTTGCTTCAAGCTGGCTGAGAAATTAGACCAAATTATTGTTCATCCTGCATATTTAGAAATACAAACCTGTTCCCATCATTTGCAAAATACTGAAAGCCATCAGTAAATGGAAAACAGAACTTCATCTAAGCAGTGTTCATATATATAAATAAAAGTCAAGTTAATTATAACCAATAAACACTGTTTCACAGAGTGGAGAAAAACAATGATACTGTATATGAATTTTTAATACATACTTAAATATCTATCTGTCAGGTTAACAACATTATGCAGAGCACCGAAAAGAAGTAAGAAGTAGTAAAGCAAAAAAGGCATGAAGTAGGAGGAAAAAAAAGAATCAATGGTAAAACATCAACACCTTTCATGTACCTTTCTATATTTTTTACATTTTTGCAAACCAGCCTTGTTTCCAACATACTCATTACCCATTTCATGCATTGCTTTTGCATATTGAACTTGTCAGTTCTCTCTCATCAACTCCATCCAACTACAACTTTCCTTCCTCTTCCTCTTTATCCATTCACTCTTCCTTTATATACTGTATTTGCTTTGCAATTCAATTCTCGTTAATTCTCTGTATAAAACCAACTTCTCAATATGTGTTGTCACCTCTCACTAATTCATTTTTTTAAAATTCAGTCCACATTCATTCAGCATCAGGTTATTCTTGCCACAATCTTTTCTTGTTTTACCACCCCATTTTTAAAACCCATTCTCACTGTATTAAATTACTGTTAATCTGTTTCTCCTGACATGCCTACCTCCCACCTAACAAAGAGGGCAAAAGTATATTTTAATTAACAGCCATTTTTGCTTGTTTGAAATGATTCCATGTACTATTCATTAGTTTTCTACCAACAGAGCATGTCTTAAAATGTATCTGTTCATTTTCCTATCTTTAGTAAATATTCTACTAAAGTATGCAAAAAGCTCTAGTTTTTTGACATTTATGTATAACTTGGAGTTGTTCATTTTTCCCCCTGACAAACAGAAATGCTTTCATAGCATCTTTTGCTGTTGATGTCAAAATAAGGAAATATGCCTCATGACATCATCACAATGACACAATTAGGTACTTATATTATAGAAGAGAATAGAATTCTTTATTGGCCAAGTGTGATTGGACACATAAGGAATTTGTCTTAGGTGTATATGCTCTCAGTGCACATAAGGAGAATAAAATACATTCATCAAGAATAAAAAGATACAACACTTATTGATAGTCTAGATTACAAATAAGATATCAAATCGTATTAGGAAACAAATAAAAATAATATAAATTGAAAAATAAAAGCAATATGGTTATAGTAATAAGTGGGAAGAGATAGATACTAGTAAGGAAGAGAAGAATAATAGTAATACAGTCTTAGTAAATTATTTGACATTGTTATGGGAATTAGTTGTTAAACAGAGTGATGGCATTCAGGAAAAAACTGTCCTTGTGTCTAGTTGTTTTGGTGTGCAGTGCCCTATAACGTCTTTTTGAAGGTAGAAGTTGAAATAATTTTTGAGGGTAGAAATTGAAACAATTTATGTCCAGGATGTGAGGGGTCTGTAGAAATTTTCACAGTCCTCTTTTTGACTTGTGCAATATACAGATCCTCAATGGAAGGCAGGTTGGTAGCAATTGTTTTTTCTGCAGTTCTAATTATCCTCTGAAGTCTGTGTCTGTCTTGTTGGGTTGCAGAGCCAAACCAGACAGTTATAGAGGTGCAGATGACAGACTCAATAATTCCTCTGTAGAACTGAATCAGCAGTTCTTTGGGCAGTTTGAGCTTTTTGAGTTTGCACAGAAAGAACATTCTTTGTTGCACTTTTTTTTGCTGATGTTTTTGATGTTAAGTGTCCATTTTAACTCTTGAGATATGATAGAACCTAGAAACTTGAAGGACTCTACTGTTGATACTGTGTTGTCTAGTATTGCAAGAGATTGTAGAATAGGAGGTTTTCTTCTAAAATCCACTACCATTTCTACGGTTTTGAGTGTATTTAGTTCAAGATTGTTCTGGTTGCACCACAAGGCTAGTTGTTCAACCTCCCGTCTAGCAAGAGCATAAAAATTGTATCATTTGTGTCATGACCATTCCCCCTACAGATGCCTTTGAATACTTAATCTTTGATGTATATTGATTTTCAAAGCTACGCTTCTGATTGCATCATACAATCTGTCTGACATTTGATGCAGGTCATTACAGTCTTGGACAATAACACCATCTGCCTATAGAAGTATACATGTGTTCATATTCCCAGCAAACATGCTTCTAATACCACCAGAAACATTCCTTTGTATTTATTTGGCACATACAAGAAAGAAAGTTAATTTGGTTTAGCAAATTAGGGCACTGGACTAAAAACCAGAATATTGTGAATTCTAGTCTGCCTTAAGCACAAGGACAGATGAGTGACCTTGGGCCAGTCCTGCTTCTGAGCCCTAGAAAGGAGACACTTCTGAAATCTTGTCAATAAAACATAGAAACCTGTCCTTGCAATAATTGGGAGTCAAGACTGACTTGAAAGCACAAGCATACCCCCCAAAAGATGGGCATGATAAACAGCAAAGGGATTGTTTTTGACTTAGTCAATATTTAGTGTTGAACTATTTGCTAAGCACCAGGGGTGAAATGTAAAAATGTTTGCTACTGGTTCTGTGGGTGTGGCTTGATGGGCGTGGCTTGGTGGTCATGTGACTGGGTGGGCATGGCCAACTTGATGTCACTCACTGTTAGAGCCAGGAGCTGCACATTTTGAAGCACTTTCTGCCCTTCTGAAGCCCCCAATGCTTTCTCTCTGCCACCCAAGCGAACATCGGAGCTTTCTCTTGGAGAAGCAGAATCCAGGCACAGAAATGGAAAAATGGGGGGGGGGGAATGAGCAGGAGAAGGTGTAAGAAGACGTTTCCTTAGATCTCTGATGCTCTTCAGCTCTTCAAGATTGACTTTAAGCCAACAACAAAAGTAGTGGCGGCAGCACGGGGCAACAGGTGTGTGTATGTGTGTGTGTGCGTGTCCCTCCCTCCACAAGGACTTGGAGGCAGACACTGCCCCTCTGAGGAAAAGAGGAGGCGGCAAAGTTCTGGCTGTCACCTGGGAGAGGAGAACCGCAGAGGGACACCCACACCCACACATGCCCTGTCGTCCCCACTGCTGCTACTTTTGCTGTTGGCTTCTCGGCACTCTTCAAGTCAATCTTGAAGAGTTAGAAGACTTTCCTTAGATCGCTGACGGTCCGAACAATGAGTTTGGCAGCGTGGAAGGCAGGCAAGCATGTCAGGGCTGCTGGGAAGGGAGTAAGCTGCTAGCTCTCTTCCCTGCATCTCTGCCATACTTGCCTGCCTTCCATGTGGCCTTCCGCTTACCTGCCTTCACAAGCTGGCAGGGAAACATGGCAGGGCTGAGGGCCGTGGTCCGGTTCAGGGCCATGGCCAGCCAGCAATTGCTACCGGTATGGCAAACTAGCCCCAATCTCCGCTACCGGTTCTCCTGAACCGGTCCAAACTGGTAGCATTTCACCCCTGTTAAGCACTCTATTTATAGTCCTACATACTTCATTTCCATTAGTACATTCAACAACTACTCTTCAATTATGTAGAGTCACCTGATCTGTGAGATGGGTGGCAAATAAATTTGATAAATAAATAAAAAATCATGCAAAACATTCCACAATTTAAGCCTATTTATTTTATTCACATTCTTTCACTAAATCAACAAATTGCAATGCGCTTCTTTTCTCATATTTCCTTTCCTTTCTCAATGATCCAATGAAGAATCAAAATCTAGTTGGTGTATTCCCTATCCAACATAAACTCCAGAACACTTTCCTAATTTTATATGCTTTCAATCAGAGTTGTGTCAAACAGAATAGTCTTTCTAAACAACCCTTATAGTTTTGGGTTCACTCAAACTATCTTTCCCTTTGTGTGGAGAAATAATAATTGCATTTTTTTCCCAATTAAAATGTATGCAACCTTTCCATAAATAAGATCCATATTTTAACATTTTTCCAGTTCACAGGCTAGATTATACCTTTTTTCAATACTCACTACATTAACTATTTTCTCTTTTTCTTTCAGCTTTCTCTTAACTATATTATTTACATCTGCATTTTCTCTATTTATACATATTATGCAATATCTTTGTTACCCATTCATTTTTGTAGCATTTTTTTGTATATGCATTTTTTCTTCATTCACAGAAACTTTCAGTTCATCACTGTACATCATTTTTTTAATACTTCCCATTAGTTCCACACACTTTTGTGGCACTTTGTAAATTATATGATTTCATTATTTTGGCACTTTTTACTAATTATCTGAATTATTTTCATAAACAATCAGATCAAGGATCTTTTTAAAACCAAAAAGCAGTCACTAAGCAGCCACCATTCTCAATCATTTTTGGACTTCCAAAATGCCTAAGCATTTTTCTGGCAATATCTCATCCCATTCCCACACATCCATTCATGCTACCTAGCACATGTTTTTTCCCTGTTCTCCATCCATTGCATGCTTGAATGTTGCATTTCCCCCCCTAAAACATAATAATCCCGGGTTCTTCCATTAACACCATTTAGTGGAGCATAATTTGCAACATACAGTAATTAACCTTTGGAGTGCCAGTTTTATATACTCCTACAAGAAACAGGTGAGCACCAACTTACCAACTTTCTGACTTATACTTTAAGTATTTTATTCTTAATTAAACCTACCCATTCCTTTCCCTGCATGAATTTATTAAACTGTTCTACAGAATTGGACCATCTTCATTCACCTATTCTCTCACTTTTTCTTAGTTTCATGGACAACATAGCAACTTTACTTTCTTATTTCATTATTTAATTCGTGTCCTTTAACATTTATTCCACTTACATGCCAGGTCGCAACCTTTCAAATGCCATGGTTTTTACTAGATGGATCCACAGATATTAACTTCCATCACTCATATTGCTTTGGCCATTGAAGGCTTTCACATAACATTTTTTAGTACAACACAGAAGGTCAAGACTAAAATTTCTATTCAGGCCACATGCAGTGTTCCCTGCTAATGGAATGGAAAATACTGGTCAGTTCTGGCACCTTTTTGTAAGTATGATACAAATGCGACCAAATATTGATGCTATGCTATGCAAAGTAGAACTTTAAATTAGAGACTACCTGATAAGCATCAATAGGTGATATATAACCTGTTTTCCCCAAAATAAGACACCCCTGATAATAAGCCCAATCGGGCTTTTGAGTGCATGGCAATAAGGCCAAGAGCTAATTTCAAGGTTCAAAAAAATATAAGACAGGGTCTTATTTTCAGGGAAACATGGTATATGCTGTGTGCATACTGAGAATGCCTGAATTTTTCAGATATTAAAAATTAATACTTAAAAAAACCCTTCATCTTGCCTTCAGTTTCACACAAGTACTGTTTCCAGTGCTACAAAGTCAAATACAAAGTTAAAAAAGGCAAAGGATCAAATCCTAATTGCAGAATAATGAGTTATTTAAAATGTCATTATTTCATTAAAATGAATATCTTATTGAGGCCCATTTTCTAACTGCAGTACAATCACTTTTCTGAGGAAGGGAAAAAAAATACAAATAAGCATTTAAGTGCAGTTAAACTTCTTCCTTACTGATTACTATAAAGAATGATTCTCATATAATGGAAAATCAAAAAGGAACTGGAATTTTCCAGATTGAAAAGCTTTTTCCCCACAGAAGAGGCCAGTGATTTTTGCAACCAAAGGATTGATTGAGTCCAGGTAAAGCAATGTCAGCAGTCAAATTGGTCACCACCAAGTTAATGATGATATGTTGATAAAGATGCTTTTTTGACACTCTGCCACAAATGCATATATTTATGTATATAGAAGTGATGTTTCATGTAACCAAAGCTTACAATGCTAGCATATAGATCAAGTCACCAAGGGAGTGTCCAGTTATGTCAGAATGCACCTCCAACCTTGGTTCTCAGGTATACAGAAACTGCCTCACCCTACGATTACAGGCAAAAGAAGCAAGGTGAGTGTGTTTCTTTGGGAACTTTCCCATTCCAGATGCAGTAATTTTAGATGCAAATATTTAGGGCTGTGGTGTATTTTGGATTCCAAAGCAAAATAATCCTTTGGTAATGCCTACAACTCCTGAAGCGAAGTGCTTCATCTCCTGGGATTACACAGCAGCTGCAAAGGTCATACAAAATCTAATCATCATCTTCATTATCATCAGTCTGAGAGATCTTGGGAAAAGAAGCATCTGCTTTAAAGGGTTGCAAAGTGGTTTTCCAACAAACAATTTTTTTTTAAAGGCATAAGCTTTCATGAGCTTTGTTTTTTCTTCATTATGCCTAAACTGTGCTACTGGACCTCTGATTTTCTGTGTATCCAAACCACTGTTTGCCTTGAAATTCCAACTGGTGCACCTCCTTAGCTCATATTATAAGAGAAACTGAGTGTCTATAATGATTTTGTTCAGTGGTGGGATTCAAATTTTTTTAGTACTGGTTCTGTGGGTGTGTCTTGGTGGGAGTGGCGTGGCTTGGGCGTGGCTTGGTGGGCATGGCAGGGTAAGGATACTGTAAAATCTTCATTCCCACCCCACTCCAGGGGAAGGTTACTGCAAAATCCCCATTTTCTTCCCGATCAGCTGGGACTCGGGAGGCAGAGAATAGATGGGGGCAGGGCCAGTCAGAGGTGGTATTTACCAGTTCTCCGAACTACTGAAAATTTCTGCTACCGGTTCTCCAGAACTGGTCAGAACCTGCTGAATACCACCTCTGATTTTCTTGCTGATGAAGCAAGAAAGCATTTTCTAGATGCTGATGAAGAACTTACAATAGACTGTCCAAGAAAGTGTGATTGATATTAACATTTATATATACTGCTCATTCATTCAGATCTCGGATGTCTTCTGCTTCGGTTCCCTTTATTTTTTTGAGCAGTGTGTGTGTGTATGTGTGTGTGTGTATTATTTGTTTTATATAATATAAAAGTTATAAAACAGAATACAAAATATAAAATAAGATATAAAATAAAATATAAAATAGCTTATATAATATAAGCTATTTGAAAGGTTTGTTATTAGTGCAGAGCTAAGCAAAACCTGATGTTCTAGAGAGAACTAAAATTAGTCACAAATAGCTTTGGGTAAATGTGTTGATTTTCATTTCAGCTTTTTCCCCCCATCAGTTTGCAAATTAAGGAGAAATTAAAAAACAAACAAATCAGCATATTTGTACATATTTTTGTCTACACTTCTACATTTTTATTACAATTTTTCCACAATATAAATGAGGTTTTGCATGCATTTGACCTTACTATAAATATTTGTTCTGCTTTCTCCTTTTCTGAGAGTTGCAATTTTTTCTTCTTCTGAAAAGTCCAGATGTGCCCTGAGACAACTTGGAATTATTGGAGTGAACCCTATTGCACAAATTACTACCAAAGTATTGCATTCAGTCAAAGAGTCCTTGGTTACTGAGAAGTATATAATAATTATAGTAAATTTCATCTGGCCATGCTTTATTTCTGGAGAAGGTCCTATTTTATCATATGGGATTCAGTTGAATATTTATTCAAAATACTATAAAGTGTCCTTTGGAATTGGCTGGCTAATACATTCCAAGAATAATCAAATTAAGTAAGTTTGGAACTATGATTCCCGGGATAAAAAAAAAGTTTCAAAATGTCTGAGTTCTATCTCTTTTTATGACACTTCCCCTCTTATTTAGAGCCCAATGCTGATTTTTTTTTCTTTTCAGCTGCCTGTGTGTTTCAAGGTACCTAATCAAAATATTTTGAGTTTCCTATCTTGGACATCTTTACACTTGAGTGCTCATTCACAGACAGTTGTCAACCTATCTCACTTCATTGTTTGTGTTGCACCTGCTTTTTCTTCCTTTCTCATGTATTCACCTTGATACCTTGTTCCTACTTGCTTTGTGAGAATGTTGTGTGCAGCTGTAAATCTTCAGACCACCCACACTTTATTCAAGGATACTCCCTGGCACACATTTCTCATGGGTTTTGCAATTTGGTACTTCTCTTAAGTAATTTCAAGTATGCTAACTAACCAATAAATAAGTCCCATATCTATCTATCTATCTATCTATCTATCTATCTATCTATCTATCTATCTATCTATCTATCTATCTATCATCTCCATTCGTGAACACTCTTGCATAAAAACTATGATAGTTTTCCCTGAAGCAACTGCTAGTTCATATTTCCTGCCTAATTAAGGTTTGCTTTTGAACATCTTTCAATATTATAATGACCAAAGCTTTGAATTTATGAAATATGCTTCACATATATATTTGGTTCTCACAAACTGCTTCTGTCTTCTACCAGAAGTACATATTTAATTGCCATGCAGCCATTCACTTTCAGCATTCTTTCATTGAAATTGTAAACATGAGTTGAATAGTAAGCTTAAATGCTTCATTATGTGCTGTAAGGTGGAATATAGAAATGCAAATTTATCAAGAATTGTTACAACAAGAATATGGGCAATATAAGATGAAATCAAGAGAGCAACAGATTGCAGAGGGATTTAGTTTTCAATGGTTTTCGTAGGCAGTTAAGAGAAAGATTTAAAGTAGATACCAGTAATAAGACACTTGGACTTGAACACCAGGAGACAGAATTCAAAATTGAACCAAGTACAAATAATGCCCATGTGAATACTAAAATGTTTTAGCAATTTTAATTGAAATTAGAAATGGAGGAAGAACAAGTGAAAAAGAATATGATAAAGTATACTCTAAGCATATTGATGGAATAGTGCAGGGGTATCAAACACACATCATCACAGCAGCATCATGTGACGTATCGGGACTTTTTCCCCTTTTGCTAAACTGGGCATGTGCATGGCCAGCATGTGACGCATCTGGCCCGTAGACCGGGAGTTTGACAGCCCTGGAATAGTGGAAAAATATATGGTGTGCTGCAGGCAATGAACGGTAGATCCTTGCAAGAATTATCCTTTCTTAATAGGCTGATACAGCCTGAAAAGAGAGAAACGGAGAAGAGGGAGAATCACAGATATTAAGGGAAAGGGATATCAAGGACAGAAAGGAGGAATCAAGTAGGGAGTATGTGACAGACCAATAGCAAAAGTGAAAGAGAGAAAAAGAGAAGAAAGTTTCATTCTGGATGCAACCCATTTTCATTCTAGTTTTAATGCTTTGATTAGTTTTTTGTACCATGCAGCTCACAGCAGATTCCTCTTAATCAATGTGACCATCAATTAAAAATATTTGCCCATTTTTGCAGTTTGGCTATTTTAGCTACATTTCATAAAACCAATAGATTGGCTGTGCATCTCTCTTTTTTAATAGATTTGAAGAATTTTTAAGACATTTGTTTTGTTTCTGCATGTATATATGCATATATACATGCCCCCCCCACACACGTGTATATATGTATATGTCTATATACATATATAGGCTAGACCTACGTCTAGATTTATCTATCTAGTTGCAGAAAATAAGTCCCTGTGGGACTTCCAGATTCATAAGGGCAGGTAGGTACTGGCCAATCAATCAGACATTATGGTACCAGACAAAGACCAAAAGACAGTGTTAGTGATAGATGTTGCAGTGTCAAGAGAAAGCAACAGTAGTAGTATGCAGTAGCATGAAAAACTGGAGAAGTACCATAGCTTGAAGGAAAGCTGGAGAGGATGTGGAAAATAAAGACCAAAGTGGTCCTAGTACAGTGGTGGGTTCCTCCCGGTTTGGCCCGGTTCTGCCGAGCCGGTAGCGGTGACGATATGACATCACCGAACCGGTTCTCTTTCTTCGGGAGCTGGGCTCTCCCCACCATGTGCTATTTTTACCTTTTATTTGGCCCTGCCCCCAATCTATTCGCTGCCTATTCAAGTCCCAGCTGATCGGCTGGAAGGAAAAAAACTGTTTAAACTCTTACCGCGGGGCTTCAAAGGGCCACCCTACAGTGATCAGTGTGGTGGTAGACTAGTGCGCTCGAAAAACAAATGGGTAGACCGGTGCCTCTAAAAACAAATGGGTAGACCAGGACGCTCCAAGAACAAATGGGTAGACTGGTACAGCTCTGCAAGCAGTTAAAAGCCTGGTAGACCAGTACCTCTGCTAAATCCTAAACAATTGTCACATGACCATCAAACCACACCCACAAAATAAGCCATGCCCACAGAATCGGTAGTAAAAAAATTTAGGACCCACCCCTGTCCTAGTAGTGGTAGGAGTACTTGGGACTGTGACTTCTAAGGGAAAGTACAGTAAGGTAACTGAAGATGGTGTGATTATTGGGTAACTATCTTTAAAATGATCTTTCTTTACTTCATTTCTCCTTGCCAAATGTGTTGCCAAATGTTTTTGCAACAATAAGCTTAAAAAATAGCAGGTAAATGAGAATCTGGGCTCATATTAGGAAAGTCCAAGCAACTCCAGGTCTAAATATAAGCCTCTCCTATGCATCCAAGTATGTGGAAACTAATTTCTTTTAATCATATTTTTCTTCCTAGTCTCAGGCTTGCAATGGTGTCATATCTGGCAAAGACAACATTCTGCTAAATGTGTCACTTAGAATTATATTGGTGTTAGAGATGAAGTAATAATCATTCTCAATCAAAAGAGCTTTTCTTTTCTTTTTTTCTTCAGTCGGTTTGGAAGAACAGACTTTATTTAATGCAGGAAAAAAGGGGGAAATGAGAAAATCGGGTACATTGAAGTAGTCAATCTATTTGGCACGTTTCTGAGGCAGTAACTTCTCTGCAATTCAGCTGAAGTCCATAAGAGCAAAGCTAATTTGTGATAGAAGGAAAGCAAATAGCAAATTTGGTTTATTCTCAGCTCTGCCTTGTTTTGTAAGAACAGGAAGGGAGTGGAGACTGAATTGGGGAGGGGAACAAAACTAGGGCCATGGCAGAGTGAAAAAAATGGCATGCTTTATAGCCAGTTACATTATTGTTCACCGCAGGCCATGAACCAGTGGAGAGCCAGGACAGTCACCATCATTTTCATTCAGGTTCAACATCAGGTAATAAACGAAGCTTTATTCTGATTTAATTTTGTTTTCCATCAGTGAAGTTGTCACACTGCTCAGCATATGATGAAGTCACTCTTTCTACCAAACTGGGTAACAAGGTAACTTCACTGATGAAAAATAAAACTGTTCTGGAATAAGAAAAATACTTTTCTAATGCACTTCTTCTGAATTAACTTTGCTTTCAGAGAGGGCATCCTCTACCATATTTTGAAAAGAAACCTGATTTTCCAAGCATCTGTTTTCCGCCTCATTTACTAAAGAAGTCTCTTCTAATCAAATCTTTCTACAAGGTATTTAAATCTTGTTTCTGTTAAGGAGGAGACGATAGGAAAGATTCGGAGGATAAAAGCTGTTTTCTATTCACATTTTGTTTAAATACTTCCTTCTGTTTTCTCTTCTTGCCTGTCTTTTTTTCTTCATGCCTTTGTAGGGACAAGGGACAGATGCAATAAATTCCTACCAATCAACTATTACAACGCAGTGGTGAAATCCACTTACCTTTGCTACCGGTTCGGGAACAGAACCGTGCACATAGCGCAGGAGCGTGCCTCTTCTGTGCATCCGCAGAACCTTCTGTGCATGTGCAGATGGTAAAAAACGGGACATAATGACTTCCCAGTGGGTGGGCGGAGCCTCCCACCACCGGTGCTACCGGTTTTGCGAGCTGGATAGAACGGGGGGGATTTCACCTCTGGTACAACCCCCCTCCCTTTAAGTGCTGCCATGATCTGGAACAACTGGAGTCTGGAATCTAAATTTGCTAACTCTTTAAAAATAAAAAAAAATGCTGATATCTGGTAGGGATGAAGAAATGGAGAAGAGAAGAGTGTGAATTACCTAAGTAAACAGAGGCAATATAGTAGACAAGGAAAATATATTTTGCTTATTGCACATTTATTCTCTGCTTTATTTATAATATATTGACTCTAAACTGACTCCAATTACATTGTAAATAATAGAATTTGAGTTAGTCATTGGATTTCTTCCTGACTAATGGCAGAAGTAAACTCATTAATTAAGTAGGGCAGACTTCCATATGGGGCTGTCATCATACAGACCTTGGCTGAACAGTAAGATGTTGCCTCAGATGGAGGCCTCAAAAGTGCAGAATGGAGACATGATATAATTATCAGAAAGATTGGGATGCTTGAAGTACCTTTTTATCATTGAATTTTAACAAGATTTATTTCAAAGGCCCAACCTCTTACCCTTGACCCATAGCTAGTTTATTAATTCTGTCCCTGTGCAATTCTATATGGAAGCCATCTTATACTCAGAGGCCCCATTTAAGGCCTGATGAATTAATCCCTTAAGATTATAGCTACAGTACCCTATCTTACTTTTAGCCTGTTTTCTTTTTAAAATGATAATTAAAATTCTTTCCAAGCAGACAACCTTCTTTTAGATGCTACATACTTACAGAATATTAATATTAATATTTTAGTTCAGAGAGTTCCCTTTGTGTGATCATCTCGCTGTGAGTATAGTTTTAGACAAATTTTCTTGGACTGGTTTTTCCTCTGATTTGATTTTATGTTTAATTGGACATAAAAATTCATTTTGTTTCAAAATAAGGATGGGTATGGATATTCTGGGTCAATCTATATAGCCCAGATTCAGACATAAAATCCACTCAGTATGTATAAACTTCAATTTCTCTCAGATTTTTAATAAAGGAAATTTACTGTTAAATTGGATGAATGAGGACACAGCAAGCCAGGCAGTAAGTGACAACAGCTCTTTATTGTAGGGTGAGAACCCAGCAACTGACCAGGAGAAACAGCTCCCTTTATATACCTTGCAGCTGTGGTGGTCAGCCAATCAGCTGACAGTCAGTTAATTCAAACTGCCAGCCCAAAATCTACATACATAACACTCCTCCCCTCCCAGAAGTCACTTGGGGTGGACATTAGCATACAAAGTCTCTCAGGTGACCAGGGTGTGTCCGCACCCTAGTTGACCTGCGCAGTTCAGTCAGAGGTGTGGTGTCAAGCAGGTCGGAGGAACTCCCTGTTTCTCCCTGCTCCGCCAATGGAACCTCCGAGAATTCGTTGTGGGCAGCGACTTCTGCGGCTGGTCGATCTTCCGCAATGGGGCAGCACTGGATCTCGGGGCCAACAGCTAAGTCCTCCGATAGACTCAGGTTTGAGTTATGTTGAAAGTTCTGTTGGTAGCTAGGGAGCGGTTCGCCGAATGTGCCTTCTGTGTCAGCAGCCCAACGCTTCCGTAACTGATCAATGTGTCGGCGCCAAATCCTCCCATCTCCCATGTCTACTCAATACAACTTGGGCCCGGTTACCTCCGTGATTGTCCAATTTTCCCAGAGGGGCCCGTTCCCATAATTCCTAGCGAATACTGGCATTCCTATTGTGAACTCCCTCAGTCTTTTCTCTGCCCCTCTGAAGTTGTCAGGGGAATAACTGGGGTGTAGCCTGTCTAGGACTCCTTGGAGCTTTCTCCCCATCAGAAGTTCCGCCGGGCTCCTGCCTATGGCGGTGCATGGTGTGGCGTGTTGGGCCATTAAGAATTTATCTATCCTCTCCTGCCAGTCCCTGGGACCTAGGCGTGAGATGGCTTCCTTAGCCATTCTCACAAATCTCTCTGCCAATCCATTGCTAGCCAGATGAAACTGGGCGGATAGGAAGTGTCTGATCCCCAACTCTGCTAGCTACCCCTCAAACTGCATGGCCGTGAGCTGGGGCCCGTTATCTGAGACTAAGGTGTCTGGTAGGCCATGGGTGGCAAACAACTGCCTTAGCTCCCTAATGACGGCATTGGTGGTAGTGGTTTTCATGAGTCTGATCTCCAACCACTTCGAGAAAGCATCCACGACGACCATAAATACCTGCCCATGGAATGGGCCAGTGAAGTCTATGTGGATCCTGGACCAGGGACCCTGGGGCCATTCCCATTCCCTGACCGGTGGTGTGGGGGGGGTCTGGCCTAGACTCCTGGCAGGGTTGGCACTTCCCCACCCACTCAGTGATGTCTTTATCCATTAGAGGCCACCATATGTAACTCCTAGCTATCCCCTTCATCCTCACAATCCCAGGGTGCTCCTCATGCAATAGCTTTAAAACTTTTTCCCTTAGGCACAAGGGAACAATAACCCAATTGCCCCACAAAAGACAACCCCCTTGCATTGTTAGCTCGCCCTTTTTGTTAGCGAAGTGTTTGAATTCCCTGCCCTCAGTCTTTTCCGGCCACCCTCTTGTGACCCAACTCGTGACTTTCCTAATCACGTGGTCTCTGGTTGAGGTCCTCGTCACCTCTGCTGAAGTAATGGGCCCCTAGTCCAAAACATCAATCAGCAGGACTGGAACTCTGGGTGTGGGGTCCTCTATCCTGTCCAGTAACGGGCAACGGCTGAGGGTGTCAGCGTTGCCCATGCTCACCCATGGTCGATGTACCAGGTGATAGGAGTATGCTGCCAGGAAGATGGAACAGCAGGTCATCCTCAGAGATAGGGCTGCTGGGGTGGGTCGGTCCCCTGCGATGAGACCCAAAAGGGGGTGATGGTCTGTGATGAGTTCAAAGTCTCTGCCGAACAGGTATTCGTGGAACTTCTTGACTCCTAAGACAGCTGCCAGGGCCTCCTTGTCAAGTTGACTGTAGTTTCGTTCGACTCTTGAAAGAGTCCAGGAGTAGTTGGCGATGGGTGCCTCTAGACCGTTCGGTAGTCTACGGCTCAGGACGGCCCCCATGCCCAAGGGGGATGCGTCACAGACTAGCACTAAGGGAAGCGTCGAATTGTACTGAACTAGGAAACTCTCGGCCGACAGGAGTTTCTTTACAGCAGCAAATGCGGTAGCTTCAGCCTTCCCCCAAACCCATTTGGACTTTTTGGCCAATAGTCTGTGCAGAGGCTCCGCTACTGTTGTCCCTTAGAAAAATTGCGTAAAAGTTCAATAGTCCCAGGAACGCTTGTAGTTCCACCTTATCTTTGAGGGTGGGAGCCTCTCGGATCACCCTAATCTTGCTTTCGGTGGGGTGTATGCCGGTTCCATCTACCCAGTACTCCAAGAATTCCACGGAAGGGACTGTGATCATGCACTTGTTGCATTTGACCCTGAGTCCTGCACTCCTGAACTTTCCTAGGACTTGTCGCAGTCTCTCCCCTAGCTGCTGTTCATCTTCTGCGGTGACAAGCATGTCATCAAAATACGGGACCACCCTGGGGATCCCCTGTAACAGTTGCTCCATGGTGCTCTGGAACAGTCCTGGAGCTATGCTGACTCCGAATTGGAGTACACTTGAAGGCACCTCTATGCGTTACTATAGTTTGTGCCTCTGTGGTAGCGCCATCTACCGGCAACTGCTGGTACGCCTGCGCAAGATCGAGTTTAGCTCTTGCCTGGCCCTAGGGAGTGCAGTAGATGATGTACGATTGGAACCAGGTAAGCAGTCTGTTGCAGGGCCTTATTGATCATACACTTATAGTCTGTGCAGATGCGCACAGACCCGTCCTGCTTAACGGGGGCCACAATTGGGGCATGATCGACTGGCACTAACACCCCCTGCTTTATCAATTTGTCCAATTCCACGTCGATCTTGGGCTTTAGGGTGAAGGGTACTCTCCTGAGTTTCAGCCAGATGGGGGCAATATTGGGGTCGAGGTTGAATGAGATAGGGGTCCCCACATACTTGCCAAGCCGCTCGTCGAACACGTCCTGGAACTCCTGCATCAGGTCGTCCTTCAGGGTGCTTCGCATGTTGCAGACTCCGGTGAATCCCATGCCCAGGGCTCTGAACCAGTCCATGCCCAGGAGGCTTGGGAGCTTTCCGCTGATCACGGTGAAGGGAAGCTTCTCCCGGAATTCCCCATACTCCACCTGGAACTCACCAATTCCTTCCACGGGGATGCGGTTCCCCTGGTAATTGTGCAGTCCCAGCCATTGGTGCCGTAGTTGCCATCTCTGGATACTGGGGACGGCCTTCTTTAGCTTGTCCCAGGACATGATGGTAATTGGGGATCTGGTATCAATCTCCATTATGCACTCTTGCCCCTCAATGTTGACCGTCATGTAGGTCTTCTCCCTGGTGGATGTGCAGGATGGTGCAGGCCTCAAGATCCTCAGATTTCGCATTCTTCCTGTAGCCGCCCTTCGGATTGGTTCTTGTCCGCTGTGCCGTCTCTGATTGGCTAGATTGCTCCATGGCTTGTAATGGGGGTTCTGCTTGTACTGTCTGCAGACTACTGTCTGCAGACTCTGGTGATGTGCCCCTTCTGCTCGCATTGCCGGCAAATGGCACCTCGGAATTTACAGGTCTGGCGCGGATGGGGTCCCCCACAACTCACACAGCCATCTTGCTGGCCTCGCTGGTCCTGCCAGTCCTGTTCGGTCCGGCAGACCTCCTCGTCCAACTCCTCCTCGCTCACCATGCCAATGGTTTCCTGGTGAACCGGGGCTGACTTCTGTGCCATTCTGCTCTGTGTCGTCCCCTGTAGTCTCTCGGCAGTCTTGGATGAGGATTTGTGAGCCCTCGCCTCGTCCAGTGCGATGTGTAGAGTGAGATTTGTCTTTGCAAGCAACCTCCTCTGCAAACGAATATCTCTCACTCCACAGATTAGTTGCTCTAGCAGCATCTCATCTAGGTCTCGTACTCGCACTGGTTTGCGGCCTTGCGCAGGGCAGTGACGTACTCACTGATCGATTCTCCCTCATGCTGCAGACGTTGCCGGAAGTCGAACCGTTGGATATACTTCGATGGCGTTGGGGCATAGTGGTCCTTCAGCAGTGTCTGAAGCATCTGCCACGAGATGGTGTGGACCGAGTTTGGTTCCGACAGGGCCTCAGCCATATCGAACACCTTGGGTCCACATTGGCTCAGGAACAGGGCTTTCTTCCGTATAGCCGGATAGCCCCTGTAGGTCGCTGGCCACCAGGAAGCATTTGAAGCGGGACATGTAGGATCCCCACTTCTCTTCCATTGGGTTGAAAGGTGCTGGCGGCATGTAGGTAGACATCGTCAGTAGATTCTCCAAGTGCTCCGCTCGCTCTCCTGATTGGATTCGGGTTTGCCATTCTCTCGTCGGCTCGTGGCTTCAGCTCTTTCCGTGGCTTCTGGCCTCAAAATCCCACCTTCGTCGCCAATGTTAAATTGGGTAAATGAGGACACAGCAAGCCAGGCAATGAGTGACAACAGCTCTTTATTGTAGGATGAGAACCCAGCAACTGACCAGGGGAAACAGCTCCCTTTATATACCTTGCAGCTGTGGTGGTCAGCCAATCAGCTGACAGTCAGTTAATTCAAACTGCCAGCCCAAAATCTACATACATAACATTTACAATTGAACAGAAGATTACAAAACAGATTGATCAATTATTTCCTACGTTCCCTTCATCAGAAGAAATGTGAGGTTTATGCAAATCAAAGAAATCAGATTATACTGATTTTTGTTCTGTTTTGCTTTGTTCTCTTTTCACATTTGTATTGATGCCCAGATTGTTGAAACATCCAATGAAGTTTAATACTATCTTCTTTAGACACCATAGTTTCACTCTGGATCAAAATCTATTCTGAAAAAAAAAAGATCATTTGGGTGTTTTAAAATGTGACAGAGGTCAATCATGATTATTGTGGCTGCAATTTTGTTACAGGTAACAACAACTAAATATTTTGATTAAAAAGTGTAGAATAATTAAAAAGTTTCTTATTTTTTCACTGTCCATTCAGTTCTTTGAACTGAAGGTTGAACTTCATTAACAAATAAATAATAAAGTGAAGAAACCAGCCTTTCTCTTATAAGGAATGCCAATGTAACAGATGACAAATAATGCATTGAATGGCAAAAATTAAAAAATAAAAAGTTAAAACCAAGAAACAACAATAAACAAACTACCAGTTTAGTATCAGCATGGTTTCTGTTTTGGTTTTGCCAATCAAAATCAGTTAAAAAGGCTTACTTTCAATTGGGAAGGAATGTTCCCAAAATGACTTGATTATTTTAGAAAACAATGGCATTTGTTATTTGGTATATTATTGATAACACAAGGGACATTTATCCATAGCTATGCTCTATTAATTCACAAAACAAGTTAGATATAATAATACATGTAGTAATACAATTAATAATGGTAATACTAATAATATTAATATTACCTGAGGATTTATTTTGCAACTGCAGGGTATAATTCCATTAAAGAGCCTTGGTAGTACAGTGGTCTAAGGCACCCTGTTATTAAGCTGGTTATTAAGACCAGCTGCCTGCAATTACTGCAGGTTCGAATCTCACCAAGGCTCAAGGTTGACTCAGCCTTCCATCCTTTCTAAGGTAGGTAAATTGAGGACCCAGTTGTGGGGGCAATAAGCTGACTTTGTATAAATATACAAAAGGAAGAAGGCTATTGCTGAGCACATTGTAAACCGCCCTGAGTCTCCGGAGAAGGGCGGCATATAAATCAAATTTAAAAAAAAAAAATTAAATAGATGGAAATAGCCTGTCCTGTGGCCATGAAGTTCTGTACAAACTGCTGCTTTTCAAATATGTAATCATGAGGTCAATATAGTTGAATAAGCAGGTGTAGAGCTGCCAAATCAGGATTCCAAAAACAAATCAAGGCAAACCAAACACCTCTTTGCTGCAAGAAGTGGTGAAATCCAAATTTTTTTACTACCGGTTCTGTGGGTGTGGATTGGTAGGCATGTTATGGCTTGGTGGGCGTGGCAAGGGAGGGATACTGCAAAATCTCCATTCCCTCCCTACTCCTGGGGAAAGGATATTGCAAAATCTCCATTCCCATCCCACTCTGCGGCCAGCCAGAGGTGCCGGTACTCTGAAATACTCAAAATTTCCGCTACCAGTTCTTCAAACTGCTCAAAATTTCTGCTACCAGTTCTCCAGAACCGGTCAGAACCTGCTGGATTTCACCCGTGCTTTGCTGCTTTCTATTAGGTTTTTGCAGCCCAGACTTAGTTGCTGTAGTCTAGGGGTCTCCAACGTTGGCAACTTGTGAACTTAGACTCCTCAGAATTCCTCAGTTAGCAGAGCTGAATTCTGGGAGTTGAAGTCCACAAGTCATAAAGTCATTAAAATTGAAGACCCCTGCTGTCGACAAGCCCTTGCTGCATAGACTATAAGGAGATCATCATCCCCAATTGGACAAACTGGAAATTGTTTGTTGTTTTTTTTAAATCTTTTTCTAAGCAGGATTGGTAAAAGGCAAATTTTCAGTAACATCATTTCTCCTGCCAGTTCCTTTTCTTTAGTCAAATACTGAAGTATGACTGTACTTAATTTGGGGAAGTTCAAATTATAACATCCTCATTAAAATTGTCATCTGTTAGAAACTGGATCTAGCCCAATAACTCAAAGACAGACTCCAATTCTTTTCTGTAGTTTTATTGTTGATCTGTTGGTACTGGAGGTCACTGACCTTGTACCTTTCTCTTTCAGGTATACATCTGGAATCAACTGTGGAACATGTGGTTGGACCTTTTGTACCCAGGAGGAGGGGCTAAGAGGTAAGGAGTGGTTATAGGGATTATGGGATATGTGGTTAGTTAACCCTTGAAGGTCCGGGTGGTCAGGGAGATGTAGTAGTTAGGCATTTATTATGACAAAACCCCCTCTAAATGCCTAACTGGGTACCTGGGGCAATGTTTGCATACATACAGGAAATACACAAGTACAGGCATGAATTACAAGCAAACGCGCATTTTTGACATGAGGTAAGCATGTTGTTTATGTGGTAGGGGTTTAGTGAGAATATCTGCTGTTTGCTCCTCCGTGTCACAGTGTACTGCTCTAATGAAGCCTATCTCTGAAAACTGCCTGACGTGTTTGTATTTAATGTCAATGTGCCTAGAACGCTGACCTATGGCATCGGCCCTAGAGAGCTCTATTGCTGCTTTGTTGTCTTCGTGGATAACTATTGGATATGAGGGTTCAGCCCAGATGTCGCAGAGCAGGTCATCGAACCATACTAAATTGTTTGCGGCCTTTGATAGGCAGACAAATTCTGCTTCCGTAGTTGATGTGGCCACCAGTTTTTGCTTTCCAGTGTACCAATGGATGGGGCAATTGTTGAGTAGTAGCACGTAGCCAGAGGTGCTTTTTCTGCACCCTATGTCCCCAGCCCAGTCAGCGTCAGCATAGCAGGTTAGCTTTGGTTTCTCGGATGTTTCTGGTTCTAGGCAGAGTAGGGCATCCGCACTGAATTTTAAGTATCTGAGTAGTCTTTTTATGGCGTTCCAGTGTGTTAACGTGGGCTTGCTTACATGCCTGGACAGTAGATTGACGGCTAAGGCGATGTCGGGCCTGGTCCAGTTGGATATGTACAGCAGTGACCCTATCGTTGATCTATACAATTTGTTGTCTGTGAAAGGTTCAGATTCCTCATACATGGTCTTCAGGAACTCAGGCTGCATGGGGGTCTCGCTGGGTTTTGCTTCGGACATGTTGCATTTGGACAGCAGCTCGATGATCTTTTCTCTCTGGGAGAGGCGGAAGCCCTTGTTGGTTTTCATCACTTGGACCCCTAGGTATCTGTCAATCTTTCCAAGTGACTTTAGGGAGAAGTGGCTACCCAGGTCAGTGGCGAACTTGTCACATCTGTCCTTGTGTTTGCTGATGTACAAGATGTCGTCCACGTAAACGAGCACACCCTCGAATGTGTTGTTTTCTCTCCTGGTAAAGAAGCATTTGTCGGCTGAGGTGGCCTCGAAGCCCATGGATCTGAGTGCCTTGGCCAGGCAGTCATACCACCTTTTGCCTGACTGCTTGAGCCCGTACAGGCTTTTGTTCAGCAACCAGGTTTGGTCCTCGCCTTTGTTGTACCCAGGCGGCGCTTTGACGTATATTTCTTTATCCAGCTCGGCGTGTAAGTACGCTGTTTGTACGTCGAACTGGAAGACCTCCAAGCCCAGGATGGTGGCCACCACCAGGGCGCTTTTGACGCTTTCCGCCCTGACGGTTGGCGAGTAGGTGTCTGTATAGTCTTCGGGGTATCTTTGGGCGAAACCCTGCGCGACTAGTCTTGCCTTGTATAGGACCTTGTTGTCCTCTAATGTCTTAACCCTGAACACCCATTTGGTTCCTATTGGTTTTTTGTCCTTTGGAACTTGGGCAGGTGAGTATACCTGGAGATTCCTTAGGCTTTCCATCTCCTTCTCCATGGCAGACATCCATTTTTCTTTTTCTTCCTGGGGGAGCCCGAGGATGTCTTCATATGAGCTGGGCGTGAAATGGGTGTCGTGGATGGTCATGACGTAGTCCTC
Source organism: Pituophis catenifer annectens (assembly GCF_029215685.1). Taxonomy (NCBI): domain Eukaryota; kingdom Metazoa; phylum Chordata; class Lepidosauria; order Squamata; family Colubridae; genus Pituophis; species Pituophis catenifer. The sequence continues at coordinate 29,256,785 of NW_027256884.1, read as the reverse complement.
TAACTTCTTTGGTAGCTTGTTTCTGGTTCCTCTGACTGGCCTGCTGGGGGTTGGCTCGGTTTCCTGCATGTTGTCTGCCTCATTGTCCGTCAGGTCATCTATCTTCAGTGAGGGGTGCCCTTCTTTCCAACCTTTGATGCTTGCCTTGCGATGGTTGGCTTTGTGCCCTGTGACCTCTCTGATCTCCCTTTCCCCTTGGTCATGCTCGAACGTGACCCTATTGGTTGGGATGTCATTGGAGTGTACCCTCGACCAGTTTGCGTTTTCGTGGAAACTGGCTGATCTGGAAACCACAAAACGGTTATTGTTGTCGACAAATCTGTAGCCCTTTGTGCCCGGTTCGTAACCCACGAACCTTAACCTTTTTGATAATTTCTCCCCCTTTCTTCTTAGCTGCCTGGGAATGTGGACGTCCGCTGGGGCACCAAATATGTGTAAGTGAGCAATGTTGGGCTTTCTGTTGTATAGCATCTCGTATGGCGTCTTATTGATAGAGCTTGACCACAGTCTATTCAGGGTGTAATTGGCGTAGTGTAATGCCTCTGACCAGAAATGCTGCCCCATCCCAGCATCCTCCAGGGCGCACCTCATCATGGTTTGCAAAACCCCATTTTTTCTCTCTGAGACTCCATTTTGGAATGGGGAGAAAGGTGAAGAGGTGTAATGCGCTATGCCCTGCTCCCTCAGCCACCTTGTGAATTCTTTGGCCATGAACTCTGAGCCCCTATCAGTCATTATCTGCCTTATTCTCATGTTGTGTTGCATATCTACTCTCCTGTGGAATTCTTTAAACCTTTGGAATACTTCATTTTTGTATCTGAGGGAGTAGACGTACCCGTATCTGGTGTAGTCATCTACAATCGTGAGGAAGAATCGCTTCCTATGTCCTACAGAGGGTTTCATTGGCCCTACCAAGTCCATATGCACCAATTGGAAGGGGTATTCCGTGGTTCGTTTGGATCCCCTGGGGATGGCCTTAACCTTGATCTTAGAATGCTTACAAACTGAACACTCCAAGTAGTTTTCGCAGTTCTTTACTTTGAGACCCTCGGTACATTCCGTCATTTTCTTTACAATGGGGAAGCTTATGTGTCCCAGTCTCCTGTGGAGGAGGTGGGCGCAGTTATCATGTAATGGCTTGCCGATAGATACAGACTTGTTTGTCTTCTCATGGCTACATCCTGCCTCCTGCTGCACCCCCTCTGTTTCTGGATACTTATCTACCCTGTGGTTTGTGCTGGTATCAATGCTTTCTTCCTCCCTTGCGTTGGGTGTGAAGTAGGGAAGCCCCTCGTGTATGGTTACCTTTCCTATCTCTTTCCCTTGCTTGATCAAGTGTGCCTTTCCATCTTTAAATTTTATTTCTATATTTGTGTCTCGTGTTAGCCTTGTGATGGCTAGCACATTGTGGGGAATCTCTGGTATGTACAGTACTTCTTTTAAGTCCCCTACCTGTGTGATGTGTACGTTTCCTTTCCCCACTACTTTGACCTTGCTTTGGTTTGCTACCTTTATTTCTGAGTCTATTTCTGTGAGTGAGTCTAGCAGCTCTGGGTTACAGGTAGTGTGACTTGTGGCCCCTGAATCTAGAAGCCATGAGTTTCTCTCTATCTTATGTTTGTCATTTGGGTCATCGTGCCTGATCCCGTACATGGAGCCAGAGCTACTCTCCCTGGAGTGGTCTCTGCGCTCGTGGTGTTTCCTGGGGTTGGGTGACCACCCTCGCCCCCTTTCCTTTGGGTACCTGCGTTCAGGTGACCTTCCCCCTCTACTGTCATGGTGTCCCCTATCCCTATGGTTCCTGGGGCAATCCTTCTTTAAGTGGTTCCTCGATCCACAAGAATAACATTCTGAGGTATCCCTGGCCCTATCCTGGAAATCCACCCTCTTTGTGGGTCTAGGGTCCCCTTTGGCTAGTTGGCGTTCCCTCCTCAGAGTGTCCTCTGCAACGAGCTGACTGGTCAGTGAGCCTAGTGTGAGGTATTGCAAGCTGAGGCTATTTAGTTGGGTCATAAAGATGTCCCAGCTGCTATCAAGAGAGTTTATGATTATGCTTATCATGCTCTCTTCAGTGATGATTTCCCCCCTCTGCATGAGTTCTGTCCTTGCAGCATTCATCTTTAAGATGTGCTCACTCATGGGGACCCCTGCCTTATGCTTGGTGGAGTGGAACTCCCTAGATAGTCTAGTGGTGGTGGCTCTGCTTTGGCTATAAAACAGGTTACATAGTTTTTGCATAATATCATAAACAGTTAGATTGTCCTCAATAGATGGATACATAGCAGATGGAATGGAGGTTAACATGATGCAAAATGCCCTGTGATGAATGCAGTCAATTTCCAGTGACCAGGGCTTTTGGGGAGGTTTGTTAGCTAGGAACAGTGCATTCTCTCTCATGAGAGCAACCCTTAATTGTTGGCTCCATTCTATAATATTACCCCCATCTAACTGCAGTTTTGGCAAATTGGCATAATTTGCCCCAGAAATGTTAGTAAGGTTACTTACTGGGGGGAGCTGTCCATGGTCCAAGTTGTGATTAAACTCACAATAAGGCTTTGGGATGTCTGTGGCCATTCTGTACTTGCTTGGATCTATGTAACTTGCTTCTCTTATTACAGGCAGGTACTGGGCATGCGCGAAGCTCATTCCGCGCTGGAGTCCATCGGGTGAGGTTCCTGTTGCTGGAGCTCCCAGGCCTAGGCCTAGGCCTGTCGGTGGGAGGCTGGACCCGCCCCCGGTGGGTCCGAAGATTCCTCCTGAAGGTGGACACCACTGCTGGATGGCCGGATCCCCGGCGAAGAAGGGCAGAAGGTGAGGGGGCGACGCGGTCGAGGACTTTCGCGGGTCGGCGGCGCGGCAGCAGCGGAGGTCGTAGGTCGAGGATTCCCTGCACCCAGCGGCTCGGCGGTAATGGCGGCGGCGGCGGCTGATCCTCCCTCGTGGTCGCTGGTCCCTGGTCGCGTGGACTGGCCCGATGGGTGTCGTGGCGTTGGTGAGTAGCCGGTTCTTCTCTTCTGCCTCGGGCCTCGCGTTGCCGGTGTAGCGGGTGGTGAGTTCGAGTTCTGCGGTTGATTTTTCCTGCAGGTGGGCGGTCTTTTGTGCCGGTTGTTGGCGCGCGCGGTGTTTTTAGTTGGCTGTGACTCGGCTGCCTGGTCTCTGTTGGTTGTCCTGGCCTTCTTGTGCCCTCCAGGATTTTTCTTTGGTTTATTGAGTGCTGCAGGAGGCTCGAAAGCGGAGCCTAGGGCAGCGGTGATGGTCTCGATTGCCTTTTGCAATTCGAGATCGGTAGGCATTTTTCTTTTTGTTATTGCGATCTCTTCGTGGTCGCTTTCAGAGCTGGGCTCTTCGTAGTCACTTTCTGAGCCCCCCTCGTCTGTTTCGGGGTTCGGGCATTTTCGCGCCAAGGGATTCAAATCCTGGCTTCCCATTGGCTGGTGCTCGTCCCAAGATGGCCGCCGGGAAGGGTGCGCGGAAATGGATTCTGCCGGCTCAGGATCATCGGGTTGGGGTGGCTTACCCTTTTTTGCTGGCTTTTCTTTCTCGGTGGTCTTTGGGGCCTCAATCGCTGCTTCTTGTTGCTCGAAGAGGCTTTGAAGGTCCGCGATGAGGTTTTCTTTGTCGCTGTTTCCCTCCATCAGTTTCAGGATGGAGAGTTTGAATTTTTTCATTTTCTGTGCTGTTTCTTCTTCCGGGGCGGTGATTTCCTTGGATGGCCCCTCTTCATCTGATTGTGAGTCCAGGCTGGAGTCCTGTTCGCTTCCAGCTTCTGTCTCCTCCATGGCTGTGGCTTTGGTTGCAAGCTTCTCAGCCATCTTCTTGGTGAGAGCTCTGGTCTGTGCTCTGTTTGCTTCTTCAGGGTAGGTGTTGGGTTCAGTCATTGTCTGGAGTTATGGGCAACCGACCTCTGCTACCATTTTGTTAGAAACTGGATCTAGCCCAATAACTCAAAGACAGACTCCAATTCTTTTCTGTAGTTTTATTGTTGATCTGTTGGTACTGGAGGTCACTGACCTTGTACCTTTCTCTTTCAGGTATACATCTGGAATCAACTGTGGAACATGTGGTTGGACCTTTTGTACCCAGGAGGAGGGGCTAAGAGGTAAGGAGTGGTTATAGGGATTATGGGATATGTGGTTAGTTAACCCTTGAAGGTCCGGGTGGTCAGGGAGATGTAGTAGTTAGGCATTTATTATGACATCATCATTGGTCCCAAATCTCTTTGAGTATTTGTCTATTGTCTCCCACATGGAAGCTTCCAACTGCACAATACTTTCAAAAAGTCCTTCTTCTCTATTACTCTGAGAACTTGTACATGTCTACATGGCATATGCAATTAAGTAGCTTTTTAAAGACCAACTACTTGGCATATATTTTTAGCATGGTTCCCAGTTTCAAATAGACATTTAGTTTAAACCAGAAGATTAATAGGTTTTCCAGAGATGCCTGTGTAGTTTGAACTTATGGATATTTCTTAAAAGGTGGCGAAAGCTACCATTAATTTAAAGATAAGATTTTGTGCCAGGTCAAACTTTAAATAGAAGATTATTTAAACATGTCACGTTTATCTATGTGACATTTACAACAATTTGTTTTGGTTGTTTATTCTCACTGGACATTATTTGAGATAACTGTATATAAACAGAGAATGTGTCCCATAAATTTCTGCCTTGCATTCCACAACGTAATGGCTGCAATCCAGTCCATAGTTGATTACATTTCAATCCCATTGAACCCAGTAAGTTTAAATAGTACATATTCACAAGAGGATTACAGTTCATGATTATGATCTTGCCAAATCTCTAGCAAACATGCAACAAAATATGTGTGTGCCTTCAGGCCTGATGCCCTCACTGTTTGGCACACCTGTAAGCCATTGTTCACCTAAATGCTATTCTGAAATTGTGTTAAAGGTGAAACTCTGGAGGAAAAAATAATGTCTTGATCTCCAGCATCACTTCTGTTGGCATTAGACGTTAGTTAAGTTTCAAGCTGAATAAATATTTGATCATTCTTGAAGTATTTTTTTTTCCAGATTGGCTTATATATAAAATACTATACTATTAAATAAGTATGTAAGGAAAACATGCACATTAAAAGAAATCAGATGAATATTAGTAAACACATTCAGGATTGTATAGTCTACTTTGTGTTGGAAAGGCTAGGAAAATAAGGAAGATTTCTTCAAAGCTAAAAAGGTGGAAATATTATCAGGAAATATATTTGTATAGATACTCAACAAACTTGTCCCTTCCTCCAGGAAGTTCCCCCTCTTTTCAACATTGTGCTTACCAGACTTCATTCTTTGGCAAACCAGATTAAGCATTTATCACCATACCCTACAACAGTGTTTCTCAAATTCTGGTAGTAAAAGTCCACCTATCTTAAAGATTCCATGACTAAGAAACATTACCCTACAGGACAGGCAAAAAAAGATAAGAGGTCTTAGAAGGTTGAGAAAATGCCTGTTATTTCTCATACGCTCCGTCTCATTGTTGCTCGATATAATTTACAGTGTTTATTTTTTATTTATTTTATTTATTTATATTTACTTAATTTCTATAGCTGCCCAACTCAACCGAGTGACTCTGTTTAGTGAGTTCCAGTTGCTTGCAGACTTAGCCTAGCAACCTATTTGTTTTATGGAAAAAAACATCATTCATACCTTATAAACTATCCTTCACTACTGAGTCTGCTATCTATGCAAATATTCTTACATTCCATTTCTAAAAGACAAATTTTAGGACCTTTAAAAAAATTAAAGGACTGAAGCTTGAAAAGATTATTTATTATAAGAAGGAACACAGTGGCTCAGTGGCTAAGATGCTGAGCTTGTTGATTGAAAGGTCAGCAGTTCAACAGTTCGAATCCCTAGTGCCGTGTAACGGGGTGAGCTCTCATTACTTGTCCCAGCTTCTGCCAACCTAGCAGTTCGAAAGCACCTAAAAAATGCAAGTAGAAAAATAGGGACCACCTTTGGTGGGAAGGTAACAGCGTTCTGTGCGCCTTTGGCATTTAGTCATGCCGGCCACATGACCATGGAGACGTCTTCAGACAGCGCTGGCTCTTCGGCTTTGAAACGGTGATGAGCACGGCCCCCTAGAGTCGGGAACAACTAGCACATACGTGCGAGGGGAACCTTTACCGTTTATCTATTTATTATAAAATATAGCAACTTACCTTTTTTTTTAAGGTCCTGTTTATGTGTAATTTTCAATTCATTCTGGTCAACCAAAATTGTTACATTCTTTCCTGTGCTACATTATGAAGAACAAAGTTATATATGTTCTTATATATATGTTATATATAGCTATATATATAACATATATAGTTATATATGTTTCTATCAGGATTATCTGTAGAACAATACAGCCCCTTCCCTATATCTGGATCAGGCCTCAAATTGCCTCCAGGAATCCTGAGCTACGTATACTTGGCCAGTATGAGTAAGAGGAAGCACCCTTTACCACATCATTTGTTTGAGTCTGGGAATCTTTTCAGATGAGCCATCACAAGGAAAAATGAAATTCTTTAGGAAACAAGCAATCATTCTAGATTGAGCATTACACAGTTGAAATCAGCTCAAATTTCTTACTTTGGCTATACTGAATCATCCGCTTGAACGATTTGGTAGATTCCATGGGTAACAAAAAATCTAGATTGCATCTACTTGAATTCCCTATCCCCCCCCCCCTTTATTTCCCATTCTGGACACCTCTGACTCCCATATGCACTGTCCTCTTATGGGACAGTGATGGAGAAAAAAACAACGATGCCAGCTCTTCAGACACAAAGAACAAAACCAAAATCCATAGCAAGGCTCTGTGAAACAGAACTCTACCTCCAGCCTATTAAAAAAAAAAACTCTTTTTGACACTAGTCTAAACTACACTAGTGTAGACCACACTAGTGTAGACTACAAAAAACATTTCTGGCTCTAGTCTACACCATAAACAGAACAGATTTTCTGGACCTTGTGTGTGGTGGTTATCATCTTCGCTCCTCTTCCTGCTACTGATCCTATCCCATTGTCAGTAAAGAGAAAGTAAGATCTTAAGGGATGCAGTGGCTCTGTGGCTAAGACACTGAGCTTGTTGATCGAAAGGTCAGCAGTTCAGCAGTTCAGATCCCTAGTGCTGTGTAATGGGGTGAGCTGCCGTTACTTGTCCCAGCTTCTGCCAATAGCAGTTCGAAAGCACGTAAAAAATGCAAGTAGAAAAATAGGGACCACCTTTGGTGGGAAAGTAACAGCATTCTGTGCACCTTTGGCATTTAGTCATGCCGGCCACATGACCATGGAGACCTCTTTGGACAACGCTGGCTCTTCGGCTTTGAAACTGAGATGAGCACCGCCCCCTAGAGTCGGGAACGACTAGCACATATGTGCGAGGGGAACCTTTACCTTTACCTTTAAGATCTTAAAATTTTGTATGTGTATATGTATATGTACAATATTCAGGAATCAAGTGGCACTTAATATTAAAAATAATTTTATTAACAAGATACCCATGTGCAGATAAGTATTTTCAGTTTCAAAAGATAATAGATATTATAGCAGTATCCATAATTGCACAAAATGCTAAACTATAATTATTGAGAAGTCTGTCTTAACATTAAAGAGCGGTCTGAAATAATCAGAACAATAGCAAGGGTGAAAAGTTTAGCTTTGTAGTTATTTCCAAATCCTGCTTTCTAACCTACAAACCTAGAAACCTGGTTTTTTAAAAGACGGGCACAAACCAGGAGTCTGAGTCCACTTCTAATGCAAAATGTGAAACTTCCCTGGCCCCCTTCACTGCTGGGTAATTTAATCGTTCCCACTTGATGGGAAGAGACAGAAGTGATCTGGCAATATGCACTGTGCCTTTACCTGCAGATTGCTTATCCACTTTAGCCAGAATTCTGCTAATTAATCAATGCTAGCTTAGTGTTTTCTGCTAACACAGACTCTTCTTGGCCACATGCTTTAAGATTCCATTTGAAGATTCATTGCTTCTGATGTGAGATTTGTTGTTTTTAATGTCCCAGAACACGTTTAATGCTTGTGTATTTCTTTGATCTTTTGTATTTCCCTGTGATCTTTTTAGGAAAACTTATATGAGAACAAAAGTAAGAAAAACATAAATTTTGCCTTCTCCATCCAGTTGTCACATCGGTACAGTCAAGTTTGTAAATTCCCTCCAGAGTTTATTTTCAGAAAGAGAAAGGCATTCCTTAAGTGTGGGTGGGGACATTTTTGAGAGGAATAGTGTTAAAGTACATTTAAGAATGTATTTACAATTATCTGTATCTACTGAAACAACTGTGGGAAAATTACCTTGTGCTATCCTCTTTTTTTCTTATTATTCTGAGAGGGCACCCTAGTAAGATTTTGTCTGTTTTACTTTTCCCCAAGAACAAAGTTTTATATTGCATATCAGCAAGTAACAGTATGAAATGTTGTCTGTTACATTTCATATATTCAAAGCAGCTTCTTCTTCTGATGATGATATAGATTTTAAATTTATTGGCCACTCAACTCCATGAGGGATTAGCATGGCTTTTAACTAGTGGCTCCATGAAAATGTTCTAAAAATATAAGGGGGAGGAAAAAATATCACAATACTGTATTTTTAATTCATACTGTATATACTTGTCTGTCCTCTTTTTGCATATTGGATTGCAGTTTGCATTATATATAAAATATTTTTAAAACTTATTTTATGTGCTTTATTTACACAATGGATACCACCCTTCCCTTGATCCAGGGAGTTTTAAAAAACAAAGGAAATACTGCATAGAACAAAACCATAAAGAGCTAAATACCATACCAACATAGGGCCACCATCTGCATCAAAAGCTCATTAGAATAATACTGTTTTTAAAGTTAAAAATGGGTGAAGAAAATAGAGGCAAGATCCTAAAAGGGAAAGATATTTCCACGGTTGTGCAGCGGACTAAAGTGCTGTTAAGTAATAACACTTAGCTGCCAGCTGCCTGCAATTAGTGCAAGTTCGAATCTCACCAGGCTCAAGGTTGACTCAGCCTTCCATCCTTTCGAGGTAGGTAAATTGAGGACCCGGATTGTGGGGGCAATAAGCCAACTTTGTATAGAACAACACGGCTTGGGGGGCGGGCGAAAGCCCTAATAAGCAGGTATATACAAAAAGTATGCAGGCTATTGCCTTAATGCATTGTAAGCCGCCCTGAGTCTACAGAGAAGGGTGGCATATAAATTGGACTGATAAATAATAAATAAAATAAATTTCAGCGTGGGGACCCTAACCAAAAGGATACCTCATGACGCCTGGGGAACTGTCAGCAGATCCTTTCAACACTCTCAGACTAATCTAAATCTTAGAGAGATAACCCTGAAGTATTGGGATATCAAGCCAGTGGGATCCTGCCAGCTTAACAACTGGTTCGGTGATTGCGTGCTTCTTACGTGCACACATACTTCTCGCGTGCGCACATGCCTGATGCACACTGCGCACAAGTGCACAGTTTAACTAAAACTTACCTTTTGCATTGCTGCTGGGGTGAAACACAACCGAAGAGCGGCAATCCGCTGTGCCATGCGAATCAGCTGAGAAGATATAGATGAGTACAGCGCAAGGGCGGGTAAGCAGGCCCAGTTGATCATCGTAGCAAACCGGTTCGCTCCCAGCTGAACATCGGAGCTACAGATTCACCTGGACCGTTCCAAACTGGTAGAATCCCACCCCTGTTTATAGTCATAACATGCATCTTGAATTTGACCAGGAAGGCTACTGACAGCTATTAACAACTGAAGTTTGAACCCTACTCCTCCCAATGAAAAGATTGAAGAACTGTCTTTTCCAAATCAAGCAGAGATGAGATTTCGCATTAAATGGCCATGGTCTAATTTTGTCTTTCTAGCAACCGTGGCTGGCATCTTTAGAGGCAGAATGAACTGTTTTGTATTTAACCTTTCAGTATTTCAAAGCACAGAGACTGACTGGTTTCTTGTATTTAAACAAGAAAGATGATCTCTGATTGGTCTGTGACAAAGGAGCCTAAGAAATTGGTTCCTGACTGGCTCTTTATCTAGGTAGACTTCTGGTTATTTCATTTTTGAAAAAAAGCCAAGAACCAATTTTTGATTGGTGTGTACCAGAGTCAGGCTACTGTCAGGTTATTTAGATTAAGAAGGCTTCTGATTGGTTTAGTTTTGAAAAATCTGAGACTAATGGTTCCTGATTGCCCTGTCTTTGAGCCAAGATACTCTAGATATTTCTGATGAGACTGCTGCAGATTGCTTTTGATTAGTTAAGAGCTGTTTAGATCCTAACATTACTTCTTGATTGATGCCAACTGTAAAAACTTACATGAGCATATTGCCTTTTGCAAACATCAGAAAACAAATTGAACAGTTTAATAAGATTTTTAGAAGGATATTCAACCAATGGTAGAATAAAGCTGGATTTTTTTAAAAAATAGTGTGTAATATATTGTATTTCCATTTGGCCAAATAATTTAAAGGATATTATATATTGACATGTCCAGGCAGCTGCATTAAAGTCCTATCCACCAGCAGAAAAGTAAATCAACATAAATTTGCTCCCCTTATTAACAAATCATATTCTGCCACAAGCTAAGGAAAATAGTTGGTGGTTTCCAGCTTTGTATCCTCTCCTGCCACTAATCACTTTCCTTAAGGTTGGGTTAAGTGTGGGGCAGGTGCTTGGAATGGCATGTAAAGTTGAGACACAAATGCAGAGGTTCTTGAGGTCTTTGACTAGTCAGTTGAACTATTTCTGGACATACATTTAGAACTGTTTTGAATCACCAAAGTACTGTAAAAAAATGGCTCCATTAACTGCTTTCTTAGCAGAAGCAGTGGAAGACATATAATGCAAATAATAGCACTTAGACTTGTACAGTTGAACCTCTGGTCACGAACGCTTCTGACCACAACCAAATTGGGTTCCGACCAAAAAAAATTCACTTTTTTTTTTTTTGTGGCCAATTTCTCTTTCCACACCAATTTTTTTTGTAAGCGCCAAATTTCCAAAATTAGGTTCGGGTCACGACCAAATCACTTTGCGACCAAAGATATGGAACGGATTATGGTCGTGACCAGAAGTTCTACTGTATACTGTTTCATGGTGCTTTACAGCTCTCTCTAAGTAGTTTGCAGAGTTAGCATATGCCCCCAACAATCTGGGTCCTCTTTTTACCAACTTTGGAAGGATGGAAGGCTGAGTCACCCTCGAGCCATTGAGAATCAAAATGCTAGCAGTCAGCAGAATTAGCCTGCAATACTGCATTCTAACCACTGCTCCACCATGGCTTTTTCTGGGCATAACAATGAAAACAGCAACATCTGGCAGAACCTATCTCTTGACTGTCTGTATAATACACAGAATAATACACTCCTCATCTTAAGTCAAAATGGATGTGAAGGGGAGATTCCAGTAACTAGGAAGGGACAGAGCATTCCTATTACATCCTAAAATTGCTATTCAGAACTTGAATGATGCCATCTGTGACTGCTTCAGCAACCACATGATTGAAGTCACATGCTAGCTCATTCAGCAACCACATGATTGATAGTCACATGCTAGCTCATTATCAATGGCAGAAGGTATGTTCAGGAAGAGAGGAAACACTACCATAAATTTGAAATAACCGAAGATGATTTCAAGCTGCTTCAGGAATGGCTGAAATGAGACAAAGATAGCATCATGACCACACAGCATTAAAAAAAAACAAAAAACAGGTTATTGGGTTATGTTCATGCAGCATTTATTGAGATTTATGAATGAGCCCTTCAGGTCTGGGAGACACCCACAATAACAACATAAAAGAAAACTACATTGTATGCAGGAAAAAGGCAAGTATTTTTCAAAACGTCTCAGCAGAAGTTTTTGTGGTCTTTAAAAAGGTGTATTTCCTCCAGTTTATGAGTGCTGAAGGGGATGGAATTTGTGCCAGTACAGAATATGGAGAGTGCCAATGACATCAATCATGGTTGACTCTAAGGTGGAATCTCTAGTTTCTGAATTCAATAGATTGAGAAGATATGAAAACTAAGAGGTGGGGGGGGGGTGTCATTTGGGGGTGCCACTATCCCTGTAATGTCAAATTCCATTTAGCTTTACCTTCCTTCCCCCAGCAAGACAAAATGTCATTCATGACCCTTTTTTCCCTCTTTCCTTAGTAATTTCCCACCAGTAAAAACAAAATAAAATAAATTGGGTCTTAAATATGGGTATACAGCATTCCCTCCCTGGCAGATAACAAATGTGAGCCTAGAATGTTTGTCTCACTTTGGATGCCATAAAGTTCTGGAAGTGAGCTAATATACACATGGTTGTTTTATATACATCTGGGATAGTTTATATTTACTTACATATACTAGGACAGATTCCTAGGTTGACTACTTGTAATTACTGCTGATATTTTCTTATAAAATTGGTTTGTTTCAGGATAGATGCCTCTGGTGGATGCATTGGTATACTAGATTAGTGAATTTTAAAACATGCAGGGAACTGAGCCTGAACATCTGGATATTGACTAGGTAACAACAACAAATAACAAAACAAATTCTTCAATTGAGTGGTTGTCTAGATTTTTCTTCTAGTCCTAGACTATGACTTCATTGCTTTGCCTCTCAACATAGTAAACTTTTTGCTTGTGTCACTTCATGGGAATTTTTAAAAAATAAGTATTCTCTCTCTCTCTCTCATTTATCAATCACCATCTATTATCTATCATCATCTACCTATCTACCTACCTATCTATTGTCTGTATGTGTCCCTCAAACAATTTGAGACTCTTTCTTATTCAAAAGCACAGGCTGCCACATTTTGCTTGGTTCTGTCATGGCTGAACTTGTCTGTCTGCGATTGTTCTTTAAGAGCCATGCAGGTTGTCACAAGTACCATCTACCTTTCCCTCTTTTCATAGGAAGACATGCCAAAGGTGTGAACAATGTAATTTCTCTCTTGCATCAAAGTTTATGAGGACCATATTTTGTATCGCTGTCAGAGCTGTTCTCTTTACTTTTTAAAGTTTACTGAAGATCAGAATTTGAATATATAATTATTTTTTTCCATCAGCAAGACAAGCTTCTCCTGACATAGCTTCTCCTTTTACAGAGGGACTATTTTGGAATCAAGTTGTTGGAAACTATTGGGGGAGATAGAAAGTTTGATGCCTTTCCTGTAAAATTTGACTTTAAAAGAAGGAAGGGAGGTGTAGAATATGAACTCCAATATCTAGAATCCACTGGTATTTTAGATGTGTAGATAAGGTTAATCCAGGATAATTTTTTTAAAAATGAAGGACAAGATTATATATTTTTTAATGATTCTGCACTATCAAGGAACAAGCTGTACCATTTTTGGGGACAGGGATCAAATTAATCTGGGTGGAGTCGGATAGTGGGAATAACACAATATTGTGTTCCAGCCAAGGGAAATAGCTAAATTAATGACTGGTAATGGTAGAGAAGGACCTGTGATTAGGAAAATATGTGAGAAAGGAGACCTATTTGGGAATGAACGTTTAGAACTTTCAAGGGTACAATTGAAGGTTTTAAAAGCCTTTATAAATGTGAAGTTGCTTGTTTTCACAACAAACTGATTTTCCTCATTTTCTGATTATTTGTAATTGCTGGAGACAAATGTAACCCCAACGCTGTATACTTCAGCTCATCTTCAGAATTAGTGGAATACAGAAGATAGAGTATTGAGTTGAATACTTAGTTAAAATACTTGTTTGGTGATGTGGTTTCATCCCTCCTTTCATTGATTTTTGCTTTTGCTGTCTGAAATGTATAAATTGCTTAGTTGTGTATCATACCACAGCAGTGGTACTGCTAATAAAAAGTAGCTAATATTTAAGATATGACTATCCTGGTTTTATTTATAATAAAGGATACTCTTAATTTGTTTTTTTTATTTAGCATTGTTGTTGCTAAATCAGATTGATGAATAAAGTCTCAATATTTTTTACTTCAATTTAGGTATGGCAGCAATTCTATTTTCATAAATTAACATTCCTTATAGTGAAAGATAAACTGGTTTTGGTAAATCATAATTCACAGAGCTCTGATATAATTATATGTTGGCTTTAAATGGTACATTTTGTATAAAGGTTGGTCTGTGGGGAAGTATTACTTGGAATATGAATATTGAGACTATTTGTAATTTGTTTGAAATCGAGCACCATTATTAGTAATGCAAAATGGGCAGTTTACAGAGGAAATGTATCTTCCCTAAGGAAGATAACAACACTTTATCATCAGAATTGTTTAACATTGTTTGATCTCCAGAGAAAAATAGAACAAGATCTAAGTTCTAAATGTAAACATACTTTTCTTAATTTCATGTTATTTGCCCTAAAAATGCATAATTTTAGTGTGCATCACAATTTATATCCATAGTTCTGTCTTGATTAATGTTGAAGCTGGCTATTAATAAACATAGCTATATTTCAAACAGATTTTGTAGTTATTCCTACCGCCCTGGATTCCAAGGGAAATATACAGCTTTAGTTTAAATACGTTCTTTTTATCTATGGCATGTAAATTTTATTTGCATATAGAGTTACTAAGGTTTCAAGTGAATTTAATATCATGTATGTTGCCATTTATATTTTACAGTTCTTCTTGATAATGCAGCCATATGAAATGCGAAGGAGAATAAATATGATAGCATATACAATTATACAGACCGTGTTTGTCTGTTGGATGTTTAGAATCTCATTTCCGTTTGTTTTGGTCCCATTATCAAATCTGTTCAATGTGTGTGTGTCTGTCTCCTTTAAATTTTTTTGGGGGAAAAAACTTTTGATAGAATTCATGAGTATTTTGGGAAACATTTTTTGCAACACACATTTTTGAACATTTACCTAAAATAGATTATGCACAGTTTTGAACTCATACAGTTTTGCGTTCAGCTGGGAGAAGAATGAATTTTGGGAGACTGAGTCTGCATTTTCAGTTCAAAAGTCTGCAGTTAGGTAGTAAAATTGTGACTAAAATGAATTTCTTTTCATGCCTAGATATAAGCATTTGTACAGGTATGCCAATTGCAGATCAGCTTGTGGCTTTTGTATGGGGGAGAGGGAGGTGCAGGAAAGAAATGGGTTCACTCAAAATCCAGGGTTAGTTTTTTGCAGAAATGAAAGTCACATTTTCCTGATCTTAGTTTAGGATGAAAAAGTAGAGCTACTGTATTGTGCTTTGAATCATTATGAGTCATCAGATTGCTTGGAAATAGCAAGCATGTAAGAAATGTTCTTGTAGCTTCTGTTTAATTTGGTTAAGAGAAATAATAGGACCTGGTGAGAAGTGTGTTGATGGAAGTTTGGCAAAGTCGTACAGTTTACATTGGAACACAGCTGGGCTAAGAGCCTCTCTGGAAATGACAGTGTTGTGTCTGCCAGTTACACTGTTTGACCATTTTGAGCTGGCCCACAGGGATGAATATGTAATTTTGTTGCTGCAATTTTACACTTTTGTGTGTGCATGTGTTTTACTTAAACTAACAATGTCATTTATATCACCTCAGGAAAAACTGTACCTTTATGAATGTAATTAAAAATGAAAACTCTTTCTTCTTCAGATGCTTCCAAATTATAAATTCATAGACAACATGGTACATTATCAGCAGGGCTTGAAATGCACAATTATCTGTCAAGGCATGCAAAATCACAACTCTGCATAAATGTTTAGGTATTTATGATTAAGCTTTGACAGTAAGTGTAAGGGCACTGGGGAAGGGCAGTTTCAAATAATTCTCAGCCACTGAAGCATTGGTGAGCATGACTCAGAATTAGAGTTCCAGAGGACCATTGGTTCCTCAGCTTTGCTTCTAGAAAGGTGAGAGAGTTCACCTCATAATATTGCCAGCTATGTATAATCCTTAGATAATGTTAAATGATTCATAGCCTTGTCAATATCATAACAAAACTCAGTACTTACAAATAAGAGTAGACAACCAGTTTTAGATTTATAGTAGAACAGAGAATTAGTTATACATAGACTCTGCCCTGGGGCAGGTAAATTGTCCAGGAAATTTTCATGAAGCTGTGAATTGAGGTAATAGAAGAAACAGGTCAGTCAAAGTGATGACATCATTTCCTTCTTTTGTCAGTGTGAATCTTGCAGCCAGTGTAAATTCTTGTTGCTCAGAAAAGTTTTAAAATCGTTGCCAAGTAATTGGTAATATACATAATTAGGAATGCCTAAAAAAGCAGAAAAAGTAATTTCTGTTTCAAAAGGTTCTCAATTTATCCTTTCCCTTAGAGAGGAAGATATTGTGATGCCAAGAGCATAGACGAAAAATGAAACAAATATTATTAGCATTGTAGTAGTATTGGACAACAGAATTTATTTGATCATTGTCCCCAAATTTCTGCTTAAATTTTATTTATTTGTGGGATTAATATCCTGTCTTTCTGTTCAATTAAACTCTCATGACTAAACAAAAAAATTTAAATATTTTAAACACTTTTATCTTCTTTCTGTAAAGTATTTCAAAACAGTTTCAATCCAATTTAATAAAACTACGGTGTTAAAACACTTGGTATTGCTTAGAGGTTTTGCACCAATAATGCAATTTCAGCTCTGGTTTTCTAGCAGTCACTTCAGCATTTATGAAGGATATCTGCTTCATAGTTGCTGGTATGAATATCTGCTGGGAGATCCAGTAGGATTAACTGATTATAAGCCATCAGGTTGGCAGCATTCACATAGATATAGAGGGGTTGCTCCTCTGTTCTGGTCCTGTTAGACCTCTCAGCGGCTTTTGATACCATCGACCATGGTATCATGCTGCACCGGCTGGAAGAGTTGGGGGTGGGAGGCACCGTGTTACGGTGGTTCTCCTCCTTTCTCTCTGACCGGTCGCAGTTTGTGTTGGCAGGGGGGCAGAGGTCGACCTCGAGGCTTCTCATTTGTGGAGTGCCGCAGGGATCGGTCCTCTTGCCCCTTCTGTTCAACATTTATGTGAAGCCACTGGGTGAGATCATCCATGGCTTTGGGGTGAGATACCACCAGTACACTGATGACACCCAGCTGTACATCTCCATCCCAGGCCACCCCAACGATGCCCTTGAAGTGATGTCCCAGTGCCTGGAGGCTGTGCGGGTCTGGATGGGGAGGAACAGGCTCAAGCTCAGCTCTTCCAAGACTGAGTGGCTGTGGCTCCCGGCATCCCGATATAGTCAGTTGACTCCATCACTGACTATTGGGGGTGAGTCGTTGGCCCCCACAGAGAGGGCTCGCAATCTGGGAGTCCTCCTGGATATGCAGCTGTCTTTGAAGGAACATCTGACGGCTGTAACCAGGGGGACCTTTTGTCAGGTTCGCCTGATTCGCCAGTTGCGGCCCTTTCTTGATCGGGATTCCCTGTGCACAGTCACTCACGCCCTCGTCACCTCTCGCCTTGACTACTGCAACGCTCTCTACATGGGGCTCCCCTTGAGGAGCACCCGGAGGCTCCAGCTGGTCAAGAATGCAGCAGCGCGGGTAGTGACGGGAGCAGCATGGCGCTCCCATGTAACACCGCTCCTGCGCGAGCTGCACTGGCTCCCAGTGGTCTTCCGGGTGCGCTTCAAGGTGCTGGTTATCACCTTCAAAGCGCTCCATGGCATAGGGCCTAGCTATCTGTGAGACTGCCTGCTGCTACCGACGACCTCCCATCGACCCGTGCGCTCCCACAGAGAGGGCCTCCTCGGGGTGCCATCAGCCAAACAGTGTAGGCTGGTGACCCCCAGGGGGAGGGCCTTCTCTGTGAGGGCACCTACCCTCTGGAATCAGCTCCCCCCAGAGATAAGGAGAATCCAAGACCTCAGTGCCTTCCGTCGTGCCCTTAAAACCCATTTTTTCAAGCAAGCCGGGCTGGCTTAAGAAGAAATTTTTAAATGTTTTTAAATGTTTTAAATGTTTTAATTGGTAGTGAGTTTTAATTGGGCCAAATTTATATATCTTTTAATTGTTTTTTAATATTTGTCCTGCATGTTTTTTAATTCTGGCTGTACACCGCCCTGAGTCCTCAGGGAGAAGGGCGGTATAGAAATTCAATAATAAATAAATAAATAAATAGATGATAGATAGATAGATAGATAGATAGATAGATAGATAGATAGATAGATAGATAGATTTTATCCAAGACAATCTGTCCCTAGCCTGGTCTTCCATTAGAATCAGTTCTAATAGGAATCTCTATCAAAACCTTTCTATGGAGATTCTCAGTCATGGTCATGGTTGCCCCAAAGCTGCTACAGTTCTGAAGAAGCTTCTTGGATGAGAAGCAAAACATCTTCAAAGGAAAACCAGAAAGTCCAGTTGCCTTTTAAAAAAGCACCTTTGGGTCTATCAAAACTTCCTTTGTCTCTTTCCAAAACAAGGTCCTCAACCTGAACCCAAACTTGAAAGAAATCAAACCAATGCTGAATCTCTAAATGAAATGGGTCAAGGCAACCTGTGTCTTCCAATATCTGAAGCTATCTGGATACTTCCCTGTTTTACAATTTGCCCCACAAAAGATATTTCTAACTGGGTGGTGGCAGTTGTCATAAACTTTGGATTGAGATAAATCTTTTTTCAGTGGTATTCTTGGCTGCTGGAGGACCAATCCAACAAACAAATATATCTTTACAAATCTCCAAATCTATCCAATCACCTCTTTTCTTAAGTAAGCTGAGGTGAGGAAAGAACAAAGATATTTGTAGCAGATAGTAAACACTTTGTCTTTAGGTCTCAAAAATTAAAAGTAATTCCACATAACTGGACTAGATATACATTGGACACTTTTTCCTAAATAGTATATCAAAAGTCATTTGCAAATCAGCATCAAGACACTCTGATAATAGACTTCTGGGAGTGTCAGTATAGGGTAGATTACAGCAAGCAAGTCCAAACAGTTCTGCTGGATGGTTCTTGCCACAGCATTCTGAGCCTACTAAAACAGCCCAGCATAGAAGTTAAGATTCCCCCAATATCATCATCCTGAGATTCTTCAACTTCACATTAAAAACTACCTATGTCAGCTCAGTCAACACATATCAGTCACAGGCACTGTGAATGTGAATTTTTCCAGATTTCTCAAGCTGTTGAGAAAGAAGAATCTAAAATAATCTTTAAAAAAAAATAAAAGAAGAGAGAGAGGGGGGCGGGAGGGGGGGGGGGAGAGAGAGAGAGAGAATAATCTACACCAATGATTGGAAACTATGTCCTGTGTAGGGACTTCAGATTATTTTTATTGTTTGTGTCCAAGAGTTATGGAGGAGAACATGGCAATGACAGTAACAAATAGCAATAGCACTTAGACTTGTATACTGCTTGATAGTTCTTTATAGCCCTTTCTAAGTGGTTTACAGAGTCAGCATATTGCTTCCAACAATCTGAGTCCACATTTTACCTACCCCGGAAGGACGGAAGGCTGAGTCAACCTGAGCTGGTGAGAATTGAATTGCTGAACTGCAGCCAGCAGTCAGTAGAAGTAGCTTGCAATACTGCATTCTAACCACTGTGCCACCGTGGCTCAACAAAGCAGCAAAAGTAAATGTTGTCTGTTTCTTTGGGTGGGGATTGGGAGAGGCAATTGTTTAAAGTAGGTATATTAAATATATTGAGGCTTAAGCATTCCTATTAGAAAGTTTAATTTGTAAAATAAAATGTACCAGTTTCAACAGCAAGACCTTGGAAACGTTTGAAGATGCACACATTTTTTTTAAGGTGGTATAAGTTGCCCATCTTTGAACTGCATCCAGCTTTCTTTCATCTGAAATGTTCAGTCCACACTCAGTATTCATAAAGACCAAGGTGGGTTTTTTTTCCAATTGTATTTATTTTATCAGTAACTAATAACTGTGTTGATAATGTATTGTAACACCAAAATCAAAACATATCTTTAAAACTGTGTTGAATCTAAATTTCATAAGTTTCCCTTCCTTCCTTCCTTCCTTCCTTCCTTCCTTCCTTCCCTCCCTCCCTCCCTCCCTCCCTTTCTTTCCTTCTTTCCTAAAAGAAATAAAAGATTTAATACCTCAGCATTTTTAGGAATTTTTTTGCTGTTCAAAATTTTCTCAGGAAATGTGTTTTAATTTGCCTATTTCTCTTTCTCTGCCTCTCCACCCATATACAAATATCCAGAAGCTTTGGTTACACCTCAGATTATTTCTACTTGCATTGGGTTGGTTAATGTCAGTAGGATCTGAGACCTGCAGCTTCTTTTCACAAAGAAATATCTGTGGATTTTTTTTCTTACTGTACCTATCAAAGTAAAAAGTTGAAATTCTGCCACAGCCGATGAGGCCAACTCAGAATTTACTGCTAACACATTCACATTCAACTGCTCACTAGTTCAAACTGTCGCCTGCAGAACACAATATAATAGGATGAAAATTGCCTCTTAGCTGTTGGCTACCTGAAAATTGCCTTCTTAGCTGATGCTTCATGGAAGCGTCACCTGCTTCCTGTTCTTCAGAAACTAATTGAAATTCTTTGAGGAAATAAACCTTACTTGCGTAAGCAGTAGAATCCCTAATACAGCATGTTTCTCACTCTCCCATACAAGAGTTATTGACTCTGTCCAATCTGGAGATAGATGGTAATCATTCTTTGGAAATGATGTTATACTGAAGAAATCATAGCTTCTGAAGCCTTATAATTGTTATTGGCAGCACAAATGCATTATAGTACAGTAGATAAAGAGGTGTTTGGTTTCTTCTTCATGAAACAACAAGCTTTACTAGAAAATCTGTTAATTATATATTTAAAACGATTTTACAACATGCAGTAATCAATGCTATAGGGGCTACATAATTGCAGCACCTATTGTTCTGCCCCAGCTATGGACCCCAAAGAACGCAGCATACACAAAGTCCTTTCAAACCTTATTTTACTAAATAAACCAGTCTTTTACAACAATGGCTGTTAATTAATTGCATTAACAGCCACCAAGAATTCAAAGAATAATAACTGAAAGCTTACTGTGGTTGGCAGAATGCCCAGAAGCAATTTGCAGGAAGCTGATAAGATAACCAAGACAACACACGAAGATATGTGAACGAAGTTGTTCCCTGCAAATTACTTCAGTTGGTATTCCTCCTTAAATAGGCTAAAGGAGTGGCCAATTAGCTCCAAGCCTTACTCTCGAGGAGACCTCCTCCTGAGGAGCCACTCCTGCCTTTTGGCAGCTCTGCACACCTGTGCATCGAGAAGAGGCTCCTCCTCTTCGTCCTCTTCACTTAAGGGAGCTTCTGGAGGTTCTGAAGGCCCTGGCTGAATCCCCGCCTCTAGCACCACATCTTCTCCAGCCTTCTCATTGTCTGACTTGAGTGCCAGCTGCACAGGCTGCTGGCGCAGCAATACCATCCTCCTCGCTGTCTGAATCAGCTACTAGCTGCACAGGCCGTGTACGGGCCACAACACCTATATACTTGCACCTCCAAAGCAACGTTTGGGAATGGACCCCAAAACTCATTCAACATGTTCATAAGATTGCAATGTTGAATGTAATAAATGGGAGAAATTGTTAAAGACCCAAGGAACAATCACAATACTTTCTTAATTTAAAATACATTAGATTTAAGGAGTTTTTTTTCCTCTTGTTCCTTCCTATTCTTTGTCCTGGCTCCCACCTAAGGGGTTCTATTTGCTTATTTATTTTTTGGCATCATTTTTTTTTGGCATCTTTTCAGCTTTGTGAAATTCTGAAGTGCAATAACCAGAACTGTTCCACATGTGATAGCATTGTGGACTATGCAA
This sequence comes from Pituophis catenifer annectens, assembly GCF_029215685.1. Lineage (NCBI taxonomy): Eukaryota > Metazoa > Chordata > Lepidosauria > Squamata > Colubridae > Pituophis > Pituophis catenifer. Next base: position 29,235,061 of record NW_027256884.1, on the reverse strand, counting down.
AATGAGTATGATATTATTCCACCTCTAAGCCTTCACAGAATACCGGTACTCACCTTTTAGTACTATAAGAGATATTTGGGGTAGAATTATTGATATAATCATAAACTAATTAAGATTTCAAAAAATACAACTTCTACTCCAGCTGTCACAAAACAGTGGTAAAGCATTGCCAAATCCAAGCAGAATGCACAATGTTCAGATAGACAAACAAGGCTGGATGATAAGAATAAAGTATCAACTAAAATACAAGTTATTCCAAAATTAGAGATTATTCAGGCAGAAGCTCAAATATAGGAGGCTCCTATCATCTATTTACATAGAATCATAACTAGCAGTATAACAATAAGACCTGCAATAATAATAATAATAAAAACTGTAAAAATCAAAAGGAGCAAAGAAACAGATAATGAAAATCTAACACTGTGCTGTTAATGATTTTCATGCCTTTGCCAACTTGATCAGGTAACTATAGCCAATTGTAGAATTATATAATTATTCCCAAATAAATTCCCACGGCTCTCATGGGGTTCCTCCAAATAACCTGGGAGTTCTTCAGCTTTCTAGTGTGTAGAGGGTAGAAGTACTCCTCTAGGATTGATAGTCCCACATCAGTTAATTGGGGTCAGAATCCATTGATATGGAGGACTTGGTAGTGCTAAGATTAAGAGTGAGTTAATGGTGTCATTAGATACAATGAGAGATAGTAGCAATTTGATTTTGATTGCTTTCTAACATCTTCTACGATCAATGTTTTCATCTATACATCAAATACACACTGTATTAATACTTTATTGAGTTGCATTAATACACACACACACACACACACACACACACACACACACATGATGCGATGGCTCAGTGGCTAAGATGCTGAGCTTGTCAATCGAAAGGTTGGCAGTTCAGCGGTTTGAATCCCTAGTGCCATGTAATGGCCCCAGCTTCTGCCAACATAGCAGTTCGAAAGAATGTAAAAAATGCAAGTAGAAAAATAGGAATCACCTTTGTGGGAAGGTAACAGCGTTCCATGCGCCTTTGGTGTTTAGTCATGCCGGCCACATGACCACGGAGACGTCTTTGGACAGCACTGGCTCTTTGGCTTTGAAACGGAGATGAGCACTGCCCACTAGAGTCGGGAATGACTAGCATATACGTGCGAAGAAAACCTTTACTTTTATACACAAACACACATATACACACACATATTTGAATCACATTAAAATATATAGATATATAGCAGTGTGGCGTTCCTATAGAACATTTGACTAGTTTCTTAAAAGAGTCTGCAAAAAAAGAGTTCCCTGGGCTTTTTTATTTTCCAGGCAAAGTACCATATTATATCTTTAAATGGCACACTGGAGACCAGACTGCCAAAAGTAATAAAGACAAAACAAAAAATGTATTTATGGTTAACCTAGTTGAAACTTAATTAGTAAAATGAATGAATTCCATATTTCCCAATTTATTGAATTATTTCCTTGACTGGCACATAAAAATGAAAAAAATAATATTTGAAAGCGCTCTGGAGGTCTTCTCAGAAGCTTAAGAGGAGGACACGCGCTCAGGAACCGAGCATCAGAAATGGGCATCTCCCTTAGTTTAAATTTGTTTCCACTTTGTCATATAAATCAGTGGTCACCAACTGGTGGTCCGTGGACCATTGGTGGTCCATGAGAAAATTTTGGTGGTCCGCAGAAAATTTATTTGCATTTTTTATATTGTACTAAATCAAGGGTCCTCAAACTAGGGCCCCTGGGCCAGATACGTGCAATGAATGTTTGTGTTGCTGCAGAGTGTCTCCCCCTTTAGGATCTTTTGTGTGGGTTAGAGGGAGGCAGAAATTCTGACTTGGGGTCTGCTTCAGCCTCCTGATGTGGGTTTTGGGCGAAGTCTGGGGCAAAGAGCTGCTGGTGGCCAAGAGCCGGAAGGCCTTGTTCCAGTGGGACTGCATCATGGCCTGGAACTGGTTGACCATCTCAGCCTGCTGAGCCTCCAGGCGCCTGTACCTGGCCTTGCACTCCTGCAGGTCTTCCCTCTGCTTGGAAAACCTATGCTCGTAATCCTCAGTGAGGTGCTTCTACTGAGCCTCCTTCTTGGTCAGATCCAATTTGAACTGAGCAGTTGTTTTGCCAACTCTTTCTCATGGTGGCTGCTTAGCTCCACAGATGCTTCCTGTTGGGACCCTAAGGAACCCGGGCAGGCAGGTGAGGAGTGGCTGGGAGGGGAGGGATGAGTAGAGGCTGGCGAGGTACTCCTCAATGTGAGTGACACCGAGTTGACCACACCCACCCAGTCACATGACCACCTAGCCACGCCCACCCAGCCAGACATTAGGGAGATCATATTAGTGGTTCGCGGGATTTAAAATTATGAATTTAGTGGTCCCTGAGATCCAAAAGGTTGGTGACCCCTGGTATAGATCAAAACTTTCTAAGCTCAGAGGATTCTGTTGCACCACATAGATGTTAGGTGTAATTGCCTGAGTGCTATTAATGTGTGTATTAGTGATGTAAAGAGCAACCTCAGGATCGTGGAAGAAGGGGTAACTCCATTTTTTTTTTTTTTATCCTCGGAAAATATCTAAACCCAAAGCTGATTATTTATATTTGCAGGAAAATTTCTACTAGCACATTTTGATGGACTTTCTCAGGAATGCTATTCAGGCAATCCCAGCTTTGAATCTGCACTTCTCTGATATAACATCGGAAGCAAACCTGAGCATGTGTTTGTTTTCAAAGTGCAAAATAGCCATATGCCTTAATCATGTGGATTTCCTGTTCCACTCCCTTCAGTCTTTTTGTCCCCCACCCCAACTTGTATCATGGAACCCATTTTAAAATGCCTGATTTTCAGATTGGGATACAAAGTTGCTTTCAGAGTAGTGTCTCTTTATTTAGTGTTTGATCCTTGATTTTACATGCATTTTTCCATCTGGCAATTGTCACTTAGGCAGCTGGCTACCAGCTGGAAGGGCAACATGTGTGTCCCCATTGAATCTAATGGGGCAGCTGTTCAGGAAATGTGATTTAAAGAAACACTTCACATGTGCCTCTGCATGGCGTGAATGTGAAGGCAGGTTTTTCACAGATGAATGACCTGATGCCAGAATTCATCTCTCATATAGGCATGCAGGCTCAAATATTATTATTTGCCATCACAAAGAAGCCACAAAATATTTATTTCAACTAATGGCATCTTTTTAGCTGGAGTTCTTAAGAAAATCCTATGTTTATGTAAAAATAACAAAAGCTAAGAGTGGGGCAAAGAGCCGTGGAAAGATACATGCTCAGCATTACAAGGCAAGATACAAAGACCTGCACGTGGATTAGAGAACAAACAAACATACGATATGATCAAGAGAGTAAAAGAATTGAAATGGAAATGGGCTGGTCACATAGCAAGAAGAACTGATGGCAGGTGGACCAAGGCCTTGATAGTACAGTGGTTTAGTGCACCCTGTTATTAACACAGCTGCCTGCAATTTCTGCTGGTTCGAATCTCTCCAAGGCTCAAGGTTGACTCAGCCTTCCATCCTTTCTAAGGTAGGTGAAATGAGAACCCAGTTTGTGGGGGCAATAAGCTGACTTTGTATAAAATATACAAAAGAATGAAGGCTATTGCTTAACGCATTGTAAGCCACCCTGAGTCTCCGGAGAAGGGCGGCATATAAATCAAATAAAAAGAAAAAAGAAAAGGCAGTCACAGAATAGATGGCACTTGATGAAAAGCATCCACAAAAGAGACCTAAAAAAGATGGTCTGACAACATCAGAAGTTGTAAATGCTCCAACATTGGAAGTTTTTAAGATGATGTTGGATAACCATTTGTCTGAAGTGGTGTAGGGTTTCCTGTCTAAGCAGGGGGTTGGACTAGAAGACCTCCATGGTCCCTTCCAACTCTGTTATTCTAGTCTAGTCTATTGTGGGTCCAATTGGCAAAAGAAAAATTAGGACCGTATAACCTGGAAACATGCAGAAGAGGCCATCATCCTCCAGTGGATAGAAAATGGCAAAAATGATGATGTAAATATAAGTGTTCTTCATGAATGCTGATATATCACAACATAAGATTTATTTCAGATTCCCTGCATAGCTGTTTAAAATAGGTAGATGGCTGTAGTTTGCATCTATTTCTTTGGATTTTTTTAGTGCTTCCAATCCAAAAAAGTCTCCCTCAAGTCAACCTTCACATGTTCCTCCTGAAGGATTCCTATCTCAGTTTTTTTGATCCTGCTCACTTTTTCAAGATCTTTACAATAGACACACCTGTTATTTTTGAATTAGGCTGATAATTTTTTTAAAAAAAGTTTGTCATCTAAAATGGATTATCCTTCAATCCCTTTCGAGTTTCAAACCTCTGATACATTTGGAAATTAAGCAATTAGCTTATGTTATACATCCTACTATTCCCATTTCCTTGCTGTATTTTGTAAGGTCATATTCATTCTGACATCAGCATTGTTTAGTGGCAGTGATTTCAGAGAGAATGCTGAGCAACTGAAATTGTATTGACATGAATATTTAGCTTTTAATTAGGGATAAGAGCAAATATCTCATATGCCAAACAAAACAATACAACTTTTATTTTGAATCTGGAATGATCCCTTTCTCTTTTCTCTGGGTGGTAAGAAATGCCGAAAAAAACAGGGTGGAAAGTTCTAGTTTTCTTGCTGTTTGTAGCCTTCTATATATTTAGTTCTATATTAAAGCAGGACACTTAAAAAAAAAAAAACTAGCAAATTAAGGCACAGTTTCATCTAAACATTTTCTAAAATGTTTCTAAAAGTTAGTTGGATCTCTAACTAGTCACTTGTGCCTCAACTAAAAGGGAAGGGTCACACGAGTCTGTTCAATTTCATTAAATATGTATTGGGGTGTCATGAGTTCACTAACATCCATTATCCTATGTACACCACCAAATGCATCAATGTCTCATTTCTCTCTTCGGTGCTGTTGCTTAAATTATAACCAATCAAGATCCTTCTGCTTTTCCAGGAAACTATTAGATCTGTGGAAATCAGACAATACAAATATTTGGGTCAAATGTCCAGCAAACTAAAGAAGTCCATTGATTGTTGGGTTTGGATTAGTGCTTGTTTAAAAGAGGAACAAAGGTTCTTTCCCATTTGTCATCAAAAAGATAAGGAGAGAAGCTTTATTTTATGTATTACTTGACATCTCAAATTGGAGATTTGTCGCAATGTTACTGATAGGTTACCGGTAATAACACTTACTGATTTTGATACAGGACAAACTGAAAACATAAAGAAAATTAGGATTGAACTTCTGGCTCTTAGAATGTCTCATCTTCTCTTCCTTCTCAGACTGACAATTTTTGTTGCTCTTTTTACCACTCCTCTTGAAGGAATAAAACAAAGAAATGTGTGAGCCCAGAAATTATTCAGTTTTACCTCAGATGAAATCCCTGGAGGCATTCAAAGGCAGTACAGACACAAAGGGCTTTTTTTGGGTCTTAAATATTTCAACACTTCTGAATTCTATGAGACCTAGCATTTATTATACAGCTTTGGCCTTCTCTTTGCTGCTGCTTGTTTATTTAGTGTTCTCTTGATTATTTAATTTCTATTTCGACATTAAATTCACTTTTTCCTCACAATTTTGTTCTCCTAAACTTAAATGATGTGCCTATTGGGTCAAATCCAATTCAGAGTTGGTGTTGATGGATGTGGAGAAAACCACACTGGGATGATTGATGTTACTGATGCGGCCATCAGTGTTTTGAATGCTCCAATGCATTATAGGCATGCGGTAAGTCCACCATTGAACCAGGCAGCAATATGACAACAGCTTTGGGAAGCTGTCTTGATTAGTAATGGTTGAACGCTTCCAAGCATACTTCAGAACCAGTTTGGAATGTATGGAAATCCTTGATGAGCATTTGGGGGGAAAAGCCCTCTTGTCTGTTTCTGAAAGTACACAATTCCAGGTGTGCAATGTCAGCACATATATGCCTGATAATAATGTTGCCTGTATGTATTTGCTTTACTGTATTGCTTCATCTAATTTATAGTTCCCCAAACTACCCACAGAAATGCCACATTTGGAAATTCAACTGCCCTAACCAACACTATTCCTAAAATTCCTTCCTGAAGTATCATATGAAGTTCAGGAATTGCTACCTGAACAAATATATGTAATGATTAATCTCAAAATAATAATACAAAAATAAGCAGACAAAATTAACTAAGCAGTCCACTCCCACCTCTTTATGAAAATCAATGTTTTCAAGCTAGACTAGAAAGCCCAAAAGCTGGACTTGGAGAACTGACATAAATTCTCCATAGAAAAGACATAGAAAAAGACGTTTCGGGGAAGGGAATCAGAGTTTAATATTTTGCTTTCTAACATGGCCATAGACTGGGATCCTTTTGCCTATAAGCTGTGTTGCTGAAAAGAGAATCCTTTTTTGGATAGGAACAACTCCAGAATTGGCTGGTTTGTGAGCACAGAAATGAACAGAGTTAAAAAGTCTACATCTATTTGAATTACCCAAGACTAGTTTTGGGTAAGACAGATCCTATGGATCAAAATAATAAAGCACATCTTTGTGAGAAGCAGTGGTAGGTTGTGGTAGTGGCGGTGGCGGGAGGCTCTGCCCAGCCGCCTGGATGCTTCTGTGCATGCGCAGAAGCGCTGCGCACAGTTGTGCGGGCACGCGCCCACAAGCAAACCGTAACGATGGGATTTGCAATCCACTACTGGCGAGAAGCAATATTAGTAGCTAGGCATGTTCCAATATGGCACACAAGGAGACTCCTTTCAGAAACAGACAAGAAGTACTAAAAAAAAAAATCCATGCTTATTATTGAAAACACAGCTTCTAATTACATCTTCAAGGCTGCAATCCTTTTCCTGCTAACTTGTGGGTAAATCCCATTATCTTCTGCTATGAAAGTAATGTGTAGTTTAACCCTTAATCATGCTTGGGATAGAACCATTGAAATTAACCGAACAAGTCAATCATGACAAATTAAATCTCCATTAATTTAGTGATTGTTCTTTAAGCGTGACTAATATGGATCCTATTCTGTGATATAGTATAGCCTGTTTTAAAAACAAGCAAACAACTTTGCTCACGTCTATAAAAAGTAGCTTGTCATTTTGCATTCCGGTTGTAATGATCTAGTTGATCATGATCATAATCATACAAATATGGATATTTCTAATACATGGCACTCTTTCAGGAGGTGATTCATAACTGTGTTGAGGGAGCAGGAGGAAAACCATGTGCTTCAAACACTGCTTTATATATGATGAACAGAGCTGTTATTGTTTTCAAAGTTATGAATAATAGGTTATACATGGAGCTGCATACACTATACATTATCTCCAAGACAGACTTTCAATAAATGTATAGAAGACTGTAGTTGCAGTAATTTAGTACTTTTCCTTTATAAAAGGAAAAGTAGGTTATAACTATTTTAAGCAGAAATAGTTGTATGGGACTAAACACAGGGGAGCCTCACAGTTAAACAATTTACACCAAAAATGATATGGAATTGATAAAATCTGGCATTATTTTATGTATGCATGGTGGTCTGTTCTTGAATGGAAATCCAGACACAATTTTATAGCAGGATAAAATGATTAAATTTTGAGATATGAAGTATGGGACACTCTCACAATAACACTCTTTGTTTTGGTTTCATGTATTACAATTTGATCTGACATTTTAAATTGCACCCAAGTACATTGGGTGAGTCCATCATGTCCCCATTTTCTTCCTGGGAATTGCATATACACATATTACTTAGGAACAGACGTAAAAAAAAAAAAAAAAAACTTCTAAGTAACATTCTTATTCTCTCTGGGGGACAATACAACAATAGGCTATCTTATTAAATTGGAATAAAATAACTTTACCATCTCTTGAATGGTTGCTCTGTGTCCTGGCTAGCAAAGTTTTGCTGGGGAAGGGAATTAATTTTGGAAGCAAACTGTCATTTCTGGGATTCAAGTTATCTTTCATTTGCTTTTCCCAGTGTCTGCTCAAGGTTTTCGCCTGCTGTGTGCCAAGTGTGTGGCCTTGCTTAAGGCTTTGAAAAATACCTTACGATGAAGGAGAAAAGGACTTTATCTTCTCTTTGTGCTTGTTTCCTGACGTCAGCAGGAACAAAGTGCCAGATATGAGATACATTTCTTAATGGCTGTTGCCACAATTATTTGAAATCAAATTCAAGATGAATCACCCTGAGCACTTTAAGATGCTGTCGGCAAAATGAAAGATTAAAAAAATTATCTATGATTTATTTAGCACAACAAATTATGGTTTAATTTGTGGGTTTCTGAAAAAGAAGGTAGCTTGAGAAGTGCAGGAAATGTATGGAAAGAACCAAGGGATTGCACTGATAGCATTTGACATCTAAAGACAATTCGACTGATGACTTTTCTCACATTCTTTAAAAAAAAAAAGCTTTTACCAAATCTTGATTTGTTATTAGGCTTGTTCCATATCTGATTCTTTAAACCACATCCCAAACTGATTTTTCCTAGTTGAGGAATAAGTCTTTTAAAAACATAAATTGCTTTCGTTTCTGATACTCTTTTCCCTGGAGAACTGACTGTTGATAATCCAGGATAATTCATTCAGGAATGAGCAAGTAGGATTAAGTACATGACCTCAGTGAGCACAATTTAATGAACTGTAATGTAGAGAGAAAAGCTTTTTTTTTTTTTTTTTTTTTTTTGGAGGGGAAGAGATTGAGCATTAAATTGTTTAATCAAATTATGGAACAAATAAAAGCAAAATGCAAAGAAAGAGTTAGAGTCCCTCTTTGAGGGAGATGGGTGGTCTAGAAATGCAAACTAATAATAAATACAAAATAAATAAAATCAGTGACTTAGGAGAAGTAAAAATCTATAGCAGTGTTTTTCGACTTAGCAACTTGAAGTTGTGTGGACGTCAACCTCCAGAATTTCTGGATTTGAAGTCCACACATTTTCAAGTTGCTAGGTCAAAAAACATTGGTGTCAAGGAAGAAAAATATTGGGATGGTGGTGAACTTAAAACTAAATATTAATGCTCTGATACAAGAAAAAAAAATGGTAGAAAATTGATATGAGAGAAAATTTGAGAAAACAACCTATGTTTCCTTTTTTTCCCTCCTCTATCACATTACAGTAGATGAATGTGAGAAGATATCCATCCCAGCATTACTATACTATAAAAACACAGTTTTGGAGGGTTCATGGGGTGAGGGATGACAAAGACAAATGACAAAGTAGCCTCTTGTGAAAATCTTCTTAAGGTCAGCTAGGAATTTCAAAAAAGGGAATGAACTAAAACAAGGAAGCTAAAATGAAACAAGGGGGCTATCCTCCAATGTGCAGAGGAACAGGAAAAGAACTATCATGAAAAAAAAATTACTGTTTCCATAATGGAAACAGAAGACCCAAATGTCATAGACCAAAAATAAATCAAGGATGTATATAAAATAATATATCTACAATCTGGGTGCGATTCAAGTTGTTAGTCATCATCTTTAAAGCGCTCCATGGCTTAGGACCTGGGTACCTACGAGACCGTCTTTTGCCACCAATAGCCTCCCACCGACCAGTTCGTTCTCACAGGGAGGGACTACTCAGGGTTCCGTCAGTCAAATTATGTCGACTGGTGACTCCCAGGGAGAGGGCCTTCTCTGTGAGGGCTCCAACCCTTTGGAATGAACTGCCCCCGGAGATACGGAATATCCCTGATCTCCGTGCTTTCTGCCGTGCCCTCAAGACCCTGATGTTCCAACAGGCGGGGCTAAACATATGAACATGTGAATGATTTTTTAAAATGTTATCTAATTCTGGGTTTTATTTAATTGGCCAAACTAAGTAATAATTTTAATTAGCAATTTTATGATGTTTGTGTGTCTATATTTTTCTTGGCTGTACACCGCCTTGAGTCCTATGGGAGAAAGGCGGTATAGAAATATAATTAATAATAAATAAATAAATAAATAAATAAATAAATCCCCAAAGGAGGGATGAGTGGTTATAGAGCAGTATTTTAGTAGATCAGTATCATCATCAGTTCTAAGTTTGATAGTCTGCTATTTCTGGATATTATCCTAATTGGGTTAGGATGAATGAAAGACAAACTTTGACAGCATTGCGAAGAAACATTTGGAAGAAGGATTTTCAACTAGCCATGCTGATAATGAGTACAGCAGGTTCTGGACTCTGTATCATTCCAATTACCAGATATCAGGTAAAGGTCAAAGCAGCAATCATACCCTAAAGGAGCTGTATGGCCATCTAACGCAAATGATTAAGCTAGATGGAACATTGTTTTACCAGCTGACAGGTCCGAAGACCTAACGTAAGTCACCCGAGCCAGAAGCTTGAGACATTGCAACAGATCCCAGGAGGCAGCCCAGCAAAGCAAAAAATTCAGAATTGAGATATCTTGAACTTACTGTGATTCCAGGAATTGGCACCCAGAAATGCTTTACTCACCAGTGATTGTGAAACCATATTTTAAAGAGAGAAGAATCTTTCCCATCTCAAACACCTGCCTGATTTCCCAAGATCCAGCATCTGAAATTGCCTTAAATATTGTGATTCAGCATCTAGGTGAACGATTTGTCACAACTGATAAAATGCCAGCTGGAGTAGGCATGAGAAAAAGAATATTAGGAATGTGTATGAAAGGACAAAGAGAAAGCTCTTTGTACTTATTGTAGCTTTAGAACAGACAGCACGGCCTTTGCAATACTGCCACTTCAGAGAAAAAGCTCCTGAATTATTATGCTGTTCTTGCTACTGCCACCATTCAAGGGGACGCCTACTGACTCTCTTTCCCCTCTGACTAGTTCCCCAGCTTTATAAATTTATGAATAAATCTGCACATTTTACATCCCACATAAGCTCTGTTCTTTTTATCTTTCCAATCTGCCAACAGGCTACTTTTGCAATAAAGCTGAGAAAAGTATGAAAGAGCTAATAGAATGGAATATACTATTCCATAGAGAAGGAGGGGAGCATACTCTTGAATGTTCCCCAACTTTTTAAAAAAAAAAGTTAAGAAAACTTATCCTTATGGAATCATTGATTGCTAAGAAAACAGCATCTGGTGCTACTGTGTATGATTTCTCAAGGTAAGTCAGCATTAAAAAAAAAATGTGAATCCCTACATAATGAAATGGCCCCATCTATTCTTTTTCAACTTCATTCTGAAGGTGAAATTCAGTTGCCTCCTTGGTAAATATCATCTCATTTCTACTGTTGGTGAGCTTTTGGTTGGATGAAGCCCAATTGCTTTTCTTGATTTTGATAACTAGCATTTCTTTTTTGTTCATAATTAATACAAGTCTTAACTGGAGTTTCTCTATTTTTGCATTTTTAAAGCCAAAGCTAAATCCTTCATGTCTATGTAGCATGATCTGACTCAGTGTAGACTGCAGAGATTTGTATGTGACTAGAGGCTTGTGAAAACATGATGTCTCCACCCTTGTCTGGCTTTTCAAAATAAGCAAAATAAGAATCCTTATACTTTGATAATTTTTAGGTGAATAGTTCAATTCTACATAAATTAATCTAAATTTTGCGCACATACACACATACACACACACACACACACACACACACACACACACACACACACACAGACCTCCGTGTGGATATGACATACAGAAAAAGACAAAAGTGTTTATTTGTGCCTAAATTTTCAGCACAGTGTTGTAGATTTGTGCAAAAATCCTGCTTAATTCAAACTTTATAACACCTTTGTGACAGTTTTTGATTAGTTGAAAAGTTAGGCATGAACGTGTCGCCTCAAGAACAAATATTAGTAGACCTAGCCTACAAAAATTGCCTATTGTATTTAGGCTTCTTTACTTACTGCATTAATTAAGATAGACAAGTAATTTCATAACATGCTTCTAGAAAAGCCCCACTTAAGCTCTTTTGTCTGTTATTTACATTAACCTTATCATTCTGGATAAGGCTTGATTTGGGATTAACATGTTACCCCTGCCTTCCTTTGAAATGCCCCCAATCCAGTTGAAGGATCCAGTCATCAGAATTTTAACTTTGGTTCCACATAACTGAGCATAAAACTACTGGTATATCAGACTTTAATAGTCCCATCTTTAGACTTGCTAAAAAGATGCTGGAAACAATTTAAAGGAGAAAATTAGACTTGGTATTAGAAGTAACTCCAACTAGACGAAAAATTATTCCTACAAAGGGGAGGTTTTTAATGGTGGCTTCCCAACTTTGGAGTTCTCTTCTCAGAAAAATTCTCCTAGTTCTTGTCTGTTTTGTCCTGATCTCTGAACTAGACAAACATGTCAATTATAATCTTGCTTTCTGTTTTATGCTATTTTTAATGATCTTATGTTTTTTTTGAATATTAAAAGTCTTGTGGTTATAAAACTGTAAATAAATAAAAGAGGTGGATGATTTCTTTTGTGGGGTAAATAATATCTCTCGAAGACTTTTTTGCTTAAGTTTAGCCACTGTTTCCAGCGTATAAAAAATTAACTGCTGAACACATTAGGAGAACTATCAGGATTGCTTAAATATTTGTATCTGGATTTATTTCCAAAAGATAGTAAAACACTCCATGATTGTATCTAATTCCCCTAGCACCCCCACCTTTATGTCACCCAATTATCACTCCTACAGACTTTGCAGCTGCATATTTTGAATTACTCACACACATATATTTTGCATTGCTTCTCAAGGGCTGCAAATAATTATTCAATTATCATACAATAACTGTATAATAGGCTACACAGAATTGCTGCATATATTATGTAGTGCTGTAACCCTGCTGTAGGTTTGTCAATGTAATTCAGCATGAAGCTTTCTTTGAATCACTTCTTTGAGACTTGCCACCTTGCCCTCCAGTAGTTAGGCAGTATAAATTTAAATGAATACCTCACAAGGATTTAGTAATGCAATGCCTTACATGAAAATATAGAGCATAAGGGTGTTGTGTTTTTCAGTTGATTGTTCTAATCTCATGAGCATGGGTCATAGCTGTTGGGAAATGACATGTAAAGTTGAAGATGATTTTGGAAATGAGACAAAAAGCTATGTGCTGTACGAAATTATATTATGTGAAATCTCCTGTTGAGGAAACATGAAGGACAGTGTATAGGAAATCAAAGAAGAATGTAATTAGGAGTCACATTTTATAGCAAGATGGATTAAGAACTGTGTATGTGCTTTGTGCTCAGCAAGATATGGACTTTTTCTTACATCCATTTATTTAAGTACTAAAAACTGATGATCGGGGATTTATTTTTCACAAATTGCTATACTAACAGCTCCTGGACTAATGTACAGTTCAGAATATAATAATCTACTGGAATTTGCTCTTTCCAAATGATCCAAGACAACTTTGATATGAAACTATATTAAGAAAGACATATTTTGAACAAAAAGAGTTGCAAAAATTGCTGAGGAATGTGAAAATGTAATAGAATAGATGTAGCTAAATATCTATGGACCATTAACCAGTACTTTGATCAATAAAAAAAAAAGGCTTCTATTCTTTTATGGATAATTTACATATTCCTCTGCTTGTGGAAACTGATCTGTTTATTTCTATTTCAGATATAATTGTGACCTATATAGGAAGGAAGCATAATATTCATGTGCTTCCTCTCCCCTCTCCATATTCATATCACAATAAACCAGTCCTTGCATAGTAACAGTTCTTACTTTCACCCTGTGGAACAAAAGCTGGGTCAGGAAATGAAAATTTTGTTCTGGCTTCACACATACCACTGAAAACATAGGTTTGTTGCTAAATCTCTTTATATAAACCTCTCATAGAGGTCATAAGAATGGATTTGAATGATCTCTATTAGAACTATTAGTACTATTATCTCTGCTTTGACTGCTCTTACTCAAAGCAGTTTTAAGATACCTAAGAAATCAGTGTCTAAACCAGAGCCTCAAAACCAACATTTGAAAGTGCTGTTTATTCATAAAAGACAAAACTAACTTTGAGCATGTTATCTTTTTCGACTCTCACTGAAGATTGAACTGGAGGTTAGTACTCCAGATGAAGGCTTGTCTAAATGAAAACTAAAACATCCAAAAGAATGTTTTTAATTTTCACTGACTTTTTAAAATTATTTATTTTTTATTTGATGAATATCCAATCAGCGTAATACCACCTGTGATTTTTAGAATCAAGCTGGATAAAAAAAAAATCCCCAAGAATCTTATCAAAAAGAGACATATAGTATTTACCTTCCCTACCTTCAATGACTCAGGATGCAAAAATAAAAATAAATGTAGACGGGGGAAAAAGTTTAAAGACAAAAAATATTTTGTGCAATGTTATTTTCTTTACTTTGTTCACGCAGAGTTGCCAATGCCAGTTCAAGCTAATCATGGAGATTCCTCCTACCTAGACAACATGTTCAAAAGGCCAGTCCAGGACAAAAGATTAAAATAACCTTTATTGTCATTTTTTGCTGTGACCACACTGACACACATTAAAAATGAAATTCTGTTGCCTGCTCTCAAAAGAAAATATATATCTACCCATATCCATATATAACACACTTATATACATGCTACACACACACACACACACACACACACACACACACACACACACACACACACACATATTTCTATTCTATTCTATTCTATTCTATTCTATTCTATTCTATTCTATTCTATTCCATTCTATTCCATTCCATTCCATTCCATTCCATTCATTTTATAGCTATTAACCCCTGTCCGTTTTGAATACATATCATAAAGAGGAAACTTGAGAATTTACAAGTTTGATACTATATGGAACAAAACTGTGATTGAATCTAGATGTTCTGCTTCAACTATCGCAAAGCCTCCTCTCAGAAGGTAGCAAGGAAAACAGGTCATGAAGAGGATGTGTAGCATCCCAGACAATACTGCAGACCCTGTCAAGCAGTGCTTATATGCCATGTCCTGAATAGAAGGAAGTGAACTACCAATAATCTTTTATGCTATCCTCACCACTCTCTGCACTGCCTTCTGTATTGCAAGTGTGTGTGTGTGTGTGTGTGTGTGTGTGTGTGTGTGAGAGAGAGAGAGAGAGAGAGAGAGAGAGAGAGAGAGAGAGAGAGAGAGAGAGATTAAAATTATTTTTCCATCAAATAAAATAATCTATTTACAAAATAAATTGGTGCCAATCTGCACCAGCCACACTTTCTTGACAGAGCTCATTTCACTGATTTTAGTTCAATAAATATTCTTAATGAATTCAGTACTCAAGGTATGGTAACATTCAAAAGTAACATTAAGAAATTAAAAAACCCATTATTTTATTTTTAAAATGTGAAACATGGTTAATGAGTCATATAAATAGTTCATGGTAGTCCCAGGTTTTAACTGAACGACTACTGCTTTTCAAAAACTGCTTTTCATATGCCTAACATAATTATTCTCCTAGAGAGATTTATAGACAGACAATGAGTGTAATTCAAATAGATCAAAGAATCTATTCTATTCTATTCTATTCTATTCTATTCTATTCTATTCTATTCTATTCTATTCTATTCTATTCTATTCTATTCTATTCTATTCTATTCTATTCTATTCTATTCTACCCTACCCTACCCTACCCTACCCTACCCTACCCTACTCATTTTACTTTGTTTTGCTTTATTTTAAATATCCATATTCATTATAAATTTCACTGAAACAGATTATCAGAGGTTGAGCATTACAGAAGGCTCAATTCTAACTGAACCCAAGACTTGAAAACGACACAAACTGTAAGGTTCCTGTAAAGTCACCAGTTCTTACTGGGGAGTAATTCTGATTTGGGTAGAGAAGCATACAGTATATTTTAATTTTAATTTTAATTTCCAATTTATATACTACCCTTCTCCCTGAGGACTCAGGGCGGTGTACAGCCAAGATAAGAACATAGAATACAAATATTAAAAACAGTTAAAAATATATATAAATTTGGCCCGAAAGTTAAGAAATCACAAACTGATTAAAAGAATTTAAAAATTTCTTCTTAAGCCAGCCCGGCTTGCTGGAAAAGATCGGTTTTAAGGGCACGACGGAAGGCATTGAGGTCATGGATTCTCCTTATCTCAGGGGGCAACTGATTCCAGAGGATGGGAGCCCCCACAGAGAAGGCCCTCCCCCCGGGGGTCACCAGCCTACATTGTTTGGCTGATGACACCCTGAGGAGGCCCTCTCTGTGGAAGCGCACGGGTCGATGGGAGGTCGTTGGTAGCAGCAGGCGGTCTCGCAGATAGCTAGGCCCTATGCCATGGAGTGCTTTAAAGGTGATAACCAACACCTTGAAGCGCACCCGGAAGACCACCGGGAGCCAGCGCAGCTCGCGCAGGAGCGGTGTTACATGGGAGCGCCATGTTGCCCCCATCACTACCCATGCTGCTGCGTTCTGGACCAGTTGGAGCCTCCGGGTGCTCTTCAAGGGGAGCCCCATGTAGAGAGCATTGCAGTAGTCAAGGCGAGAGGTGACGAGGGCATGAGTGACTGTGCACAAGGAATCCCAATCGAGAAAGGGCCGCAACTGGCGAATCAGGTGAACCTGACAGAAGGTCCCCCTATATATTCTAGAACTTATTCATTTCCCTCAGTTATTAGGCCTCAAGATATCTTGGACCACATCTTCCAGCAGTTTACCGCTACTAATTTTGCACTGAGGTTACTGTTGTTTTCAGGCAGTTTTTCTGACTGACAATTGAATGAACACCATGGGAATTTTGATGCCCCTTCCCCTTGCAATTTTCATGCCCCTCTGAATATTTGCTCTAGAAAATGGGGAATGTCTGGACCAACTCTGAGACAAGTACAGATGAGACTTACTTCTGACTAGTCTTGGCAGTATGTATTCACTTGGATGCCTTTGGATCATTTACCTTAACAGAGGCTGTCAGTGCCTCTTTTATTTTGCCTCCCCTTCTTCCCTTTTGTTGCAATATTTTCAGGATCAGACTCAATAAAGATAATAGAAGTTAGAGATTTAAATATATCTCTCTTTAATCATAATAGGCATTCTATATTCGCTGAATATTCAAGATAGAAGCAAGGAAAATGGGGAGGATGGCTCCTTATATATACAAGGGGTGGAGCCAGGAATGGGAGTGGTAAATTATGAATACATTAAAGTCCAAAGAATAAGTTAACCCCTGATGTTCCATATATACATTATTTACACATTAGAGAATAAGGCATTTACATCTGACAAATCCCCCTCTAAATGCCGGTTCGTTATACAACACCAGTTACATTCAGATTCAGGACAATATAATACATATAATTTAGAAGTTAAATATTTGTGTTGTTTAGAAGGTAAGGGTTTTGTTAATATATCAGCTAATTGTTCAGAAGTATCACAATGTATTGCTTTGATGAATCCATCTTGAGATAGTTGTCTCACGTGCTTAAATTTTATATCAATATGCCTGGACCTTTGTCCAATTGCATCGGATCTAGATATTTCAATGGCCGCTTTATTGTCTTCATGCATAATAAATGGTAAAGTAGGTTTCTTCCAAACATCTGTGATCAAATCATTGAACCATACAAGGTTATTTGCAGCTTTAGACAAGCAAACATATTCCGCTTCTGTGGTAGAAGTGGCTACCAGTTCTTGTTTACCAGTATACCAGTAAACTGGACAATCGTTCAATAGAAAAACATAACCAGAGGTACTCTTTCTGCATGATGTATCACCAGCCCAATCTGCATCAGCATAACAAGTAATTTTTGGTTCTTTGTCATTATTTGGTTCCAATATTAAACAAAAATCTAATGTACTTTTCAGATATCTTAAAATTCTTTTGACAGCTTCCCAATGATACAAGGTTGGTTTGCTAACATATCTTGACAATAAATTGAGAGGTAATGCAATATCTGGCCTAGTCCAATTAGATATATAAAGGAGTGAACCTATAACTGATCTGTAAAATGTGTTGTCTTTAAACTCAGGGGAAGATTCATCAGTGTTTCTAAGAAAATCAGTTTGCATAGGTGTGTCACATGTTTTGGCATTATTTAAGTTACATTTGTTTAGGAGTTCAATAATTTTATCTTTCTGAGTAAGTTTGAATCCCCTTTTAGTTTTGTTAATTTGTACACCAAGGTATTTATTCACTCTACCTAGTGATTTCAATGAGAAATGTTCGTTTAACTTATTTACAAAGATTTCCCTGCTCTCTTTATGCTTTCCAATATATAAAATATCATCCACATAAATTAATACAAATTCAATATGATCATTACTCTTTTTTACAAAGAAACAGTTATCAGCAGTGGTGGCGTTGAAATCCATGGTCTTAAGTACTTTTACCAAACAATCGTACCATCTTTTGCCAGATTGCTTCAATCCGTACAGACTCTTATTTAATAACCAAATTTCGTTCTTATTAGTGTATTGACTGTGTGGTGCTCTTACATATATTTCCTTATCTAATTTTGCGTGTAAGTATGCAGTCTGTATGTCATATTGAAACACGTCCAGATTGAGTGCAGATGCTACTACAAGAGCTGTTTTGACACTCTCTGTTCTCACTGTTGGTGAATAAGTGTCAGTATAGTCTTCTGGATATTTTTGTGCATAACCTTGTGCAACTAGTCTGGCCTTGTATAAGGTATTACCTCCTTCCAAATTCTTAATTTTATAAATCCACCTGGTACCTATAATTGTTTTATCCTTAGGTGCGATCGCAGGTGTGAATACATTTAATTCTTGTAAACTTTCCATCTCTTTTTCCATAGCTAGTTCCCATTTTTCTCTTTCTTCACGGGGAAGCTTCAATACTTCCTCATATGTATTAGGTGTTATTTGTTCTCCATCCATATGCATTATGTAATCTTTGTATTTATTTGGTATTTGGTTTCTATTGTTTCTAATATTTCTTTCAGGTTTGCTATGGTTGTCATGCAAATATCTGGCTTCCTTTTTTGTTAATGTGTCTGTCTTTATTTTATGCTGACTATTTGTCCAAGTTTTGGTTTTGTTCTTACTTTTGTTAATATTTTGATTTTCTGTTGTTCCTTCCTCGCAAGATATATTATCTTTGCTTTTATTAGGAAATATTTCATTAAGGTGCAATTTAGACCAATTGGCCTGCTCATGGAACACAGCTGTTCTGGATACTATAAATTTGTTATTATTATCAATGAATCTGTACCCTTTGGTTCCAGTTTCGTATCCCATGAATCTTAATCTCCTGGATACGTTTTCTCCCTTTCTTCTCAATTGTTTAGGTATGTGTACGTCTGCAGTAACTCCAAATATGTGCATGTGTGCTAATTTGGGTTTTCTATTGTACATCACCTCATATGGTGTCTTATTCACAATACTGGACCATGTTCTATTTTGAGTGTAATTTGAATAATGTAAGGCTTCTGACCAAAATTGTTTGCCTAAACCAGCATCCTCTAATGTGCATCTAATCATGGTTTGTAGTGTGGAATTCTTTCTCTCTGCAATCCCATTTTGAAATGCAGAAAATGGATTGGACGTGAAATGTAGCATCCCTCTATCCTTTAACCATTGGGAGAATTCTTTAGACATGAATTCACATCCCCTATCTGTCATAATTTGTTTTATTCTGATATTATGCTGTGTTTCTATGCGTTTGTAGAATTCCTTAAATTTCTGAAAGGTTTCATCCTTGTGCTTTAATGTGTAAACAAAACCATAGCGACTGTAATCATCCACTATTGTTAGGAAGTAACGTTTTCTATAGGTAATTGATGGAGTTAATGGACCAACTAAGTCCATATGTACCAAATCAAAAATATTGTTAGTTGATCTGTTAGATTTTTTTGGTCTGGGACTGGTTTTTAGTTTGGTGGATTTACATACTGAGCATTCCAAATAATTTTCACAATTTTTTATTTTGACACCTTCTGCGTGTTCAGTCATTTTTTGTACTACGGGAAAGCTTGCATGTCCTAACTTCCTATGTAAGATGTGAGCACACTCATCATGAATTGGTTTACCTATTTTTGGTTTCTTCTCATTGTGTGTATTTTTGTTATCATGAGTTATTTTACATTCATCATTGTCACTGTTACTGACATTTTCATCATCTGCTTCAATACAATCTTCCATATTTGAATCAATGTTATGTAACCATCTTTCTTTGGTTATCAGATAGGGTAGACCCCCTTTTATCATCACAGTACCTACATTTGTTTTGTTCTTTTCTATAGTTGCTTTCCCCTTTGAGAAAACTATATTGATGTCAGATTCTCTGCTTAGTTTTATAGCACTCAGTATGTTGTGAGGTATTTCTGGGATTAATAATACCCCCTCTATTTTCCCTAAACCAGGCAAGGTCACATTTCCTCTGCCTAATACTTGAACCTTTTCTTGATTAGCTACCTTTATCACAAACTTATCTTCTGTAAATGAGGTTAATATACTTTTGTTGTTAGTGGTGTGATTTGTTGCACCAGAATCAATAAGCCAATTATTGTTCTCATCTTGTTGTGTTCTGGTGCTGTCTTGTTTATTTAGCCCATTTAGTGACCCAGATTTTCTCTCTTTTGAATTTTCTCTACCCCCTCTACTTTCTCTGTAATTTGGTGGACTTCTATATTTGTGTCTATCTGTGGAAGATTGTCTGTAATTGTATTTGCTCCTATATTCTGGCCTATGTCTCTCCCTTGGGACTTTGGGACAGTCTCTTCTACTGTGTTCCCTGGATCCACAATTGTGGCATCTAAAGGCCTCATTATATTTATCTTGAAAGACTACTTTCCTAAAAGATTTGTGTTCTGTTTGGTTACTGGAACGATTTTTTCTTGAATTGTCTTCTGCTATCAATTTGTTAGATAGACTTTCTATTGATAAATATCCCAAATTAATGGTATCTAAGTGTGACATAAAGCTATCCCATGATGGATCAAGTGAATTGATAATAACACTTTTCATTGTTTGATCTGAAATCACTTCCCCCCTCAATTGCAGCTCAGCTCTTATTTTGTTTAGATTTATCAAATGCTCACTTATAGAAACCCCTGGTTTCACTCTAGAAGAAAAGAAATCCTTAGACATTCTTGTGGTTGTGGCTACGCTATCGCTGTGAAATAGATTAAACATGCATTGAATTATTTCTGATACAGTTAGGTTTGGTTTGATGCTATGATACATTGCAGGAGACACGCTAGAAATTATTATGAAAAATGCTCTATGATGTAAACAATCTATTTTTAAAGTCCAAGGTCTTCTTGGAGGACTAGTTATAAAGAATAGTAAATTTTCTTTCATGAAAATAACCTGAAGCTGTTGATACCACTCTTGTAAATTAATGCCATCAACTCTAAGTTTTGGGAAGTCACTGGGTAAGTTCCCCACATTATTTTGTCCATTACTTACAACCTGAGGCAGTCCGTGGTCTCTCAAGTGCAGGAAATTACAGAACGGCATTGGGATGCTTGTAACGAGTCTGCGCGGTTCTCTGGCCAGTTCAAGTCTTTCGGGGCCGTCTACGTAGTTTTGCACATGCGCGTTGCTCATTTCTTCTTTGGCGCCGTTGTGGAAGGTTCTCTCCATTTCAGCTCTCTCGATCCGCTCCTCTTCAGATGAGTCGGTCTCTGGCTCGGTTTTTGGGGCTTTGGTGATGGCGACGGTTCTTCTCTTTCTCTTGTGTGCGCTGGCACTCGATTCTGTCTGCGGTGTAGGACGGAATCGGCATGGCTCTCTGGGCTCGGGTGTCGTCGTTTTCGAAGTCAGGATGGGAGCGTGCAGGTCTTGAGTTGTCGGTTTGATTTCTTGCTTCTTCGTTGATGTCTTTGAGATTTTCAATCTTGGCCCAAAAGCAGCAAAAAGCGTTTTCATTGCTGACTTTACTTGAGACTTTGTTAAATCGTCTTCACTTTCTGATTTTGGTTCATCTGAAGAGTTTGAGACTTCTTTTTCACTTTCTTCGTCTGATAGCGTTTTTCGCGCCAGAAATTTTGAACTGAGCGTTTTGATTGGCTCTGCTTCACTCTCTTTTGAAGTTCGTTGAAACCAAGATGGCTGCCGTTCAAAATTTCGCGCGAGGTCACATCTTTTCTTTTTTACAACTATTTTCTCAGTAGTCATTTCACTCACAGTTTTTTGATCTTTGGGTTTTTCTTTAATGACGTTTTTCTCTCTCGCTGCTCCGCTGTTCCTCAGCATCTCCTGGAGGTCCGCGATGAGGCTTTCATCATTCTTTTGGCTTTTTAGTATCTTTAATATCTCTGACCTGAGTTCGTTATTTTCTATCTCAATTTCTTCCTGGTCGTTGTTTTCACTCATCAGTTCTTCTTCTTCAGTGGTGTATTCTTCGGATTCTCTCGAAATCGCATTAGTGGATTCGTTGATCATCTCTTGATCAGTTTCTATTTCTTTGCTGTAGGCCCTGGTGTTGGGCCTATCTTTCTTGGACATTTTTAATTACTTATTGAGTCAATTAACCATCCTCTGCTACCAGCTTGTTGCAATATTTTCAGGATCAGACTCAATAAAGATAATAGAAGTTAGAGATTTAAATATATCTCTCTTTAATCATAATAGGCATTCTATATTCGCTGAATATTCAAGATAGAAGCAAGGAAAATGGGGAGGATGGCTCCTTATATATACAAGGGGTGGAGCCAGGAATGGGAGTGGTAAATTATGAATACATTAAAGTCCAAAGAATAAGTTAACCCCTGATGTTCCATATATACATTATTTACACATTAGAGAATAAGGCATTTACATCTGACACCTTTATTCTCAGGTATTCATGGTAACTACAAATAGTAGTACTGACTCTGTTTTAAATGTGAAATGAAGCTTAAATACGTGCTATAATTGCTTATCTTGAACAATCTCCTGCTTTGCTGCTCTTTGTTATCTCTATGTTAATTGCTAAGGTTTTTCTAAAGTGAAAGAAGGCAAGGAGTGTGCCTTAGATTTGGATGAACTGAATTCAGGAGAAAAGCAAGGTAATTTGGGCTCATTTTTCTTTCAATGCTTTGAAGCAGAGCAGGGTCAACCCAAGTTGCTTCCGTATGAAGCTGAACTACACAAGTAGTTTGGAGTTTTGGGATGCTACAACAGGACTTGTAGAAAAACCACTTGCTTGGACAATTGATGCAAAGAAGGAAGGAAAAATAACTATGGGAATATTGGCTAGTTTTCATAGATTAGACCATATACTATAATTCAGACTATAGTACAATCCTGAGTACCATTTCTGAAATTCTGGAGAATTCTTCTCCTACAAATACAATACAGCTAGTCCCCACTTGAGCCCAAAATTTATGTTGCTAAGTGAGACATTTGTTAAGTGAAATTTGCTCCATTTTATGACCTTTTCTGCCACAGTTATTAAGTCAATCACTGCAGTTATTAAGTTAGCAACATTATTGTTAAGTAACTCCATTGACTTTGCTTGTTAGAAGGTCACAAAAAGGGATCACATGGCCCTGGGACACTCCAACCATCACAAATACATGTCAATTGCCAAGCATTTGAATTTTGATTATGTGACCATGGGATGTTGCAATGGTCGTAAGTGTGAAAAACAGTCATAAGTCATGGCTTTCAGTGCTGTTGTAACTTTGAACAGTCACTAAATGAACTGTTGCAAGTTGAGAACTACCTGTAGTCTCTGTAAACTTGATCCCTGTTATTCTTGTGTTATTCTCTCTTTTCTAATTCCATTTCTAAATTTAAAATGTTGTTTCATACGAGGAAAGGATTATTTTTGTCTAATGCTACTTTAGACAGCATGGTCTTTATTGAATAAATTTTTCAGTCTTCCTATTCGAAATAATACTGAACAATTGTGGACCAATTATATATTTCTAAGCACTCTACATGCTGATATTGGTATAATTTATAAGAAAAAAAGACTGTAAATTATCTCAACATTATCATTCCATATTACTGAAGAGTGGACTGAATCTGGGAATTTTTGCAGAAGAATGAGCTCAGGAGACGGACAGAATTTGGACCAGGGATTTTTGGATTAACATCTCTATTTTCACTTTCAAATTTTAAATAAAATACGCAGAAGTGGGCATTCATGACCAACATAAGGGATGGTGTAAATGCAGAGATCTCCTGCCACTCAGCTAAATGTAAGACATTGTGAAACTGCCTGTGAAAGCTGCTCTTTTCATGCTACTATAGCTGAATTACCTTGAATTTCTATTTTAGGTGTCTTGAATTGGGTTCAAAGTGGAATACGTTATTGAGAAGGAAATAGTGCAGAAGGACAACTCAATTAATACTTTCAAGATGAGCTTATTTCATAGCCTGAGAAACTGCATTGCAGAGTGTTCTTGAAATGACTGGTCTACTTGCCCTTCCATCTGGGAGTCCACTGTATCTATTAGAGAAGGTCATCCCTATTCATTAAACAGCCATGATGGAAACACTGTTCCATTTGCCTGAAAAGCACAAGAGCTCTCTGGAGCCATCTAAGGCAATCATACATGTCCCCTAAAGAAAGGGCTCCTTTTACCTACTAAAGCATAACTCATATTCAAATTAATATGAAATCGCAGAGAAAGTGAATTCAGGAACAATCCAAACAATTTTAATATGGCTACCTTAGGAGTACATTGAGGGCTGCTCAATTGCAAAAAAAAAAAAAAAAAAATGTTTTCCAGAGTGTAATGATACTAATCAAGTTACCTACATCATACTGTTGGTGAGGCAGGAATATCAGTAGCTAGTTTTGAGCATATTGCCATTGAATATAATTAAAATGTATTTAATTGTAGCAAATGACCAGCAAGGTGAAAAACACAGAAGCAACAATCAAATTGAGGAGCCTGGATAGCTCAACAGACTAAAAGCACTGTTATTAACATTCAGCTGTCTGCAATTATTGCAAGTTCGAATCTCCCCAGGCTCAAGGTTGATTCAGCCTTCCATCCTTTCTAAGGTAGGTGAAATGAGGACCCAGTTTGTGGGGGCAATAAGCTGACTTTGTATAAATATGCAAAAGGATGAAGGCTATTGCTTAGCACATTGTAAGCCGCCCTGAGTCTCCGGAGAAGGGCGGCATATAAATCAAATTAAAAAAAAAAAATACAAAAGACAATGTAATAGTCGTATAAAGCTTAGAAATCAAGACTGAGAGAAATGGAACGATTAAACAATATGCATTTAAATACTATAAAATACAAAATAAAATTGCACCAGAGTAAAAAAAAAAAAAGAAAGAAAATACTCTGAAATAAAAGAGAGACTTCATAATGTCATTTCTTCAAGATTTGGATATCCTATGCCGTTTTATGGAATTAGCTGGATATAGGAACATAGCAATGCTATTGGTAATGGTAGGATTCTCATCTGTGAGTAGGAAATGAACCATTTATCCTTTATAACAGATTGTTTTTCTATAACATATAGAGTGTTGGATTTATGATCCCATCCGCGGCAGGAAATCTACTATACCTTTTTCCCTTCTAAGACAGTTTTTCCTCTGTCATTTTCTTGTCTTCTGTCCCACCATTTTTTCTTTTAATTTCCCATCCCATTCCCATTCTCTTTTTTCTTTCCTTAATGGAGTAATTGTCACTGCATTTTCTGCAGATAGCACAAGGATGCTTCTGTCACTAGTCACCAGGTTGTTGCTTGATATGTTCCAGTCCACCAGATAAGAATGTGTGAGCAGAAGAAGTTCCTGAAAAAGTTCAGGCTTTCTTCATGATTTGTTTCCATAGGATTTCACAGGGAAACTATGGAAGCTGAAGAGATGAGCACTCAGTGCACAAGAAGATCTCAGTCCTCCCAGGATAATTTCTCCTTTGAAAGATTGCTCAAGCAGATAATCTTTCATGAAATTGTGTGGGAACTAATAGGAAAAACGGTGTGTGTATGTGTCAGTAGTGGGTTCTACTTACCTTCGCTACCAGTTCGGAATTGAGAGCACCCTCATGTGTGTGCTTGCTTCACTCATGTGCACGCTTGCTATGCTCGTGCGCATGCTTGCTTCACTCATGCCTGGTGCTTCTGCTCATGCACAGAACCTTCTGCGCATGCGTAGAGCATCCATGATGACATCCGGGTGGGTAGGTGAAGCCTCCCACTGCTGCCACTACAGATTCGCTCAAACCGGGGCAAACTGGTAGAAACCCACCACTGGTGTGTGTGTGTGTGTGTGTGTGTGTGTGTGTGTGTGTGTGTGTGAGAGAGAGAGAGAGAGAGAGAGAGCGAGCGAGCGAGGGAGAGGGAGAAGGAGAGGGAGAGGGAGAGGGAGGGAGGGAGAGAGAGAGAGAGAGAGAGAGAGAGAGAGAGAGAGAGAGAGAGAGAGAGAGAGAGAGAGAGAGAGAGAGATATTTAGGATTAGGATTTAGGATTTAGGATTTAGTAGATTTCTATACCGCCCTTCTCCCGAAGGACTCAGGGCGGTGTACAGCCATATTAAAACACATATAAATATACAAAATTTAAAACAATTTAAAATTGAATATATAAAAAATTGGCCCATAGATTAAAACACACATACACCCATTCTAAAATTCATATTTGTATTAGGCCAGACCGGCTTGTTGGAACAAGAGGGTCTTCAAGACGTGGCGAAAGGTATGCAGGTTGGGGATGAGACGAATCTCAAAGGGCAGCTTATTCCAGAGGGCTGATGCCCCCACAGAGAAGGCTCTCCCCCTGGGTGTCGCCAGTCAGCATTGTCTGGCCGACGGCACCCTGAGGAGCCTCTCTCTGTGGGAGCATATTGGAGAGGGAGGGAGGGAGGGAGGGAGGGAGGGAGATAGATAGAGAGAGATATATCTTTCCACCTGGTTTTACATGTGTTGGAAGAAATATCCATCTGGTTCAGTTCTAAACTGTGAGAAAAACGATGGAAACAATCTGACTGGAAAGATAGTTTATTGAACACAAGGACAAAGACAGTTCTGGGTCAGCTGAACAAATGGTTGAATGAATTGATGGAACTTTATAGATTTCTGTGACTTTGAAGTTTTAACTGTTCTGGGGATGGTGCAATGAAGGGGCTTGTGTTTTGAATGACTGTTGAGCAATTCCTATTGTGGCTAAGGGCTTTTGTTCTGTGTTGGATCTTGGGTGAGGGGCTGCTTTCTAATCCTACCCATTCAGCCAAGGAGTTTCAAAATATCCTGTCTTGAATGGATTTCTGTCTGCAGTATTTGCTTTGCTTATGATTAGAGTTATCTAGATACTTGTCTTCCTCTTTCAATAAGCTCTTCATCTCTTAAGCGCTGACATCTGCTGTGGGCTATTAAGGAAGACCTGGGGGCTGATTCTGTCTTTAACAGCATGTTTCTCCATTTCTCCTTTAGGGAAATATAATATTCTGCCTTTTTAATATTTCCCAAAATATTTCATTCTTCTAGGAGGGAGGGGCTTCCCACACATGGATTCTTAACTATGAAGTATGCAGTTTGCGGGAACTGCAGCCAACTAATCAATCTGTACGCCGGGCAGCTGGGAATCTGAAGGAGGTGTTCTGCCCCAGCTTCAGATTCCCAGAGAATGTGACACACACCAAGCTTCGCAAACACTGTTTAATTCCAAACAAACCCTTTCAAGAATGCAGGCTTCCAGTGCAAAGGGTCCTTATCAAAGTTATTAAGAACAAAGTCCGACAAAGGTTGGCAATCAGCCCAGAAAACCAGATATGAGAAGTCACTCGCTCTCCAAGATGCTCTGTAGTAATGAGACATTGTTTCTAGCAAGAAAGCACTAGCTGCGTGCGACTTAAATAGGCTAAGGGAGTGGCCAATTATCCTCAAGACCTACTCTTGAGTAGACCTCCTCCTCCTGAGTAGCCACTCCTGCCTTTTGGCAGCCCTGCGTGCCTGAGCATTGAGGAAAGGCTCCTCCACTTTGCTGTCTCCACTGGAAGGAGCCTCTGGAGGTTCTGAAGGCCCTGGCTGAGTCTCTGCCTCTGCCATCACATCCTCTTCGACCTCCTTGCTGTCCGACGCGAGCGCCGGCTGCGCCGACTACTGGCGCAACACCACACCAGCCTCCTCGTCATTGGGATCAGCCACGATCCACGCAGGCCACTGGCGGGCCACCACAGGAGGATGATTGCAGTGAAGGACATCTAAGTTAGACTTTGCCTTCTATACTTGTTCTTGAAATGGCTTGGAAGAATGGAGGTTGAAGTGGGAGATACGTGCGAGTTACCTTGTATCTCTCTGCCTTTTAATAACCTTGCACATATACTTTCTGATTTTTTTTTCACACTTTCTAATAATGGTCCGAGATCAGTTCCAGCATTAAAAAGAGCTACAGACAGGGCACGGCAGTCTTGAAGAAGTTGCAATGTGAACAAACAGGTTGTGGTTCAAGGAAAAAAAATGTATATAATTGTTTGACAGCTGGAATCCGGTTTTTATTTTTGCCCTTTGAGTAAGTTTAGCTACTGGGCAGAGTGACTGAATTTTGAATGAACCTGAAAACAGTTCCTTGCAGAAAAACCTTTTGAGAATAATTGAACTAGTTTACCTTCCACCTGAGGCCAACCGGAACTTAATAAGATGAGGTACAGTAGGATTAAAAGACGGGGAGGCTTTTAAACTCTTTAGAATAATTTTGATAATAAACAAAGCAGAGAAATGCAGAGTCATTACTCATTTTGAACATACATATTAGGCTGCCTTTCATGCTTACAGTACAAGGCATAAATAAATGAGGATGCCAAACTCATTTTAAAATTTGATTTTCATTTTAATTTCCCTCACATAATAGTTCATCAGAGTCAACAGCTTTCATAGGAATGGGGCCTTTAGCATTTGATATACTTTTCTAAATTAACTATTTTAGTAGCCCCTGGCAACAGAAGGACAGAAAGGGCAACTAATTAAATGATTAATCTAAATTCTAAAATAATATATTTAATGTGAGGCTTTGCTGGCAGGTAGCACTGTAAAGAGATGCACAAAATAATACGCACATAACTAAGAATATGCCAGAAGAGGCCAAATGTTTAATAATATCAATATTATACAATTAAATGCTTTACTTTGAAGTTTAAAATATTAAATATAATTCTATAATGCTAAATAATACTTGCAGTTTATTTATTTATTTATTTATTTATTTATTTATTTATTTATTTATTTATTTATTTATTAGTTTGATTTATATGCTATCCTTCTCCGGAGACTCAGGGCGGCTTACAATGCATTAAGCCAGTGGTCCCCAAGCCCCGGTCCGCGGACCGGTGACGGGCCGTGGAGTACCTGGCACCGGGCCGTGCAGCGGCCGGGGGCCATGATCGATGCAGCGGCCGGGGGCTATGATCTTTTGCAGGGCACGCGCGCGCCGCTTTTCCTTTCCATTGCACGGGCTTGGCTGGCGGACCTGCTGCGGCTACAGCCGCCGCCGCCGCTGCTTTTGGGGGTCGCAACTCGCTCCCTGTTGCCCTGCTCCGCCTCCGCCGCCCCCTGCGGGGGGTCCGGTAAATTCGGCGAGCCGAGAGCGGTGCCGCCTCGGCCCTTGAGAGCGCGCGCGCGCGCTGGAAAGAAGCGCATTTGCCTTACAGCCGAAAGGCTGCCTGGGGTAAGTTCTATTGGCCGGGGGCGCGAGAGGAGAGGGGCAAGCAACCCCCCCTCGCTTCTCTCCCACCGACCCACCTCCCTTTTCCCCCTTGCAGCTTTGGAATCTTGACCTTGTTTCTTGCATCTGAGGCACCCGCGGCAAGACGGAGTCGCTGGGGGTGCCCCTTTAGAAGTACGGGGATGGGAAAAGGTGGACCCCGCTGCTTGCTGCTGCCGCTGCTTGGCCGACCCCAGCGGCGCTGTGTTTGTTTTCTAGTGGGGGGTTGAGAGAGAGAGAGAGAGAGAGAGAGAGAGAGAAAATCTGCCCTTTAACTTTGAGTGCGGTCTTGTGGGTATCCACAAGATCCGCTGAAACATTTTGACTTCAGAGAAGGCGATGCTTTCCCTACCGTTTACAAAAGTCAACTGAACTGACAGGGCTGATGGGCTGCTACTGAGCTCCACCATATCTGACCACAAGGTAGTACAAGGCAGGCCATGTGACACAACAGCTCTGCCTCTTTAACACCACGCTTCAAAACAATCTGATATATAAACAATCAATGTGTCGTCGCGAACAACGCCCCTCACCCCTGCGCGCGCTCAGCGGGCCACGGTAAAATTATCAAAGGCTGATTGGTCCGCGGCGATAAAAAGGTTGGGGACCACTGCATTAAGCAATAGCCTTCATACTTTTGTATATACCTGCTTAGTAGGGCTTTTGCCCCCCCCACCCAAGCGGTGTTCTTTTTTATACAAAGTTATTTGTATAAAAATACAATAGTTTATTGCCCCCACAATCCAGGTCCTCAGTTGGTTCAGGGTTGCAGAAACTTTCATGATTCTTATTTGTTGTAGGCAATATATATTTATATCTATATATACTTTTTAATTTTTATTTTCAGACAAGTTAGAACTTCTTGATGACATTCTCATATAGAATAGAATAGAATAACAGAGTTGGAAGGGACCTTGGAGGTCTTCTAGTCCATATATATGATGTGAATGCAGGTTCATTTCTTAGAGCTCTGTCTTTCCATATTTAATCAGTTGTGAGGGGATCTGTGCAAAGGTTGAATTCAGCCAGTTCAGACCGGTTCAAATGAACCGGTAGCGCTGAAGATCAGTTGGCGCCACCTATCCACCCCCACTCTCTCCTGTCCTTTATTTCCTGCTTTGTAGCTCAACTCAATCGTGCGGCACAGCTGATCCCGCCCCCCGTCGCTGTTCTACTTACCGTTGCTGACTTGGAAGGTAAGCAGCTGAGCTTCTAAATGCTCCACTTTTAGCGCTGTGCGCAAGCGCCTTAGACGTGCAAAGCGCGTGCTCACCGAACTGGTTGTTAAACCAGCAACATTCCACCACTGGACCTGTGGCTAACTTACTAATGAGGTTTCAGATATTTGGAGGACTCCTCCTAAGGGAGCTTTATCAGAGCAGGAAGTCAACTAAGTTCGTGGTGAGAATAGAAGCATCCTTGCCTCCTTGCAACAATAAAGTAAGCTAAAAAAAAATTGAAAGAATATAAGAAGTAGAAGGTGCCAGAGTAGGAAACATTTGGTAAGGATACAGGACAAATTTAAGTATAGTTTCAAAAATGATAGTGATAAATACTGATCTCCCTGGAAATACATTACTTCATATAAGGTATTTAAGTCAAGGAAATTAAGAAAGGCCTCTCTTGTATATGTACACACACATGCACAAACATTTTTCAATGATTACACGTATTTTTAAGTTATTCAAATAAGGTCAATCACACTAACCCTTTGATTAGTAGTACATGATATTTTCTATCAAAACTGGATGATCTCATACAGGCATGTTACATTTTGGGGTAAGAGACAGGAGAAAAAAGAGCTCCATCAGGAAAAAAAGATGTCTTAGGTTTTCTCGATGCTTTATGAAAAGATTTGCATTTTCACAAGTGTGCCTTCAGCCAGTGAGGGTAAGGAGGGGCCTGGGGGGGTGGGAGGCAGAGAATTCTGTAGGTCTTCTGCAATTTAGAGAATAGAGGAAAACAAATTAGGCTTTGCTTGTTATGGCCAATAATGAAGTTTTTGTATTTTCAAAAGGTCACCAATGCTTTTCAGCTGGCATCGTGCAACGGGCTGGTCTATGTCCTGCTGTGCATGTGCAATAATCTCTGTGTGGCATGATTCACTAAGACATTAAAAGAGTTGATGGAAATCTTCAGAGTACATTGCATTTACAGTATTGAGCCAATCTTTTTATCAGTTTAGGGAAACACCCACAACAGGTACTCTGTGATCTGCATTGGTTATCAGTTTGCTTCTGGATTCATTACAAGATGGCAGTAATGATATCTAAAGCCCTACATAGCATGGAATCAGGTTATTTGAGGAACCACCATCTCCCCAATTACATATTCCCTTCCCATCAGATCTGATAGGAGGATCAAGTTCCTGGTCTTGTCAACCAGGGAGTGTCATCTGGTGAGTCAAGGAAGAAAGAGAGAACCCTATGGAACATTTTCCCCTTGGGGGTCAGATTATATGGCTGGCCTTTCAAAAAAAAAAAAAAAACAACCTGGAAACTTGATTTTGCCAATCAGTATTAAGATGTGGGAAAATGGTGAAACTGACACAACAGCTATATTGAATGCTATTGAGAGGCATGATTACTTTGGTGGTGAATGAAATTAATTTTAATGAGGATTTTAATTGCCTTTGCATTGTCTTCTACAGTTTTAAATGTATCATTTGGTTGTTTTTATATTGATTTAACTGTCTGTAAGCTGACCAGAATCGTCTATATGAAATGGGCAGCTATACAGTCATAAATCAGACAATAAACAAACAAACAAGCAACAGCATCTGCTATCCATCAATATAAGTAGCCTGGGAAACCAATTGTGTAGCATACATTTATTTCTCAGCTTGCATACCAAAAAATATGAACCAAATTAATCACATCTCCAAAGTTCTGATATTTGTGTTGGAGTGGGGCCTACTGCAGCATATCGACAAAAGTGAAGATATGCTAATATTTTGATTATCATTTATGAAGAAAATACCTATAATCAATACCTGTCTTGATTATCACTTATCAAGAAAATACCTGTCAAGGTAGGCTGATGGAAAAATATTGTCTTCTTATCCTTCAGCATTAAGGATAAGAAGATCCTTTTATAGATCCATCCATAAATATGGATCTATAAAAGGAAAGCCTAAACAAAAACAGCACTGCAGCAAAAATAAAATACATGGATTTAATATACCTGGACAGAAACTTGATGAGATTAGTATTTCTCCAAAAGTATAATTATAATGGTGATAGTAAGGAGGCCAAGGATTACTTATCCATCCAAATAATGAAAGATCTTTTGTTTCAAGCTGCCCATCTCCCCCTCACTCCCCAACCCCTGGCCGTAATAATATTCCCACAGACCAGTTCTGGGATTTCTTTTAACTAGAAGACAATTGGGCTGTTTGACCTATTGGCAAGGCCACCTAGTTAGGCTGCCAGAAACTGTAGCTTGAACAGAAGAGCCTATGTTTGATAATTCTGGAGGCTTTGTTACAAATTCTCTAATTATTCAGGCAACTCTTCATGTCGTAGTCTAGCCAGAGGAGATAGACTTAGAATGGATATTGGCAAACTCATTGGTGCAGAGTCAAATCAAACAGCTGGAACTAGTTAGCGAACTTAAATCTGCAGGTAGGCCAAAGGGAAGGAGGGGGGAGGAATGCAGTGTAGATTGTATATTTTTCTTTTCCTTTTTTGTAATTAGCTCATCTTTCAGCTTACCCACACAGGTGTTTCTGGACTAGAAAAAAAAAATGGGTTGCTTCTGGGTGGGAAATGGAAAATATGAAGGGTTGCCAGCTTTTTTCTCATTACTTTTAACCCCTGACAAAATAATTGTGATTTGTCCTAACCATTTTTCTTACTTCTTCCCTCTGCTTGCTGTGTGTCATACCTCAATTTCTCTGTGTTATAGTCAACAAGTAAAAAGTTCTGTGGGACCCTTTTAGGGGAAAGTTGAATATGTTTTATGCCCTCAATTCATGAGTTGACTTAATAAATTGGGATTGTAACTGGATGTAGAAGATCGCTGAATTTCAGGATTAGCATATGGGGAATCACTTCAGTTACTAAAATGTATGCCTTGAGATATTTTAAGTTGCAATCCTTTTCAGAATGGAAAATCTACCAGCCTGATCAGGGAACACAATTTGAAACTGACCATTGCCATGGTTTGCAGGGGGAAAAAAGCATGTGTAAATGTGAGCCTTTACAGATGCATTTTTAAAGGAAGGAACGCCCTCTAATCTCAAAGCACACTCCTGTGGAAGCCAAGCAACAAACTGGAATGAAGAAATAATAGAAAGCAATAACTAAAAGTTGCTATTTTCTCTAAATAATAGTACAATCCAGAGGCAAGTGCAAATGAACCTTTGTCAGGTTAAGGAAATTTCATATTTTGAGGTAGCTTTTCCTCTGTGGTTAGAAATGTGGATGTAAGTATCTGATTATTGTGAATCTTCGGTTCTTTTTGTCACTATGACTTGTATTTACTCCACTGATATTCTAAAGAAGAATAAGAAATGCTTTTCAGTTTGGATCATAAATATATTGTAGATGACTAGTTCCATGAAGTCCTTTCCAATATGCATCCATTATATCATGTGATTCCTTACCACAATCTTTAATTTGAAATTAAAGAGGCATATACTTCTGCATAAAAGGTAGTCAGTTTGCTTAATACACAAGATAGTACACAAGATAGGATCCAAGTAATTTGACTAATTCAATATATTGCTTGTTGATATACATATCCATAATATATATTGTGAAGACTGTCATGAGTGCCTTTCGGAGTGCCTTTCATAACTTCTACTATATATACTAAGATCCGGGGGTGGGTTTCAAAACCCATCGCTACTGGTTCGCTCATGCATGCGCAGAAGTGTCCGGGTGGGTGGGCGGAGCCTCCTGCTGCCGCCGCTACGGGTTTGCCTGATCTGGCGAACCCACCACTAATCCTTTTAGTAAGGAGCTTAACTCAGTCCCTCTCTCTCTTGGGAATGGGAATGGGCTCTACAAATTGCGTGAATTTGTAGTTTCTGGTTCTGAATGAAACTTTGATGTGAAGATTGCAGAAGGGATTGGCATCAAAGCATCATTATAATTTTATGAAAAGATAATAACCTTCTGATTTTTCAGTTGAAAAAGTCATTTGTTATACACTGTTTGCCAGCCTTGGAAATCTATATGGTTTAAATACCTTTAATACAGTCCAAATAAATATGGACAGTATCCAAGAAATTTGAAATAATTGGAGTATTCTTTATTGCAAAATCAATGGTCTCAAGCTTTGAGGTCATAAGAAATATGATTTTAAAAATACTAATTTATCATATTTATTTTGATCTTGAACAAGGCTTATTCATAAAATAGATTTCTTTTTATTCTGCTGGATTCTTCAGTGAATGTTTGAAAATGGTTGCTTGCTGAGCTTTTTAACATGGAATTGCAATAAATGTGTAGTACTGAGTGCACATGCATTGGGCATGCCCCTTGTTACCTTCTTCTTGGTTGAAGCTCTTACTATGATACAAGAGGCTTTTACCATGATGCTTGGACTACAGGCAGTCCTTGACTTACAACTGTTTGTTTAGAAACCAATTCAAAGTTAGAACAGCTATGAAGAAAGTGACTTACAAACAGTCCTTCTACTTATGACCACTGTAACATTCCCATGATCAAGTGATCAAAATTCAGGCACTTGGCTCTTGGCATGTACTGTTTCTAACACCAACTGCAGCACCCTGGAGTCATGTGATTGAATTGCGATCTTTCCAACTAGCAAAGTCAGCTACACCCCCACCTCTTTTTTTGTAGTTTTCCATGATGTTGTAAATCAAAGGTTCAGGCTTTTGCTCTGTGCAAAGATGTCTCTATCACTCTCACAGAGAGCTTTAATTTTTATACAGTTTTTACAGGCAGGCAAAATGCAGGACAACAGTGTTCTAATTGGTAGAAACTATTCACCCCCCTCTCAAGATGCCATCCTCTGAAGGCAACTGAAATAATGCAGATCAAAGCCAAAATGAGATCATACAAGCAGGCAAGATCCACAGCGCATTAGCTAAGGCAGTGTGCTGCTCTTATCCTGGCACTACGACCTTTGACCTACCTCTACACCATATGAACCTTCATTCTGACTTTTTATGCTTGGCACATTGTGGTCATCATCTTCATATTTTTGATTCTGCAAAAACCTTTC
Organism: Pituophis catenifer annectens; assembly: GCF_029215685.1. Lineage (NCBI taxonomy): Eukaryota > Metazoa > Chordata > Lepidosauria > Squamata > Colubridae > Pituophis > Pituophis catenifer. The sequence goes on along the minus strand of NW_027256884.1, from coordinate 29,199,349 downwards.
TAACTTACTTTGTTTTACTCACATACTTGATATAACAGTAAAAGGAGACTAACGTATCATAGAATAGAAAAACAAAATTTGAAGGTCAACTGTAAAAATGTAGAAATGTTAGATCTATAAGTGTGAGAACACATTAGATACATCATTATTAAAACCTGTAGCATCTGCCTCCTCATTTGAGGAGTTTATAGTAACACACCAAAAAATGTTAAAAGTCTAATGTCCATGCCCTGGGCATCTAAACTTAATGGAACAAATTAAATTTCATAATAACCAGATATTATCATTGTGTATTTTTCTAGAGACATGTAAAAGAGAATAGAGTGAGTGTTAGTGGTTTATGCTGGTTGCCTTACTAAAATGATTCTGTGAGAGTTATGACACACAGAGAGTCCAAAGTAACTAAATGAATATACCTTTACAATTATCCAATATATTACACTCATACAGACCTATTATATTTACAAATATAGATGGTGTGGTGATTTTGTATGTGAATAGGATAATTTTGCACTGCAGACAGGAACACTCAGCTGGTCCAGTAGTATTAATGATCATGTACAAATCACCAGTTGCATCCCTCCTTGAGGAGTCATATGATTGGTGATAATTCAGGAACTACCAGTATATTTGAATCTCCAACCCTTAGGGACAAAACCTTTTCTTCATCTGATAATGGGTCATGTTTCATTGTTAGAAGATTATTGATTATTTATCAAAGTAAGTTTCAGAATGCCCAATGTTAAATGTAAAGTATGATCTAAGAACAATATTACTGGTGTTTGATTTATTTTTCCATGCCCTATATTGCAATCTGAAAACATACAATGTGCAAGTTTTTGTTGGATGTTTTGCTCAGAAAGCACTCTTGAAAACAAGACAACCTGGCCACATTTGGCTTATTGTATGTCATTCTGAATTCTGATTATTTTATTTTATTATTTGTAAAATTTATTAGGCACCTATATTACCACAGGTAATTATTTAACTTGAGAGAGAGGGGGGGCGAGGTGTGCAAGGGAAGCTGTATTACACATCCTCAATTGTCTCCAAGGCATAAATCTTAAAGGTATTTAATCACCAATAGGCAACAAACTGGCATCATAACAGGAATTCCATAGCTAAGTAAATTACCAAAGAAATATAACTAGAACATATGCAATCTTATATCTGCATATAAAAAAAGAATTATAACTGATTAAAGCTAAATTCTTGTTTCAATTCTCCACACTTTCAAAGAACAAAGTCTAATGTTACATTTAAACAGCTGCTGTTAAGCAGATACTTTGTCATGTGGACTGAAGGTTGATATTAGTGAATGGCAATCAGTATTAAAGATAAAGTCCTTTCAGTACAAATACTAGCTGATACATTTAATTCCCTAGACAAAGCTCAACACTTGCCTACCTGTTTATGCATTTGCCTATCTATTTGTGCATATTTTCTTTTTTCTAAAGCTATGACAGTAATACAAAAGGCATACACTGCTATTTTTTATTATATTCAATATTACCACACTGATACCATATTGTGAATCTTTGTAAGCCAACTTTAATGTACTATAATATACGAACATCATGATTGATGCCACCCTTTTACTTCCTTCTAATGTTTCTCCACTACCATACCTTCTCCCCTGCAGTGAAATGTTCAAGGGATGTAGCACAGGGACAACAATTTGGCATAAATCTGTTATAACCATTAAGAAACCCTACCAAGCTATGACACATCTGGAGGCATTCATGAACTTTCTCTCTACACATGCCTATGCCTTCTGCATCAATATGTGATGCTAGGCTTAAAGAATAATATTTCTTGCAACATGCTCAAAAACATTGTCTGTCAATTTTTGCAACATTGAATTTACACCCCACTGCACACAAAAGCTGTGTCCAGACCCTGTTCAGAAGGGCCAGGACACGCTGCAGCACCACAACACTAAGAAAAGCAGAAGAGAAACAGCTGCTTGAGGTCTTCCTCGCAATGGTTATCCAAAAAACTTTATATTCTGACACACAGCACCCAAATCACAACATACCACGCAGCAAACCACCATGCAAAAATTAACCTTACCATACAAAAAAGGGGTGTCAGAAATGACAGTCAGAATCCTCCAACCCCTAAGAATAACAATAGCCCACAAACCCATAGCCACACTCTGCCAGGAATTATCCAGAACCAAAGACAAAAGAAAGATGAAAGAAACAGTGCCATCTACAAAGTCAATTGTAACCAGTGCAACCTATGTGGGACAAACATTACATAAATTAAAAATCAGGATCCACAAACACCAGCTGGCAGTCAAATACCATGATCCCAAATCCTTACTCTCTACCCACACCAACACCAAACAGCACCAGTTCGACTAGAGCAACAAAAAAATCATCAGCCATGCCACCACCCACCATGCTCGTGAGTTCATTGAAGCCTGGCACTCCACAAGCAATTCTATCAACAGACACACTGACCTACAACCAGCCTACAAACTCCTCAGAATCCAAATCAACTGCACAGCCAACCAGAGACAGCATCGACCTTCAACCAACTCATGCAATTCTTCCCCCACTCATACACACCAGCAGTTCACCTCCCAATGACCCTGACCTGAGGTAATTTCCATATCACAAGACCCATCACAAGACTCACAGCTGACTCATCACAAGACCTATCACAAGACCCTCACTTAGCACACTCACACTTAAGCCCTTATAAACAGACCACTGACATCCCTAAACCAGGGGTCTGCAACCTTAAACACTCAAAGAGTTATTTGGACCTGTTTCCCACAGAAAAGAAAACACCGGGAGCCACAAAGCCCTTCCTGTGCCTGATTATTTCTTGAGCGGTCACAAAATTAGCATATGTAGTTGAATTAAACGTTCTGTTTTCTTCTGAAACTTTTCTTTTCTTGGATTTATCTATGGTTGGCCTGCCGGGGGTTGAAAAGCTCAATAAATTGCGTGCCAGTGGGTGTCACACATTGCCAGTTGTAACACATATTTTGAGTGAGAGGGAGCCGCAGCAGCGGGGTGAAAGAGCTACATGCGACTCCAGAGCCACAGGTTGCTGACCCCTGCCCTAAATTCTGCTGATGTTACCTAGCTTGGTATTTTGAGTTTTTCAGATCCCAGTTTTATCGTATGATAATAATGTTACTTAATTAGCACTAGATATCTAGACAAACTTGTAATGTTTCATTGATGACTTTTGCCATGGGGCTGGGTGCTACTCTAAAAATAATTCTATTATAATAATATATTATTATGCGGGAGGATTCCCTTAGAAGGCAGGGCGGAGGATTTCGGACAATACCTGTATGACAAAATCGCTCAGATCCGGGGGGATCTGGACTCTGACTGGGTAGATCAGGGCAGGGTGATGAGGAACAGTCTTGAGAATGTTATCTGGGAGGAGTTTGATGCTGCGACTCCCGATGATGTGGACAGGATTTTGGGAGACTTAGTGCGGCCACATGTTTACTGGACCCGTGTCCCTCCTGGTTGGTACTGGCTTCCCGGGAGGTTACACGAGGCTGGCTCCAGGGCGTCATTAATGCTTCATTGAGTGAGGGTCACTTCCCCGCTGCCCTGAAAGAGGCGGTGGTGAGGCCTCTCCTCAAGAAGCCGTCCCTGGATCCAGCAATATTGGCCAACTATCCTGTTTCCAACCTTCGCTTCATTGCAAAGGTTGTTGAGAGTGTGGTCGCGCAACAGTTTCCACAATTCCTGGAGGAAACATCCTATCTAGATCCGTTCCAGTCGGGTTTCAGGTCTGGGCACAGTACGGAAACGGCATTGGTCGCATTGGTGGATGATCTCTGGAGGGCTCGGGACAGGGGTTATTCCTCTGTTCTGGTCCTATTAGATCTCTCAGCGGCTTTTGATACCATCGACCATGGTATCATGCTGCACCGGCTGGAAGAGTTGGGGGTGGGAGGCACTGTGTTGCGGTGGTTCTCCTCCTTTCTCTCCGACCGGTCGCAGTTTGTGTTGGCAGGGGGGCAGAGGTCGACTTTGAGGCCTCTCATCTGTGGAGTGCCGCAGGGATCGGTCCTCTCGCCCCTTCTGTTCAACATTTATGTGAAGCCGCTGGGCGAGATCATCCGTGGCTTTGGGGTGAGATACCACCAGTACGCTGATGACACCCAGCTGTACATCTCCACCCCAGGCCACCCGAACGATGCCCTTGAAGTGATGTCCCAGTGCCTGGAGGCTGTGCAGATCTGGATGGGGAGGAACAGGCTCAGGCTCAACCCTTCCAAGACTGAGTGGCTGTGGCTCCCGGCATCCCGATATAGTCAGTTGACTCCATCGCTGACTATTGGGGGCGAGTCTTTGGCCCCCACTGAAAGGGCTCGCAATCTGGGAGTCCTCCTGGATAGGCAGCTGTCTTTGGAGGAACATCTGACGGCTGTTACCAGGGGGACCTTTTATCAGGTTCGCCTGATTCGCCAGTTGTGGCCCTTTCTTGATCGGGATTCCTTGTGCACAGTCACTCACGCCCTCGTCACCTCTCGCCTTGACTACTGCAACGCTCTCTACATGGGGCTCCCCTTGAAGAGCACCTGGAGGCTCCAGCTGGTCCAGAATGCGGCAGCGTGGGTAGTGATCGGAGCAACATGGCGCTCCCATGTAACACCGCTCCTGCGCGAGCTGCACTGGCTCCCGGTGGTCTTCAGGGTGCGCTTCAAGGTGTTGGTTATCACCTTTAAAGCGCTCCATGGCATAGGGCCTAGCTATCTCCGAGACCGCCTGCTGCTACCGACGACCTCCCATCGACCTGTGCACTCCCACAGAGAGGGCCTCCTCAGGGTGCCATCAGCCAAACAATGTAGGCTGGTGGCCCCCAGGGGGAGGGCCTTCTCTGTGGGGGCTCCCACCCTCTGGAATCAGTTGCCCCCGGAGATAAGAAGAATCCATGACCTCAATGCCTTCCGTCGTTCCCTGAAAACCTATCTTTTTCAGCAAGCCGGGTTGGCTTAGAAGAAATTTTTAAATTCTTTTAATTAGTTTGTGATTCTTAACTTTCGGGCCAAAATTTATATATATTTTTAAATGTTTTAATATTTGTATTCTATGTTTTTTATCTTGGCTGTACACCGCCCTGAGTCCTCAGGGAGAAGGGAGGTATATAAATTGGAAATTAAATTAAATTAAATTAAATTAAATTAAATTAAATTAAAATCTTTTTGTATGCAATTCTGGTGAAAACCATCTTTGAATCTTTCTCCATTGTCATTTGCATATAAGCCTCAGCTATTTCTTCTTCTTTTTTTTACTGAAGTAAGGTAAGTACTCAGTTCTAAACAAAAGGTATCACTTAGTCCAGTGATGGCAAACCTTTTAGATAACGACTGCCCAAACTGCGCACATGCATGCCCAAACTGAAACATGCACATGTGCTGTGTGAACTCGCAGATGTGCAGCAGAGACCCGAAAACCAGCTGGCTGGCGGGAGACGGGGCATCCCAACACTGGCAGCGTGGCAAGAGGTAAGAGCTTTTTCTTTTGTGAGCTTCTGTTTCGTCGTTTGCAGGGAAACAAAAGCTCACAAAAGAAACACCACAGAGATCTGACCTGGGGCGATGGTGTGCATGCCATAGGTTCGCCATCACGGACTTAGTCCAATAAAGTGTATGAAGTTAGGAAAAGTTTATATTTGAATTATGGAATGTTTTATATGAATATGGACTTAAAGGTGAATTGTTAAGGCCATAAGCAGCACAGTGCTATATATATATACCTGGTTAGAGGAAAAACACACATAAACCCTACGAAGAAGTAAGAAAATAGATACTATACCTTTACAGGGAGAATACATAAGATGTGGGTGTGGCTTACTGATGAAAGCAAATGAGCTGGAAATAGATCTATATAAGTCTCCCACCTGGCAGGAAAAACTTGCTGGCTGCCAGAAAAGAAAAAAGCCCAGAATCGAGTGGATGTGATTCTACAGAGCTAGGGCTGCAGAAAAACCATGGTTACGTAGGAGAAACCTGGTTAGAGGAAAAACACACATAAACCCTACGAAGAAGTAAGAAAATAGATACTATACCTTTACAGGGAGGATACATAAGATGTGGGTGTGGCTTACTGATGAAAGCAAATGAGCTGGAAATAGATCTATATAAGTCTCCCACCTGGCAGGAAAAACTTGCCGGCTGCCAGAAAAGAAAAAAGCCCAGAATCGAGTAGATGTGATTCTACTGAGCTAGGGCTACAGAAAAACCTTGGTTACATAGGAGAAACCTGGTTAGAGGAAAAACACACACACACACACACACACACACACACACACACACACACACACACACACATATATATATATATATATATATATATATATATATATATATATATATATATATATATTTGTTGTTTTAAAATGTCAGTTATTGCTACCATTTTGAAAAAATAGTACAAGCAGGAATTTTAATATACTTGATGAATCAAGGCTTCAGATATACCTGGATACTTAGTCTTATTCAAACTTTAGGGAAAAGAACAACTAGAGGAAAAAACAAGGATGTGTCTCAGCCAATTCCTACTGGGTGGAAAATGAGAAGGTAGCTATGTTTTCACTGACAGCAGGTGCAGCTCTTTATGTGACCCATATCCTGGAGATTGTAACCATAATATGCCAAACAAATGGTTGAGGTCTGAAAATGCATTTACAATGACATGAGCAAGGGTTGATTACAAGCTGCTGTGACACTATACTTCAACAACACACTGTAGGTAGGATCTTCCATCTCATTGCACAGCTCAGCTAAGTGGAGGGACTGGGATTTTATTGCTGAACCTCTGCTAAAATACATGAAAACTACTTCAGTATTGGAGCATATGAGAATTGGCCATTAAGTTTTTCAATTGTAGCTTTTGACAACTGTTTTTGAAAAAAATCTGTTGAACTAGTTTATTGGATCTCAGATTTTAATTCAGCTTCATAAAGACAGAGGAATTTAGTAGGCTTTCTTCTCTCACACTCATTGTCTTTACAGTTGACACGATAGATTTGCAACAGTGTTGCATAAGATACATTTTGGAAAGTTCAATATGATCTTGAAGATTGTAATGGGCATTTCTGAAATCAATAAAATAAATAATAAAAGAACTTTCCTATTTTAGAAAGGAAAACCCCTTGTTTTAAAATAGCTGGTATGTGCAGAGCTGCTCATTACAAGTTCAATTTAAATACAAAGAAGAATATGAAAGAAAGGCAAATTCATGACATTTGAGCAAATGACTGAGAAGGTCATGTAAAGGTGCATCTGCATATATATTAGCATATGCAAATGTTATGCAAATATGGGCGTTCTTTTTCTCAATAGTGGAAGAAACCTTTTTATTGAGAAGTATTTAGAATTTCTGGTCTTTTTTGTGGGACAAACATGTTTACTACTAACTATCAACCAGAAATATTTAGTTAAGAACAGAGGTGGGTTTCAGCAGGTTCTGACCAGTTCTGGAGAACTGGTAGTGGAAATTTTGAGTAGTTCGGAGAACTGGTAGTAAAAATTCTGACTGGCCCTGCCCATCTATTCTCTGCCTCCCGAGTCCCAGCTGATCGGGAGGAAATGGGGATTTTGCAGTAAGCTTCCCCGGGAGTGGGGTGGGAATGGAGATTTTACAGTATCGTTCCCCTGGAGTGGGGTGGGAATGGAGATTTTACAGTATCCTTCCCATGCCACGCCCACCAAGCCACGCCCACCAAGCCATGCCATGCCCACCAAGCCACACCCACAGAACTGGTAGTAAAAAATTTTGAAACCCACCACTGGTGGGCAAAATACCACCTTCCAGGAATCTTCTAAAGTTAAATAAGAATTTTAAAACACATTGTGCTTGTAAAAACAAACAAACAAACAATTAGTAATAAATGTCATGAAAACTTTATAGCTTATTTTCCCAACCAAATCAAAATATTTAGAAGATACCATTGTAGATGGGTAGGATCTGCCATACCAAAGGATTAATATACAATAATTCAGAGAAATGTTGCTGGGTTTTTTTTTAGGTATAATGCAAATCTTAATTATTGGACTGATTTTTTAAAATAGTTTAACAATCCACATTTTAAATATTACTGTTCAAAGCATAGAAGTTGAGTAAAAACTGAGATGGAATTAAATTATTCCATCATTGCTTCAATATACTGTAGTTCTCACTCAAGTCAGTGGTATTTAGCCAGAAATCTCAAACAATTCATTATTTGGTTTATAGCAGTTAAATAAAAGGTTTGAACCTTAAATACACGATTCCCAGAGCAGGGATTTTACTATATTTACCCTGTTTTTATATTCTACTGGGATAACATCAGCTGTAGGAATTTAGGGAAACTGAAAAAAGATTGCATGCTTGATATAGCTAATCATGTGTAATTGTTTAGCTGTCCCTTTTAAAAGCGTTATGAGTTGTTGGCTGTTTAGAAATGCGAAACATCTGCCAGATGTGAGTAATTAACTGGCTCAGTACCTTTCTATCCTTTACCATGTTTTAGTTTCCGAGACCAGAGACATAGAAACACCCATCTTCTGAGGCTAGTTTCTTTGGGAGACATCAAAGTTGTGAGAGGGAATTGCTCTTGGCAGCCAAAGGGCTAGTAAAAATAGGCTTAGATTGTTTACACAACTTTCTATGGGTCAGACTTTATTACAAGTGTGCTTTGTGGCCTCCAGTTGACGGAGAGCTTTGCAAAGGTTTTTGGCAAGCACAACAGCTAACATTTCCATGTGAGAAAGGGTTTACACAGATATCTTGAAAGGTTGACAGTTTCCCTTTGTTCTAAAATAAAATAATTAGAAAGACCAGAGAAGATCCAAGCCAATCCAGGAGTTTAAGGGTTTCTACAAGGTGTGGTCAAAAAGGTGCTTGTGATAGTGTGATACCAATAGAAAAAGGCAGAGTTTCGATCACACCATCATGGCTGCCATCTTAACTATTTTTTTTTAAAGTCATACTCTGTGGATAGCCATGTAAGTTGCTTTATATTAACAATAATTACAGTTACAGTTATAATTTTGCACAATCTAGAAAAGCACACCAAGCACAACGGTGCTTTTCAGTTGCATTGGATTGCAGTTTCCACAATCCCAAGTCCTGGGCTCTGTTGATTGAGGCTGATGGAAGATTTCATGGAAATTCAAAGTATGTGGGGAATATTTTCTGTCACTATTACTGTGTTTCACTGAAAATAAGACCCTGTCTTATATTTTTTGAACCGCTTTAAGTGCTTTGCCTTATTTTCGGGGAGTCTTATTATTTTGGGGTGCATGGAGCAAGACGGGGCTCCTCTTGCCGTCTTACCTGATTTCCAGCTCTGTCTCCCTAACCCTAACCAGACCGGCTGCTCATGCATTTAAATATTTTCAGGGAGGGCTTATTTTTGGGAGGGCTTATTTTTGGGGAAACATGGTAGTCATTATTATCTCTTCAGGACATTTTTCCCCGAAAACTATGGATCATTTTTACTCTTTTCTGGCTCCTAGGGAACTTTGTTTTCCCATCTCATTTCAGTTGCCCCAAAGGGAAAAAATGCTTGACGTTTTCCACATTGCTCTTTGTCTTTACCTATATATCTTTTCCAAAAGGAAGAAGCCAATGGCTGCTTAGTATTTAACTTTAGATTTTTAAAAAGCTGATGTAGGGTAAATATATACAAGAAAGAAAGCTATCCATTTTTTTTTTTTTGAGGAAAAATGTTTCTCAGGAAATGTATAATACCTATCAAAAATGTGTGATAGGATCTCTAATTTTAAGCAAACTCAGGTATTTGTTTTTTTGCAGAACTTCAGTGCATTACTTATATGTATTGAGAAGAGACATTGTTTTATTGTAAAAAAAACAAACAAACAAACCTTTATTTCTTTTGTGGAAGTTATGTTTGCTTCTGTGCTTTGCTTATTTTAATGAATCTGCACTGTTTATCTTAGGTTAATTAAAGGATGCTAATTAAACTGAATTGGAACTTGATTCTATTTAGAACAAGTTGCTCACCAATGGTAAAAGAGAGAGAGGGGGGAGAGGGAGAGGGAGAGGGAGAGGGAGAGAGAGAGAGAGAGAGGGAGAGGGAGAGAGAGAGGGAGAGAGAGAGAGAAAGCTCCTTGCTCTTTTAAGTGATTCTAAATGTTAATAATCTTGCAACAAGAAACAAGTAATAAGGCTGTCTGTAAAATTCAAAAGTGTCAGACAATGAAATCAGCATTTTTTTACTAGGGTTGGCAAGAAAGATATGAGAATATGATAAGGTATTGTCTGGGTGTTTAAATTGTATTGCTTTTTAATGCAATGTATTCATGAGTCACCTTGTAGTAGGCAGAATCATGAACGAGTGGCAGGGTTTTATTTCATGGTTTTCCTGGAACACTACAATTTCTTATACAGTCCCAGTCTTGCCATTTTATTTATGTGGATGGATTTATTTGGATTATATTAGAACACTGACTTTCTTTCACATTTTAGTTATTAGAAAATAACTAAATAAATAACTAAATAAAATGACAATATAATCACAGTGATTTCTTTTGTGAATGGATCTCTTGTTTACATTTGAGATCTGGATAGCAATACAACCGATCAAAAAACATTATGTAAAAGCTACAGCATAGTTTTGGTGACTCTATTTGTTATGTCCGTATATGGGCATTCCCCGCCGGATTGGCTAGTCCACCGGCGGGAGATTTGAAGATCTGTCATTGGCCGGCTTGCCTGCCAACTCCCTTTATAAGGCGAGCCCGGTAGCACAGCCGGCTGTTCTGTTTCTCTCTAAATAAAGTGCTGAACGGACCACTCGCTGCTCGCATATTCTTTCCCTGCGCCAATCTAACACTGGCGACGAAGGATTTCAAGAATCACAGTGAAGAACCTCGTGGCACGATCGCCACCCAGCCCGACTCAACAGACCAAGTCACTGAGCTGGAGTCACTTAGAGCTGATAGCACGAGAATCATGGCAGCGCCACAAATCTTGCTGGCACCATTCAATCCTGATCAGGAGAAGTGGAAAGCCTATATGATTAGGTTCCGCCAATTCCTGACTGGCAACGGCTATGAAGACCTGGAGGACAACTGCAAACGAGCCTTGTTCCTAGCACATTGCAGAACGGCAGTCCTGGAGATGGCCATCCACCTCGTGGCACCTCAGAACATCGAGACCATGGCGTGGAGCGACTTCCAAGACGTTCTCCAGGAACACTACGCCCCAACTGGCACACTGATGGCGAACAGATTCACCTTCAGCCAACAGAATCAGCAGGAGGGCGAATCCATAAAGGACTTCGTGGCAGCACTACGGAAGTTGGCTGCCAACTGCGAGTTCGACCATGTGGACAACGCCATCCAAGATCATATCATCTTTGGGATGTGGGACATCTCCCTGCAGAGAAAGCTGCTGAGCAGGAGAAAGGTCTCGCTAAAAGACGTAATTGAAGAGGCTACAGCTGCAGAAACATCAGAGGTGGCAGCCGCAGCGATGCAGAGAGCCAAGGCAGTCCACAGAATTAAGAAAGCTCCCCAGACCTCATCCGAGGAATCCACCATGGGATCTGAATCGGACGAGGAAATGGCAGTCCATAAGGTCTCCAGACCACCCAGACGCGAGACCACACAAAATGGCGACCGAGGGGAGAGTTGTGCCAGCTGCAACAGCAACCACATGAGAGCCAGATGCTGGTGGAGAGATGCGACCTGCCGCCGTTGCCAATGAAAAGGCCATATTGGTGAGGCCTGCAGAGTTCCAAAACCAGTCCAGGAGAAAGTCAAGCTGGAAAACTGAAATAACCAGAGGACATCCAGATGGTCCTATCAACCAAGGTGTGAGGGAGACGGGTACCCGCAAAGCAGAGCGGTCCACCAAACCACCATTGCCCACACCGATGACCACAATGCCACAAAGTTCATCGTGATGGTGCACGTGGAAGGGACTCCATGTGCCATGGAAGTAGATTCAGGCTCAATCTACTCCATTATGGACTGGCAGCATCTCAAGAGGCTGAAACCGCAAATCTCAAAGAGCCAACTGCAGCCGCTTCATGCAAGGCTCGTCGATTTCGGTGGAAACCCCATTGGGGTTCTGGGGAGAGTTTTGCTGAGTGTCAGCTACCACGTCTTCAAGGGCGACCTACCCATCACCATCGTTAAGGACAGCTGCCTGACCCTGCTTGGAGTGGAGTGATTCAAGCCTCTAGGGCTCTCAATCAGAGGAATCCATCAGATTCGGTAGGATGAACTTGACAAGCTCCTCAAAGAGTTCAAGGACATCTTCGATGGCAGTTTAGGTAAATTTTTGGGGAAACCCATCTCTTTCAATTTAGATAACTCAATCACCCCAATTCACCTTAAGCCTCGCAGGGTTCCATTTGCACTTCGGCCTAAGGTAGACGCTCAGTTAGATAAACTAATTGCCCAAGGCATATTGGAACCAATTGATCATGCTGCATGGGAGACCCCCATCATGACCCCACTGGAGCATGATGGATCTGTGCGCATCTGCACCGACTATAAATGCACCCCTATAAATGCATTACAGCAGAGCGCATACCCAGTCCCAGTGGTGCAACATCTGTTGCATTCTCTCGGGAGTGGGACCATATTTGCAAAACTGGACCTGGCCCAGGCTTACCAGCAACTGCCAGTCGATGAAAAAACTGCAGAGGCTCAGACTATTGTCACCCACCGGGGTGCATTTAAATGCAACCGCCTCCAATTTGGAGTCAGCGCAGCCCCTGGCATTTTTCAATCAATGATGGAACGCCTTCTCCAAGGCATTCCAGGGGTGGTGCCGTACTTTGATGATGTACTAATCTCCAGCACCTCCAGGTCTCAACTCTTGGAACAGCTTAGGCTCACCCTGAAGCAGTTCCAAGAGAAGGGTTTGCATGTGAGGAGAGACAAGTGCATCATTGGGGTCCAGGAGGTCGAGTTCCTGGGCTATTTAATAGATAGCACCCCACCAAATCTAAGGTCAAGGCAATTCATGAAGCTCTGGCCCCCCAAAACAAGCCAGAGCTTCAGGCTTTCTTACGATTGCTAAATTTCTATAGCGTTTTCCTTAAACAGAAAGCCACAATTACTGAGCCACTCCATTGCCTTCTGGGAAAAGTGGCCCCTTGGAAGTGGGGTAGAGCCGAGGAAACCGCTTTCAAGAACGTCAAGGGGCTCCTATCCTTGGACAGCGTGCTGATACAATACCACAAGACGCTTCCACTGGTATTGACCTGTGATGCGTCCCCATATGGAGTCGGGGCTGTCCTCAGCCACCGACTGCCCAACAACATGGAAGCCCCCATCGCCTTCTTCTCTAAGACTCTGGCGGCAGCTGAGCGCAACTACAGCCAGCTGGACAAGGAAGCCTTGGCCATCATGGCTGGCATCAAACACTTCTATGAATACCTCTATGGGAGGGCATTCGAAATCATCACAGACCATAAGCCCCTCCTCGGACTCTTCGCAGGCGACAAGCAAACACCGACATACATGTCGCCCAGGATGACGCGCTGGGCCATCTTCCTTGCCGGGTACTTGTACACTCTCACACACAGACCCGACAAAACCATCAGCAACGTGGATGCTCTCAGCAGGTGCCCAATGCAGGAACTGGTGGAAGACCCCACACCCACCCTCGGCCTCTTCCACATCGACGGAGACGTGCAGTGCCCAGTATCTTCCATAGACGTGGCAGCCCACACGAAGAAGGAAAAGACCCTCAGGCAAGTCATGTCCTGGGTCCTGAGGGGTTGGCCAACAGAAAAAGTGGGCGAAGAGTTCAGCCCTTTCTTAAGGAAGCAGCAAGAACTCTCAACGATGAAGGGCTGCCTACTCTGGGGCGACAGAGTAGTGATACCGCAACCGCTGCAGAAGAGGACCCTGGAGATCCTTCACAATGGGCATCGGGGCATCATGAAGATGAAGGTGCTGGCCAGAAACTAGGTCTGGTGTCCCGCCCTGGACAAGGACATTGAGCAAATTGATGCACCCCGTGCCAGGAGGTCAAACCAGGGCCAGCACAAACCCAACCTGCAGCATGGGAGACGCCTAGTGCCCCCTGGTCCCACATTCACATCAACTTTGCGGGGCCTATGGCAGGCAAATACCTCCTCATCATAGTGGATGCATTCTCCAAGTGGCTGGAGGTCATCCAAATGCCCACCATCACCACTGAGGCAACCATCTGGGCCCTGCGCAGACTCTTCGCCACCCACGGCATTCCGGACGTCCTGGTGTCGGACAACGGGCCAAGCCGATGGAATCGTTCCTGGCCGAGCTGGGCATCCACCATGCCCTCATTGCCCCATACAGGCCGGCTGGAAATGGATAGGTTAAGAGGATGGTGAGGCTCACCAAGGAAGCTCTCAAGATGGGCACCGGGGATTGGCAGGAGATGATCGATAAATTCCTCTTCACACAGCATATCACCCCGCATGCCACCACTCTCAGAAGTCCAGCCGAATTGCTCATGGGGAGGAACCTGAGGACACCATTGGACTAGCTACACCCCCAGTACAACCCCCAAGAACCAGCGAGCGCAACCCCGCCGCCGCGCACCTTCACCGTGGGAGACCCGGTCTACACTCTCAACTTCCGCGAGCCTCCGAAATGGCTGAAGGGAGTGATCATCAGAACAACGGGCCTGAGGTCGTACCAAGTGGAGCTGGGAGATGGACAGATCGATAAACGCCATGTCGACCAGCTCTGGAAAAGGTGGAGGAAAAGCAGCGGAAATGGCGAAAACCAGCCTGACGAGGTAGGCCTACACCACCCCGACGAGGTAGGCCTGCGCACCCTGACAAGATAGGCTTATCACAACCAGACAAGGTAGGCCTGCGCCACACCGACGGGATGGGCCTACAACACCCTGTCCAGGTAGACCTACCACACCCAGGCGAGGTAGGCCTACACCACCCAGACAAGGTAGGCCTGTGCCACCCCGATGCGGGAGGTTTACCACAACCCAACGAGGTAGGCATGCACCGCCCTGATGAGGGAGACCTCCGACACCCCGGTCAGGTTGGGCTGCGCCAAACCAGTGGAGCGGGCCAACTACCACCACCAGAATTGGAGGACCCCCAACAAAAATCACGATGGCTACAGCGACAACAGAGACCAAGGACCTGGATGACAGCGGACACCTCTAGCGCTGAAAACCAGTCACAGAGCGAAGGGAAGAGAACCATCGACTTACCGAGTTCCTGGCGTCCAGTCCTGATCAGCGGCGAGTTGCAGCGGCTGAGGCATCATTCCCTGGGGCAACCGGGGAATTCTGAGAACCCAGCCAGAGGTGCTAGGCCAGAGCCCGCACACTTGATGGCCGAGTTCCAGACGGTTCCAAGGCGGGAACCGGGAGAGACAAGAGCCTCGTCTGCACGGGTCGACAGTGAGGCAAGAAGTGATCTGCGCAGGTCAGATAGGATGGAGAGGCGCCCTGCCTACCTGTGCGACTACGTCACGTACGTGACCACTGGAGTGATGGACTAAGAACTAGGAGGGGAGGGGTGTTATGTCTGTATATGGGCATTCCCCGCCAGATTGGCTAGTCCACCAGCAGAAGATTTGAAGATCTGTCATTGGCCGGCTTGCCTGCCAACTCCCTTTATAAGGTGAGCCCGGTAGCACAGCCGGCTGTTCTGTTTCTCTCTAAATAAAGTGCTGAACAGACCACTTGCTGCTCGCGTACTCTTTCCCTGCGCCAATCTAACACAATTATTCACAATTTTCTGAACTTATTTAAATATAAAACTGCCATGAATAATACTTTGTACATCTTGGATCTATGAAAGCTTAAGTCACAATAAATCTGTTGACCTTTATGATTCCCAAGAACTCTAGATTTTCTTAGATGAATGTCATTTTCACAATCTGTGAATGGCCACAAATTAGCTCAAAAGGTCTGCATTGCTTGTTATATTCTCCAGCCTTTTGGACTTTTGACACCCTTACTCTCACAGTCCATAATGAAAATTAAGATTTTTCTCACAATGCTGGTGGCCAATACCTTGTGTCATATATTCAATGAAACTATGTCAATGCTGAAACACATCGGAAAATCCATCTATCTCAATTTCCAAAGCTACCCCAGATACCCTTAAAGTGCAGTGCAAACATGGCACTCATTATGTCATCACAAAGAAAAACAGAAATTAGATGATGAATTAATTATGAATCCTTTGTTACTTTTTGATCTCTTTCTCTCCTTTTTCTAGGTCTCCAATCTCATTTTCTATCATCTCTCATTCTCAACTCTGTGTCTGTTTTGGGGAGTGACTTCAAAGTAGAATTGGCTTTTTCTGGGGAGTTTCAATTTACAATCAAGATGAACAGTTAGTTAATTTGACATTTTCCAGACTTGTGAAGTTCTTTGTTGTTCTGCCCAAAAATGCAGACTTTGGACTTAGGATGTGACTTTTTTGGCATGATTTGTACAGGTGGGCTAGTTTGGATTAAACGTCAGGAAATACAGACAATTTGATACAAGCAATTTGCCCTCAGGTAGATGTCTTGATTTAGTCTAGTGGACTTTAAATATGAGTCTGGTAATTACATCAAATTTTTCTTCTCATAACACCTGGCCATAAAACACTGGGCTCTACTTAGAGTTATAATTCTTTTTTATTATTTATTTATTTATTTTTTTGTCAAACATGTATAAGATAGCAGATATACTATAAATATAAACATGATTATGAATACAGGAAATGGATATGAATAAATGGGGACAGTAGGACAAGGACGGTAGGCATGTTGGTGCGCTTATGCACGCCCCTTAAAGATCTCTTAGGAATGGGGTGAGGTCAACAGTAGACAGTCTAAGGTTAAAGTTATGGGAGTTTGGGGATGAAACCACAGAGTCAGGTAGTGCATTCCAGGCATTGACCACTCTATTGCTGAAATCATATTTTCTGCAATCGAGTTTGAAGCGGTTTACTTTAAGTTTGTATCTATTGTGTGCTTGTGTATTATTGCGGTTGAAGTTGAAGTAATCATTGACAGGTAGGACATTGTAGTATATAATTTTGTGTACTACACTTAGGTCAGACTAAAGGCAAATTTCAATGAAAATCAATATAGTCATCAATGAACAGCAATTTTGTCCAGCCATGTGTACATAAACCTACTGATTTCAGAGAAAATAAATAAATGATAAACACCACACCAATCAGATGTAAGTTCCACCCATCTGCAGACCTATACAAAAGGGATGCAGCCTGCACTACAATAATAAAATATTCTTTTATCACTTTGATTAAAATGCTCTATGCAGATCCTTACTATTTTATTTAAATTGATTGGATTGATTGGCTCCAATGGAATTCATATGTTTCATAACACTCAATAATTTCTCAAGAATTATATATTATATATACTTCTTATTTTCTCACTTCCAAGAATTTTAGAAGAAATGTTTTTTTAAAATATTTTTTTTTACTTTTACTATATAAAGAAAGAGCAACATTTTCAATGTCTATATAAACAGTGTGTTGTCTGGTTACAGTTAATTTGAGCAATGGTTATCATCATAATAGTAATAATGTTCATTAGTAGTGGTCATATAATAACAGTATTTTCTCAATATAATATTAATACTTAATTATTAATAGTAAATCATATTAATAATCAACATATCATAATAAACCCTCATAGTAAAATTAATCTTTCTCTTATCATTTTAAATGTTCTAACTTCTGTTTCTATTAGTTAATCCTCCATCTCAATATATATGATAACCTAATCTGATGATTTGTCTGTTGAAATCCTCCAGCAATGCTCAATAAACTCTTACCATCTTTCTCCATTGCTGTGGCCAGATAGAAGTACAGCCAATCAAATTACCCAGGATAAACAGACATGCACATATTACACAGAATGTGACACAGTCTGTCATAAGAAAGAATGAAGGATCTTGGTTGATTGGTTAGTTGCTCCTCTCCTTCAAAAAAAAATAAAATAGCAATTTACTTGTAATATTTGCCTTAAAAATAATCCCATGTTGATTGCTTTTCTATCTTCTTTTGAATAAGAATTCATATTATTTTAGAGATAGCGTCAGATGTTTGCAGCAGAAGGTGAACGAGCATTAAGAGGAAAAAATGCTGCAAAGCTTCACAGTAGTGCTTTCATCAGAATTGAAGTGTCTGGCTTGTTAACTTCAACATAAGTAGCTGTCTCAATTCAGCTTGATCACAGGACCATTTAGAAATGAAAAGAAGTCTGGCTTTATTTGCATATCTCTTTTAATTAGGAGGAATCAAAAATTATTTGGTTTTTCTATGTTCACCGTCTGTTGGCACCAATATAAATGCTTCAGATCTTCCAGTTTTTACTTTAAATAACTATTCAACAATCACTTAGATGTTGCTTATCTGTGGGTTGTTTCCATAGACTTTTAGTAACATCTGAATGTTTGAAAAGATGTGTGCCTTTAACTGTTGGATTTCTATCTGTTCTACAGCTGCTTTATTAGCATGAGGTCTGCTAAATGCATTGATAACATCCTAAATTTTTCTCTGACTGGCAGATTTTGTGGGACAGCACAGCAGGCAATTTACTCACATATGGTTTAAAGATTTAAAATATTATATGGTTGCTGAGAACAATCCAATAAACAAGGCTTCCATAATGCCAATGCAACGATATCCCTATTAGATATTCATAAGTGAGCAGAGGGAACCAGGCCCACCAAGCCAACCCTTCCATAGAAGACTACTGTTTGAATGTATCTCCTCCTCCTCCTCTTCTTTAACCACTGCATATCCACTGAAGGTATTTTCCGCATGTTTCTGACCAATGTGTTCTTGAGCTTTCTTTTGCCGATTGGGCCTACAGTCCTTGTTGATGTCATTGCTTCATTTTGTTTTAGGTCTCTTTTGTGGATATTTTTTATCAAGTGGAATCCATTCTGTGTCTGCCTTGATCCACCTGCCATCAGTTCTACTTGCTATATGACCAGCCCATTTCCATTTCAATTCTTTTATTCTCTTGATATCGTAGTTTCTTCTCTAATCCATGTGCAGGTCTTTTTGTCTTGTCTTGTAATGCTCAACATGTATCTTTCCATGGCTCTTTGGGCCACTCAGAGTTTATATATAATAAAGTATCTTATATACTTATAAATGGGTTGTTTGTATTTCTGTACCATCACACCCAACCAACATCATGAGGTGATAGGAGTTGTAGTACAACACATCTACGGCGGCATTAAGTTGAGAAAGAGCTATCTTAAGGATTAAAAACATCTGCCTATTTTGCAGGCCATGAAGCCATATTACATTCTGTTTTCAATCTCATGGTTCACCTCCAAAACAGGGTTTGTGTTCTTAAAATGAATTATTCAGACAATAAAGAGGATAAATCTAATTCAATCTCATTTTTTAAAAAGTAGTTTGTGAGCTGCAGATTGCTCAAGCTTACATTACAGACTAGTTTGCTGGTCATTGAATAAACATTACTGTATCTACTGAACAGATGAATTTGTAAATGGGGACATGAGATTGGCCCATTGGCATTGAGCCAAAGTCAATGCCAGTAACAGTGAACAGGTTAGTTTTCTTTCACTACCTACAAATAAAAGGTGTCAGTGGAAGTGAAAATTGGTTAGCAACACTACCAAAGGGGAGACAAACCTTCTTGTCTCTTAAATCTGTCACTAGAAATGAATTATGT
This sequence comes from Pituophis catenifer annectens, assembly GCF_029215685.1. Classification (NCBI taxonomy): domain Eukaryota; kingdom Metazoa; phylum Chordata; class Lepidosauria; order Squamata; family Colubridae; genus Pituophis; species Pituophis catenifer. The sequence goes on along the minus strand of NW_027256884.1, from coordinate 29,179,698 downwards.
TCTGTGTCAGCCACATGCTGGATTCTAATAAGAAGACAAAATACATGAAGATATAATAAAATGAGAAGTGGATTTTCTAGGAAATGATGGTGATAATAATGCTATCTGGTCAAACAACTTTTTATGCTGATTGTCCAATGCTGGCTTTCAATGGAAATAGAGATCTTATTTTAGTGATCAGGGAATTATATTTATTTCCAGACTAACTTTACTGGAGCTTCTTTAAAAGCCTATCCAGAGAATCTTGCTTGCTTGGTGTGATTTTTTTTTTCTCAGACATGATGTCATCTACTGAACTTTCTCTGCTGAATAAAGTAAACATGAACTATACTGACATTATGCTAAAGATTAATTAGGCTCTAATTTTTAATTTCAGAAACTCCACCCCAGCAGAGTTCTGAGTTTCAGATAATATTTGAGCATGTAGTGAAATAATTAACTTTGAAAAGATATCAGTAAATTAAAATATTAATAAAGATGTAATGCACACATTTTCCCACAAGCCCTACATTGTGGTGGGGCGAGAGGAGGGGTATTCCGAGGAGGGATGAATGAAGAAGGTTGGGAGTATGTGCCTAGAATGTATTTCCCATCAGTGGCATCATTACTAAGGTGTGAAGGTCGTCCCAGCTGCCCAGCTAAAGCAAGCAGGCACATATATTGGGTTTAGTTATTTAGACAATGCCAAACACAAATACTTTAATGACACTGGCAAAAGCATCCATTCATATTGCACAGGACAAGGCATAGAATAGCACAGCACTTAGATTTATATACCACTTCATAGTCCTTAACAGCACTCTCTAAGTGATTTACAGAATCAGCATATTGCCCCCAACAATCTGGGTCCTCGTTTTACTGACCTCAGAAGGATGGAAGGCTGAGTCAATCTTGAATCAGTGAGGATCGAACGCCTGGCAGTGAGCTGAATTAGCCTGCGATACTGCATTCTAACCACCACTCAAGGCAATGGTAAACCACTCCTATATTACCAAGAAAGCCACATAGAAAGAAAATATAAAATGATTGACAACATAAAGTTGAATAATGGGCCCCTCAGGTTAGATGGCACTCAACATCCTATTGAGGAAGAATGAGGATCTTTTGAAGTAATAATTGTGTTTACAATGTGCCTAGATTAAAGCCTTCAGGACACCTAGTTTCTGATGTTGCTATTCAGGAAAAGCACAACATCTGAAGCTGTAAAAACGGCGTTTCAGTGGGAAGATGGAGTATAGGAAGAATGAATACAGGAAACTCAAAACAGTGAATGATGAAATGAAACTGCTACCAATTGACATTTTAGGCATTGGAAAAATGAGATGGACTGAGATTGGACACATTCCAATGACAGAAGATCACACTATTTATTACTTAAGACATGAAAGGCAAAGAAGGAAGGACATTGCTTTTATAGTTAGAAAGGGTATAGTCATATCTTTCCCCAGAAATTTCAAATTACAGTTTAAGGCATTGTCTACCTGAAATAAGATTTATTTGTTTATATAATTTATGTAGCTGGGATTATCTGGTTCCAAGATAATACATGAGTTAGTGAAACACAAATATTATGTTATGTTGACTTATCCAAAATTTTGATATCAGTGACTCAAAAATGGTCAATTAAATCATGGGTTAGAGTTTAATTAGAGTGCGAACTCCCATACCAGTAATATGCATGAGGCTGTTTTTGAACATCTGGAAGCATCAGCTGATGCAGAATGCAGTGAGGCAGACATGCCCTTTACATTGGTTTCCAGTTTTGTTGGTTTCCAGTTTTGTTGGTTTCCAGTTTGCTTCGGGATACAATTCATATTGACCTTTAAAGTCCTACATGGCATGAAACCAGGTTTTCACTCTTCCCAATGACATCTACCTATCCCATCAGGTCAGAGAGGAGGTAAATGCTGCCGGTCCTGTCTCCAAAGCAGCTCCATCTATTTAGCATCTCCATATGCTAAATAAAATAAGTTCATTATGATCCTGAATGTAGCATTTTTGTTTATTCTGATCAAGAATAAAATAAAAACAATAGCAAATTATCTACCTCATACATTTGAGCTATTTGTTTTCCCTTTCCTTTGAGTTACAAAATTTGGTGCAATGGTAAATTAGTACCAAAATACATGCAGAATTACTTTTCATGTATTTTGCTTGCTGATGTCTTATATTGTTACCTTGTTACTGGCTTTTGATGTTTTGTTTTTATTGTTTTCTGATTGTGTTTTTCAATTCTCTGATTTGCTTTTAAATGTTTATTGATTTAAATTATGGCAAACTGCAAAAGCATGCAAAATGTTGAATTAAAAATATATATTAAATACTATTACATTTGTAAGCTGCACCTTGCCTTATTTTATATTTCTACTTATTGAATATATTGCCACACATATATGCACCTAAGCACCCAAGCAAAACCTCTGGAGACATTGAGTATGTTTTATTAAAGCATTAATTGCAAATACAATACATACCCTGAAAATATTGAATATGTCACTCAGATTAACAGAACTATCTCTTTTGATGCTTCTTTCAAAACATTTTAATAACTGAACTGAAGACAAGTGGAAATCTACTTTATATTACACTTTGCAATGCATATTTTAGTCCCTGGTTGGTTGGTTGTTTCAATAATTTTTATTTTATATTTTAACCCTTCATAGCTTTTTATGATTGCTTACTCAGTGTATTATAATGTGGACATTTAAAATGAATAATTAAAGTTCTGACAAGAGCCTCTTGATTGTGGAAGGTAAAAATATTAAAAAGAATAAATAAATAAATAAATAAATAAATAAATAAATAAATAAATAAATAAATAAATAAGTAGCCCGTTGTTTTTAATAGTTCTTGATAAAATATACAAAATGATGAAACAAAAGAACATGAATGCAGCCTATCTGCATTAGGAAATGAAAGCGGTTTAAAACTTTTTGTTGAAATTAAATTTTTTTTGAATGTTTAAAATAATTGTATGATTTATAATGTTAAAATATATCCATCTAAGAAAATGAAAGAGAAAATGGATTGATAATTGGTTAGGATTTAAGATTTAAGTAACGGGTTTTTGGGGATAATGGCATAGTTATATAGACAGATTTGAGGGAAATACTTGTTTTAAAATATTTAGTTGTGTTAATTGAAAAATAAGATTTGTTAATGATTTGCTTTAATATGTGACCGGAGCAAAAGCTTCGTTTTGAAAAGATGTGTTTTATGTTTTTGTTTTAAAAATAAAAAAAAATATATTAAAAAAAATCTAAAAAAAACTTTTTGGCAATCACCCAAACCTTCTCTGTTGATGAACTGTAGGAGTTCTATTACACTATTGAACTATTTCTATTAAAATTAATATAGGTTGTCCTCAACTTACAGTCACAATTGACCCCCAAGTTTCTCATTTGTTAAGTGAACATTGCCCCATTTTATGACCTTTCTTGCCACAGTTGAATGAATCACTGCAATTGTTAAGTTAGTAACACAGTTGTTAAGTTAATCTGGATTCCCTATTGATTTTGCTTGTCAGAGGGTCACAAAAGGAGATCACATGACCCCGGGACACTGCAACCGTCATAAATATGAGTCAGTTGCCAAGTATCTGAATTTTGATGATGTGTCCATGGGGTTGCTGCAATGGTTGTAAGTATGAAAACCAGTCATAAGTCACCTTTTTCCATCGTAACTTTGAACAGTCACTAAGCGAACTGATATAAGTAAAGGACTGTCTGTAAATGAGTTATGCATAAACGTCAATAGTTCATCAGGTTCAGGGAATATTCTAATAGAGGATGTATGTGCACACTGTGCGTGGTATGTGTATACACATATGTAAAGACACACAGTGACCAATATATCTAAAAATTGGTTACCTCTAGTAGAAAAGTACCAATGATGATAAAGCATAAGAAATATGATGGTGGGACTATTTACCTGATGTTTGCAAATAGCAATAGCACTTAGACTTATATATCCCTCCATAGTGCTTCACAGCATTCTCGGAGCAGTTCATAAATGTCACCATATTATTCCCCAACAATCTCACTTCTGGCAGTGAGTGTTGTGGTCCGCCAGCAGCCTGCAGAGCTGGCAATGGAGTTGGACAGCGATGAGGCTGAGGAAGAACATGGGCCAATCCTGGAAGCTGGAGAAGGTCCGGATGAGGGTTCTGCGTCGGAGGCAGAGATGGGGCCAGGGCCAGCGGGGAGTGAGATGCAGACTCTGGAGCCTCCAGAGGCTGACAGTAGAGAGGCAGTGGAACAGGAGGAGCCTGTTCCACTGAGCCTGTTCCACTGAGAAGAGCTGCCAGAAGGCAAGAGCAGCTAAGCAAAGAGGACGACTTGGAGGTAGGGCCAAGAGATGATTGGCCCCTCCCATAAGGCTTAAAAGACCAGCAACGTCTCTTGGGCTCTTTGTCGGAAAACAACGTTGATAGACTTGTTCTTGTTTTGCTGCACTTATCTCTTGTCAGCATCTTCTGCTGCTGAACTTTTGCCAAGAGAAGTCTTTGGCAGTTTGCCTAATTATACCAAGGTTGATGATTAGACTGAAGAATTTGTGTTATGAAGAATTTGTTTTAATTTAGTTTGGACTACGCTGAGAATGAGTTAATTCTCAGCTGTTCTAATAAAGTCTGTTTGTTTTGGAACTGTTTGCATCTACAGTAATACAACTACGTGGGCCTGGGTCACAACAGTGAGACTGTCAGTCTGCAATACTGCATTCTAACCATGGTGGCGCAGTAGTTAGAATGCAGGCTAGTTCTGCTGACTGCTAGCTGCCAGCAGTTTGTTCGAGTCTCACCGGCTCAAGGTTGACTCAGCCTTCCATCCTTCTGAGGTCAGTATAATGAAGACCCAGATTGTTGGGGGCAATATGTAAACCTCTTAGAAAGGGCTGTAAAGCACTGTGAAGTGGTATATAAGTCTAAATGCTATTGCTAACCACTGCATCACCAATACAATAAGGATTCATCTATTTGGTGCTTAATATGGAAATTCCAATAACTCTGAATAATTGTCTGCTATTCCATCTTTATCATTTATGGAAATGAAAGAACTGAATTGTTATAACCATTCTTTGTTATATATATGGTATGTATGTATGTATGTATGTATGTATGTATGTATGTATGTTTGTACGTACCCTGTTTCCCCTAAAATAAGACATTCCCTGATAATAAAGCCAATCGGGCTTTTGAGGGCATATGCTCAAATAAGCTCTCCCTGAAAATAAGCCCTCCCCGAAAATATGTAAATGCATGCACAGCCAGTCCCTGCCATTTCCTCTGGTTAGAGTTAGGGAGACAGAGCTGGAAATAGGTAAAACAGCAAGAAGAGCTCCATCTTGCTCCACGCACCCCAAAATAATAAGACATCCCCAAAAATAAGGCCAAGCACTTATTTCGGGGTTCAAAAAAAATATAAGGCAGGGTCTTATTTTCGGGAAAACACGGTATGTATGTATGTATGTATTTATATATGTATGTATCAGAGGTGGGTTTCAAATTTTTTTACTACCGGTTCTGTGGGCAAGGCTTCATAGGTATGGCATGGCTTGGTGGGCATGGCTTGGTGGGTGTGACAGGGGAAGGATACTGTAAAATCTCCATTCCCACCCCACTCCAGGGGAAGGATACTGTAAAATCTCCATTCCCACCCCTCTCCAGGGGAAGGATACTGTAAAATCTCCATTCCCTTCCCAATCCAGGGGAAGGTGACTGCAAAATCCCCATTTCCTCCCGATCAGCTGGAACATGAGAGGCAGAAAATAGATGGGGGTGGGGCCAGACAGAATTTTTACTATCAGTTCTCCAAATTACTCAAAATGTCCGCTACCGGTTCTCCAGAACTGGTCAGAACCTGCTGAAACCCACCTCTGGTATGTATCTATGTATGTATGTATGTATGTATGTATACACACACACACACACACACACACACACACACACAACACACATCTTTTGTGAGTGAAGATTATAGTAGCTCCAGTTTCTTCCCTTTTCTCTCCTTTATAGGTCATCATGAATTTCATCCTCAAAATAATACAAACAATACAAAAAAGGTGCTGTCTATGTATATATGTATGTGCATGTGTGTATACACATATATATTAAAAAGAAATCTTATTCATTCAAAATGAAAAATAATAATCATTGTTATGTATGCTATTCTTGACCTTTTGAAATATGCCTTTTGCTTGATTGCAAGGAGGAAGATACAGGGTCATGAGTTTTATTTAACCAATAATGCATGCCTATGAAGAGATCTTTATTTTGATTACCTCTGGGTGATTATTAAATTCCCACTGTGCCAGAAGGTCATCTCTAAAATCTGTTTTGAAAAGAGACCATCCTATATCTGTTTGAAAGTCACTTGATGCATATATTATATTTAACCTTCATTAGAGTGTACTGGATACTCTGTCATCATTCTACCCAAAGATTGGTGGGCATGTGGGAAATTTGGTACAAATGTTTATATCTGGCACTTTCAGAGAGTCTGAGATATTTTTTTTTTTAAAAAAATCAATTTTTAAGGACGGGTTTGTCAATGTTTCAGCTGTTTTCATCTCATTTTATATCCATTGTTCACTTGATGGACTCCTAGCTCCACACTTTTAACTTGAACAAATGTTTATGGAAGTACTATGTTATGCCTATTAACTTCCTTCTAAGGTTTTCCCGTCTTAGATTAACCAAATAATGTCAGGATACAGATGTAGTATTTTACAAATTAAGAGTGATGGAGAAGGTTGAGATGGAATAGCTGGCTATCTTTAAGTAGCTGAAGGGCTGTCACATTATAGATGATTTGGGCTTATTCTCAGTGGATTTCAGAGGGTAAGACTAGAACTAATGATATGAAACATCAAGGATATAGATATAAATTAGACATCAGAAAGAATTCTTTTGAGAGTAAGATCTGTCCATCAGTAGAAAAAGTTTCTTTCCTTTCACTGGAAGTTTTCAAACCAAAGCTGGATCATCATCCATTAAGGATGATATAGTGAATTGTCCAATGTACAGGTGATTGATTTAATTTTCTCTTTGGTTTTTTCCAGCTCTATGATTCTGTGAATATTTAAAAAATGATTACTGAGTATGTCAGAAATAGGTTGTGCAAACTTGTTAAGACAAATAATTGGCTTTTGTTTTTGTTTTTGTTTTGCTTTGTCTCTCTTTAAGTAAAAGAACCTAACCAATTGATGAATTCTAGCTAAATTGTTTTTTAAAACGCTTTTGTAATTTCTTTGCTCAAAAATAAGGTCATGATTGGAATTTCCTAACTTAGTTTTGGATATTATTTTTTATATTATTGAGAGTACATCATTGTCCAGATTGTCTTAAGAAGAAGCAAGAAGCTAGATTTTATAATAAGCAAAGAATTTAAATTGTAAATAATTTCTTAACATAATGTTGGAAAGAGCAATGAAAGTAAAATTTATTTTAATTTAGTTACAAATATATTCAAATTTCTCTACAAATGTATTAGAATGATTCAATCAGCCTTTACACTAGATCAGTGGTTCCCAGCCTTTTTTTGGCCATGCCCCACCTAAGCATCTCTAAAATCCTGATGCCCGCCCTGTGACATATAATTCTTACTTTACTCAAAAAGTGAACTCTACTCACGTGGAGGAAGCCTAAAAGGCCATTAACTTGGTTTAAACAAGGTTCAAATTGCCCCCATTAAAAATCAAATTGTGCCCCTGTGGGGCGTGGGCCCCACGTTGGGAGCCACTGAGCTAGATTCACTGAATTCCATGGAATTTTAGTCACAGCAAGTTTGGTGCATTCATTTCAAGTTGACTAGCCTAAGCAAAACCAAGTTTGGAGCCAATGTGTTTATGAGGGTGAGTTCCCAGGATCAGAATAATACAAGATATCCAGGAACAGCACCCAATCATGCCTCGCTCCTATTCTGAAAAGTTTTCCACTTCAGAAGAAGTTGAATTATTCCGTTATTATGGCCTTATTTTTATTCAGCAGTGAGGTTTATATTTTAGGCTTGATGGTTTTTATGAATTAAATGCAGAAGGGAGGGTCATTTATGCCAACCAATACATTGTATATTCTTGGTTTTAATTAAAGGATAATGTTCCTGGCAGAAAGTTATGAATGTGGCAATAAATAGCTTTTGCAGGTAATTAAATGCCACATTGAAACCAGGCATTTGATAACCTTAGAAATAATTTTGACCAAGTAATTAGACTTTTTTTTTTTTGGCTTCTTTTATTTAAAATTCATGTTTACCAGAAATACATTTTCCTCTGCTCAGTTCTTGGAGAATATCAAAATGAATAGGATTACAAAAGCTCATTTTTAATATTGTATTCACTATTGTTTATTCAGTATTTTATATTGTGTTTACTGTTATTTCAAGGAATGAAAAATGTTGGAGATTATACACTTTATACCCATAATATAGTAACCCTGTGTGGCAATTCAGCAATTCATTAAGACCATTTCAAAGCTGTATAATAGCTGAATCAAAGCTTGATCGTACATTAGGGCTATCTGATATGGACTGCAAAAATCTGGATCACGCTAAGGGATAGGAAAATCATTCTTTTCTTTTCTTTTCTTTTCTTTTCTTTTCTTTTCTTTTCTTTTCTTTTCCTTTTCCTTTTCCTTTTCCTTTTCCTTTTCTTTTCTTTCTTTCCTGCCAAACAATGTCTGTCTAGATTTTTGCTGAATAAATAAAATAAGTATTATTATTTTAACAGATTGGAGATCCCCAAATTATGGGGTCCTCTTCAATCAGTAAGTTGAATTAAGAATCTTTGATAAGGAATCTTTCTGAGAACCCAAGATGCACTGTTGATAGGATCACTCTATCCAATGCCTTTTGAGATTCTCAAATGTGGAGTGGTTGAGGAGTGAAATCTGTGCTGTGTATCTCTGTAGTCCCAGTTATTTTTTATTTGATGATTATATTTACAAATTTTTCAGAAACAGGCATTCAACTGTTTAGCTTATGATTTAGAGGATTCCCATAGACTATCCCTTTTAAAAACTGCTGCCATATTCCTGCCTTTCAGTCTTTTACCACTGAACCTGATCTGACTGACAAATTAGATATTTTTACTAGGACATTAACCATTTTCTATTTGACTATCTTCAAAAAATTCTTGAGAAGATGCCAGCAGGATGAAGCTATTTTTAGTCTCTTCAGATGTCCTAGCTAGAATATCTTATTTTTCAACAGTTTAGTTTATTTGATGCCATCTTTATGAATTTATTTATATGTTCTAGATTCTCTGAATTAAGACACATAGGGAAAAAAAGAAAAAGATCAGCACAAACTTCTGTATTCTCTCTTAGTATTCCTACAAAGTATTCCTTAGTATTCCTTCTTTGTTGTGTAACATCCAATTGCTTCCCTGGGTGGATTCATGCTGCAAATATACTGTATATACACAATTAAGTTCTTATTGTTTCCCCTTATGTTTTTATTGTTGGTGGTGTCCTTGTCTCACTCCATATATTCATTTTACATTTTTGTTGCCAATGTTTGTGCTCTCCTTTATTTTCCTCATTAGGACAGATTTTCCACTTCTGGCTTTAACTTTCACAGCTTCCTGGAGACTACTAAAAAGCCAAGGTGGCTTCTTCCTGGATTTGATTGACTCTTTCTTGCACTCTGAAATATATCAGATTGTGATTTTATAGCCTAGAGGCACAATGAAAAGATTTCATGGCTTCCTTGACTTTTCCTCTTTTTGACTAGTCCCCTAATTTTTGAGCTTCACCTTTTATAATTTAATGTTATTGAATTGGATCCCCTGGCAGTTTCTCACTAGCATAATTCTCAATGCTTTCTTTTGGTTCTACAATATTTTTTTTTTATCCCACTAGGCAAGTTGTAATTTAAGATTTAGTAATTGGATTGCCTCCTTCTGGTTATACCAAAACCTAGTATTTTACTTAACTTATACAGGTAGTCCTTGGCATACAATAATTCACTTAATGACCATTCAAAATTACATTGGCACTGAAAAAAAATGACTTATGACCCTTTTTCACCCTTACAACCTTTGAAGCATCCCCATGGTCACATGATCAAAATTCAGATGCTTGGGAACTGACTCACATTTATGACCGTTGTAGTGTACTTGGGGTCATGTGATCCTCTTTTGTGTCCTTCTGACAAGCAAAACCAATGGGAAAACCAGATTCACTTAACATCGGTTGTTACTAATTTTAACAATTGCAATGATTCACTTAACAACTATGGCAATAAAGGTCATAAAATGGAGCAAAAATCACTTAACAAATGTTTCACTTAGCAACTAAGTTTTGGGCTCAGTTGTGGTCATAAGTTGAAGACTACCTGTATCTAGATGATGATGATGATTTGTCATGGCCTGAGCATGAATCTACCCTGTCTACTTGAAGGTATTGGAAGTTTTTCAATATTACAAAAACTGCCTACTTTCCTAATTTCTTTCAACATCTCAACATTGCCATGAATATTTTGATCTAGTGGGCAATAGCATTATTCCTCAATCTAATTTACATTTGTGGCCAAATATGACTCATATTGATTCTATGAAGGAATCTATTTTAATGTTTGTTAAGGATATTCTTGGCTCATAACCAATGTTGTGGGTTATTAAGCAGAGTACTCCTTGAGTATATGCATGAAAGCGACTGGGAGTGGTTGTGAACAATCACAGTTAATATATAAACACACTGAGTTGTGGTAGTCTTTTACTTTTAGGAAAAAATAAAGCAAAGTCCAAAAACAATTCAAGTCATACACAGATAAGGCGAAAGTTAAAAGATCAATGCAGGGATATTTCAAGTACAAAGTCTTCTTACCAGTTGTAGTCATACACAGTAAAACAGTTCTTCTTGAGTTTCAAAACAGGAACAAGTTCAATATAAAAACATTCAATAAATAGTAGAAAGCAACATGTAGCTATGATCAAACAGTGATCATGCAGAGAGATCAGGTAGAGAGTTACAGCAAATAAGCATGTAAAGTGGTGTAGTGTCCAAACAAGCCATGATTCAGGCTTCCCTTAAGTACATTGGCTACAGAGCTTAGCCAATCAGGATTTAGAATGATGCAATACAGTCTTAAAGCAATGTAATACCTTTTGACTGCAAACATGCATTGTTAATCTATATATTGCCTGACCAACTAGTTAGATAAATAGACATTTCCTAACAATGTTGTTTAGTATGTCGGGGGATCCTTGATGCTCTCTGCACTTGGTTGTTTTCTTACGGATGTTTCAATACCCAAACTGGGTAACATCTACGGTGCTGTGATGAAACAGCCACAAGAAAACAATGAAGTGCAAAAAGTGCCAAGGACCCCTCATTTCAACCCTGAGCTACAAATATTCTCCTTATTGGTCTTTAGTATGTTAAACTTTATACCCTCTTTATATAAAAAGAACAGTATCTCCTTTTCCTGACCTTTATATAAAGTTTATATTCAGGAATGAATGTAGATCACCAGCATTTTTTCCATTGAGTTAGGATATATTATACCCATCCCATCTATGTCCTTATTCATGATTCTAATTCTCTCATCTTCACTTAAAAATGTTCAGTATTGGCACAGAAATACCCATATGCCATGTCCTTTTCAAATATTGCTGAGACAAGCCTTTTTTCCCAACAGCCTTTGTTTGTCCTTTTTTGTCTTCTAATATGACCACCCATTAATTCACTTCCAACCTTGGCCCTATTTTTTAAAAAAAAATCTACATTTTTTCCAATACTTTTACCAATTTTTTTTCCAGGGCTCTAGTTTGCTTTGAATGAGCCCATCCTCCTTTTTGCAAGGGCCAAAGTTGCCATAGTGTGAATGAATGATTCTTAGGACGAAGAAAACCATTATGAAAACATAAAACAGAGGTCTCCAATAATGAAGGCCGGGAAAAGAAAAGTCACATATTCATTGGTGTGAAAGGGTAGGAGGAAAATGTCTAGAATTTAAATCCTAGGACTGACATATATAGAAACCTTATAGAATCCTATGTTCCCCATTTGGCAGAACTACTGTATATATATGAATTGTTTCTTAAGATCATAAAACAATTCATCTCACTGTGTTGAGTATGCGAAAGTTCAACTATTACTGAATGTGAGATGAATCAAAAGTTGTCAACAACTTCTTCAGCCTCAATCACAATAGTACATGGGCAAACAATAGATACAAACTCAAGGTAAACCTCTCCAAACTCGATTGCAGAAAATACAACTTCAGCAACAGAGTGGTCAATGCCTGGAATGCTCTACCCAACTCTGTTGTTACAGCCTCAAACCCTCACAGCTTCAACCTCAAACTGTCTACCAGGGACCTCACCCCGTTCCTAAGAGGTCCGTAAAGGGGATATGCATAAGCGCACCAGCGTGCCTACCATCCCTATCTTACTGTCCCCATTTATCTGTACTTACTTCCTTTGTTTATGTTTATACCTATACCTGCTATCTTGTACATGTTTGACAAATAAATAAATAAAATAAATATTTTGACTGACACTTGTACAGATTTGTTTGTTCCAAATATTTTCTCATGCCTTTTAAATCTAAACGCTTCCACCAATCACCAGCATTTGCTCCCCAGAAGTCAACCTCAAATGTCCTTGTCAACCTGTCTTGAGCATCACTATTTAATTGGCATGGTCACTTCTAATATTAGTTAAAAATCAGTTGCATCTGCTGAATGCTGGTTCATCACATTTGTAGGGCACCAGATTAGGGAAAAAAAACAAACAAACTCATAAAATATGTTTCAGATGGGATGCTCAAAATGATGGCATGTGTCACCTCCCGGCGTTGTGAATGTAAGAAAAGGAACAAAGACCATATTAAAATCAAGTGTGCATTTTAGTCAGTCATTTGCTCATTAGTTGTAAGTGTCTCATCTGAAGATTACTGGTCAATGACAGGTTTCTTTGCATTGATTGTGGGCCTGTCAAGAATCAGAAAAACTTTTTAGGACTTTAATGGGCTCAGTAGGACCAGTTGATGCAAGCAAGATTACCATTATCCAATGAAAGAGGAAGAATAAGTGAAAATGAAAGAATGGGGAGAATTGAGAGAGTGATGGAAGTGATTGTCTTAATATTTTCTCTTTCAAAGCTTCTGAAGAGTTATTCTAAAAGCTTTCTTCTAAAGTAAGTTTCATAAAGATTTGAAAATTGAAGTTCCACATGCATAACCACTCTCATTTCCAATAACTAGTTGGGAGGAAAAGCTGATATCAGGCTTTTTAAAAAATATGGCAGTGCCTGAAGTGTTTTCATTTGTAATGTCTGTTGATGTACCTAAATGTGTTTCATTCATTATATTGAAAATTGGGCAGCCTTGGTTTCTAATCAATAGCTTGATTCACGTTCTGGTGAAGTTTATGATTCTCTACGTTTTTCAACCTTTGTTCACTCCACCCTCTTGAAACTCAGGTTTTTACAGTTCAGTTGCAAATGTCTTGAATTGCTGCTAAACTAATTTTGCATTACAATATGCAAATCACAATAGATACAATGTCCTTGTGCCAGACCCTCAGGCAAGTGCCCTTGAAATGAATGCAGATCCACTGAGCAGCTGGTTTGATGGGTTAAATCCCAATGAATCTCCTAATATAAAGCACCCTGAATAACATCTCCTCCAATACCAGCAGCATACTGGCTGCTTGTTTTTGAAGACTGTCTGCTTAGTCGCTACTGATAGTTAACTAAGTGCTCCTAAGAAGCATTTATATTATATTTTTCCACATCTTTTATCTGGACCCAGCATCGGTTGTCATTAATCTGGCTCTTAGAGAATGCCTTTGGTTTGCAATGTTTCTTTGAATAGAAGCAAGAACAATAACCCTTTCCAGGGTGTACAGCCAAAGCATGAGTAGTGCAAACCTTCTTTAGACTTGCCCTGCATGTTTCATGAATCTAAAGGAAAGCTAGCCTGCAAAAATAGCTTGTGGTTCTATTCGGGTGTTCTCTTTTGAGAAAAATGGAACTACTGTCCTGTGGCTCCATGTTTCAGCTAATTGAGTAGGCTGCAAAGTCTTCCAAAGGCACTTTGGCTTTGATAAGATCCAAGCAAAGTGCCCCTTCAAGGTGCTTGTGCAAAGGAAAAAAGACAGGCCACTTCTTAAAAAAGCAGGGTTTCGCTTTGTTCAACAATTTTGGCTTCTGAGCACATCTGTGAACACACCAGATTTTCCAACTGAGGCAGATCTGACCCACCTTGACTCTTTTTTGGAGTGAAGCACTATGGCTCTAGATTCATTCCTCTGTTGATAGACACTGCACTTCAGAAAGCCAAAATTCCTCATTGGGACAAATAATCTGCCCATCCTAACAAATAATGGAAAATCAGTGACCAGAAAGGTGGAATCCTCTTTTTTTTCCAATGAGGCTATTCTGTAGCTTAGTGCAACTCCTGACCCTAGAAAGGCACTCTCTCACTCTCTAACAATCGAGACTCAGTATATAGCATGGGTCCAGCTTTGTAGAAATGGAACAGAAGTGTTGTGGTCCAGCAGTCTCCGGAGCTGGCAGCAGAGTCAGACAGAAAGGAGACTGGGGAGGACCATGGGCCAGTCCTGGAGTCTGGGGAAGGCCCGGACAAGGGCTCTGCATTGGAGGCAGAGATGGGGCCAGGGCCATCTGGGAGTGATGCGCGGACTCTGGAGCCTCTAGAGTCGGACAGCAGAAAGACAGAGGAACAGGAGGATGCGCATGCACAGAGCTGCCAGAAGGCATGAACAGTTAAAACAAAAGGGACAACTCAGGAGTAAGGCCTGGAGATGATTGGCCCCTCCCATAAGGCTTAAAAGAGGAGCAAAGACATGTGGCACTTTGCAGGAAAGCAACGTTGTTAATTCTGTTCCCAGTTGGCATCTCTGTTTGATTCTGGAATCTGTGTGGCTTTGCCAAGTAGGTCTTTGGCAGAGTGTCAAGGGAGATAAAGGTTGGTGATTATCCCGAAGGACTTCTCCCAAAGGACTTTTTGCTACTAATTGGGACTCAGCTGTGAATGAACGTAATTCACAGCTGTTGCAATAAAAGAGGTTTTTGGGACTACTTGTGTGTTTTAATGACTCAGGAAGCCTAGGTCACAACAAGAAGAAAACATTTTGCCATGGACAAAAGCTGCCTGCCATGTACGACTTGAATGGGACTACTTCTAAAGTCTCCTCTATTTTCATTCATCTTGTTATGCTGAGGTTAGCTCTTCAGTGTTCTGCCCACAGGCACCTGTTTTGTTGCTTACTAATCTCTTGATCCCCTTTGACTTTCATTTTTTTTTTTTAAAAAAATGCCTCTCTCTTCTAATGTCTGTGTACATAGATTCTTTTGGAATCTTATTTTTCTTGCAACTTCCTCTGTTGTGTTCTTGTAAACAGGTGTGCTGGGATTGAATATAATCCTGCAGTCATGGGTGGATGCCAGGTTCCTACCTACTGCAGACAGTCTTCTCAAATACCTACAGCATCTTCTCAGAATTCCAGAAATTGGCTCAGAAATGGTAGGGACATGTTACTTACAACACTGGAGTTGTTCAGTCCTAAATGGCTATTAAGATTTTGCCAGGACCAGGAGGAAAAGAATATGCTACTGAATACATCACATTAATTATATGTGTCCCACTGCCCTCTACCCTTTAATTTAGATGTTCATTTATTGTCATTTACTTAGTCACTCTGATAACATTCTTGTGTGACAAGAAGTTATCACAAGAAGTTAGCTACAAGTTTATATTACCTGGGGTGAAAATGAAAGTTGTATGTTACAGTACTTATAGTATAACTCACAAAGAGGGAAAAATCAAGGATCTGAGTAATAAATCACCTTAGTTCCTTTTTAAAAGAAGAAGTTATTTGCCCTTTAGCTATTGCAAAAAGAAAATTGAAATCTAGTAAAATAATTTGTTAAAAAAGGAAAAAGACTAAAAACTAGTTAATAGCAAAGACCAACATTTTAATGGATTATTCTTCATAATTGTCTTTGAACTATATTTTATTTTGGATCTGAATAAGAAATTTGCACAGTTGGCAAAAAGCTCGAAACCAAAACCTGGGCCAAAGGAATCCATTGCCATATGTTTAGAATTGTACATTGTTAATTCAAACTGAATCTTGAATCATATTGGTGTGGCTTTGATTACCAAAACATGGTCCCCCTTGTTTAAGCTGTCAAAATGGAACTTTTAGTACACAGCTATTCCCCCCACAATGACAACTAAACAAAAGAATCTGCTTCGTTAGATTTCAAGCAACCTCTTCCCCTGTTCAGAGAACTCCTAATTATACATTTTGTTTTAGATGTGGGGCAAAAAAATAGGGGTAAAATAGGTGCTGTAAATTTTACAATGTTAAAACTGCTAAACCACATTTCCAAACAGGCTCAGACAATTCCCAGTTTCTGAGTGTGTTTTTTGAACTTCTAGAAGATGCATACCCTTGATACAATTTTTTTTTTTAAAAAAAGCATATAGAATAAGTTCCCTCTAATGTATTATCAGTTGAAGATATTCAGCAAAATGTTTTGCTCAACTGTTTACACCTGAAGTACTTAAGAATCAGAAAACATTAACTGTAGACATGGAGGGTGAGTTTCATATCTTGCTGACAGGGGTGGGTTCTACTTACCTTTACTACCGGTTCGCAGTGGGGCTGTGCGCTCTTCTGCGCATACGCAGAAGCATTTTGATGATGTCAGGGTCGGTGGGCGGAGCCTCCCATTGGTTTTACTACTGATTCTATAGAACCGGTGTGAACTGGGGGCAACCCACCACTGCTTGCTGAGCATGTGAAGTTAGGAATTTAGTCATTAAACAGAATTCCATCCTTCTGTGCAATATAATGGGGCAGCATGCTTTTGTTGACTCTCTGTCTCTGTCTCTGTCTCTGTCTCTGTCTCTGTCTCTCCCTCCCTCCCTCCCTCTCTCTCTTCCAGCCATCCCCCATTATTTTATCCAACGGATGAATGATAAATGAATGAATCAATCCAATAATTAAATAAAAATAGATTAATATAGGAAATGGTAATAGTTGATATAAAAAATATGTTACAATTGTGGGAGACATTTTACCAATTGATGATGTGTGCATTTTCCATTCCAGGAAATTCTGGAGGGGAAAAGAATGAACTATAAAGGTGTTAATTTCATAGAAGAACTTAAAGCCATTCTTTGACTCAAGTGTTAGTTCATGAATTGCTACAGTTGTTAGACATTTGGCAAGAATGCTGAATGAATCCCAGAATTAAACCAAAACCACATTACAGAAGGGTTCTGCAGTTTCTGATAGGTTGGGAATCAAACCGCAGTGATTCTTTTTGCAGCTTTTTAGAGTCCTTTTTATTGCGTGAGGCAATTTTTGTTCATTTTCATCTGTAAAGCTCTGCAGATGTTCTCTCTTTGTGGGGGGGGGGGGGTGCAAATTTGCATTTGATGAAGTCAGCTCTTGCTTATAGAACATATGTGCCCTGCATTTCCCAATGTTAGGTATGCTTACTAATCATATGGGAAGCCTGTTTAGCACAGCAGATTTTGCTTCTTAATAGATGAGTGTTTAAGATTACATGCCTAACCTCTAAAGTGCCAAAGCATACTTTCTGATACTTCTGTAAAACAAACCCCAAAGCTAAAATATATGATTATATTTCACAAGCTCTATTTGCTTTTGAGGCTTATGCAATCATGTGCATTCATACTTGGCAATACTCATTTCACTCTATACAGTGAAAGTTAAACAAAATGTTTCCTCACAGTCTCGTTCATATACAGTACCCAAGGAAGTTATGATTTGGATCAGGTCCATCTTCCAAAGTCTTAAATTCCCTTTCCCTGGATTTTCTACATAGTTTTACACAGAATACAAATCTCTATTAAAGCAGATAAGAGTTTTCCCCTCTAGAATCATACAAGATTTGGGACAAGAAAAGGACTGTTAAAGTGTTCTGCACCCATATTTTTTTCCCCTATTTTAACAATTAAAATAGGTACAGAGGAAGAAAAAAAACAAAAAAAATATAAGAATTCATTTGCACATGTGCAAAAGCAGGCAACTATTTTGAGATGGGAAGCACACACATTCACTGATTCATTATACCTTACCTTACTTTACCTTGTCCTGTCTTGTCATCCTGTCTTGTCCTGTCCTGCCTTGCCTTGCCTTATCTGTAATTATATATCTTATCTTATCTATCATCTATCATTTTTTCTGTCATCTATCACATCACCTATTTTTATTTTCTATGTCTATCACTGTCTATCTCTGTCTATCTCTGATCTATCTATCTATCTATCTATCTATCTATCTATCTATCTATCTATCTATCTATCTATCATCTACCTACTACCTTCCTTCCTTCTTATCTATCTATCTATCTATCTAT
The DNA here is from genome assembly GCF_029215685.1 of Pituophis catenifer annectens. Lineage (NCBI taxonomy): Eukaryota > Metazoa > Chordata > Lepidosauria > Squamata > Colubridae > Pituophis > Pituophis catenifer. The sequence goes on along the minus strand of NW_027256884.1, from coordinate 29,161,335 downwards.
CTATCTATCTATCTATCTATCTATCTATCATGTATCTTTCCGTACATCTGTACATCCATATTCTATCATCTTTGATAGATTTGAGATGGAATATGACAGTGACAAGGTGTGCACATCACCATATAGAGTATGGCTGAAATATTTAACTTTAGAGCAGGAAAGGAAAAATAGATTTTCAAAACAGCAAAGGAATGTCTTTTTGATGGCTGCTTCAGAGTGAAGCTTCAGTTTATTTTTTATAAAAAATAAATTAATAAAAATAATATCCCCTCCACGCCCCTCCCGGCAAGAACACATCACAGAAGCCATTTAATGGGTTCCATTCCTGTTCTGGGTTCCCCAGGCCCACAGGCAGAACCAGGTCTTCAGCACCTTCCTAAAGACACCTCCAATTTTAGGGTTAGGGTTATTAGTATTGTGTATTAAAATGTTGAATAATTAAAGGATGAAGGATTATATACAGGGTGGAGCAAATGCTAACGTGTCAATAATCTTAATTTTAATATTTAGAATGCTTATTAGAATTTTGTGTGTATAATTAATAATTGTGTCTATCAATATTATCGCTATCATTGTGTACCAAAACTAACGATACCCAGATGCCACACTGTTCATGTATTCAATAATTATGTACATTTAAAAATAAAAATATATAAACTTTTTTTAAAAAAAGAATGTTAGAGACAGGGCCAGTCTAATCTCTTGGGGAATGATGTTCCAGAGAGAGGAGCCACCATGGAGAAGGCCCTTTTTCTGAGTCCCACCCAGGTGTATCTCTCTAGGGGATGGGACATACAACATTCCTTGCCTCCCCGCTCTAGTGGGGAGTTGTGCAAAGTTGCACTGGATGTACAGCTTTCCTCCTCTATTAACATGTTTGATCTCAAAACCATCAATATGCCAGAAAGGCCACTTTACTGGCTTTTAAAATCCAGATGTTTTTTCTGGGAAAACAATGGTTCGACTGGTAAATTATACCTAATCCAAATTGTAGGTTGTATTTGAATTCTCAAAGAATTTCCCTGTGAAAAAATTTCAAAAGTTGCTTGGCTGGCCCATTCTACCATAACTTTCTCAAAGGATGTCCACGGAAGCCTTTCAGAGATCATGTTACGAATACCACAATTGCAGAGTATCTTCATAGTACACATTTAGCTAACCAGCTGTGTTGAAGGAACAAAATATTGAATAGTGTGATTCTTAGGAATCTTAGGTTTTTAGTTTATCCTTCCAAGCAAAATTGCATAAAGATGACAGGAGAAAAAACATCAGGTGTGCTACCTCCATTAGGTTGGCCTTTTCAATACAATGCAGTATTGCAACTTGTAGTAAAATAAATCTCTGTCAGCTTAATGGCCAAGGGTTACAACCGGTTGTGGTAAGTAAATCACAAAAAAACACAAAACCGCACCTTTGGAAACCAAAAAGTTAATTGAATTGTAACCAATCCTATCCAGCTCAAATTGAACCTCCTATTTTTTTTCCCTTACTGCAAAGTTACTTTTATGATTAATACTGCAGTTTCAGAGACTAATTGCTATTATATCAGGATTTGATTTTCTTTCTTTAGTGGGTATAAGACAGCTTTTCTTTTCTTTTTATCTTTGAAGAGAGCTAGGTCATACTTGTCTTGGGTACATTCAATGAGAAAATGCCAGCATTATAATCCCGGGTTATTAGATTTATGGAAGAACTCAGGTGGCTCCGTGGGAACCAAGAGATGCTTCATTGGTGCTGCTGGCATGTGGGCTGCCAACAAGCTCTTAAGGATCCCAGCTGTATATATGAGAGAGTCCACATGTGCTGTGAAAGTTGGAAATAAGCAGAATAATTCACAGGAGTTGGCAAGAGATCAGGACGTCAGTGACATGTCAGTTTTATTTCTTTAGATCTTATGAATTCAGATACTGCTTACTCTTGCCAAGTATCTTGTAGCTTTTTTTCCTCTAATTTACTCTGAATGATGATGCACATTTTGTTCAGAATATTGGATAATGAAATGAGGCATTATATATCCAACTGCCTGTGGCTTTCTCTTTGACTTCAAAGCTTTCCTTTATGTAGTTAAACTGTTTTTACCTCATACACTTTAAGCCTGTTTTAATTTAACTGCCATTAAATCATCTACTGAAATTTGTGAATGAATGTTGAGGATGCTTCAAGGGTACCAGTTTATGCTTAAAGATGGAAAGCTCCAGATACTGGAGTCTCCCCCCCCCCCCACCATGACAGACGGTTCTCTTTAACCTCCTTGTTGGTTCATTTCATTCTATCTAAGCAGCCATGCTGCCAAGGTTCAGATCCAAGACTGAAAAACACAGAATATTTCATGTCACGATCACATTTTTCCAAGCTTAGCTCGGTGACATAACAGGGGAACTTTGCAACAATATGTCCCCTTGGCTGACGACATCCCAATATCCTGTCATTTTTCATTTCAATTAAAGTCCTATCCTTAAGGAATCACAGTCTTGAATGAAAAAACAGGGCATGCCAGCTGGCATTGCTCTTAAATGTTCATGTTTGTTCGGCCCAGGCTGCAAGCCCACATGTGTTGAATTGACTTCCTTCTACAGATGTTTCCATCCTTGGAGGAGCCATGACAATGGGGGGTCGGACCAGTGATCTAATCATGTTATCCAGTTCTCCAAGACTATCCCATTGCATTTGTATGAGCTGAATATCATTTCTAGCTCTCAGCCCAGAATACTTTTTATGTATTTCCCATTATGTATTGATGTACTTAGCTTGGGAAAATATTCAAGTTCATTTTTTAACCCTCCCATTTCAAGTTACAGCTTTCCCGTTTTTAATCAAGCTGATTCCTTTTCAGTTACATAAACTGTTGGACAACAAAGAAACATAGAAAACTGATGGCAGAAAAAGACCAGTGGTTCAATGAATCTGTCCTTTGAATGTATTTGGTTTTTTTCTTTTTAATTTATTTATTGTTTATTATTTTAATTATTATTTTTACATTTCATTATTATTATTATTATTATTATTATTATTATTATTATTATTATTATTATTATTTGTTGGATGATGAACATGAATTTATCCTAAGCAAATTTAAACTCAGTTACTAATGACTTACTTACTCATTGCTGGAAGTTGGTTCCAAGCTTTCACTACTCCTTCTGTGAAGTAATGCCTTCTAATATTACTTTTGAACTTCCCTCCTGTCAGTTTGAGATTATGCCTCCCCCACGTTCTTGACTTTTGCCTAATAATGAAAACATTGCCTTCTAGAACCTTATTCACACACTTCATATAGTTAAAGATTTCATTCATGTCCCCTCCTTTCCCTTCTGGCCCCTAGGCTGTACATATTCAGTTCCTCTAATGTCTCTTGATATGTTTTGTCCCTCAAACCTTGTACCACTTTTGTTGCCCATCTCTCACACTCTCAAACTTACCAATATCTTTTTTTAAGTGTGGTCTCCAGAACTGGACACAGTATTCTAAATAGAGTCTGACTAAAGCCCTGCACAACAGGATTAGGACATTTTTCCTGTGGTGATCCATCTAGTTCAGACACCTTTAATAAGTAACTGAATAAGAGTTGGAAGGGACCTTGGAGGTCTTTTAGTCCAACACCCTGCTCAAGCAGAAAAACCTAGACTATTTCAGACAAATTATTGTCCAATCTCTTCTTCAAAACCTACAGTACTAAAGGACCCACAATTTTTGGGGACAAGTCATTCCACTGAACAATTGTTCTAACTGGCAGGAAATTTCTCCTTGGTTCTAGGTTGGTTCTCTCCTTGATTAATTTCCATCCATTGCTTCTTGCCTTGCCTTCAGGTACTTTGGAAAATAGTTCAATGACCTCTTCTTTGGCAGCCTCTTAGATATTGGATCATTGTTATCATATCACCACTACTCCTTCTTTTCATTAAACTAGACATACCCAATTCCTGCAACTCTTGTTTGTATTTTTTTTAGTTTCAGCCCCATAATCATCTTTGTTGCTCTTCTCTGCATTCTTTCTAGAGTCTCGACATTTGTTTTATATAATTTATTTATTTATTTTGTCGCATTTCTATGCCGCCCCACTCCCAAGGGACTCTGGGCAGCTTACAACAGAGAATAAAACAATGCAACAATGCCCCAATCATGGTGACCAAAACTGGATGCAATATTCCAAGTGTGGTTTTACCAAGGCATTATAAAGTGGTATTAACACCTTGCACGATCTTGATTCTATTCCCATTAATGCAGCCTAGGACTGCATTGGTTTTTTAGGCATCACCCAACTGGCTTTCATGCCAAGACAGGACAAGAACTCACAGTCTCCTGATTTCTAGCCTGTTGCCTTAACCACTTGACCAAACTGGCTTTGAATAATAAAAATATATCTAAGGCATCCATCACAAAAATCTCTGCTTCTTTCTTTCTGTAATACAACAATTTTCCTACAAAGGCATTTATGCAATAATTGCTATTGTTGTAGAAATTACTCACGGAACTATAGGGAATTAACTATATGTTGTAGAAATGACTCATCAAACTACATGGGACATTGCTGTGGGGTGGTTGTAGTCACTGCTATCCCAAATTCTCTTGGCACAAACCTTTGTGCATCTGTAGTCAAAATCTGATCATGTTTGATCTGTACAAGGTTGTCACAATATCAACATATGTAATTTAATTGAATGATAGATAGATAGATAGATAGATAGATAGCAGAGAGAGAGAGAGAGAGAGAGAGAGAGAGAGAGATGAGATGAGACAGATAGAAAGATAGACAGACAGAACAATGATCTTTCTCAGTCCCTACATCATACCAATTTATTGAATTTAGCATCAGAACTCTGCCTCAACTTTTCTGAAATGTGAAGGTTTAAGCAATGCCTATGATAGCCATAGATGTTGTTCCAGCCTTTTTTTTTTTTTTAAAAAAAGAGAGAAACAGCTCTATTCTCATGTTTGTCTACATAAAGAGAAATTCTAAATCTCTGATTTGTCTTGAAGCTGAAGTACATAGCATTCAAATGGATCCAAATAAAAGTTTACCTCTTTTCCAACTACCTGTACTACACCATTTTCTTCAGATGTTTGGGAAAAAGAGAGTTCTTAATTGCAGACTGAAGATGCCAGTTTCTTTCCTATCTAGTTCAGCAAAGTCCATAATCAACGGGAGGGAAAGGAAACCCTAAAGAGCCCCAGGAATGTTCTCTTTATGGTCCAATTTTAAGACCAAATATCAACCAATCTTGCTTTGGTTTCTCAGGCCTTGAACTAGAGTGCCAGCTGGACAGTTCCACAGTCTATTTCTGGAATGTCATGTTGGATGTCACTTTTTTCAGTGGTTAACTTTGGCTTCTGGTGCAGGAGAACTCACTAGTCTGCTAGACTGGCAAGGCTGTTGTTGCACTCCCCCACTGGAACATGTGGTTGTGTTTTCTAACTGTTGTGGCAGGAAAGGAGGATCAAAGCTTCCTTTTGTTCCTGATTCTTGAGCCCTATTTTCCTCTATTCCTCCTTATATACTTACTTATTCTCCACCATGCCCATATCTGATAATGAAAGCTGAAGATGAGTAGCCCACAGTATTAACCAAGAGACAGGTGGCACCTTAAACACCAACGCACCTAAGCATGCAATGAACTTTTGTAGGTGACAACAGATTACCTATGTGAATAACAGAGAACAGAAACTTATTTCTGTAGTAAATGGTTGTTTTTATATATATAGACCCTGTTTCCCATAAATAAGACATCCCCTGGTAATAAGCCCAGTCGGGCTTTTGAGCGCGTGCAGTAAAATGACCCCCCCCCCAAAAAAAATATTTAACTGCATGTGCAGCCGGTCCCCGCCATTTCCTTTGGTCACGGTTAGAGAGACAGAGCTGGAAATCAGGTAAGATGGCAAGAGGAGCCCCATCTTGCTCCACGCGCTCCAAAATAATAAGACATCCCTGAAAATATAAAAAAATAAAATAAGACAGGGTCTTATTTTTGGGGAAACATGGTATATATACGTATATATATAAGTAAGGGTATGGCTAGCTGATGAGAGCTAAATAGCTTGAAATAGATCTATACTAGTCTCCCTTTATTTCCTTATCAGAAAAATATAATATTATCTATCTATCTATCTATCTATCTATCTATCTATCTATCTATCTATCTATCTATTCTGAGGTTTTCGCGGGTGTTTGTATGTAGGTCTTTGGTTATTCGGGTTTTCTCCCGCGTAAAATTGGAAGTGTCTTGGCGACGTTTTGACGAAGTCTCATTCGTCATCTTCAGGCTGGTGTTTTCGGCTTCGTGCTTCTAGGAGCAATGTGTGATCACAGCTGTTTCTTCCATATATATATATGTTTTTCTTCTAGCCAGGTTTTCCCTACATAGCCAAGGTTTTTTTGTAGCTCCAGCTCAGTAGAATCACATCTACTCGGTTCTGGGCTTTTTTCCTTTCTAACACCTAGCAAGCTCTAACTGCTAGGTGGGAGACCTAAATAGATCCATTTCTAGCTCGTTAGCTGTCATCAGTAGGCCACACCCATATCCTCCCTGTAAAGGTACAGTATCAATTTTCTTATATCTATCTGACTGTTGCAACAATATTACACAAGGTACATATAATATTGAGGGTACATGTGTATGGATATGAGATATCTGCTTGTCTTCTTAAGGGAGAGAAAAATGTTAAACATTTTCAGAAAAATCATGTGGCTCTTATCTTGTTGAGCTCAAAAGTTAGGCTATTATGGTTTATTTTACCAGTTTTCTAGTACAAGGCAGGTAGAGAAAATCATTATAATATATACCTCTTTCAAGACAAAGCATAACATTGGGACATTTATTTATCTATAATCATGTTCTGCTTTCCACATTTGCATCTCAGACACATTTTTGCATGACTCAGTCGGTTTTTTTGCAAGAATATCTGGGCCAATCATTTCTTCTTAAAGAAAACTGAATAGAGCAGGGCCATTATAAACAAAATTGTAGGAAATAAAGAAAGAAAACTCTTTCTTTGAGTGGGTGGGTGCTTCCCATATGTGGTCTTTGTAGTTTTGCAGTAGTTTGCCTGGATCAAAGAGGCACATCAGCAACCCTGTGCCTTTTTTCCCTCTCTCCCTGCAGGTTTCACGAAAAGCAAAACTGAATCCTTCTCCCTCCCTCTCTCTCTCTCTCTCTCCCTCCCTCCCTCCCTCCCTCCCTCCCTCCCTCCCTCCCTCCCTTCCTTCCTTCCACCTGGAATGGTCCCTGCAGTTCTATTGGTAAAATTTCAGAATGATAGAACCGTATTTTTTGGAGTATAAGACTTATCTTTCCCCCCCTAAAAGAGGCTGAAAATTTGGGTGCAAAATTTGGGTTCGAAAATTTTGAAGCTTTTTTTCAGCCCAATGAGGCGTTAACAAGGCACTAATGAGGCACTAGCGAATGATCTTCCCAGCTTTGCCTGCTCCTCGACTCTCCGCTGTGCTTTAATCAGGTGCTAGTGAATGAAGCAATCTCCATGCTTTGCTCCAACTCTCAGTTGTTCTTTAGAACTTTTTTTCAGCTCTAACTAGGCGCTAGCCGAGTGAAGCGATCTCCCCCATGCTTTGCCTGCTTTTCATATTGCTGCTTCTTCTCAGCTGTGCCTTAGAAGCTGCTTTTTTTATCCCGAAGCAGGGGATAAAAAACCAGCAAACTAATGTGCTGAAGCTGATCAGACTAAGGATGCTAGCCAGATGAATACCCGGTAGCAGATTTTTTTTTCCTATTTCCCTCCCCAAAAACTAAGCTGCGTCTTATACTCCGAAAAATACGGTAATCATAAATAATAATCAGCCTATTTCAGGTCCTTGGGAAGGGCTCGATAGATGGATAAAAATGCCAAATCTGTTTTTCTATCAGTTTTTCTCTGTCTTCACCACATCTCCCAGCTGCTTGGCAATATCTGTTGTGGCTCAATTCTTCTAAGAAAGGAATATGCAGCCTGGTTGTGAAGGATTTAGGAATGGAAAGAAAGTGTAAACTGTGATACAAAAGACCCTAACTATAACCAGGTCATGTTTCCTTCTTTTCCCATATCCAGGCAGTTTCCTTTTTGTGTGTATATGTGGTGTGTGTGTGTGTGTGTGTGTGTGTGTGTGTGTGTGTGTGTGTCTTCCTTCTTTGCAAATGCCACATACAAATTTGTTTACTGGAATTAAAACACTTTTTTAATGTTTTCAATCTATCTGAATCATTCTTATTCAAGACGGAAGATAATGTAGAAGACAGAAATGAAGTGTTTTGTCCTGAAAATAATATTAAACTTGATAATGAAGTATATCGCAAATAGCCAGTGTTTTGAATCAGTTTTCATCGGCTGAACTAAAAAAAAAAAGGCAAACCAGATTCTGAAATCCTTTAATAAAAATTATTAAAAAGTATAATTATTTCAGTTCCTGAGTTTAGTGGGATCATAATTGGGATTAACTGTGTTTGTATTGCAGCATGTGAAGTGGCACCTAAGTAAAAAAATAATAATGGAAGAATAAATCTGAAGAAGAGAAAGGAAATCATCCACCCTCAGCCTCTTAACCATGGTTAAACAACTGGCGACAAAATGTCTGGGCAATGCCTGAATATATTCTTCTGGACACTGTCCTTGCTTATTTTCCTCATGAAAACGCGTTTGGTTTGAAACACATTTTCCTGTGACTGAAAGCATTAACTGGCTGATTACTCTCTGTTAGTTTTGGAATATATGATTCCCTGCCTTTAGTTGTTCTTGTTGCATTTTATTTTAAAGATCAAGAAATGGATCCAACTCTCTTCTAGTTCTTTACCACAATTATTACCACTGCTGATTTCTACTTTTTCTAAGGCTTTTTTAAAGAAAAAGAATAGCTCATTTTGCCTCCAAATATTCATAAAGCAGAATATTGTCAATGTGGCAAAAATCTCTGCCAAACATATTTACTTGCCTATTTTTTCATAATTCCTTTCTTAGTCTTTTTGTGTAATATGCAGTAGTGTGGCTCCTATTAGTTTCTTGGATACCTTAATTATTTTATTGAAATGGAAAACTTTTTGTTGTTGTTGTTGTTAGTTGTGAAGTCGTGTCTGACCCATCACGACCCCATAGAAAACTTTAAGGATATGTAATATCACATGAATCTGATTATATTTCTTTATAAAATAACTGCAGCTTGGAGTACAGCCACTACAGCCAATAAAAAAGCCTACTGAAATGAAACAAAGAGAAAAATATCACATTGCCATTTAAACCAATTGTTTGCCTTTGTCTTACAGCTTTGCTGATATCCAACTTCAAGAATTCTGTAAACACTGAACTTTTAGAAGGTACGAAAAAAGATCTGGTCATTCTTTACCAACAACAATTTTAAAATACATATCTCAACCTTTTGGAAGGTTGTATTTTGAAAATACACATCTACAGAAATGAAACAAGGACAATTCTGTGAGAAGAAGAGAGAGGACTAGCCTCAAGAATTAGAAAAGCTAGAACAAATTCCATTAATAAGGAGAGGTTGAGCCTTTGGATTGGGTTCCTTTAGATTGGGCCCGTTGTCTGAGGAACTGCCTCTCCCCAATATCTGCCACCCCATCAGATCTGGTAGAGAAGGTATTCTGAAGTTGGTGAGCAATTCTTCAGGCAGACAATTGTATATATTTGGAATAGATGCCCCTGCCTGAAGCCATTCCATTATACTGGGCCATGAACGAATGAGAAGCCTAGTTCCATTCCATTCAATTTTATTACAGCTTTTCACAACAAACAAAACCAGCTAAAGTGAAAAATGAAAAGTGGGAATTAAATAAAGTAATAAGTATAAACATGTCCTGGACCTGATGTGTTTCAGGCAATTCCTGTTCTGGGTCAGCAAAGATCATAGTTCTTGAGATGTCATTCCTTTAAATAGGTTTGACTCAAACAATCTTAGGGTTTATATTTAATAATATTCACCTTAAATTTGACTCAGAAATATACTGGGATTTAGTGCAGTTTAACCAGAACAGCTGCCACATGCCTCTTGGATTAGGATCCCTCCCTCTCAAAAAAATCTGATTCCCACATTCTGGATCTGTTGTAATTTCTGTGTCCCCCCTATCCCCTTCTCCCATGCAAGGAACATTCCTATATGAAGTCCATCAAATGGGAATAACAGATTCATGGGTAAGGGTATCCAGACTAGATCTCTTCAAGAAATAATCCAACAAGTAGTTTATTCATAGATACTTCCCACCACTGTCCTGACCTCACAGTGATGGGTTTCTACCGGTTCATCCCGGTTCGAGTGAATCGGTAGCGGTAGCAGTGGGAGGCTCCGCCCACCCACCTGGATGTCATCATGGACGCTCTGTGCATGTGCAGAAGGTTCTGTGCATGCGCAGAAGCGCCTCCCATGCACCCACTCACAGTCCCAAATAAGTAACGAAAGTAAGTGAAACCCACTAATTGTGAGCATTCAAAGATACTATAGTGTCAAAAAACACTCTTGTCCATGAATCAAGGCAAGCTATTCTGACTTTCTCCTTACCAGCAACAGTAATGGTGAATCCACTTCTGGACAAATATGATTTTGTTTACAAAAAGTTCCAGAATGCCTTTATATGTTGCCAATGGCATTAAGGGATCTTCTGCAAATCTGCCGGGTTGTATCAGCCCTGCATCCTTCGGAATAACTCTATAAAGATTTTCAGCCAATGAATAAGCAGTTTTAAAAAACTTGTTTTTCTTCTTTTTTATTTTTACAGCATAGGCCCTTCAGTGCTCCTTAAATTGTGTTCAATCATATTTGCTCTTTGCTTTCCAGAGCACAATGCTCTGGAACAGAAAAATATATGCTAGGTATGGAATTCTAGGAGTTGAAGTCCACATATCTTAAAGTTGCCAAGTTCTGAAACATGTTCTAGATATATCCCTGCATGCAGTCTTCCCAGTAATAAGCATTGCATATTATTTCATATCTCATTTGTCTAAATAATAATTCAGAAAATGTGACTCATAAGTACGTCTGCAGTCTGGTCAGATATCATTTCCTCCATAATGAAGAAATTGAAACAATTTTAAAGAGAAAATGAGATGGAAGGAAAAGATAAAACCCATATCACTGTAAGTATTTCTGATCCACTCTAAAGTAAAATGTAGAGGTATACTAAGGCTACAGTAAATTTACTAAGGTAGATGACCATGGATAAATACTAGGATCTGATTAAAGCACAAGTTTTAAGTTTCAAACATCAATATCTAATTTATTTCTTCAACAATGTTAAATATATCTTAAGAAAAATATCACCAAGAGGAATTAAACAAAAAATAAAAAGTTTTATTAATATGCAGATGGTATCTGAATACAGAATATGTATACCTATATACATAAAGAAAGCTTATAAGCTTATAAAAAGCTATATAAGGTTGAATTAGAAGTTGGCTGTAAGTTTTAAACTTTGTCAAATTTTCCATGTTTGGAGCAAAGCCACTTTAACATGTATAATAAAACAACTATACAAACCTCCTAAGTAGAGAAAGGCAGCTAGATAATTTCCATTATGTTATTTTAGGTTTAAATAGTAATAATAAAATTGTACTGTGGAAATCATTTCAGATTTCTCCAAGGAACGGAAAAGAAATTACAATTGTCAAAGAAAAAATAAAGAAATCTAGTTTTTCAATATATGAGGTGATAAAAAGCATTGTTCTTGAAGGAAATTGATATTGTTACTTGATAATTATTAATCTTAAACAAGTTTAAAATACTTCTTTAATTTTGTTAATGACAATGCACAGTACAAATTGCTTCAAGTCACTCATTAGCTTCTGGTTCTATTTTCATAACTATTGAAAAGTTTAGGGCTTTATTATTTCTTTAATTCATGCATATATACCCTAACCTTCAACATTTATATGCCATCCATTAACTATGTGTTGTAGTAATATTATTTAAATGTTTTAATCCTGAGAGCATTTTATAGTGGGAGAGCCATATTTCTGGAAGGCAACTCACTACTGATTCACTATTTTGACAATTTCAAATTGTCAAATTTATAAGACCAACTCAAAAGACAATTTATAAAATTTCAAATTCCCTAGAACTGCTTATAAATTGTGAAAATAACATGAGGAAGCATAGCTGATATTTATGTGAGTGAAATTGAGCTGGCTTTGTTTGTGCTTACATACAAAAGGAGATGTGTTTGTAGACAAACTTGGTGGACAAAAGGGTATGGGATAAATGATGAAATGTGCATCCAATATCACAACCCAACGTCCTAGATGAGAGATCAATATTTGAAAGATGATGGATGTGGTATTGCAATTGAAGCCCCATCCATTTTTCTACATTTATTTATCTGATAAATTTAAATAAATAAATAAATAAATAAATAAAGAATCCATTAACACTGTACACATGCAACAGAATTGGGACTTGGATCCTCTGGGCATTTATACCTATCTCCAATCTATGTAAATAAAAATGTAAATGTCCATTTGTTCAGAACCGCACATCTCCGAAAGTTCTTCACTGATTGCTTTCAAATTTTGACGCAACGTTGCATTCGACTACGGGCGTGTTTTTATATACCTATATTATATACATGTCACACCTGTGACAGGTAAAAACATGAAAAACATTGGAAAACATTGAAAGACATTGACAAACTTTGAAAAACATTGAAAAACAGTTGGACGTAAAACCAACATGGCAGCCTCCCAGCCCTGATTACGCTCAACAGATTTCTGCTCCTTATATTTAGACTCTCCATATTGCTTCCAAGAAACTGCGCATTTGGAAGGCAGAGACGCCCGAGGGCCATATCCTGCCACCAGGCTCGGCAGGTAGGCAGCTGGCTTCCCGCCGGGAAGCCCTCACAGCCAGCGCTTCTAGGGCTGGGCAGGGCGCACCCGAGCCTGGCTCTGACCTCCCCCTCCCCCAGCCACCCCGCAAACTAGCCTCGCCCGCCGCTGCTGCCCATCCCCCTCGCCAGCCGCTCTTGGGGCTCCCTCCAAAGAACACCTGGCAATGAGGCTGCCTGGGTCCGCCGAGCAGGAACCCTCCATCCCTCGCCTGGCCTGAATTGTGCCTGGCCCAGCGCTACCATGGGCCCTGTGGTCAGAAAGACCAGCCGCTAACCGGCGCTCTGCGAATCCGGTCGGTGAGCGGGAGATGGAGGCAACTGGAGCCTTGGGGTTGCCTTTGACCAGCACCGCCTTTGATTCCCAGGTGGGCGCTCTGGCAGTTCATGGAGCGTACATGAAAATTTTGGTCTCTGGCAGAAAAAGGGCTCCGGGGAGGCTTTGGGGGTGGAAACGGGCAGGAGGGAGGATGGGCGGCCCTCCTTCATTTAGCCTGGAAAAATGGGGGATTTAATCATTCCCCTGCCCTTGGCAGGTGGGGGAGGAGAACTGCGCAGCAGGCTCCAGTGGGGTGTGCGTGACTCCTGGCTTTGCCGCTTTCTTCCTTTGGGCGGGAAGCCCCAAACCAGCCTCGAACCCCCACCACACCCCCTCCCTCCCTCCCTCCCTTTCCTTCCCTTCTCTGCCCTGCTATGCGTCTCCCCATCGAGCCCCCAGTGTAGGGAGGATGGAGGAGGCCCCCGAGTTTCTGCTGTGGTGCGGAGAGCTGCGAAGGCCTGGCCTGAAAAGGTAAGGGTGATGGCAGAGGATGCAGAAGAGGCCGGGCCAGAGACAGAGATAAACAGAGAGATAGGGAGAGAGAGACATAGAGAAATACAGAGAGATGGGGGGGAGAGAGACACATACAGAGATACAGAGAGAGGGGGAGAGAGAGAGACATAGAGAGAGACAGAGGGGGGGAGAGAGACAGAGAGATACAGAGAGGGGAGAGAGAGACAAAGATACAGAGAGAGGGGGAGAGAGAGACACATAGAGAGATACAGGGGGAGAGAGAAACATAGAGAGATACAGAGAGAGGGGGAGAGAAAGACACATAGAGAGATACAGAGAGAGGGGGAGAGAAAGACACATAGAGAGATACAGAGGGGGGACAGAGAGAGACAGAGAGATATAGAGAGAGGGGGGGAGAGAGAGAGATACAGAGAGAGGGGGAGAGAGAGAGACATAGAGAGATACAGACAGGGGAGAGAGAGAGACATAGAGAGATACAAAGAAAGAGGGGGAGACAGAGAGGGAGGATTTTGTGGTTCCCATTGTTTTTTAGCAACCGGTTCTCTGCCCTAATCACCAGCTGGGTAGGCGTGGCTTGGGGGCTGTCATGTGACTGATGAAAGTGAGTTACATTGAGTTGGCCACGCCCACCAAATGTTCGTAGAGACTTTGGAACTTCAGCCTCGATCTTTTAGCCCAGCGGAAGCACCAGACTGGGCCACAGCAACGCGTGGCCGGGTACAGCTAGTGAATAATATATTTGCATAAATGCTACTGTCCAAGAGAAAAATCAAAACAACTGGCAATATTGAAGGCCTTCATTCTTTGGTTAGCTGGAGTTTAAAGAATTAGGTATGAATATTCATTTGCCTAAAGTCAAATAGAAATCTGAGACAGAAACACATGTATTGTCCTGACTGCCTGTCTGAAAATTGCAGAGACGAGACTGTGAATAAGTAGAACTAGTGCTTTGAAACAGGTAATTATCTTTCCTTTTTTTCCTTAGGCCAGAATTCCAGCCTTCTATAGTAATAAACATCTGGCTAGCTTCCTAGAAGAACATTCCAAAGAAAGTAATACTAATTTGCTTTTCTTTCTTTCTTTTTTTTTAAGAAAAAGAGTAAATGTAATATCTCAGATAAAAGAAAGTGTGTGTTATCTAAATACCATCCTTCCTTTTCATGCTTGTCTTCAGCACGATAAATTTAAGTGCTCTAAATCAGGACTTTTATAGACAGTTACAATTTGGAAAGAAATTTGAACATGATAACATGGCCAGGATCACTGAACCAGAGGTTAAACATTTTGGGTTTTTTTCTGCAGAAACCCATTTAGATGATGATTACCCATGATTACAAAGAACACGATAGGTGACTATTATGAGATAAAGAATTCCTCTTTCCCTGCAAGATGTAAATAGATCCTGTGCCTCTTTGCACATGACAAAATGATTGTTGCCACACATCTGTCACTAAAATGTGCTCTTCGAGCGCCCAGACAAAAGCTACAAAAATGGAATTCCTAGAAGATCAGACATTTTAAATTTTGTTTTAAAATTACAAATGGCCCTGAAACAGATCTCTAGATTATCAAATGTTAAAACAATGCCACGTGAGGCATCTGACCAATTGGCCCTATACGGAGAGTCTGAATTCTTATTTCTAAAATAAACAACCAAACAAATATATGCCTTTCCCACATGGTCCTTTTCTATATGATGCAGAGTTAAAGTAAAGCTAATCAGCAACTTTGTTATTCAGCTACAGGATTGTCTGGTATTTCAAGCAACTCTAAATTTTGGATTCATTACTTAGATTACTGACACAAGACGTGGAATGTTTTGCTTGACTGGCCAAAGTAACTGTCAGTCTTTCTAGAGAGGTTGGTTTTTATATAGTACTTATTTTTTCTACTTTCTCTTAAACTTAAGTTTATTGTAGAAGAAAAAGAAATGGAAGAGAACATGCCTAATAATATCCTGAGTGGCCCAGATGATCTTCCAGCCATTCTTTTTGCAATTAATGCTCAATATAGGCATTAAAATTGCCGTATTTTTTGGAGTATAGACATACCTTTTTCCCTCAAAAAAGAGGGTGAAAATCTGGGTGTGTCTTATATTCCGGATGTAGCCCTGCCCAGATTCTCAAGTTGAGGTTTCAGAGGCTGAAAAAAGCATCAGAAACGAAGCTTGAGAAAAAAAAATACCCAAACAGAGCTTCAGAGGCTTTTATTCTGAAGCTCTGTTTCGGAGGCTTTCAGAGGCAGGAAAAAAAGTTTTTTCTGAAACAGAGTTTCAGAAGTTCCAGGAAAGGCAGGAAAAAAAGCAAAAAAAAGCAAGGCACAGAGCTCACAACCAAGGAACCTGTTGCTAAAATTCACTTCTGGGAACAACTGATTGGGGGTATTCCGGGAGGCCGATCCACCTGCCAATCAGCTTTTTTCTTATTTTCCTCCCGAAAAACTAAGATGCGTCTTATACTCTGGTGCGTCTTATACTCCAAAAAATATGGTACATTCTTATGCTTGATGTAGTTTATTTTGTATTGATTGTACTAGGAATTCTGAATTTGTGATTGTGAGTGACCTTAAAAGATGCAGGGCACTTATTTTTTCTCCCTCTAAATCTGTGCCAAAGAAATAAATCATCAGTACAAAGACTAAGGGAACTCCAATGAGATATTAAGATTTTCAGTCAGGGTGAAATAAAAAAATCTTTATTGGAGAATCCTTGAAAGAGGAAACCTGTCAGTGAGGTCTGAAACTACCTTCTCCCAGGTCGCATCAGCCATTAAGGGATGAAAATGTGATAGGAAGACAGCTGTTTGGTGGAGAAGGACCATATGCATAGTCCACAGTGCATGGACTAATGATCTGAAATGGGCTGAATTTAGATACAGGTAGATGGAGCAAGATATATGGATGGAGTTAGGATTAGAAAATCTTTCCATCCATTTTTAGAATTAGAAGAGACTCCAGATTCTACTGGCTAGAAAAAACAAATTAGAGATTAGAAATAGTCACAACCAAGATAACTATTCATGCCCAAATATTTTTGTCTGAAAATAGTCTTTAAATATTCTTTAAAAGCTTGTAAAAGATAGTTTATTGCAATGAATTGGCAAAATGGCTAATACATTTTAAATGACCTCTTCCCACAACATACAGTAATGATTACCATATGTAACAATTGCAAACTTCCTTAGTTTTTTTTAGGAACAGAGATATAATCATTACTTATTTATTAAATAATTAATAATTGATTATTTAACACCACTAACAATGCTGCTGCCCTACAAAGCGACCTTGACTATGTATCAGAATGGTCGCGCAATTGGCAACTCCAAATTTCTACTAATAAATGTTCTGTCCTACACATTGGCAATAAAAATCTGAACACCAAACACAAATTGGGTGGAAACAATCTCGTTGATGACCCTCACTCTGTCAAGGATTTAGGAATACTCATCTCAAATGATCTAAGCCAGTGGTAGTTTCAAATTTTTTTACTACCGGTTCTGTGGGTGTGGCTTGGTGGGCATGGCTTGGTGGGTGTGGCTTGGTGGGCATGGCTTGGTGGGCATGTCAGGGGAAGGATATTATAAAATCTCCATTCCCTCCCCACTCCAGGGGAAGCTTACTGCAAAATCCCCATTTCCTCCCGATCAGGGAGGCAGAGAATAAATGGGGGTGGGGCCAGTCAGAGGTGGTATTTACCGGTTCTCCAAACTATTCAAAATTTCTGCTACCAATTCTCCAGAACTGGTCAGAACCTGCTGAAACCCACCTCTGATCTAAGAACCAGAGCTCACAGCATTGCCAAAATGGCACTAAGAGTTGTTAACCTAATTTTGCGAAGTTTTTTCTGCAGTAGTATTGTACTACTAACTAAGGCATACAAAACCTTTGCTAGGCACAATTCTTGAATACAGCTCGTCTGCCTGGAACCTACACTGTATTTCGGACACTAACATGATTGAGCTGGTTCAGAGTTATTTCACGAGAAGAGTACTCCTCTCCTCTACTCACAATAGAATTCCCTATGCCACCAGGCTTAAAATTTTGGGCTTGGACAATTTGGAATTGCACCGCCTGTGATCTGATTTAAGCATAGAACACAAAATTGTCTGCTACAATGTCTTGCCTGTCAACGACTTCTTCAGTTTTAACTACAATAGTACATGGGCAAACAATCATTACAAACTCAAGGTAAACCGCTTCAAACTTGATTGCAGGGAATACGATTTCAGCAACAAGTGGTCAATGCCTGGAATGCTCTACCTGACTCTGTTGTTACGGCCTCTAACCCTCACAGTTTCAGCTTCAAACTGTTTACCGTGGACCTCACTCCCTTCTTAAGAGGTCCGTAAAGGGGGCGTGCATAAGGACAGAAGCATGCCTACCATCCCTGTCTTACTGTCCCCATTTATTTGTATTTATTTCCTTTGTTTATTTTTATGTTCATACCTATACTTGTTATCTTGTACATGTTTGACAAACAAACAAACAAACAAACAAACAAACAAACAAACAAATTAAAAATGTAGTCTATTTTACTATCCATATTAATAAAACAATATTTCAATTTATGGGGAGGGGGAGTTTTAATGGAATTTTTAAAGGCTTCATGGCATTCTGTATCCTTCTTTTCCAACAATGCATGTGTCTGTTAAATGGTTTAATTTTTTCATACAATTCTTTGTTCTGTGCATTTCCTTAAAACAATCATTTCTTTCTTAGGTAGGTATTCTGACTTGTTCACAAATTGCAGATTTTTAATGCATTTCTCACAAACAGGTGTTTGAGTTTTATGTGAGTATCCTTCAGAAGAAAGAAGAAGACAGGAACAGAATATTCAATGCCGGTTTTGGAAGATTTCTCAATTGGATTTGGATTAATTCAGGAGGTTGCAAGCTGAGCTGTAATATAGTTGGAATGTTCTCCATTCTAGTAAAAAAAAAAAAAAAAGGTTTGTTTTCTACTGAAAGCTTGCCAAATTTCCAGAGGTGATTATGATGAGAATGACAGAGATAGGGTCGATATTATGTCTAACAGCATAGAAACATTTACAATTCAGCTTCTTTCCAGATGGCTCAGGAATATTATGGAGCTTTTATAAGTCATTTTTGTTCCCATTCCAGAAAATTTCATGCTGTTGTGAGATGAAGCTACAGCTTCAGCCTACTCCTTCATAAGCCATCATGTAACCACTACCAAGTATTTCAAGTTAAATTGGCATAGCCAGTTTGGGGTAGTGGCTAAGGCAGCAGGGTAGAAAGTAGGAGACTGTGAGTTCTAATCCTGCCTTAAGCACCAAGCCAGTTAGGTAACATTTGGCCAGTCATTGTCTCTTGTTTCTAGAAAGCAGGCAATGGCAAACCACTTCTGAAAACTGCAGAGACATATTCTGGCAGTCACGAGGAGTCAACACTGACCAAAAACGAACAAAAGAAAAATCTCCATCTTTCATGTTATTAAGCAAATCTGGAAAAAGGAGATACTTCATACCAATTTTTTGGGGGAAATGCCAAAGACACCACCTTATGTATCTTATCTCATTATTATCACTATTGGACCACTGGTTGCTTATTCCCATTTCTTCAGTTATAGATTTGCAGTAGAAGGCTAGAAAAGTTTCATGTGCCAATTGGATTGCATTTAGTTTATCCACCCTGTATTTGTTCTCGTATTCCCATTCCTTACATTAAAAAAAAATGGATTGTGAAGCTTGTTATGAACATCAGATTGCCACAAGGTTAAATAATTTTGCTCTTTTCTCCAAGGGTGTCTGCAAAAGCCAGTGTTAAAATAGTCAAAATGCTAATGGATAGCCTATATCAGCTGTTGCAGAGAAGAAAAGTGATTATGAAACTAAATAGCAAGTAGAGCAGGTATGTCCAGCCTTGCAACTTTAAAATTTGTGGATTTCAACTCCCAGAATTCCCCAGCTAGCATAGGATTTGAAGTCCACAAATCTTAAAAGTTCCCAAGGTTGCATACCTCTGAGTAGACAAACCTCAGGAGTGACAGGTAGAATCAGATAAAACTGATTGGGCCATAAACTGGTGAACTATTGTTACCTTCTAAAGAAAGACTTTCTAAAAAGAAAGACCTTCTAAGGCGTGCATAAGTCACCAGCGTGCTTACCGTCCCTGTCCTAATATTCCTTTTTACTTACTCTTTTCATGTATTCAAATTATGTTTATACTTTTACCTGTTATCTTATATATGCTTGACAAAATAAATAAATAAATAAATAAATAAATAAATAAATAAATAAATAAATAAATTATCCTTAAAAATACATCTCCTTCTGTTACAATTTATTTTAATTGAACTTCCCACTCATATATTATGGGATAGACAAGATGTCACTCTTAGGTTTTGAGCAATCATTTTCCTTCTATTTTTGTTTGAATATTGTATAAAAGGTTGATGTGACAAGCAGGCAGTGGTGGGTTTCAATTTTTTTTACTACCGGTTCTGGAGGTGTGGCTTGGTGGGCGTGGCATAGCTTGGTGGGTGTGGCTTGGTGGGCATGGCAGGGGAAGAATACTGTAAAATCTCCATTACCACGCCACTCCAGGGGAAGGTTACTGCAAAATCCCCATTTCCTCCCAATCAGCTGGCACTTAGGAGGCAGAGAATAGATGGGGGTGGGACCAGTGAGAATTTTTATTACCGGTTCTCTGAACTACTCAAAATTTCCGCTACTGGTTCTCCAAAACTGGTCAGAACCTGCTGAAACCCACCTCTACAAGCAGGGAATGTGCTCCCTGTGTAGAAATACTTGGATGCGTACTTCTATATTGCTGCAGTAATAAATAAACCAATAAGGTTGGGTTGGATTTCTCTTGTTCTGTGTGTTATTTGGACCCCTTCCCCTCAGATCCTTATATCAGTTTTTCCAGCTAACATAACTGTGATTGCACGACACATTATAAAAAAAGACTTCAGTCACACAGCATCTTGATCTCTCTTTTTAAAATATCTTCTTCTTGGAGGTGCCTCTCCCTTTCTGAGAGCCTGGAAGAGATGCAGTCAGCACTTCGTACAGTCCTTCAACTCAGTGGGATGTGTTAGTTGATTTATAAACTCCTAAAACGGGAATGCTTCAGGTTTTTCTTTCTTTCCTTTTTTTCCTACAGAGAAATCTTCCACCCTAGCCTACGGGCATTACTGTCAGTTTTAAAAATCTGTCAGTGTATAAAATATATGGATATAGTCATGACTTGTTGTCCCAGACTTTATTAATCCTCAGGCTGTTTAAATTTAAAAGCTGCTTTTTGACATAACATCCACTGAAATCTTCACTCCCTGAATTTTTCCTGACACATCAAGATGACATTTTGATTTTGTTTTGTGTGTTTTAAGGAAGTCTCTGTTGAGTCCAGCTTAATCTCATTACCTAATACACATTCTCTCCCCCCATCCCCACCCCCACTTTAGACCAGGGATGTAGCTTGCTACAAATTATTGTGTCATTGATCTGCCAAAGCCATCATCCAGGAGGGATTTTCCTAGCAAACCAATATCAAACTTGAGATAAGATTACTGCAATTTTAGAGTTGACAACTCATCAGCCTTGGGGGCTCTTTGGCAAGACATTTCTTTGTTTTGCAAAGAAACTAGCTTATTTAAGTAAGGTAAAGTTTCCCACTCAGTTTTTTTCCATTCCCCATTTATTATTTTGTATACAGAAAGTAGAAACCTTTTTTAAAAACCTGCAAGCAAGTGATGTTAATATATGCATTAACCCGTAACAGCTTTTTATTGCAAAAAATATTATTTCTCCCTAGACTCTTGCCATGGATCTGGATCTTCTCCAAAATAATCTTTTTGTCTTGTACATTACTCTATCAGGAAGAATGAGAGCAAGCAGGCCACAAGAACAACGAAGCTTTCCACACAGATTTCTGTTTTACTACACTAAAATGGAACACCTTTCCTCTTTTGGTCTGCTACAATAAAGTGGAACCATATTGCAGAAAGCAGTTGCCTCTTCGAAGACAGTCCACATTGGCCAATAAAGCTGATATAAGTGACATCTTATACTAGACTGACCAGCACTTAAAAAATATAGTAGATGCTTTGACTTTCATGAAATTCTCCACTGAGTAAAATGAATGTTCAGGTCATAGAAAACTGGAAAACACTTCTTTAAAGATCTAGTTTATATGTTGGTAGGAGTTGTTTCAAAAGGGAAAATATATATCAACATTTTTCCCCCAGCAAATAAAAGATTTTTCTCTTCTGCCACTTTGAATTGCCCCAATTCAATTGCTTCAGTTTCTATCTGGTTTTTATTTAGTTCTTACGTATTGCATTGCTCCTCCCACCACCTTTGAGGAAGATTTGCTTGTTTTCCTATATTTGTGAGCACATTTAAACTACAATGCATGCTACACCCTAGCAAATAAATTATTCAGTTGAGGCTGGAGCAAGCCTTGGTGATGTCAAAATGAAGACGGGTGCACAAATTACAGGATTATGCAATTATGCCATCACATCTAATGCAGCTTTGTTTGTGAGATGATGTCATGATGTGCATGGCATCACTTGCCTCTTTCCTTACAGACTCCACTGCTTAAGAAGGTATTATGGTTTAAAATTGTTGCAGTTTGTCAGAAATAACAGTATTCTGCCATATGTTGATGATACTGTATCATGTTTGCAGTACTGTTGTCAGTGCAGAACTGAGAAGGCACATGCTTTGAAAGTTGTCTCAAATGCGCTAAAGCAATTTTCAAAAAATAAGTTGTGTTTTGAGTGTATTTATTTTTAGCACAGCCATCCCTACCAAGAATTCTCCAGTACAACTGGAGATTTCCAGGTTACAGAACTGTGTGATCCACTCAAACTCTGAAGGACAACCACTCCACTCAATGAATATCAACCACTAAATAACCACTTTACTATATTAACCAGGTGAGCAATATTATAGTACCTGATAGAATGCTGAATATAATATCTCATAATTCCCTCAATCTGTTTCTTTTTTGCAAGAAGATTTTTATATTACTTCTCAGGGCTACTCAGGTGAATTTCTGTTGTTGCATTTTCAATCCATCAATAGAGATAAGGAAAGAACCTGATTTATAAAGGCTGGTGGAAATGAGACAGACTTTAAAATATACAGTATTTGAAGCAAATCTTTGACTAGCCCATATATTTATAAAATGTTACCATGTTTTATGCTTCCATTTTTTTAAAAAGAAGAATATTTCTTTCCCCCATTCTGCTCTTACAAAAATTCATAGCACAGTACTTTTATATTTTGACTAGTGTCCGCAATTTCTTTCTTTCTTTTTTTAAACTCCTCTTGTTGGGCCTTAACCTAGAAGTGCAGTTCTCTACAGTTTTCAAAATCAGATAAATATATTCCTATGGTTTTTTTAAGGGCAAATCTAATATTCCTCCCTTTCAATTTGATACATATGAAAGAAACAAAAGAAATGTAAGAATTTCATTGGTTCACTAATGTATTCACTGGTGTATTTTTAAAAATGACAGTTAAGTTACAGCATTATGTGCAACAAAGTAATGTAAGTATTCTTTTTACTTCTTTTTAAATTAAAAGAACAGAAATGAGTGTCAAAACAAGTATATTTGCTATCTGAAATGACTTTGGAAACTAGAACTAAAGAATGTCTCCCAGAAGAGAGGTAAATGGAAATAGCTAGATTATTTACATGTATAAATTAATAACAGTGCATGTAACAGAGTAATTAAAAAAAGGTGGTGGAAAATCATAAGGAGTAATATTTGTGGTATTTGGGGGGAAAATCATTTCAAGAGCCCAGATGAAGAAAGGGTAGATGGGTAGTTGGACTCTTTGGGAAGTCTACAATTGCAGGTGTTGTGGCCCGTCAGCGGCCTGTGCAGATTGTAGCTGATTCTGACAGCGAGGAGGCTGGTGTGGTGCTGCGCCAGCAGCCTGTGCAGCTGGCACTCAAGTCAGACAATGAGGAGGCTGGAGAAGATGTGGTGCCAGAGACAGGAATTCAGCCAGGGCCTTCAGAACCTCCAGAAGCTCCTTTAAGTGAAGAGGACGAAGAGGAGGAGCTTCTTCTTGATGCACAGGCGTGCAGAGCTGCCAAAAGACAGGAGTGGCTCCTCAGGAGGAGGTCTTCTCGAGAGTAAGGCTTGAGGCTAATTGGCCACTGCCTTAGCCTATTTAAGGAGGAATGCCGACTGAAGCAATTTGTAGGGAACAACTTTAGTTCATTCTCCTCGCGTCTGGATTCTCTGCAAATTGCTTCTGGGCTTTCTGCCAACCTTAGTAAGATTGTGATTACTTTATCTTTGGTTTCTTGTAGGCTGTTAAGAAAGTTTATTAGCAGCCTTTGTTTGGAAAAGACTGAGTTATTTTAGTACATTTAAGTTTTGTACAGACTTTGTGTGTGTTGTGTTCTTTGGGGTCTGTAGCTGGGGCAGAACAGTAGGACAGACAAGAAGTGGGGGGGGGGAAATGCTAAAGAAGGCAAGGACAAACTACTTCCATTGCAAACTGAACTGCCTAGAACTTACCAGGAACTAAACTAGATTCAAAAGTAGTTTGCATCTTCTGCTAATATTTAAAAGGTTCACATACTCCTTCCCTCCCTCCCTCCCTCCCTCCCTCCCTCCCCAGGATATCTTTATTTAATTAAAATGTATTTGCTTTTATTATAATTTTTATTATCCAGTACATCCTCTTTTTAAGTATTATCTTACAATCTTTTTGGACTGTTGCCTTCTGGTAGACGATACAGAACAATAAAAACTTGGACTACATGTTTTCTGAATAGTTTTTATCCCAGAGCTATAATTGCACTCAACAATGAACTAAAGGGCCACCATCAGTGAGTTGTTGGACAGCATTACTTGGTCTATTGTGTAGATGTTTGAGTAGTTTAGGGTGGGGAATTTTGGTGGGTGGGAGTGTGTCTGAGGATTGTCATGTGTGTTGGGCTTGGTCTCTGGGTGTTATGTGAATTTCGTTGTATCAGTATACTGTGTATACACATCCAATGACAATAAACTTTGTCTATTTATTTATTTTATCCTCTGATTAAATACAATTCATTAAGTGAATTTTACCAAATATCACTTAGTGCCAAATTAGAGAAATACAGGGATGCTTGCTTCTGGACTTTCTCTTTTTCTTTCCTGCCTTCCTCCTTGTCTTCTACTTTTTGGCCAATCAGTATCAAGTTAATGAAATGAAGAAAGAGAGTTAATTTAGCTTTCCCTCAAGATCATCTAAACCCCAATTTATCACCAGGCCTTTATCAACTTTGAGTTGATTTTGCTCAAAGGAAAACAAAATCTGCTTCCCCTCTGAACCGTATAACTGATCCTTTTTTTCCCTGTTGCTATTTTAAAAAACAAAACTATTACACCCAAAACATTTAAAAGCAATTGCATTACTCTATAAATGTAGCAGCAACAATTGTATGTGTTGGTCCTTTTTATAAGTTCATTGATACTGAAGGAGGAACTAAAATATTAGATTTTTCCGTTGTTTAGCTTCTAATGATATTTTTAGTTGTATGCTGGTTTTTTAAACTTGGGAAAGCCAAATATGGAAAATCCACCACAAAGGGACTATGGTAGGTAGACCATGCACGACTAATGATCCACTACCTCAAACACTCTCTAGCCTCTACCGTACTCTCAAATGCCATACAAATGTAAGCCAGATGTATGCGAGAGCCTTTCATTGTCAGAGAGCTGTCACATGTCAATATCATGTCTAGCTTGATTAGGAAAAAGCTAAGGGGAAAAAAAGCTTTTTCAATCGGTGTGGTGGATTCCAAGATTACATAGACACTTCAATGAGATGCAAATAAGACAAGTTTGTTGCAATGAAATAGTCATGCTACTTGGTCCAGCAAGTCCATTCAATTCATTACAAGGATGCTGTTTGGGCATGATGCCTATTCCAGAACCTATATTTTATCACCTCCTACATTTGGTTAGAATTGTATAGGTTAAATGTGACAATCTGACCTGACACTCTGCTTTTCTCTTACATTCACTATTTACAAGGCGTGATGACCTATCGCTCATGATGGTCATCTATTATTTTATGATAGTCTTCTATTATTTAGCAATTCTTCAGCAATCTGCAGCCTTTCTGGCTTCCATAGGAAGTCTTTGAGATAATACCATGGGGGAATTTTTCTAATATTCTCCCCCTCCCCCACGTTTGGGAGATAGGGATGGCCAAGAAGAATAATGGAAAAATTATATTAGCACAAAATTCCAACACCACCAGCAATCCATTGTTCACCATCTCTAATAAGAAACACAAAACTCCCAGAAAGAAAAATTTGAAAAAAAAAATATTTCTCAAGCACCCTGAGAAAAAGGTAGATGACCCTTATAACATCGGAAAAATAAAGATTTATTTCAGCACAACAATATTTCTTTCATTTTCTTTCCTGTATTACCATAAATTTTCCAGTTTTGTAGAGTCTCCCAACTCTTGGGACTATATTTTCTGTGAATTTTCTTCAATAAAAAGGAAGAAAAAGAAAAATTCCATTCTCTGAACAGAATTATATTTTGTTAATAGAAGACAAACAAAGACCCAAGTCACTATATGTTCAGATGCTGCAGTTACTTAATGACGCATCCAGCTCTACGTTCACCCACTTTAACCCAATAATGAATTTGAGATACGTTTTTTCTACTTACTTTCATAAGAACAAAAATGGTATTGATTCAAAAATCATTGATTCAGGCAATACATTTCATTAATTGCAATGCCTTGATGTATTCTTTAGTATGAGTATGTTTGCATTTTCTGTTAACTTTGGTTGTAATAAACTAACACACCGAGTCTAAAGTGTGTTTTGAAAGAAACAACAGCTAGTGTTTACTTGCCTGGTTTGAGATGCTTTTCTAGAAATCTATTATTTCATGATATTTGTTCTGATTCTTACATGTGGGTAATGTACAGTTAGATTCATTGTCTAAAATTGGTGAAAACTTAATAATTCAAGTCCTAACCAAAGACCTAAGAATTATTAAGGTAGCATCTAAAAATATAGGCAGTTCGAAGCAGGATGTTTTTTTTTTTTTTTTTTTTTTGTAAAATTAGAGTGTTCAGGTCTGATAAATTCCATATTACTAGATATCATGGAAGTCTTTAGGTATCCAATTTTTTTTAATCAATCCAATTATTGTTGAGAGTTTTACATTAAGTTGCTTATTATTTATTATTTTCTATTCGGTGAAAATAGAAGGGACACGGTGGCTCAGAGGCTAAGATGCTGAGCTTGTCGATCAAAAGGTTGGCAGTTCAGCGGTTCGAATCCCTAGTGCCGCATAACAGGGTGAGCTCCCGTTACTTGTCCCAGCTTCTGCCAACCTAGCAGTTCAAAAGCAGGTAAAAAATGCAAGTAGAAAAATAGGGACCACCTTTGGTGGGAAGGTAACAATGTTCCATGCACCTTTGGCATTTAGTCATGCCAGCCACATGACCATGGAGATGACTTTGGACAGTGCTGGCTCTTCAGCTTTGAAATGGAGATGAGCACTGCCCCATAGAGTCGGGAATGACTAGCACATATGTGCGAGGGAAACCTTTACCTTTACCTTTATTCTTACAATAAATTATTGAATTTATACCAGGCCTAAGGCAATTTACATTAAAAAAAAAGCAAGACAGGAGCCATATAGGAAAAGGTGCTTCCCAGAGGCAGCTTCAGAAATCTCTTTTGTGCTAATTTTAAAAATGAGGAAATTTCACAGCAAGTTCTCACATTTGCTAAGTCTTTTCTCTTAGCCCCAATCTCTAGTTTCAGCAATGTAACAGTAGCTCCCATCATGTGTTCACTTGAATATATGTAAGCTTAAAAGTAGTTATTTGATGGACAATACACAATGACCCTGTCCCCTATTCTTTTTATCTTCTAACCATTCAACAGAAGGTCAGTTGTACACAAAATAACTGACATATAAACATAGATTCACAAGAGTCCTTAAACAAGAAGAATAGAATAGATTGATTGACTGATTGATTGATTTAGTTGTTTGACCATATCAAAAATATAAATCTAATATAAGTGTAGCATTAGATACAAACAAAAATAGATCATGTTTATAGTTAGTTGTCACCCCTACAGTTAACCACAATTTGATTTAAATATCTGATTGTGTTTGAAATAATATTTGAAGAAATAAAATCAGATTCAAACAGATGTGAAGATAACTCTCATCCTGGTCTGTCTGAGTGATTGAATGTCGGTTAATGCATCAAGTGAGAATATACATGTGCCTCATCCATTTATAAGATCACAAAAGTGCACTACAGAACTGGATTATTACATGTTTATTGAGGCTTTTTTTTTTTTTTTACTGTTATGAAGAGAGCAGGAGAGAAAAGTGGGAAATTGCTGTAAGTTTCCTCCCAGTTACATTTATGGACTAGTAATTGATATGATGATAGACTCAAAAGATTCTGGGGAATTAGGCAAGAAATTGAAATGGTGGGATAACTCAATCAATTGTTTCTGATCTATCATAGGTGTCAAAAATAACTGAAGATTTAACATTGTAGGAAAATCACTGTGCATAGAGAAAACCTAGGTACATTCGTATAACATGTGAAAGCTACTTTTCAGTATGTAGAGATCATTTTAAAGACATATCTTCCCCATCATTCCATTGATACAGTATGTGTGTGCATTTGTACATATTCACATAAACACATACTGACACAGACACACAGTTTGTCTGACCTCTCAGTATTTAGATAATATAACAGTATAAACACATAGCAATCACTACTTAAAAGATATCTAATTGTTCAAAACCAATTAAGGACAGACAAGCCTGAACCAAGAGCAAGATGAAACACATTCATTTGTGTCTGAAATTTGCTAGAGCAATTTTACAGGATGAGCTTTGGCAAGAAGCCAAGACAGAGATTGAATAGGTTTCGGAGAATTCAACCTGCTTAGATCTGGAAATCAATCTTAACCTGTAATTCATTTAGTTCACCTTTATCTGGCCACCAGATGTGAGTAGAAATGGCAATCCCTCATTGAACCTTTTCTTAATTGAAAGCCCATGGTGAAAGCAGACACATTGCTAACAAACAAGATGTTAGTATCTAAAATAGCAAAAATATATAAAGTTCTAAAAGATTGAATTCATTTCTCTGAAAACTTCTCCAATTCTGGCTTGGGTTTCCTTTAGCTCATCTCTGATGCAGCCCACTGGAACTGTTTCAAACAGAGTTAAGAGTTTGAGGTCCAGATGCTAATTATAATTCCAAAAGGCATTCATTACAGATTTTGGAGTTGTTTTTACACATTTCTCAAGAGACTGTATTTGCTGGAATGCCAGCACGCAGCTGACAACTTACTGATTTGCTGCCATGGCTACTGATCTAAAATTTCTCGTTTGAATATTTCAAAACAGTCTACAGACACTATCCTCAGTGTAATAGTTGCTATGAAATAATGTGATGATTAGATATCATTTAGTTGTTACACACTTGATAAGGAAATCAATTCATAACCAGATAATGTCATTATACACTTGCTTACTGTGGCTCTTAGCCATGGCAGATATTTTTTATAACTCCTTGCTTCTAGTCTATTACCTTAACTGGAACTGTACTGGCTTTTGTGTATTTTTTTTTTCAAAATACAAATTTTGGGGACAGGATTGTATACAAAATTCCATTAATATCATTATGAAATTAAACTGAAGCATTATTGCCATTAGCTAGCAATCACCACCAGCAGAAATCACCACCAATTTAGAGGATTAAAAAATAAAGTTGTTTTCTACAAATGTATTAAAATGGCAAAACATGTCTTCCTGGGAAGACTGTTCGACTGACAGAGTGTCCTGCCCTCAAAAGAATCATTCCTCTGATATCTCCAGACATCTTTCAGGAGATTAAAGCTGTCAAACAAACCCTGAACCTAGGTCATGTGATTGTTGAAGACCAAAATCAACACCTGAATTGAACATTGGTAATCTAAAACTATGGCCATGAGGTTAACTGTGTTTATTGTCAGGAAAAGGATGGTTAAAACATTTATGACTAAATGAAAATACAGGGTTACCTCTGTCAGAATCTTCCCAACATCACTCATCATTGGCCATGCTGGCTATGGATTTGGAGAATTTTAATTCAATAACTTCTCAGATGTTATTGGTTCCCAGTTCTGGTCTCTAAAAGGAATATTCAGAAAAGGGTGTTTCTTTGTAATTGAGGACTTGAAGCACATCTTAAAATGTATAGGGCCTTTCATTGATTATGCAGCATAAAAGGTATATATGTATTTGAACTAATTCATAAATGCCAGTTGATTTTGCAGCGAGTAATGATTATGACAAACTAAAGATCCTTAGCACGACCCCCATGGTTGCCTCCTCTATATTACTTCCTAAGATTTGGTGAGAGGCCTACAATCTCTTGCAAGACATGAGCTACTGTAGATCTGGATAGGTTCCAAAAAATGAAGCTGATCCAAGTGAAGTCACAAAAGCAAAGTTATATTCATTGTTTTAGTTTAGCAGCTTTAGTCTTCCCCGTTCCAAAAGACTCTGGGTAGAAACAAAGTAAGATAAAGTGTGTGTATGTATGGGCGGGGGGAGTTCTCATATTAAACCCCCTCCATCAGCTTGGATCAAAGATACAGTAGAATAAGACCTTTCTAACCTGTTTACCAAAACTAAAGATGGTAAAAGATGTCTGAACCTGCACAGTGATACAATATCATAAAGTAGAGATGGTGGGAAATGGCCTGTCTTGTCTAACACCATGCTTTAGGGCAAGGATAGGGAACTATGGCCAGGTGTGAAAGCCAGCCGGTTCTATCCGGTTTGGGAAAACTGGTAGTGGCGGCTGCGGGAGGCTCTGCCCAGCAACACGGATGTCATGACATTGCTTTTTTGCGACATTTTAAGCCTCTGCACATGCGCAGAAGGCTTTGTGCATGTGTAGATGACAGCGCACACAAGCAGACCAAGTGAGCCCTTGGTGCGCACACATTGGCAAACCAGTAGGGAAGGTAAGTAAATTTCATGACTATGGTCCTTTTATGTCATGGACATCAGCTCCCAGAATTCTGGGAATTGAAGTCCACAAGCCATAAAGGGGCCATTGCAGGGGTGAAATGCTCCCGGTTCAGACCGGATCGCCTGATCCGGTAGCGATGGATGCGGGTAGCTCAGAGAACCAGTAGCAAAAATCCCTGCCTCTCCCCATACCCAGATGAGCCGCACAATCATCAGAGGCTTTTTTTTTAACTTTTAAAAGCATTTTTTCTACAACCTCTTTGGCCAAAAAAATGCTTTTAAAAGTAAAAAAAAAATTAGCCTCTGATGATCGTGCAGCTCAGCTGGGATCCTCAAAGGCTTTTAAAAGCATTTTTCCTACAACCTCTTCAGAAAGAAAAAAATGCTTTTAAAAGCCTCTGAGGATCCCATCTGATTTGCCTGATCGGCAGAGGCTTTTTTTCTTTTAAATGCCTCTGACGATCCAAGCTGAGTTGCCTGATCGGCAGAGGCCTTTTTTTTAAAAAAAAAAAAGCTGATCAGGCAACTCAGCTTGGATCGTCAGAGGCATTTAAAAGAAAAAAAAGCCTCTGCCGATCAGGCAACACAGCTGGGATCGTCAGAGCCTTTTGAAAGCATTTTTTTACAACCTCTTCACGGAAGAGGTTGTAAAAAAATGATTTTAAAAGTTAAAAAAAAATATTGGCCATGCCTACCCAGTCACATTACCCCACCACCACCAAGCCACGCCCACAGAACCAGTAGTAACAAATTTTAGATTTCACTATTGGGCCATTGTTCCCCACCTCAGCTTTGGGGATAGTCAGAAGATCTTTTCATGGTAATAGAAGGGGTTCAAAGATAATAACCAAGATTTTGAATTGGCTTAAAATAAATGAATTAGGTTTTATTCTACTTTGGGAGAATTGACCCACTGAAGTAACCACTAAATTTTATACCAGCCCTGGCTTCCTGATCATCTCCAAAACTAGTTTTGAAACAGCACTCCACAGTAGTCCAATCCATGGTTCTCAAACTTTTCAGTCTGGACTAATTCCAACCCCATGCACTCTTAACCAGCCATCATTTGGGCAGGATTCATCTCATTACAAGACTCTCGCATGCAATAATGACTAGCCATCATTCACAGCCCTGTCACTGCAGTTGGTACAGGATCTGAAATACAGTTGGAAATTTCAGACAGGGCTACATCTCCTGTATGACCAGCCAAGACAGTGCATTTGTCTGTCAGATCATGAATAGATATAATTCTTTTGTGGACCAATTTGGCATTTACTAAGAGCAGCTGGGTGCCAAGGTACCTCATAATCCACACCAGAGCCTAGGTTAGGGGCAACTGACTTAAGACAAATGGGCTTGCAATTTCTCTGTTCTCCTGGCCTATCTCCCCTATACCACCTTCAGCTTCTGTTTGAGTCCTACCTCCTCACCTCCATAAGACAATTTGACCTTCCATCCCTTCGTGTCATTCTCTGGCCTTGCCTATTTTATGTCCCATATATAATAGATTCTGCTGCTGAGTGCAAAAAATTATGAGCCTAGGCTGGTACGGATGTTCAGATGAACAATCCTAGTACTAATGATAGCTTGAAATGGAATATTTACCCACAATACACCTTCAAAAGGTTTGTCACCTGAAACAGAGCAGAAAATGTCCCTCCAAATATCAGTGGCAGCCAAGGAAGTCTGAAACCTGAACAATAGTAACTAACAGCTTGATAGAGCTAGGGATTAGGATTGAAAATCTATTGACCAATTCAGATTCTTGGCTGTGCTTTGCTATTTTGGGAAATTGTATTTCTTCTCTCATGCCTACATTCCTTTCTTGTCATTTGTTCTCATTACTTCATAACAGTTTCTGCTCATGAAGTGGACGCTGCTCATTTATTTTGCAGAAAGCATATGAAAATTTAATTGGTAAAATAAAATTCAGTGTGCATTTATTTGATCAGTTTGGCACACACACATGTCCACATTTACACATATAATTTGTGAGTTGGGAATAAATGTGGAAGAGAGGATATACCACGTGGAAAAGACTTTACAGTTATTTTAATAGTAAAAAAAACCCACAAGGAAACTGAATTTATTTTAAGTGGCAAATATGTAGCATCCCACTTTTTTTCTTTTTGAACAAACAATTTCAAAGCTGGGGGAGGGGGGGCATGGTAGGGAAAGCAGATCAATATTGTGAGGCTATAAATGGTATATTTAATTCCAGGAGATTATAATTTTCTGATACTAAAGGCTTTTCTTTCCCAGTTCTGAAATCACTCGAAAGGCTCTGAGAATTGGCAAATACTTCATTCTGATGGAGAGACAGAGCATTCACACAGGGAAGGTAGAAAACCTATTACTACTTAGTCTGGAGTAAAATAATGAAAAGCTCTTTAATAACTTCAGACAGCAACTACCAATACTACTTGAGAGGAGGCATTTATTACATGTTGTGAAAAGTTTTGCTTCACATTTTGGTCAAGTGTTAAAAGTTGTGGTTTGTTACCTCATTTTAAAAATCCTGAACAGACACAAAATGTTAACTTACCAGGATGGGGATTAAGGGAGGGCAATTTGTCAGTGAACCAGAAATCAGTACAGGGGTTGTGGTTCATGCTGATAAGAGCATGGAGGAAATTCCCTCCTATTGCTAGAAAAACTGGAAAGCGGAAACTTGAAGTAAGACTGTTTGGGCTGATAAGAGACAAAATTACCTTCAATTAAGAGAGTTTTCTCCCCCCTTTGCTGCCTCCTTTCGATTTACAGTGTGAGAAAAAATATACTTATACAACTTCTTATGTTCGCAATTAGCTATTCCTGAAATGTTTATTTTATGAAGATTAGTTATAATAATGGGCTTCTAAGATTAATAAATACTGCTAAAAAACGTGACTGAATGTGAAAAATGATACACCTAAAAAGCAAATTAGATATCATTCTTTTCCTCTCACCCAGCCTCAATTTTCTTACCACCCCTCCAAGATCTTGCTGCACAATTTGGGAGATAATGTCGATAAATTGACACTGCAACAAAAATGCTACACTTAAATCAAGCCATTGCAATGTGTTCAAAGATTTAAAGAAACTGGTTGATATTTTATCAGCCGCATTCCAGCCAGCATTAGATACTTTAAAGTCCTATTCATTTTATCCTAGTATGAATGGACAACCTATGGCCTCCTTAATATTACTGATCTTCTGACTGGACAAGTCTGAATGTTGACTCTGTAGACTTGAACTGATAGGAGTTAAGAATTGAGATGTTGAATATTATCTGGATGTCCACAACTATTCGTACCTATTGAGAGGTATGCATGTACTGAAGTCAATGGTTGTTAGAAGTTTTCTGCTTTGATCAGATGTTATGAAATAGGAAGCAAGACTTAAAAGGACAAAAGGAGGGCCACCTCAGTTACATTATGCTTTGATTGAAATTGTTCTGTTCTCCTCCCAAGACCAAAAGAAACTATAATGCTTGTAGGCAAATCAGCATAGATGTTCATAACCACTTTGATCTAGGCATGTAAAATAATTATTTATGGATTTTTTCCTCATTATCTCATACACTCTACCTGGCCTTCCAGGTTTTGCTTCTTCTCTGAACCGAGGGGTAAGAAGCTAAGTTTTTCATGAATTGTTTTAAAGTGTAACAAATACAAGAAATAAAGCCTAGCCCCTTCATGGATTACTGCCTTGTCGTAGCGAAGGGATTTGCGTAGCTCAATGAAGCTATGAGCTATGCCATGCAGGGCCACCCAAGAAGGACAGGTCATAGCAGAGAGCTCTGACAAAACGTGATCCACTGGAGAAGGAAATGGCAACCCACTCCAGTACTCTTGCCATGAAAATCCCATGGACAGTACCAAAAGGTAAAAAGATATGATGCTAGAAGATGAGCCCCTCAGGTCGGAAGGTGTCCAATATGCTATTGGGGAAGAGCAAAGGGCTAATACTAGTAGCACCAGTAAGAGTGAAGCGATTGGGCCAAAGCCGAAAGGACACTCAGCTGTGGATGTATCTGGTGGTGAAAGGAGGTGTGAGCTTAAATGGACTCCAGAGGAGAGTAGAGGACAGGAAAGCCTGGAGAAGCATTTGGAAAGCAGGAGTATTATAATATAGAATTCTTTCCTATATCAATGGTCAATTTCGGAAGGAAATATAGGGAAAATTTTGATAGTCCATGGCAGCTGTGCTACATAATTCTTAAGGAGTTTATTTTATCATGTAGGTGTGACAGTATTTAAGGGCATTTGGGGAGAGGGTGAAGGAATATTATCAATATGTGAAAAATAACTCATAATATAAATTGGGCAACTTTTGAATCAGCTGGACAATATTTTGTATTAAATCTGGATTCAGTTTCAGGGCAAACAGAGATGCTGGATGTGAATGGTATGTTTAACTATGGTTATCCACCATTCCAAGAGAAATGCACTAATTTGAAACAATCAAGGTACAAAATTCATATTTTAATAATGTATTATATGTGGGCTATATTAGAAAAACAAGGGATGTGATGATTCAATAGCTAAGATGCTGAGCATGTTGATTGAAAGGTTGGCAGGTCAGCGGTTCGAATCCCTAGCGCCACTTAACAGGGTGAGCTCCCATTACTTGTCCCAGCTTCTGCCAACCTAGCAGTTCGAAAGCACGTAAAAAATGCAAATAGAAAAATAGGGACCACCTTTGGTGGGAAGGTAACAATGTTCCATGCCCCTTTAGCATTTAGTCATGCTGGCCACATGACCACGGAGATGTCTTCAGACAGTGCTGGCTCTTTGGCTTTGAAACGGAGATGAGCACTGCCCCCTATAGTTGGAAATGACTAGCACATATGTATGAGGGGAACCTTTACCTTTATATTAGAAAATGATTAGAAACCTCATTTAATACAAACAGCCCTAATTCACAGTATTAGTTTTAATCCCTGAAATCCTATGTGATGGA
Organism: Pituophis catenifer annectens; assembly: GCF_029215685.1. Taxonomy (NCBI): domain Eukaryota; kingdom Metazoa; phylum Chordata; class Lepidosauria; order Squamata; family Colubridae; genus Pituophis; species Pituophis catenifer. The sequence continues at coordinate 29,125,782 of NW_027256884.1, read as the reverse complement.
GCAAAGTTCATCCTTTTCACATTTACTTAATTTATCCTAAGGTTATATGTTGGTTCCTCATCAAACAATAAGACTGTAAGAGAGAGACCATTTTCTAAAGAGAGCTAAAAGATCATATGATCTTTCTGATATCAAGAGAAGACTTCTAGATCATCGCGTTTTATTTTTTATTTTTACCCATCAGCATGTGGGGAATAAAACCACTGGAAAATGGTGTATGATAGCAAACCTACAGCAATCTCTATTTAGTCCATATGCAAATTGATTGAAAGATACCATTATGAAAAAAAAAAGTTTTCAGGAGGAAAATCTCTACTGTTTCTGTAGACTTGTGGAAATCCATCTGCTCAACTGAGCAAACCATGTCATTCAGTCTTTTAAAAAAAACCCCTTCAACATATGTTAGAGCATATTCTATGCATTTCTGTTGACAATTTAAAAATTTCTAGCAATATACGCAACACACACACACACACACACACACACACACACACAGTGTGTATATATGTTTGTGTGTATGGATGGATAGATAGCTAGATAAGATGATAGACAGAGATAGATAGATAGATAGGCAGACAGATAGACAGACAGACAGACAGACATGAGAGAGAGAGGGAGGATAGATAGATAGATAGTTAGATAGCTAGCTAGATGATAGCTAGCTAGCTAGCTAGCTAGACAGACAGACAGACAGACAGACAGACAGACAGACAGACAGATAGACAGACAGACAGACAGACGAGAGAGACGGGGGGGGGGGAAACAGTTCTCCATAGTTTGATACTGAAAGGATATTAATACCTCTCTATGTCACATATGCATAACCCTAACCCTAACCCCACACACACACAGAGGGAGGAGGAGAGGGAGGGGAGAGAGAGCTACATGTATGGTTTCAGTTAATTCTAAATGAAAAGAACAACAAAGGATCTTCTGGTGCTTGAGATAAAGCGACTAGAAAGAGCATGCATATATATTTGGATCATCTATCCTATTCATGTTCATTAGTCTAGTAATTATGGTGTGCTTTTTGCTTTTCCATTATCTTGAGATCTCACCTTGTTCAGTGCAGGCAAGATTTGTGCATGGTCATTAAGCAGCAAACGAAGGAGCAGCTGATGTTAAATGCAGAGTTCAAAGCCAGAGAATCCATCAGAGAGAGAGAGAGAGAGAGAGAGAGAGAGAGAGAGAGAGAGAGAGAGAGAGAGAGAGAGAGAGAGAGAGAGAGAGAGAGAGAGAGAGAGAGAGATGGGTGAAAGGATGCAGCTTGGAAGCAGTGGAGAAGTGTGGAGAAAGGCTGTAGACAGATAATCAAAAACAGGGATGGGAAGAATGAATAAAGGTGTGTTAACCCTTAGACTAAGCTTTATAGATGACTGTGTGGCTACAGGGAAACACTCTTGATCCTTCATAGGCAAGAAAGATTCTAATCAACAAGAGAAGGTTCCCTTAAATTTCAGCTCCCTGTCCTCAATGGATTTTGTGCTCTACAAGTGCCACAAGCCAAAGAACTGACGGCTGCTACATTGTTTTCATTTTTTTTTTTTTTACATCTGCCATTAGTGCTAAATATCTAATTACAGATTTTAGGTGAATATTTTTGTGTATTTTTAACCACTCAGTATTTATATAAAATCCTATGCTTGTCTTCTTAAAAGCCAGTCTTGTTGTGTTCTGGTCCTCTTATTCTAAGGTAGAAATCTAAAAAGAAGCCTGTTGCAGAGACCTTTTCAAGGAAAATAATGCTACCTGTTGAAAGGAAACCTGTCAAGGAATAAGCGGGCAGGTAACTCCGAGCTGAAGTGGCGCAGTGGTTAGAGTGCAGTACTGCAGCTACTTCAGCTGACTGCTAGTTCAGCAGATCAGCGGATCAAATCTTACTGGCTCAAGGTTGACTCAGCCTTCCATCCTTCCGAGGTGGGTAAAATGAGGATCCAGATTGTTGGGGGCAATATGCTATTTAATATACTGTCTTTGGTGTAAACCGCCCAGAGTCCTCAGAGAGTGGGCGGCATAGAAATATGAATAATAAAATAAACAAATAAATAAATAAACTCAGATGTTCACCTTCATCTATTTCAAAATGTATTTCAGATCAAAACTTTTCGTGAAAAGATGTGCACTTCTGGAAATCTTATGGGCAAAGAATGCATGCGCAATAGATACTGCCATCTAGGAAAGTTCTATATACAAAGATGCATACAGATAGTCCTAGACTTATGACCACAATTGAGCCCAAAATTTCTGTTAAATGAATTTTGCTCTATTTAGGACCTTTCTTATCACCGTTGTTAAGTGAATCATTGCAGTCGTTAAGTTAGTAGCACAGTTGTTAAGTGAATCTGGCTTTCCCATTGACTTTGCTTGTGAGAAGGTTGCAAAAGGAAATCACATGAGCCCAGAACATTGCAACTGTCATAAATACGAGCCAGTTGCCGAGTGTCAAAATTTTGATCACATGAGGATACTACAACTGTTATAAGTGTGAAAAATGCTTATAAGTCCCTTTTTTAGTTGTAATTTCACACAGTCACTAAATGAAAGGTTTTAAGCTGAGGACTAGGTAAAGGTAAAGGTTCCCCTCGCACATATGTGCTAGTCGTTCCCAACTCTAGGGGGCGGTGCTCATCTCTGTTCAAAGCCGAAGAAGAAGTCTTTCTTTCTCTCCCCCAAACTCTGCCTCTGCCGCAGCCAGGGCAGCAGCCGTTCTGGGAGTGTGCTTCCCACTCTGGAGGGACAGTGGGCTGAAGCCTCCAGCAGGGGGGAAGGAGAAGCCTCAGGCCACCATCACCACAGAATGGGAAGCACACTCCCAGAGCGGCTGCTGCCCTGGCTGTGGCAGAGGCAGAGTTTGGGGGAGAGAAAGAAAGACTTCTGCTGCATGCAAAGAAAGCAGCAGAAGCAGCAGAATTCTTTCTTTCTCTCCCCCAAACTCTGCCTCTGCGGCTTTCAAACCCCAGCCAGGGCAGCGACCACTCTGGGAGTGTCCGAAAACATCTCCATGGTCATATGGCCAGCATGACTAAATGCCAAAGGCGCACGGAAAGCTGTTACCTTCCCACCAAAAGTGGTCCTTATTTTTCTACTTGCATTTTTTATGTGCTTTTGAACTGCTAGGTTGGCAGAAGCTGGAACAAGTAATGGGAGCTCACTCCTTTATGCGGCACTAGGGATTCGAAGCTCAGCGTCTTAGCCACTGAGCCACCCCACCCCCCAAGCTGAGGACTACGTGTATTCAATAAAAGTTTGGTCTAGTGGTTAAGACTCCATACTATAAATTGGGAGACTGTGAGTTCTAGTCCCATTTTAGGCATGGAAGCTGGTTGGGTGACTTTGATCCAGTCATACTCTCTAAGCTCACGGGTTTTTTGTTGTTGGAAAATAGAAAGAGGAAGGAGTATATACAAAGGTGTCCATGTTAGAGAAAGTGGCATACCATTACAAATGCGTGAAAGTTGTTTTGCACTGTCGTCTTCACCATCTTTATCCTAATTTAATTATTGCTTCTTATATGCCACTTCAATCCAGAGATTCTTAAGCCAACATCCCTAGGGAGGGAGTAAAAAAGTCAAGATGGTGACCACAAAGACACTGACTCCTTCCAATCTTTTTGTGTGCATAACAACTGCACGACTGTGGTTCCCCTCTTGACTTTTGTGACACCCCCCTCTCCACAACATGCATTTCTGCTTTGAGTTATTTACAATAATGAAATACAAAGTAGAGAATGGTGGTAGGGCAGAGAAACCTAGTAAGTAGATCTGCATAATGAAAGCTATGAACAAAAGGCCCTTGGCCTGCCATCTCTCTGCTGGCATGGAACTGTACACGTAAGTTGAGCAGCATTTTGAAGCAGCAAGTAAAAGCTTTTGGTTTGCACAGAAAGATTACTCTTGCTTTGCCATGGAAACAAGCAGGCTTAATGAAAACGAACTTGGCTGATTTCCACCATGAGCTAAAATTATTCTATAAATAGGATTTATTCTTTGCATCAGCTGGCTAGTGTGCTCCAAATTATTTGTGAAAGTGTTTGTGGCAAAGAAGACAAAGGAGGAAAAAAAATAAACTCCGAGGAATGGGTTCATGTTTTTTCAACTATTTAAAATGTTGAATATACACTATGGTTCAGATTCCATGGCTGGGCTGCCATTGATTCTATGTGCGTCTATTTTACTTTATTTCATTGACTAAGAATAGGCAGAAATCTCAACCAAAACTCAAACCTAGTGTCACTTATCCCAGAGTGGATGACCTGGATATTGCTTGCGAGGCCAAACCCTTAAAAATTTCCCTTCCCTTTATACAGGTACTGAAAATGGATGGTGGCAGGAAGTATCTCAACTTGGTAACTTTAACAGACTAATAGAACTACAGAGTTGGAAGGGATTTTGAAGGTCTTCTAGTCCAACCCCCTGCTGAAGCCCCCCTATACCAGGGGTCGGCAACCTTAAACACTCAAAGAGCCATTTGGACCCGTTTCCCACAGAAAAGAAAACACCAGGAGCCACAAAACACTTCTGACATCTAAAATGAAGATTGCACTGCATATATCGCTTTTTATCTTTATGTTATGTATAAAAAAAAATTGCATGCCAGAGGATGTTGCATGTTGGTGGTTGTGACACATATTTTGAGTGACAAGGAGCCACAGCAGAGGGATGAAAGAGCCATTTAAAACAAATGGTTGTTCAATCTCTTCTTAATAATCTCCAGTGGGTTGCCTCCACAACATCTTCATGGCATTCATGGCTTAGGCCCAGGATATCTGTCGGACCACCTGCAACCAGCATTGACTTCCCATCGCCCAGTGTGTTCCCACAGAGAGGGCGTACTCAGGATGCCGTTGGCTAGACAATGTCGGCTGGCGACCCCCAGGGGTAGAGCCTTCTCTGTGGCCATGCCCACCCTTTGGAATCAACTTCCCGTGAGTCTTTGGCTGGCCCCCACCTTTTGTACCTTCCACCGTGAGCTTAAGATCTGGCTGTTTAAACGCCCTAGCCAGACTGATGGGGTCTACTGCTTTAAATTGGTTTTTAGTCTGTTTTAGTCTGTTTTAATTTGTATTTATTGGAATTGTTTCATTTGATGTAAGCCATCCTGAGTCCTTCAGAGAGAGGGCGGCATATAAATCCAATAAATCATCATCATCATCATCATCATCATCAATCATCATCATCATCATCATCATCTGGAGGCAACCCATTCCACTGATTCTAACTGTCAGGAAATTTCTTCTTACTTCTAGGATGGTTCTCTCCTTTCCATCCATTCTTTCTTGTCCTGCCTTCAGGTGCTTTGGAGAATAGCTTGACTCCCTTTTCTTTGTGGCAGCCCCTCAAATATTGGTGCCCTGCTATCATGTCAGCCTAGTCCTTCTTTTCATTAAACTAGACATACCCAATTGCTGAAACATTTTTCATATGTTTTAGCCTCTGGTCTCCTAATCATCTTTATTGCTCTTCTCTGCACTCTTTCTAGAGTCTCAACATTTATTTTACATCATGGCAAGCAAAACTCAATGCAATATTTGAAATGTGGCCTTAACAAAGCATTACAAATTGGTGATTTATAAGATCACTTCACATGATCTTGATTCTACCCCTGTGTTAATGCAGCCAAGGCTGCATTACTTTAAGAGAGATAGACTTCAACTCCCAGAATTCTCCAGCCAGCCAGAAACACTGGCATAGAGTAATGGAAGATCCTTCCTTCCCTTTCTGCAAATCAGAATTTTTAGCTGGATAGGATGACCAGTTCAGCCTTTATCTCTAACCATATTCTCAGGAATTGTTTGTGAGCTCAGAGACAAGGAGGCATGTGAGTCAAAGCCTTGCCTTGGTCAAGGAGATATTGTGCAGAAATCACTGGCTGTTTATCGCAACACATACCAGGTGCTCTTCTCAATCCCATGTGCTTGAGCTTCTTTCACCAGTGGTATCTGAGGTGCTGGAACAAGCATTCCATTGGTATGCTGTAGTTTCTCAAGCTGTAATTGAAGGGCTCCTGGGGCATGTTTCTTGCAACTGGATTTCAGCTTTATGGCAGTAACTGGAGATTCCTTCTGTAGGTATTTGAGGTGGTGCATATCTCTGAAGATCCATGCTTAAGATAGCAGAAACGCGCTGATGCTGCAAAATAGCACGGAATAGATAGGAGTTCAGAAGATGAAGGGTGGAGTAGAAAAATGAAAGCAATCAGATGCCCAGTGCATATTAACTTAGCTTTGAAATGGTCTATTTGACAGACCTGTTGTCTTTATTGTAGTGGTTTAGCCTATTCTTGTTGGCTTGAAAAACACCAGAGAATTTTATTATTCTTCAAAATACAAAAGTGGGCTCAGATAATTTCTTTAGAATAGAATAATATTTTACAATATTGTTGTATTTTAAGGATCCTTGGATATTCTGCCATAATAAGCAATTTAAAAAATTCAGGAAGCATCTGGAACATCTAGTAAGAGAAGGGATGCAATTCAGTAGTAGAGCACCTGCAGCTTTTAAATTTTATCATTAGCATTTCAGCTAAGGCTGTTTTAAATTCTGGGAGCCTTGCTGGTTTATATGAATGGGTATATGTATTTTATGTAGTGTGGATAGGTAAAGAGCATTTTCTTATGTTCATAGTGCCCCAAAGTCTCATCATCGTATTCTGATACTGGTATTGAATCCACAATGTGTATTATGTTAACAAAGCAGGCAGGCATCAGATGCTGCAAACACACTGAGGAGATGGTGGGACTGGTCTGTAAAGGGCTCCTATTGGGAAAACACCTGTGTGTGTGGGGGTGGGGGGTGAGAAGCCACCCTGCAGGTTAATTTGACTCATAATGATTCTTGAGATAGAGTCAGGGAAACGTGCCTTCCCCACCAGTAGCAGCTTTCCCAGAATTGGTTCTTTAAATCATTCCATATATGGACTGATAGAAAAGACATCTGGATTAGTTGCAAAGCAGTTTGTTTAAAAGGCTACTTCTAAAAATGCTGCTGCTGCTGCTGCTGGCAGAACCCCACTCACTATGGGCAAACATCTTCTGAGACAATACTATTATATTCTGTCAATGGTTTTTGCTGGGGGGGGGAGGAGGAGGAGGAGGAGGAGGAGGAGGAGGAGGAGGAGGAGGAGGAGGAAGAAGAAGAAGAGGAGGAGGAGGAGGAGGAGGAGGGGAGGAGAGGAGGAGGGGGGAGGAGGAGGAGGAGGAGGAGGAGGAGGAAGAGGAGGAGGAAGAGGAAGACGAAGACGAAGACGAAGACGAAGACGAAGACGAAGACGAAGACGAAGACAAAGACGAAGACAAAGACAAAGACCCCTTCAGGTGGTAGAGGAGACAATAGATTGAACATTCAGTTTAGGCAACCACAGCCACAATATTTTTTTGAGTTTTTGCAATTACAAGGAATGTCATGATTTTTTAATGCTGAATTTTGAGATGCTCCTATAACCTGTAGTACATTCATTTCTTCCCTTGGTTACTTTTCATACAGTTCTACATAGAAGGATTCATGGGGAACTGAATTCAAATGTAGCTTAACTTTTTTGGCATTAAGAGATTACTAGTTGAGATTTTTGTACCTTCACTTTTAGCATCCATGTTTAGACTTTACAAATTCATAACATGAATCTGTCTTAAGCCATCAACTTCACAACGGCGCAGGCTGAAGTTGAAAATTCCAGAGAAGGCCATATGTATATCAAAGTGGTCCTTAAAATATAAGAAAAAATACCTGGCAAAGGATGTTTTTTCTGTCAGAAATGCTCTAGAAATGAATGCTAGGTTGGCAGGTAAGGCTATGAAACTGGGGGAGGAGGAGGGACAGAAAAAAAAGGATTTTTAGAAATGCAGGTTCTAGCCAAAACATTTAACTTATTAGCTATTTTATTATTTTTTCATCTTAATTTCCCAATAATGTGGGTATAAATTTGCCAATGCATACAGTATATAATGAGAATTTGAATAAGCCATGAGATAGATTCAATGCTTAAACATATCCAGGTATGATTTTTATATGAGACACTGTGATATCCTCTGATTGTCATTCTGATGTATGGACTTGGGCCAGAAGAAAAAAAAAAAGCTTTTTTTACCCCCAGAAGCAGGGCGTGCATGATCTTAAAAATGTATCCAAATGGATATTTAAATCCCAGACCTTCTGGTTAAATTCTGCTAAGGACTTATCAGGGTTTTAGGATAAGTAAGGTTGGTATATCAGATCTCAATAAATTTATCCCAGTGTATCAGATCTCGGTAAATTTATCTTCTCTTCAGAAGGGATTCAAATCTATTCAGGGTAAGATAAACCAAGAAAGTACCCCATCGGATTTGCTTTTCCCAAGACCTTGCCTAGATCATACCATGTTTCCCCAAAAATAAGACCTTGTCTTATATTTTTTTGAACCCTGAAATAAGCGCTTAGCCTTATTACCATACACTCAAAAGCCCAATTGGGCTTATTATCAGGGGATGTCTTATTTTATTTATTTATTAGTTCGATTTATATGCCGCCCTTTTTGAGGGAAACGGTAGAAGAGGTGCAATTCAATTGTAATCATGTAACAGCATTCTAAGTCAAATGAGGTGTGTATGCTATAGCTTTTAGAAATTTACAGAATAAAGAATAACAGAGTTGGAAGGCACCTCAAGCAGGCCATTCCAGACAAATGACTGTTCAATCTTCTTAAAAATCTCTAGCGATGGAGCAGCCACAAGTTCTGGAGGTAAGCCATTCCACTGAGTAATTGTCGTCACTGACATTTCTCTTACTATCATGTTAGACCTAGTCCTGCTCATCTAGACATACCCAGTTGGATAGGGACCTTGCAGGACTTCTGATCGAATCCCCTGCTCAAGCAGGAAACCCTATATTGGGTGTTGGCAACTCGTGGCTCCGGACCTTCATGCGGCTCTTTCGTCCCCCTGCTGTGGCTCCCTGTTGGCTAAATCCACCACTGGCTGGCCCCGCCCCTCGCCCTCCTCTCCCAGTCACTCTTTGTCTGAGAAGGAAAGGGTGACAGCAGTGAATGGAGACTCACTCCATATTCCAGAGTGGGAGAGAATCACTCCTGTACTTGCCTCTTCTTCTGGCCCTTGTTGGTGCTGCACGCACCTTGGTCACTCAGGGAGACACACAACTTTCTCTCCACCTGAGACACTGGCCCAGCCTGGCTGCAGCTGACAGGTTTTGTGGCTCCTGGTGTTTTCTTTTCTGTGGGAAATTGGTCCAAATGGCTCTTTGAGTGCTTAAGGTTGCAGACCCCTTCCCTATACCATTCCAGACAAGTGGCCCTCTAGTCTAGAATTCAATCCTGTCACACTCCTTTCTGTATCTTAAACCAATCAGATATAGAACCAATCTGTCTCCATGTGATGTTTACACAGTGGTGTCCTGATTTTTGTATTTTTGTATAGTGATTGCACCAACTTGATCAGATTTGCTGTTACTTCAAGGTCTTGTAGGGCTCTCTGTGGCTTCTCATAATCAACACAATAATATTGTATATTAAATAATATGTTAATATGTTTATCTATAAGGCTAGATAAAATAATACGTTGAACTAATTCTAGATTTACACTTTATGGATATAATTTTAGTTTCTTCAAATGTCATTTCTTCAAGCACTCTTCTTTTTCTTCTGATTTATTTTATTTTATTTGCACCATTTTCTGGAAGCACACACACACTTCAATCATATTATACAGGTTAAAAGTAATGCTCACCATCCACTTCTGTGTATATCTGATCCAGCATATTTCTATGGGTTTTAATTAAAACCAGAACAGAACCTGGAAATTTATCATGTCATACATCTTCCCTTAAAACAAGACAGAAAGATGGAGAAGACTTTTTCCAGTCCTCTTAATCATATATACGAGAGACAAATGTAATAGTTTCATGTGAAAAAATAGAATCTTAATTTCTCAGCATACACAATGCTTATTCTCACTTAACCAAAAAAGTATTCACAAAATTGAGTCATTTAAATTTATCATAGACAGGAAAGGTAATTTCCTCAAAGTGCAACCAAAGTAAAGAAAAAAGTCATATTTTAACAATCAGTAAGGAATCTTAAGTCAATAAACTTCACACACAGCTAAATGAATCAATTGGCAATGTGTCCAAAAGAGGATATTAAAGATTAAAATGTAAGTTAAAATACATATGAATTAAATCATGCTAAAATATAAGCATGGGCAGAGGAAATAAACAGGTAAAGTAAAAAAACAGAATCACTAGATTAATATTGAGATATAGTTCAAATATTCATTTTCAAACATGAACTCCCTTTGAGAAATATTTAATACCATGATAATAGAATATTGCTTCTGCTATCATCAATCTCTTCTAGTGTCTGATATTTCTCATCTGTAATTTACTGGCTTCAACTGATATATAGAGATCTACTTGCATGTCCCTTTCATATATGAAAAGGAGAAAGCTTCATCAGTATAATTGTATCTAAGGAATGAATAAATTAAGGGATCCTTGCTTCTGAAGGCATTTGGCCTCACAGCTATAAACTTTAAGCATCTAACAGATTAAGCTATTTTCCAAATCCTGCTCCTTAACTAAAATATATTACTTTAAGGGCCCTGTTTGAGGTTCAATTGGAGGAAGGATTAAGAAGAAAATATGCTCTCAAGGCACACTTGACTCTTGGTGACTATCTAGACATATCCACGAAACCTTAGCAAAATTATAGAAGTGGTTTGTCATTTCCCAATCTACCATTCACTCCTGGAATTCACTGGTGGTCTCTCATTCAAGTACTAATCATGGCCAACCACAGTGAGCTTCCAATGGTAAATTGGCTTGGAGTTCCCACCTGCTAATAAAAGAGGACTTAGATTCAGTAACAAGTCTCTGGGTAAGGGCAAGTTATGCGCATTTGGATATCATGATGCAAAGCACATGACTTGCATGTATTGCTGTGGTGGGTTCCCGGTTCTGTCCGGTTCTATAGAACCAGTAGTAAAAGCAGCGGGAGGCTCCACCCAGCCGCCCGGATGCCATAATTGACAATCTGCGCATGCGCAGAAGCATGCATGCACGCATGCTCCCGTTGTGAACCAATAGTAAAGGTAAGTAGAAATCCCCCCCCCTGATTTAATGTCAGGGTATAGGTGTGTTGGGATATTGTAACACATATTTCATCATTTTTTTTGTCATCATGCTTTATACCAGACACCTATACTGCTATGTGTATTTCATTTCTTTGCTAGTTGTTTTGTTCAACAGAATACATTCTCAACTCAGTTCTTTATTGTAGTAATTAATCAGAACAGCTAATCAACTGTAATAAATTAGGATAAAATATAATTGTTTGTGTAGTTTAAAAGGATGTAAATAACTTTGTCATGCACTAAAGGAATTTGATTCTGCCTAAGCAGGACTTGTTTCTTTCAAGCTAAGCACAGCTTTATTGTGTACTATACTTGGACATCTTCAATGAGAGGAATTGTTTGAGTAGATAAAAAGCACATTTGAACCAGCTCATTTGCCAAACGCCTTTAAAGCTCTACTTTGTGAGTTCCAGAAGCCTGCCAGAAGTTCCAGGTGCTACAATTTGCATAACACTTTGCAAAAGCTAAATCAGATGCTTCCTGGAGTTTTGAAGGCCTGTTTGGTCCCCAAACTCAGCTGTCACTAATAAATATTGAACTTTTAAAAGATAAAAGCATCAGCTTTTTTGGAATGTTTCCACAAAAAACCATGAAATCAAACAAAAGTTTTGCTTGAAATTTGCCTAAGAATGTCCTGGAATGTGGCCAAGAATGGTTGAAAGGACGGAGAACTATTGGCCTTTTTTTCTGCAAATCTGGCACCATGTTCAGTTTTTCATTGCAGGGATTGGAGAAGACCCAAATGATTTACAGTTTGTCCTGTTGTGCAGGCTAATCCACCTTCCATTATGGGAAGTGAGGAAAAGTACCCTGAGAATTGGCACTGGTTTAATTTAGACACTATGTATACACATAGTGTATACACATACACATACATACACACACACACACATAAAATATTCAATTTATGACAGCATAATTTAACATGTCACGTTTACTGCGGCACATGCTTTCTAAAAAAAACATGTTGTGGGATCTGAATCAAAACACAGTGCACACTCGTGTGTCATTTCTTAACACTAAGGTTTAGTAATACACATCTAATGCATGTAGTTATTTACTCCATCGTATTTCTAATGTGACTTTGATAGGAATGACACTTGACCCACCAGTATCATTTTCAGAGGCAGATAAGTCATCCACATGAGTCAGTGACAGTAGAACTTCAGAACATAATTCATCATTGTGTATATTTTCATAAATGTGTATATGGCTTCTACTTTTGTTTTGATTTGTTTTGTCATAGGGAGGTTTTTGTGGTCATGTCACCTATTTGTTGCATTAGATACACATACTCCAAGTTTATCCTGAGGTGCCAATTAAGATGCTGACTTTCATTTGACAGAGTTGAACGACCACACCTTCACATATTGTATGAACTTGCCAGTTCTTTAAATGTTGCACCCCTGTTCTTGTATCGTTGCCTTCAGAAGCTGGCTTTGGAGTGACATACAAGTAGAATATTATAATGTAATTTTATGATAACCAGAGCTCTCTATCCCACAAACTGAGGTCATCTTCTTTATTTGCTTTCTGTTGTAAAGCAAACATTTCTTTCTTTCTGAAAGAGCCCATTCGTCTATTTTTAGTTTGTGAAATATTGCCCTATATGTAAATTAGGTTATTTTCGTGCTTTAAAACATAGGTACTGAATATAGTCCTGAACTTTCAGAGAGTAAAAGAAGAGGATGCATTTGTCAGAAAAATAAAAATGTTTATGGCTCAGTCATATCCCATATTCATACTCTTTTCTCAGCACAAGGCAACAAAATCTGACCAGGCTGATGACATCTTTCAACAAGAAAATTGGGATTTGTTATATCAATATATGTAAAAGAATTGAATTAAGAGATATATGTATGGGGGAGGAGGAAATGGATAGATTATGAGTTGAAATTGCTAAATTAGGATTTATTATATAGTTTTACAGCTGAAAGTTGCTTTGAATGTTGCTTTGAAATGTATAGTATAAGGGGGATATAATGATATTGTTAGAAGGATAGATTATGAGTTGAATAGATGAAATTGCTAAATTAGAATTTATTATATAATTTTACAGTTGAATGTTGTTTCTGAAATGTATAGTATAAGGGGGATATAATAATATTGTTAGAAAGAAAGGGTGGGGGGTGGTACAAAAGGATGGTAAAGTATTATATAATCTGTTATTAATTTGGGTTTTATTTTGGAGAAGCCACAGGGTGAGGGGGGGTTAGGGTGGGGGGGGGAAAGGGGGAAAAATTTGTATTTGAAAAACTTTTTCAATAAAAAAAAAATTGGGATTTGGAAACAATGATAATAGCTAGATGAAGAACTCATGAATCATAAGAAGAACACAAGTTGAAACTTTGCCATCTCTAATTTGAACTATCTACTCAAAAACTTGAGCATTGTTGCCTGTCAGAGTAGAAAAGACTAACTAATCTGACAGTTAGCTTTTTATTTATTGGTTTGCTTTTATAGTGCACATCCTAGGCTCCAAAACAAGGTTTTCCCAGGTTTACCTATAGACTGACGTACGATGTCAACTGGCAGAAGGAAGATATATAATTTCCTGAGCTCCCAAATCCTTTACATGATTGAAGGCTAGTCAATGACTATTTGTAAAGAAATACAGTCACTGATCCTACATTCATTTATTTTATTTTATTTTATTTTTCACCAAGAAGATTTTATTGGACCAGAGTAGACAGAACTTGTGAGAAAATTGCTTCTGAGCTGCTGCAGGAGAATGTGATAGAAATGCATCAAGAACTCTGTTTTCTGGGAATAAAGCTCTTTTATCACACTTTCCTCTTAATTTTTTTCTCACAGTGAGCATAGTCTTGACAACTGGAACTGAACTCTGTAATTACTGTAGGAGGTTTATTTTCAAAACTTATTACGGCTATTAAAGGCCAGTTCTAAAAGTTGCTAATTACATTGCTCAATAATTTTGCTACTCTTCTGTGCCATTGTTGACTTGGAAGATACAAGAAAGGCACAAAGACAATAATGCTTTTCACCTCCCTTTAATTAAAACTTCTTCCTCTTTCTTGCTAATTTTCTTGGGAACAAGAAAGAGCAAATAAATTGAAGTGCTTTTTTTAGTTTGATTTGGTTCTTTGCTTTCCCTCGGTACAATGTGGTGCTGTTGTCCTCATCTATGCATAAAAAGAATCAAACATTTAATTGGCCAGAGATATTGCTAGAAATAGTAGTTAGATGCATTAGTTGCTCTGCGAGTGGCCCAGTTTCAGGTTTTGTTGGGGAAATAAAGAATTACATCAGTTTTCATGTCATTAAAGTGGCTTTTATAAGTGGCAAAACAAGCATTCACTTCTATTTAATTCTACTTAGAACCTTCCAAATCCTATGATTATATTCACTTCTGAGTCTAATTTTGTCAGGGGTGGTCATCATGCAGAAACTGCCATCTCTTGTTCTTTTTAAATCATAATTGATTATGTGCCATCAAGTTGCCAAATCTTAGCAGCCACAAAGACAGATACTGTATTTTCCATGATGATTGGTCTCTAACCTCATCTTTCAGATCTTTCAATGAATGCCATTGCCACTATAAGAAAATTTAAGTCATGAGGGAGATTTAAAATACTGAATATATTATATTTCCTATATTTCCTTCCACCATTGTTACTAATCCAAGTCAGAAGTGCTTCTAGCAATGGCCTGCATGTGAGAGCTACAGATTGACTACCTTGACAAATCCATGCAGATTTTCCAGCAGTGATATAGACTATCTCCTTCCAAGATGTGTTCCATCCATGTATTATTCAGGGCCCAAATAGAGTTGGCTATGCGGTGCCAACTGCTGAGAAAGAGAAGGATGGCCTTAAATAATACGGTTTGTGCAGCAGAAATGTAAGTAGTACTAAATACTTTTCACATGTGACTGACCCCCCTCCCCCCAAGCAATACTGCTGAGGGCAATCATGCATATTTGTTGTATGATGAAAAATAGGAAACTCATGAAATCTGTATTGTAATAATGTAGTAAGCCAAAAATAGTCTTGATAAAGTTTCAAAATGGTCCCTTATCCAACTTTAATTCAGAACGGAGCTGGAAGGGACCTTGGAGGTCTTCTAGTCCAACCCCCTGCTCAGGCAGGAGATCCTATACAATCTGAGATGAGTGGCTGTCCAGTCTCTTCTTAGAAACCTCCAGATGAAGCACCCACCACTTCTGAAGGCAAGCTGTTCCACTGGTTAACTGTTCTCACTGTTAGGAAGTTTTTACTTAATTCCAGGTTGCTTCTATCCTTGATTAGTTTCCATCTATTGTTTCTTGTCCTGTCTTCAGATGCTTTGGAAAATAAGTTGATTCCTCTTCTTTGTGGCAGCCCCTTAAATACTGGAATACTGCTATCATGTCACCCCAGTCCGTCTTTTCTCTAGACTAGCCATACTCAATTCCTGCAACTATTCTTCAAGGAGAACTTCATGGAGAATAATGGACTCGCTCCAAGAAAGTCATGAATTGAATCACTTTGCCTGTCTCATTCATGGAAGCTCAATTTTCCTATCTCTCCCAAACCTGTGGACAATCCTTACTTGCATAAGTTTGCCCATTCCTGTTCTCAAGAAAGGATTTTGAAAATCTTAAATTAAAAATTATGTAGTAGTAGTAGTAGAAGATTTTTTTTCTAGTAGTAGTAGTAGTAGTAGTAGTAGTAGTAGTTAAAAAGTTTATGTTTCCATTTATTCAAAGCAGTACCTAACCTTTCAGATAGATACTATTAAAATATAGATAGTCCTCGACTTACAAACATATGTTTACAGTTGGTTGTGAACAAACAAATGTTAGGAGTTACAATGGCATTAAAAAAGTAACTTATGACCATTTTTCACATGTACGACCATTGCAGCATCCCCATGGTCACTTGCTTGGTAACTGGCATGTATATATGACAGTTGCAGCAACGTGGGGTGATCACAGCAAAGTCAATAGGCAACCAAATTTATTTAATTCATTTAGCAACCATTTAACTAACTTAACAACTGCAGTAATTCACTTAGTAATTGTGGCAAGAAAGTTTGGGTTCATAAAATGGGGCAAAACTCAATAGCCGCTTGCTTAACAATGGAAATTCTGGGCTCAGTGGTGGTTGTAAATTGAGGACTATCTATAGGTACAAAATGTACCTATATACATTTTGTTATGTTTAAATTCAAGATCTCCAGCTTTTTGAAGCCCCAAACAAATATAGCTATATTGACTTTGATGTTAAATTTGCATGAGCATTTTGTGATCCACTTTTCTCTGATATTTTTCAATGTAATTGTCAGAACGGTATTTATATTTTTGGAGGAAAGCCTAAAATATCTAAAATGGAGAGCCCCTGAAGAACCTTTGCACTCTTACAAATCAGTATATTTATGTTGTTTGATGGATCATGTTGAGATAATAGAACAGAAGAGAGAAAATAAAAAGAAAGATCATCTCTAGAACTGTAAAATATTGTGATTGTTTTCATTGCTTTGTTCTACTAATGAATAAAATGATGGATAAATGTTGACATTTTACTGTCTGGCATGCTAATTTCTCATTTATTTTATGCTATGTTACTATTTATTAGGAGTGGAGAGGAGAGAGGAGAGGAGAGAGGAGAGGGGCGAGGGGAGGGAAAGGGAAGGAGAAGAGAAGAGAAGAGAAGAGAAGAGAAGAGAAGAGAAGAGAAGAGAAGAGAAGAGAAGAGAAGAGAAGAGAAGAGGAAAGTTGTCTTTTAAGTCAGTTTTGACTCTGGGCCATTGCCTGCAGTTCTTCATAAAGAGTTTCAGACATGCCATGACCTCCTTCCTCCTCGGGCTGGAAGAGAAAGACTGTCCCAAAGTTATCTTGCTGATTTCATACCTAAACAAGAGTCTCACATGTTTTAGTTTGATTCCTTAACTAGACTGGCTACTTTTATTATTTTTAAAAAATTTTTTTTTAAAAAATGTAAAATAAAAATATGTAAATTCAGCAAAGAAGATATGGGTAATTGTGCGTATCTGGGGTTGTAGGTGGAAAAACTAAAAGGCCTATAAAATATTTAGTTCATTAAATAAAGTCCTCTTGGTCAAAGGAAGGAGAGGCCATAGATTGTAGAAAAATATCCATATGCCTGTAGACAAAATTGTAGATTGTAGAAAAATATCCATATGCCTGTGGACAAAATTGTCTCTCTGTATCCTTTTTTTTTTTTTTTTTTAAAAAATAGAATTTATATTAACTGAAGGTACAAATTGATATCAGAATAACTTATTTGGTAATGTAATTGCTACTCTTTATTTCCATCTGAAAATGTTTCTCCCAAGTGAATTTTCTTTTCTTTTTTTAAAAAAATGCTTTTTCTAACTTCTCCATCTGCATCAAAAAGAAAAGAAATGAAATCCAATCAATGGCTTGTCTTCCCTCCTCTGTTTACTTTGTTTTCTCCCCTGGGTCCTGCAAATGCCCCCCCCCCTTTTTTTTTCCCCTCCACTTCCCTCTCCCAGTAGACTGCAGCTTTCCTTCTTGCTTTTGGCAAGAAAGCAGTTCTGCCCCAACAAAAGGGGACACATGGATGCTGATCGAGGTAAGCTGGATTCTCCAGTTTATTCACTCAGCAGTCTCAGGCTTTGGGACATTCTTTGCCAGAATTTGCAACAAGGCCTGTCCTGGCACGAATTCTCAGGTGGTTCAGTTTGCAAGAGGAAAGGAGAAACACTTTCAATGGAAAATAAAAACGGCAACAAGCTAAAAGAAAGAAAGAAAGAAAGAAAGAAAGAAAGAAAGAAAGAAAGAAAGAAAGAAAGAAAGAAAGAAAGAAAGAAAGAAAGCTTAGTGGATGAGGAGATTAACTAAATTCTCCATGAAGCCCGTCCTTAATCCTAACGTCTTTTACCCTAAACACCATGAATTCAAAATATGTGGAGCTGCATTTGCTCATATTTATCTCAAGTTGTTTCTGTTTTTCCCTCCACTTTTTCCCTCCAGATGGTAAGCTCTTTGGATCAGGATACTATAAAACAGCACGTACGTTCAGGGTTCTGTTTCTGCTGCCGCTGCTGATTAGATAATCAAAGCAATGTCTAAATTATTGAATGTGCTATAATGCGCATAGCATGCATCAGCTATTTCCCAGATCCACCAAAGGGTTTTGTATCCTAATGAATAAGCTCCCTGTCTTGACAGGTAGACAACAGATGTAATTTGACTAGAAAGCCTGGAGCTGGAAAAACAGCTGATAAATTCTGAAATGTTGTCCAGTTGAGATTAGATTGGTTTAGCTTTTGAGCAACACAAGACTTGATTAAGAAATGGACAGAGGGCCAGAAATGTTTCTGTATTAAATAGTCTATTGATGTAACCCTCTTTATGATCTCATTTATAGTTATTTAATATCTTCCTCTGCATCTGCAGATTTATATCATAACACAACAATGGCTTCTCAAATGGAAAGCTGTTTTTTCATAATTATAATATTTTCCCCAAATATGCCAGTAAAATATTGTTTATAAAAGAAGGAGGAGGGAGGGAAAGAAAGAAAAGAAGGAAGGACTCAGTGATCATAATAACCAACAAGTATGAAAGAAAAGTCATTAAACAAGTCACTTGGTGTTTCAGGAACTAAAGGATAGCTGAAGTACAGCTTCCAGCAATACCAGTTAACATGGCCAATGGGATGCTGGGAGATGTAGTTCAGCCATTGCTTGAAAGACCACAGATACCTATTACTGTACATTCTCATTCCAGCATGGTTTGGTTCTTTGGGGATACTTCAGATATCAACAAAATAGGCTTTGGTAAATAGTTTTTTGTTCTGGTTGATTTTACAGATGTTTGCAATTTTTGCAGATAATTGTAGCATCAGGAAGCTGCACTTCATTGTCTAAAAGATATGCCTCAAGATCTCTTTGCATGCAGTTTGATCACTGTGTTTCAGTATTATCCTGAGTGTACTTCACTTATTTCACATTATACAATATTTATTTCTTATATGTTATATGTTATATTTTCTTATATATTAGGAGTGACGGCAGCCCTGGCAAAAAGTTTCCCTCGCAGGCTAACAAGTCCGTCCATCCAGAAGATGAATAGTTGTCTGCCACATCTATTCATCTCCGCCCCCTGCCTTTTATCTCCAGAGCTAGGGTGGGGCCTCGCTTGCAGCGGTGGCTTTTCTTCCCAGGGATCGGTCCACGGCTTTCCATTGCTCTCCTCTTCTATGCCTTCTGCACAACCACACATCAGGCACTGGACCCAGCTGTTCTTCCTCTTCTTCATCAAGCACCTCAAGACCTGGGGGTTCTTGACTCTCCAGCTGAGGTCTGACAGATGGTCCAGACTCTGCTTCTCTCTCTCTCCCTCTCTGACAGCTCCATTCCTTCTTCCCCCTCGGAGCTCTCAGGTTGCCTTGATACTGACCCAGACTCCCACACGTCCTCATCTGATTTAGCTGCTGGAGAGGCCGGCAGCCAACAGGCCACAACAATATTTTAAAAAGGAGCATAGTCCAGTATGAAACAAATATTTGCATCTGAGAACTCTCAGCTTCACAAAGGAGAAAGATTTTGCTCTGGTGCATTTTAGTTTTGGACCCTGCTACTATTCTGAACTCCTATTACTGCAACCACTACTCCCCAAATCATTTTTTTCCAAATCTTTTTATTTCTCATTTTCACCTCAGATAATTTCCCAAATATCACAGCAATTAGCCTTGAGGTATGACTCTCTTCGCAGGGTTACATTCACCTTTGAGAATGTAATTGTGTGTGTGTGTGTGCGTGTCATAAATGTGTCTTTTTCTTCCAATTAGCTTATTTCCACTGCTGGTGATTGAATGATATGTTGCCCTAAAGAATGTGTGAGTGACTGTGTACCTGTGCTTCTTAGAGCAACTCACCATTTTAACCTAATTATCTTTCTGACATGCCCACACTACTGTATAGGCTTGATCTCAGCTGACAGCAAAAATGTTCTGTGTCCCCCATAGCAAAATTAGCATTCTGGAATGAACATTAAAATACATATGAAAGCCTATAAATTATCTCTCCCATACATGTCTGGGCTACAAATAAGTTATTGAACTATCAACTTTTACCTTGGGGTGCTTCTTTCAAGGTCAGGTTTATGGTGTAGGAGTAGAACTGAAAAATGTATTGTCCCATCAATGGAATGTTCTTCCTCCATTTGCTTGCCCATCAGCATTATGCATGCTTATGGGATGTACGGTTTTCTACTCCCTCCTGTCATTATATTGATGTAGCTTTGCTGTGCATTTCTTATAGTTAAGACATTTCTCTTTGAAGAATCCACAAACGATTTTTTGTTATCTCTAAATAGTCTTCTGATTATCTTGCAGATAATGTGTCATTATAATATGCAATGAGTGTGAAGATTGAAATGAACTATTATAGTATCATTTCTTTGGAAATGGATATAGTCAAAGCTACCAATGGCCAACATATGTGTGGTCTGTTTTGCCAGTTCAAATGTGGAGGGAGGAACATTCCTGTTCTTTAGTTGGTGGGAGAATGTCCTGCAAGCCTACAGACAAGGAGGAAAAGGATGTTGCTAGCAAACCAAAAATAAGATTGGACTTCATAGGCTGGTCCAATCTCCATGCATATCTGAAAATCTTCGTGCATATCTGAAAATTTATTTTCATCAGAACTGAGGTCAGAAAGTATGGGACTGTGTATGAAATCTTCAGAGAAAATAATCTATAATTGCCCATTAGCATGTTCTTTTTGGATGGAATGAGAAGAACCCACAATCACTTTTTCCCAAATACTGTCTAGTTCTCAAGTTATCACAAAATACAAATTGTGCCAAAGATGTGTCAGAAGAATGTAATTCAAGAAAATTTTAACAATCAATTATCTACTAATTTTAGGTGGTTTTCCCCCAATCATCTCATCTATCACGTTTGGGAAAGAGGAATGAAGACAGAAGTAAACAATTTATGACACTCCAGATATTAACCTCCCTTTTTACGACTGAATCTGCATTTTCTCCACTAGCCATATTTCCAGGGATGTTGGGAATTTCCTTATTCCTGCTTTAGAGAATTATAAAAACAAATTTGTTACATAAATCTATGGTCATAAAGTATGAAAGTTTGACAGTAACATGAGTAATATAGAAAGAAACATTTTCTTCCCAGTCATCAATGGAAATGCAGAAATGCATTAATGAAAGAGTGTAAAATGCCATAGGAGCATACTAATCTAACCATGGGAATGATTTCATCTCTGCAGTTCCAACATCTGGAGGATCTATTTCCAAGAAAATGAAAAAGTCATATCTAATTTATATCCTTCCTTATGCTATGTGGATGTTGTTAAGGAAGAAATAAATGCCTTCTAAGGAGTCAACCTTGATATTGCCTATCCAAAATGCTACATAGGATCAGATAATTTACTTAATGAACTGCTGGGGGATTCTTTCTTTCTTTCTTTCTTTCTTTCTTTCTTTCTTTCTTTCTTTCTTTCTTTCTTTCTTTCTCTCTCTCTCTCTCTCTCTCTCTCTCTCTCCTTCTCTCCCTCTTTCTCTCTCTCTCTCTCCCTCTCCCTCTCTCCCTCCCTCCCTCCCTCCCCCCACTCTCTCTCTCTCTCACGCACACACCACTACCACTAAGGAAGTGAATGGGTTAACCAGAACATCAGTGACATCACATGCAGCTTAGTCCTGCAGCTGATAATTCTGGAATAGAAATAACAAGATATATTTCCAGTATATAACTTTGCTTTTTCCCAGATGGTAATTATTTTTTAACAGGAAAAATTAAACAGCTCTGAGTGTGAATAAATCTTTTGCATGCCCCTAGTAAAATTCTTCTATTTCCATGTATTATCATTTTCTAAGAGGTTCCTGTAGTGGTAACCAGCCTTTTCTCACAGCTCCTTATGAATATGGGGTGACAAAATGTAGACTGCATTAATTATATTAATGAGAGTTGAGTGCAGAAATGCAAATATCTTGTCATTCACTTTGATAATCCATTAAAAATAAACAGCTATGAGAGATGCCCTGCGGGATAGACACACCTCTTCTTATGTTAATTAGAATGTTTCTTTTGAAGAAATGAATAATGTTAGAACTGCAGTTATAGTAATTCTTTGAAGGTGCTAATTTTTAATTTCCTTGATCAATAGTATTTTAGAAGGAGAATGTTCTTGTAATGGTCAGCTTCTAGTTGGCTACCATCTCTGTGACAGATTTTGCCAAGAATCCATTTTGTTCTTTTAAGGTTTTCTTCACTATCCAATATAGTATTTTCCCCTTGATTTAAAAAATGAAGACATGGATTCTTCATTCCATAAATAGTTCTTTCAGTCATAAGATTTATATTTAAGAATTGGGCCAAATATGGTCACATTTTTGAGTCTCAGTATGAAATAACAAAAATACAGGCCATTCATCTTTGGTATCAGATTACATAAAGAAAGGAAAATGGAAACGGTAGCAAAATATAGCCCTGCCCTCAGTTATTTTCAAAACCTAGTAATTTAGGGGACAATTTGTAAATTTATGCCAACCCTCTTAGCACAAAAAGAGAATATAGCAAATGTCGGCTATTGTCAGGTGATTGACAAGATGACTTCAACAATAAAAATAAGAATCGGTTTGTCGAGCAGACAAAGGTTATATTATCAAACTAACAAGCAAAATGCTTGTAAATACATTGCAGATGTACTAAATGTAGCAAACATTTGTTGAATACTGTAACATTCAGTACATGAGAAATATATGAGATGGCTATAGAAAGGTGAAGGAAGATTGCCAGTTTGAAAAGTTCACAGTTTGAAAACTCTTCAGACATACAAACCACATTCAGAAATATAGCTGGGACTATTCTTTTTTTTAAATCATTATTATAATAGATAAGAGCTGTCTTGAGTTGTTCAGTTCATGTAGACATCATAAAACTGTCTCTCTAGAATGTATTGCCTAGTCCCACCTACTTCACGCAGTTCACACAAATAGTTAAATGAGTTAGGCAGTTTGTTGTTCATCACATTAGGGAACCTTTACATAATAGTTTTCCTAAATTTGAAAATTTCTTTTACACACTCATTATGCATTATGGTACGATTCTACATTGTCACTGATGTCCTGAAGAAAATATTTCTTTCTATATTACTGATTAACTGTCAGTCTTTTTTTTTTTTTTTTGCTTCCCTCTTTTATCAACAATGAGGATTACACATTAAAGAAAAAGTATATAGGGACAAGATGGGAAGGTACATTATCCCAAGCAAAATGGAAGTGCATATGATTGATTTAAATGTTGGACTGTTATTTTATTTCTTTGTGACATGTCATTACAATCTGGCTAGTTGTAGAAATGTTCTATAACTTTATGCTTTCATTTGGAAAGGTTAAAACAACATTTAAATGTAATACTCAAGAAAATGAGGCAGTAATATTACCAGCTGAAGCCACGCAGAGTTTTAGCAGGTGTTCCCAGTTTCCCTACAGAGTTTAAGAATGAGCATGAGTTCTAATTAAACATTCAGAGCAGATTTTGAGGACTGGTCAAATGTATGTGCTTTGTTTTTGGAATAGAAAAAAATATTATAGAAGTTTACTTGAAAATACTTCTTACATAAATATTTTCTTCCGGTCATAGATAGGTTTCCTGCAGAAATGTGATTCCATTTAAATGACCATTGAAGATTTGGAGAAAAGTTGAGCTGCCCGGTTGAATTCTATATATGTATTTCTGCTTATGCACAAGTTACTTCAAAAACCCTCAGTTCTTAAATAAACAGTTTCAAATACAGTTTCAAATGCAATTATTTCAGGTAACTATCTATGGAGATTCTCAGTCATCTAGGTTGTGCCAAAGGCGTATTTTCAAGAGGCAACTGGACTTCCTTTGTTTTGCTTGACGACGTTTTGCTTCTCATCCAAGAAGCTCCTTCAGCTCTTGAGAACAAGATGTCTTTAGAGAAAAACCAGAAAGTCCAGTCACCTCTTGAAAAAGTACCTTTCGGACATATTGAAGATAACATGTCATCCTTTAAAGAATTCAGTAATGATCCAAAATGTCCCTATTCAAGGGAAGGGTATTCAAGGGTATTGATATTCAAGACCAACCCTATGACTGTGCTAAAAATGACATGAGGACTTCAAGCAAAAGTCAGTAGGTTTAGGATATCATGATGCGGGGAAATATTTTAATTATTTAATTTATTGTTTTTGTATATTTAATATCAAATACAGTTACTAGTAATTCTTTTCTATTTTTAGAGTTAGGATTATTTATTCAGTTCCTTATTAATAGTTATTCAGAAGTTTTTGAAGCTTAGAGGTTATCCTTATAAAATTAACCATATTTCCATACTTCAAGAGTGCACAGAATACACTGTAATGATTCTGAAGCTTTAATCCCACCATCCCACACTTAACTTTTGAGTATATTATGTTCTCTTGCCAGTAAAACTATCAATGGTATTCTCATATTCATTTCTTGTAGACTACTACAGTTTCTGAAGCTTATTTGAAGTTCTAAGTTCAGGCATAAAAACAAGAATGAAATTCTTTACAGTTCTGGGCTGTCGATGCATATGGTTCTAGGACCATGATGGCGAACCTATGGCACGCATGCCACAGGTGGCACGCGGAGCCATATTTGTGGGCACGTGAGCATTGGCATTGGTCGCGTTGGTAGATGATCTCTGGAGGGCTCGGGACAGGGGTTGCTCCTCTGTCCTGGTCCTGTTAGATCTCTCAGCGGCTTTTGATACCAACGACCATGGTATCATGCTGCACCGGTTGGAAGAGTTAGGGGTGGGAGGCCCTGTGTTGCAGTGGTTCTCCTCCTTTCTCTCTGCCCGTTCGCAGTCTGTGTTGACAGGGGGGCAGAGGTCGACTCCGAGGCCCCTCATATGCGGGGTGCCGCAAGGGTCGGTCCTCTCGCCCCTCCTGTTCAACATTTATGTGAAGCCGCTGGGTGAGATCATCCATGGTTTTGGGGTGAAGTACCACCAGTACGCTGATGACACCCAGCTGTACATCTCCACCCCAGACCACCTCAACGATGCCCTTGAAGTGATGTCCCGGTGCCTGGAGGCCGTGCAGATCTGGATGGGGAGAAACAGGCTCAGGCTCAACCCATCCAAGACCGAGTGGCTGTGGTTTCCGACGTCCCGATATAGTCAGTTGATGCCATCGCTGACTATTGGGGACCAATCGCTGGCCCCCACGGAGAGGGCTCACAACTTGGGCGTCCTCCTGGATTCACGGCTGTCTTTAGAAGAGCACTTGACGGCCATGACCGGGAGGATTTTTCATCAGGTTCGCCTGATCCACCAGTTGCGTCCCTTTCTGGATCGGGACTCATTACGCACAGTCACTCATGCCCTCATCACCTCCCGCCTGGACTATTGTAACGCTCTCTACATGGGGCTCTCTACCCGGAGGCTCCAACTGGCGCAGAGTGCAGCCGCGCGGGTGGTAATGGGAGCGACATGGCGTTCCCATGTAACACCCCTCCTGCACCAGCTGCACTGGTCTTCCGGGTGCGCTTCAAGATTTTGGTTACCACCTTTAAAGCGCTCCATGGCTCAGGACCTGCGGGACCACCTACTACCACCAATAGCCCCCCATCGGCCAGTACGCTCCCACAGAGAGGGGCTCCTCCGGGTGCCGTCGGCCAAACAATGCTGACTGGCAGCCCCTAGGGGAAGAGTATTCTCTGTGGGGGCACCTACTTTCTGGAACGAGCTCCCCCCGGAGATACGGAGGATCCCGGATCTGCGCACCTTCCGCCGCGCCTTAAAGACCTTTTTATTTCACCAGGCGGGCCTGGCCTAATTTTCTCCCTCTTTTATAAAAGATTTTTAAATTTTTAATATTTTTTAGTATTTTATATATTCAAATTTTAAAATTGGTTTTAAATTGATTGGGGTTTTAATTTGTTTGGGCCAAAACTATTTAATTTGATTTTTATTCCACTTTTAAATTTTGTATGTATGTATTTTATTGTTTGGCTGTGCACCGCCCTGAGTCCTTCGGGAGTAGGGCGGTATAGAAATCAAATCAAATCAAATAAATAAATAAATAAAATAAATTGCCCTAGCTAAGCTCCAGCATGCCTGAGCGCACTGGCCAGCTGATTTTCGGGCCTTCCAGGTGCACCAGAAGTCAGGAAACAGGCTGTTTCCTGCCTCTGGAGGGTGTCCGGGGGGGGGGGAGGCCATTCCTTCCCAGGCTCCTAGAAAGCATCTGGAGCCTGGGAAAGTGTAAAACGGGTCTACCAGGCCCAACATGCCACCACGTGCCAAAAGTGGGGGGAGCACGGTGGGGGGGTCGCACCCACATATGCAGTGGGGAGGGGCGCATTGAGTTATGGGTGTGGGCATATGCACGTGTGTCCCCCTGCGCTCCCCCCACTTTTGGCATGCGACCGCAAAAAGGTTAGCCATCACTGCTCTAGGATGTGTAATTGTTTTTTTTAAAAAAAATATGCAAAATGGTTCCAAATTCTACTAATGTTGAAATTGACTTGATCATGAGCTAACTTAGTTGGAATCTCCCAAAGATGGTATTCGTAATTCAAGAAGAACTTGCTTGTATTTTATAAGAATAAAAATCTGTTTTCTATGAGGAGATGTAAATGATTTACTTTGTCTTTTTTCAGTTTTTAAGGTTTAGCTTCTTGACTCTGAATTAAATTTTAATGTCATTTTAATAAGGAACATGATATTTTGTAGTTCTTAAAGTACTTACATTTAGATTGATTTACAAACAGTATGATACAAATTGCTTAAAATGGAGCAAAGGAAGTATTTGTTCTCAGGCTTTTCCATTATTGTTTTTAAGTTCAGCTTCCACATTTCTGTCAGAAGGATGCAATCTTTATATAAATCCAAACAAGGCTTTCCAGAGATTTAAAGAAGGATACAGAACTGGAATCAGATTTAGAGAGCCAACTGGTCTCTTTCACTCATACTAAGAACAGTAATCCAGAATGTAAAAGGTGTTCTTACCTGAAAATCTCAGGGATTCAGTTTTGAATCTTCTGCATACAATCATATGCCCTAGTTGAGTTATAGCCACTCTATCCATTATTAACTCTTGAAAAGACACGAGTTGCTAATCTAAAGGCACTTTCAATAGCAAGAAATACTTCCTATCCTTTTCCTCTCTGAGTGATTCGCTTCTTATTTTCTTCATTAGCCTTAAGAGTGGTTTAACATTATTTTTCTCAAACAGGATGACAATGTTGCCCCTGACCTCTAGTTGTATCACTACTAATAGCACTTATGGCTCTCAGAAGAGGAGGTGGAAGCACTACAACATTAATTGTGATCCCTTTCACAGTCTATAGCTTCTTTCCTTTTCAAGATACTGTATTAATGAAGCTTACATTGATTCTGCCACAGCCAAGTTCATAATAAGAGAAGATAACACAATAATTTTCTTGAAAAACAATCAGACCATTGGAAGGAGCCATATAGCAACAATGAATGCTGCTACCAGTCCAAGGAAAAAAATTCAAATAAAAGTATGTCCTTGAATACACTCCAAAAATGAGGAGTCACCACATTTGTAGGTAAGTTTCCAGTATGAACCTGGTCTTGTTGTAAGGAAGGTCTTTTTTTCTGACACTCATTTTGAATTTGATTCCTTATAGTTTATTTATTTGTTAAGCTTGTTGGCTTCCCATCTCACCATAAGGTGACTCTGGGTGGCTTACAATGTTAAAAAGAATAGAACCATACAACAGCTATACAATAAGAATAAAACACTAATACAAATTATCAGCTATAACTAAAAGATAGAGAGAGAGGGAGTAGGATGAGCGGGGGGGAGGAGAATCTGTTATTACTCTATCAATCACGTTCAATGTTCCTTCATTGGAGCCCCAAGCCAACTGGCAGAGCCAGAGTTTCAGGTTCTTACAGAAGTCAGAATGTTTGGAGCTGACCTCACTCCAGGGAGCAAAATGTTCCAAAGGGCAGGAACAATGGCAGAGAAGGCTTTTCTCTTGGACCCCGCTAGCTGGAATTCCCTGGCCGTTAGGCCCTCAGAATGCATCCTCTGCAAGCACAGGTAGGATGACATGGTTACTTAGGCAAACTGGATACATGTCATGAAGGGCTTTAAAGCAATGATGGGATTTAGCCAGTTCGCACCACTTTGGGAGAACCGGTTGTTAACTTTCTGAGCAGTTTGGCAAACTGGTTGTTGGAAGAAATCATTAGGGCAGAGAACCGGTTGTTAAATTATTTGAATCCCACCACTGCTTTAAAGGTAATAACCAACACCTTGAATTGTACCAGGAAGCACCAGGAAGCACACCAGCAACCATTGCAGATCATGGAACAGCCGTGGGTTACTCATGGGCTCCCAAAAGCTGTTCGTGCCATCCTATACTGCACCAGCTTTATACTTTAAATCCAGTACTCTGGATAGTGTATTCTTGACAAAAAAAAAAATCTGTCTTCTTCTCTAGGTCAACCTTTTATATGTCTGAAGAGTTATATCCTACCCTCTATTACTTCCTGAGATTAAAGTTGTCTATGTCTTTCAGTCTCTCTTTATATTATTCTATTTTTATTCCCCAATCATCCTTACTCCTCTTCTCTAAATTTGTTGCAGTTTTTATGAATCCTTCTTAAGTGAAGTGAACATAATGTTTGAAGTGTGATAGAAGCTAATTCCATATAAATAGCAGTTGTGTGACCACGTTTCCATCAATTTCAGGCTTCAGTCTTATCCCTTCCTCCTGCTCGTCACAAATTTCTGAGCAGAACACACATTTTCTTGTTAAAGAAGGTTGAACCAAAATAGAAGTTGAGTAGTTCTGTTTTTCCTTTGCTAGCAGTTACCACTTTGCTAACTTCACTGAGCAGCTGGCATAGTGATTCTTTTCTTCCCATCTGAATATATCTACAGAAGATTTTTTAAAAAATGTTCTTAACATCTTTTGCAAATCTTAGCTCATTTTGATATAATCTGCAATTTTAGCTAGTATGTACTCTTCCTTGATGACCTTGTTCTATTTCTATCTCCAAATGTATCATTTGTCTGTTTGAATTCATCTTCATTTCTTGCTTGCTCTAGCATGAAGACAGGGCAAACCTACCATTTCTGGAGGATACAAAAGCACAGATGATCATCAACCTTTCCCTAGCTTGCTGGGATAAAAACAACCATCTGTCTTTTCCTGTTTTCCATCAAAATAGTGTTTTCCCCAAATCTGATGGCCCAAACAGTTGGTCCAGCTGCTTCAGTTCATTCCATCTTAGGCAAATTACTTCACTTCAATTGGTTGGTTACTTTCCATTCACTGGTTGTTACCTCCATGCCCATTTCTTCCTCCTCTGCTGGGCTGACTGTCCACTTACAAAAGGGTTGTCACACTTAAATCTGTGCCCTGGGCAAGTGCTATCTGCTTAGAGATGACTGTGGAACTCTATAGTACGGAAAAAGAACACGGTGCACCTTATCTTTTTTTCCACACCAGGTAAATGACGGAATGGTAGAACTGCCTTCCCTCTGCAGTCCACTAAACCAGAAATAAAATATTGAAATGAAATTAACAACAGTTCTGCTATTTTCCCTTTTTAGTTCATGTGCCAGTAAGAAAGGAAATCTGTCTACAGTCTTCTTCAAGACTAATAAACTTATAACCAAATGAAGAGGAGAAAGGGGCTTCTTGGAAAAGGTTGATAATGTTTTCAAGCAGCTCATTGCTTGAATAATCAGGCCTATCTCTACCAAGGTCAACTTGTTTACTGGACATTAATTTGCAGAAAAGGGTATGAATGATGGCTACTTTCCTGGCATGGATTGATGGGAGAAATAAATAAATAGAAGACTTCACCAAGCAAAATCCACTGTAATTATTGTCACATCAATGCACCTGATAGTCATTGTTGCCAAAGTTGAGGAATTATTTGAAATCTGGATAGTAATTTCTTAAACCAACTTCATTTCCAGCCAGGTTTGGAGTAATAGACAATTGATAATGCTTTTGGGAGAAT
Source organism: Pituophis catenifer annectens (assembly GCF_029215685.1). Lineage (NCBI taxonomy): Eukaryota > Metazoa > Chordata > Lepidosauria > Squamata > Colubridae > Pituophis > Pituophis catenifer. The sequence goes on along the minus strand of NW_027256884.1, from coordinate 29,095,700 downwards.
AAGTCCCTTGTTTAAAGATTCTTATTACATCATACTGACATCTTATCTTGTCCTTCATTCTTTTCCACATTGGAGTTATATGATATGATGGTTTTTTTACAAATTGTTGAAATAGCCTGGAAGCATATGTTCAGAAATCATTAGCAGAAAGGAAGCTCTTTAAGCTTGGGATGGCAGATAGTAGTAAGAGGACTCAGGCTGACTCCACCCTGACTCATGGGAGAATAAAAGGGAGAAAAGGACAATCAAACTTGCAAGATCTGTTGCCATAATCTATCTCAATAAAGTATGTTCTAATCTTCCTGTGGAGTTGGTTTTAGAATCTGGTCTTTTTCATAGGCTGTAATAAATATCATTTCCTGAAATGGAAGATTGGAAACTGGATACAAATCAGCTAGGTCTGTTGAATCTAGTAATGTGTTTTTTTTCTTTTTGAAGAATATCAAATAGCCAGTTCCTTCAAAACATGGGATACTCTCTCTCCCACAAAGAAGCATTCTTTACTGAATGAATCTAACAATGTGAAAGCTTCTGGGAGGCCTTAATCAACCAGAAGCTTAAGGTGGTTGAACTAATAAATCTTAAAACTCTCATTAGGACCACAGGCTCAAACTCTTCTTAGATAACTAGGCAACAGTGTGTCTCAGGCAATTCCAAAAGACCTATACAATCACATTCCAACCCTGAGAAAATCTGAATGATTTTATCCAAGAGGTGTGCAGTATTGTCCTCACTATAGCCTGTTAAGTATTTCTCTGGACCTTCATGATGAGAGACCAGACTACCCTAAACAGGGTAATCATAGGTATTATGCAGTTGCGATGGAAGAATAGCTGTTTTGCCAACTAAACATTTCCACAAGAGAATCTTTAAAGCAGGCTCTTACCCCTGCTGGGTTACTCTTCATTTTATTCTTTATTTTCCTTGGGGTAAGATTTATGCAAGAGAAAAGCTTTAATTCACATCTGATGGATAAGACAGGGCATTTGTTACTTCTAAGCAGCAACTGATTTCTAAGTTTTGAATCTGTCATATCACACCTATAACTCTTGAGTGCCAGGTAAAGCTACATCAATATCTTGTTGACAAGTAACTTTTTCTTATATTGCTTTCTCTAACTTCTGTGTGTAAACAACTGATTGGGTTTTGGTAGCATATCAAGATGTTCAGATATATTTTTTCCATTAAAATCCACAATCTCATCTTTCTTTACAAAAGGCCTTGAGATTTCCACTTGATCAACATCAACAGTTTATTTACAATAACTATGTAAACTGTTTACAGATGTTTGTCAGCTTTTTTAGTGGAAATCTTCTACCATCTACCTGGATTCTTCCTTGGCATATTATATACTACTAGCTTTTGGCCTTCACTGAATAGGATCATGTCTTATTGTACTTCTCTTCCTTTGAATCTTAAATTATATACAATTCATAAATATACTGTACAATTTAAAAATAAACATTGACATTTTCAGTGTCCTAATTCTGGGGTGAAAAATAAACTAACCCACCCTCCCTCCCTCCCTCCCTCCCTTCCTTCCTTCCTTCCTTCCTTCCTTCCTTCCTTCCTTCCTTCCTTCCTTCCTTCCTTCCTTCCTTCCAATAGCTACCTGGTCCTTGCAGTTTTCTTAGTAAGATTTCAGAATGATAATAATAAAAAAATAATAATCTGCCTCTCCCAGGTCCTTGGGAAGGACACAATAGGTAGATAAAAATGCCAAATTCAACAGAACACCTGGTTGACTGTGCAACAAACCATAATAATGAATAAAATCATCAGAGAGATATACTTCTTCAATAAATAAAAGCTTTTTCTACCCACTCAAGTTTTTTTTTTTTAATAAAAAGCAGACTTGGCAATTGTCCTGTGATTAGACCGCACATGTTCTGATCTTGAAGATAGGTGACAGTGGTGTTGTCACAGCCTTTGGTGGCATTAACTTAATCCCAGAGTTTTTATTTATCATGAATTCATCATGTTTAACTTTCTTTTTGCAATGCCTGTGTAACTGAGCATCGATGGTTTGTGAGCAAGCTGCAAATTTATTCTGTCCCTCTTGTGTCTCTGTCCATCTTAATATTGTAAAATTGAGGTACCCTACACAGTTCCTATATAGTTACTAGTTTCTCACCGTTCCTTCTAATGATCCAATTTGAATTTGCTCTTAAGATCCTGCATACAGTTTCAGCAAGAAATGTAGTCCATTCTAGTTAATAATGTAGAATCTGATGGCTGCTTTTGCTTTTACAAGTGATGCAAATACTTTTTTGAAATCAGGATGGTGAGGGTGTGAGTATCTGCATGCTTTTTTCCCCCAGTTTTAATCCTGGGATTTATGGTTTTCATGTCATAATTAATTGAGTTGGGCTATGTAATGTGACATGGATAGGAGTTCCTCTATCACTTAATAAAACTAAGAATACATGTTCATATGACAGAATTCACTTTGTGGTTTGAATTGCTGTTTCTGATTCCCTACTGACTTGTGGATAATGAGAGCCGGCTGTAATACGTTATTGTAAGTTATATTTCTCTGAAAACAGTGTAAATTTTCCCTGTGAATTGTCCTTTATTATACCTTATCCACTCGGATATCCTCTTACAGTAATTGTTTTAAAAGGAATTAAAAGTAATAAATTCATGGGGACCTGCAGAGGAGGCAAAAGTGTCTGTGTGGGTGTGATAAAATGTGTGTCATGACAACATAGTGCAAATACCACCAGTTGCATACTTTCATCAGAAGTTAGGGTGCTAATTTGTAAAGATAAGATTTACATTATATTGTTTTATGCAAGTTATATCCGCATGTCATAATTTTGGGGAAACTGTGATTTGCTTTAGATGCTGCTGAGTAGATTTTGGAAGATCAACCACAGTTTCACTGTTAATATATTTGGAAAAAATCAGTGTCTCTCAGGATTAATCTGAGAGCTGATATTGGTTTGGTTTTTAGCTGAGAAGATTTGTTCTGACATATATCATGTTAAGACTTTAACTCAGTTGTGGCCACTAGATAGTCTTGCATATTATCTGCATTGAATAATGCAGAGTTTTATGGATGGTGAACTTTAGGGAGGTGACCTAAAAGAAAGTGACTTTACAGGTTGTTCTTCTTGTTTTGAATCCAATTACAGCTGAAATAATCCAATAGGTCCCATAAACATCAGTCTTTGTGGTATCATGTGGTTTGGTATGTATAAAGAATGGCTTGAAGGTGATAATTGTGCTGCATAGATGTGATGGCCATTAGAACTACTATTGCCTATAGTTTTGAATTAGAAACAGTAATGGGACGTACCCATATTTTTCAATGTGTAAGATGCACTTCCCCCACAAAAATGGTTGGAAATTATTATTATTATTATTATTATTATTATTATTATTATTATTATTATTATTATTATAATAATTTTATTTCTATACCGCCCTTCTCCTGCGGGACTCAGGGCGGTGTACAGCCAAGATAAAACATTGCATATAAAATGTAAAAACAATTTAAAAAACAATTAAATAATTTCGGCCCAAGATATTAAAAACAATCCAATTAAAACCAAATTCAATTAAAACTGAGAGGATGAGATCAAGCCAGCCCAGCTAGATGGAATAGGTGTGTTTTCAGGGCCCGACGAAAAGTCCGGAGGTCTGATATCGTGCGTATCTCAGGGGGTAGGTCATTCCAGAGGGCGGGTGCTGCCACAGAGAAGGCTCTCCCCCTGGGGGTCACCAGCTGACACTGTCTAGCCGACGGCACCTTGAGGAGGCCCTCTCTGTGCGAGCGAACCAGTCGGTGGGAAGCTATTGGCGGCAGAAGGCGGTCTCGCAGATAACCCGGCCCAAGCCATGGAGCGCTTTAAAGGTGGTCACCAACACCTTGAAGAGCACCAACACCTTGAAGCGAAATGTTTGTGCATCTTATACAACAAATGTTGCTGAAGCCCCGCCCACCTGCCGGCCCCCACCCTTCAGCCTCTGCCTCCCAGCAATTTGCCTCCTTGCAGCAAACAGCCTGGTCAGCTTCAGCACATCCTGATTTGGCACAAGCAGCTGATTGGCAGTTGGATCTGCTTCACGAAATACTGCCTATCAGCTGTTTCAGGCTGCAGGGATTGCCACTGCCCACCGCCACCATCACCGCCCATTGCTGCTACAACCTATCGCCACCTCTGCATGCCCCATTTTCAGCCTCCACATGCGCCATTTTCAGCCTCCATGTGCCCCATTTTCAGCCCATTCCAGGCGGTGGGATTGCCGCTACCTATCCCTGCTGCCTGGAACAGGCCAATACGGAGGCAGATCCAACCCCCAATCAGTTGTTAATGCTAAATCGTCTTATAGTCTGAAAAATACAGTATATGCTGAAGGTATCCTTCAGAATAAGGTAGGCAGTACTTCTTGGTCAGTTGTCATACCTTTTCTAACAGTTGAATTGAGTCTATATCAGGGAATCTTATTGAATTTGAGGATTAAATATCTGCTAGTAGAAATGCTTTACCTGGATAGTATTTATCATCAAGGTTATACGTTATAATTTAGCGAAGTCACTGGCATCTTTACAATTCATAGAATTTATAGCTTGTAGTCTTTACTTAGGCAACTATGTCCTAAAACATCAAATAGTATAATGCCAGTAAATCTCTTTATGCCAGGACTGATGGGAGATAATTTATGAAATATTTTCAGTGTTCTTTTGCTTTTGTTCAGTTTTAGAATAAAAATAAAGCTAGGTGTCCATGGTGATCAATGAACATGTAACCATTGTTACAATCTTTTAAACATTTTACTTCTATACATATGCAAGCTGCACTATTTTTTTAAGCACTGATACCATTGGAGTATGCTAATTTATAGATCCAAAAACAATTTCATTCCCTCCATATTGGATTCTTGAGATGGAAAGTTACTATGGATTACAGCAGAAAACATATTCTTCTATAGGTGTTGTATTTATTGGCGAAAATTGTTAACGGTTTTTCTTTCTGTGTTAGGTTCTGTGGACATTCTTCCATATGAATGGAAGATGACACACATTTCCTGGATCATAATTTCATTTATCTGACCATATGGCACATATGCCATATTTATTTTAAGTTCATATTCCCTGTTCATATGCCAAACCTTTTGTTAAATTTATATCCCATCTTTTCTCTAGAAGCAAAGACAGTTTACCTGTTGATCATATTTCTTTTTATTCTTATTTATTTATTTATTTATTTGATTTGATTTGATTTTTATACCGCCCTTCTCCAACAGGACTCAGGGTGGTGAACAGCCGAGATAAAACATAACATATAAAATTTAAAAAACAGTTTAAAAGACATTAAATAATTTCGGCCCTCAATTTAAAACAACCCAGTTAAAACCAATTTCAAATTAAAACTGAAAGGATGTGATCAAGCCAGCCCAGCTAGATGAAATAGATGTGTTTTCAGGGCCCGACAAAAAGTCTGGAGGTCTGGTATCATGCGTATCTCTGGGGGTAGGTCATTCCAGAGGGCAGGTGCCACCACAGAGTTCTTACAAGAATTCTGTGAAATAAATAGACTAGTCTGAAGTTTCATGGCAGAGGGTAGACTTAATATAAGTCTAACTCTCCAACCACTGCATCACAGTGGCATCTTAACCAAAGTTTATAAAGTAGCCTAGGCAATTTAAAGTCCTGCTGACAAATCCTTCAAGTGATAAAGTAATTGGCTGGAGAAAAAGCAGGCCCTAGGAGTTTCTATAGAAAGTTACTGAAATCACAGCTGTATAAATGTCAGCATAAATATTAAAGCACATTAATACTTGCCGATTTGCAGACACTTCTGCTGATATAACTGCAGATTTTATGGCCACAATTTAAGGCAGCCAGATTCTAGGATTTGAACAAATGCACAGATATAATCAGAAATAGGAATTTGGCTATGGAATTTAGTACAAAGAATAGACAAAGAAGAGCAAAATTAAAAAAAATCTATGTGTATGATGGAATATCTCAGCTGTTCAATGGTAAATATATTATTTCCTGAACAGCTGATGATTACAAAGGATAAGTGACTGATTGTTTCCTATTAAAAAACAGAAGCTGATCACAAACTATAAAAGATATCTAGTGTCCAGGTCATGCACAAATTAAAGGTATCAAATAAAGAAAGCTATTAAAGAACTTTGCTGAAGTGTTGTTTATAAAAATTTCCTCCTAAAAGGCCAATGATTAGTTAAATGAGAGCCTAACAAAGGAACAGTATGAAGTGAAATCCTTTCTACTCGTGAAGCCTTAAGAAACAGCAGTGATGACGAATCAACGGGAATTTGAATTTATAATCTATTATTCTGTGACCTATATATATTTCTCAATGAAGACAAGCTGGCATGTATTTTCAAGAAGAGAAAACTTGTAGCAGTGCTTACAGGAAAAAAACCTCCAAAACCTATACAATTAAACCATTTCAATATGTAAATTGTTTGAACTTACCAGGTCAAACAAATGAAGGGCAACAATGAAGGAGGAACATCCGATAAGGAAGAGAACCAAAGAAAAGGACAATCCCATGATAGTGACAATCAGAAACAAGAGCTATAAAAATTATTTTTCCACTGATGGAACTTTGAATATGCTTTGAGTTTGAGAAAGGGATAGATGAAGATATGAGACAATGCAAAACAGGAGATATGATAGTGGATTCCTGAGGGACAGAGAGAATGTGACTATGGCTTGCAAATACCTAGAGATGAAAGCTGAGGTAATTGACAACTCAATAATATAGAGAAAGCAACATGGGCTAACCTGAATTAGCAGTTTGTCTAAAAACATATATATGTAATCTGCCTGGAATATAGCATATGCATGTAATCAAATAATACATTGAGGATCCTCCCACCTCAGCAAAAGGGGGGGAGACTCCGACATCAGAAGCCCCACCCAATTGTCACGACTGACAGCAGTGAGAGCAGCGAAGATGACCTGATGGTAAGTGAAGCCATCCGCCCCTTCACCATAAGATCGTGAATAGTGGTGCCCAGGAAGGGACCCCAATGGGACATAGAGGCCATCATAGACACCGGGTGCACCAGAGCCTGATCGGTCTCCCCACTGTTCAAAAGCTAGGGATAAGCATAACACCCCTGGTGTGCCCCATTCGCTTTGAGAAAGTTGATGGGACATTGATAGGCGGAGCCCCAGCCACCTTAGTCATCAAGCCAATAAGACTAGATATGGGCCATCCCTGGGAGCTCATCCATTTTGTGGTGGCACCAAAAATGACAGAGTCAGTTATCCTGGGCCTCGCCTGTCCGGATAAGTGTGGTCTGGTCATCACATGGGCAGATGGCTATAGAAAGCTAAAAGTAGGAGTGGGACCATTGCTGCCCTGCCTTAGTGAAAGGCCCCACCGGTGGATCCGTCACCTGAGCCCCGCCCCTGTAAGGCAGCTGCTGCTATTGCCCTGTCTCTCAATGTAGGTGATACCATGTTTTAACCCCCTCCCATGTGTTAGAATTATTTAGAAGGGAATTAGGTATTAAAAGGAAGACGGGGTATCAAATGGCAAGGGACTGAGAAGAGGGGCAATTAGGATTGTAATAACAAAAGTTTGTACACAATTTATCCAACTTATTTTATTGTTAAAATTTTAAGTATATATTTTGCTAATTATAAATATATCAAACTCTAGCATGCTCAAAATTCTATCACACATTGGACAGCTTCAACTAGACGCTGATTGCATAAATAAGATGATTGCACTGGGTATTACTTGAATTGTATGATTCCCAAAAACATGAGTTTCACACTTGGTTACACTTAGTTATTTTGTAATAACTAATGGCCATTGAGCTGTTTTTAAAACCAATAGATAGTTTGAATTTTTTTATTTACACTTCTGATATCAAATCAATGGAATTATCAATTTCTATATAATTAATTTTTAATTTTTAAATTTGTAATGGAGTATGGTCATTATTTTTAAAAATATGTTTTGTTTGCAAAAATTGTTGCAAAGAAATAATTTTTGTAAGTCTCTCTCCCTCTCTCTCTCTCTCTCTCTCTCTCTCTGAGAGAGTGTTTGAAAAAAAGTGTGGTACAATTAAAGGGGCCGTGTCCTAAAACAGCCTGAGAAATGCTAATCTAAGGCATTAGCTCCTCCTCCTGATCAGTAATGGTTTCTTGTGGGCAAAATGGCAGGAGGGCAAACAAAGCCATGGATATCCACCAGTAGCTTTCCTTAAGGGATTCCACATTAAAATTGCAAAGACAGGACTAGTCACCAGCTATATAGTCTCACCCTATGGAATTGGAGTAAAAGGAACATATTTTTTCAAAGGCCACAAGGACTATTTGAATGGTCAGCCTGAGCCTGTGCTCCGAGAGTTATGTTTGTAGAAATAATATTGATAGGATTTTATTCCATTTATATTTTAATTTAATTAAAGTTAAATATAGTTAACCTGATTACACTCCAGTCATGCATTTAATAACTTCTCCTTCTTCAAATTAAAAATCACAATTTAGTAACAACTTTTGAAGGTCTTAGAGAACAGCTCTGAGATCTCCTAAAGCCCTACAGCTTCAGATTGTGCCCATCTATATATTATGTTGAACCCCAGTGACTTCAGCATGTAACATTACACATTTGTTGTATTTATCAGAATATTGCTTGATTCATAGCTCTTCTATGCTACCTCAGAAAAATATGTCAGAATTAACCATGCAGGCAGTCACACACACAAACATTTATAAATAAAACGTGTGTTTCTTATATATGGATGTTTCACTCAATAGATATTATGGGAAGAAATGTTTTGCAAATGCATCCTATTATTGTTTGGCATGTTTTACCTATGACAATATATCTGGAATGGTTTCAGTGGTCTTTTTATTGCTTTATTTAATTTGATTCTATGCCTTCTAAAACGCATTAAGCTAATGAAACAAATACTATCAGGAAGTCCCATGTGTTTCCAGAATGAGATGATGCCATGACTGAGTGTTTGAGAAAATATATATTGTTTTAAAAGGCCAGGCTGCGGTGGTAAGCTGAAGAAATGAAAATGGAAGGAATCAAAGAAAGAGAAATACAATGTTGCTTTAGGAATACTGCCATCTCCTTGGCTCATTATGTAATGCAAGAATGATATTAACTGTCTTGTTTTCTATCTTTGTGTAACAAGAGAATGCTCCACTGTTAGGCTGAATGCATTGGGACAATTATAAAATTCCAAACATTTTGTGTCTTTAAGGGGATCAAACACCAAAAAATCTAAATTATTCCTAGATAGAGGAATAAATCAATCAGTAGTTCTAAGAAAAACACTGAATAATCATCTGATTACAGCTATAATTTTACTGTAGGACCTACCTGGGTTAATGTAACTAATACTGACAAGTAGTTGGAATAATAATTGAAGTTGAAGATTTTCTGTGCTGGTCCCTTTTGCCGATGACATTTTGGCAAGTAATTTGGGTTAACACTTAACATTTTAAGCCATCTCACAGCTACCCATTCATCTCCCATTAAAGATCTTATAAGGTTGTGACCTTAACATTTTATTATTCTTTTCCTCTTGAGTTATTTTTTTTACTAGTTTATAAAATATAAAATAAAAAAGTACAAATAGAATAGTAAAAAAATAGTGGAGGAAAAAGGGAAGGGAAAGGAGTGCGGCAAGGGGAAAACAGAAAGAAAAAGCTTTCCAACTCTCTTTGGTGCAGTAGAACAAGATAGTAACATCAAACCTCAGCTTTTTACTTTTACATAATAATATAAAGTAGCCATTTCTATAACAACAAACCTATTAATTGGTAAAACCCAAAATCAAACTTTCATTTTTCCCCCCACCTCAAGCACAAAGTCCAGAAGCGGTTTCCACCTCTTGGTTTAATTTCAAGTAGTTTGGTTCACTTCTTATTTAGACAGGCATGCATCCTCTGCATTAGCAACCAGGAACAGACTTTGGAACTATCTCTACTTTGCCCTAGGTCAGTGGCTCCCATACTTTATGAGATGTTAGGTATTAAAAAAAAGTATGAACACTCCCACAAAATGGTTGCCATGGAGGACACAATCTGTCATGAAATACCCTTTTATCTAAAGGCAAAATCTGGTATTTATTCTCAATTTTCCTACCAACTTGGCTTATGTTCCTTACAGCATATAAAAATATAAAACAAAAAACTATGATAACAAATGTAATTTTATAATTTTATTTTATCCTAGATATATTATTATTTAACTTAACTTCATTTTAATTTAGTTATATATTTTTTAAAAAATTACTTTATTTTACTTTATATTTACTAAGACTGTATTACTATTATTCTTCTCATCCTTCCTATTATCTATCTCCTCCCACTTATGACTATAACCATGTTGTTCATATTTTTATGATTTATATTGTTCTATTTGTTTCCTAGTATGATTTGATTGCTTATTAGTAACCTATGACTATCACTAAGAGTTATATCTTATGATTCTTGATGAATGTATTTTTTATTTTTTTATTTTTTTCCCTTTTACGTACACTGAGAGCATATGCACCAAAGAAAAATTCCTTGTGTGTCCAATCACATTTGGTCAATAAAGAATTCTATTCTATTCTATTCTATTCTATTCTATTCTATTCTATTCTATTCTATTCTATTCTATTCTATTCTATTCTATTCTATTCTATTTCTAAATATGGGTCTTGTGGCAGCAGAAGGCATTCTACAAATAAATATTATACTGGAGGCTGGCATTTTATTAGTTCTGTAAGATTCCCATTTAATTATATTTAAATAAAATATGAGCTATCAGAATGATATAGTCCTCTTCTCTTAAATTGGCATAGCAGAAAGATGGAGATATCACATTATGTCATGGTCAAGATTTTACATGACTTCTACCCTTGTCCTTTTGCTGGTAGGCATAGTTTCTACAGTTACATTGACCACGGTAAAACAACTGGATCTGGTTTTCCAGAAAAGGGTTAAGACATGTATCTGACAACTAGAGGTCTTAGAATGTGATGCAACCCTGGGGGTGGCTGATGGCTTGAGAGCACTCCTGTTACCTTGTTAAACATGATAGCCTTCTGAATTTTGTTAACTTTGATTTTTACTTGTAACTTGCAATTTTAACTTGTTCTTAATTCTATTTTTAATCTGTGCTTCTTTCCAAGGGTTCACATTGTTTTATTTATACTTTACTGTATTGGTTGGAAACATGCAGAAGAAGTTTTCATCTTGCAATGGATAGACAATGGCTAGAATGATGATGAAAATGATTATGATGATGAAATTGTTTTATTATGCTGTTGTAAACTGCCTAGTTTACAACAATACACTAGAAGTGAGGTGAGTGGGGTAGAAATGTAACAATAAATAAAGTAAATAAACAAAGTAAATAAAGACCTATGAGTTCAATTCCCAGGAGATGCTTTGAATCCCATAAAATAACATCTGGTTATCTATGTTTCATAAAACCCAAATAGGATGAACTTGATCATACGGTGCCCATCTCCTGTAACTTAATATAAATACCCTATAAAATATATATTTCAGTGAACTTGTTCTGCAGACTAAGGCGCTCAATATTTAGAAATTTTATCTTGCTCCATTTTTGAGCTCATATTATATATTATGCTTTTAACAAAGAAGGATATGCATATTTATTTATTTACTTATTTATTTGTCATATTCTATGCCACCCACTCTCCGAGGACTCTGGGCGGCTTACACCAAAGGCAGTATACTAAATAGCATATTGCCTCCTAACAATCTAGGTCCTCATTTTACCCACCCAGGATGGAAGGCTGAGTCAACCTTGAGCCAGTGAGATTTGATCCGCTCATCTGCTGAATTAGCAGTCAGCTGAAGTAGCTGCAGTACTGCACTCTAACCACTGCGCCACCTCGGCTCTTATTACATAGATCCAAGGTGGCGCATAGATATTTAGAGAACCACAATAAGGATTGTCTTATGACAGTAGTATGAGCAAGCATTAAAGTGGCAAAATGTGTAACAGGGAAAAAGAATGATCTTGAAGAACAGGAGGAAGACCTCTTACGAAGACAATTGTTAGATAAAAGAAATCTGAAACTGAGCCAAAATTGTATGACCACCAAGTGATATTGGTGGGACATATGAACTCTGCCAAATCTGAGGGACAAGTTATTTCAACAGTAAGCAGAAAGATCTGATATATTTGGGAACTACAATGCAAACTTCACTTTATTACCTAATCTGCTCTTCATATAGATTTAGCCCAAATACCATATAAGGAACTTTAAATTAGGAACTGTTGGCACAGTGAAACCACAGTCTGCTTTATGGGTTTATTTTGGGAAGGTAAAAAGCCCAGGGGTCATCTGACACCTCATTTTCTTTTCAACAAAACAGTCTTATTCTCAGGATAATTTTGGCTTTGTTTTTATATTGGAGGCTAAGAAGCGTTCCATACATTTTCCATATTTTTAAAAAGTATTTAGACCTAATCTTTTGGTTTTTGTTTTGTAATTCAGAGAAGATGCAGGAAACAAAACTATTATTGAGCATACTGTAACAAGAAAGATTTGAGAGGTACATCAGTTAATTTTATCATTTTCCTTTGAATAAATACTTCTGGTCTTGAATAAATAATCCTGTTGTTGTTAACCACAAAAACACAACCAGGTGCTATTTAAGATTTTTTTTTCTCTTTCAAAGAGCAACCCTTTGTCTGATATTGTATGTGGTAGAAGAATCTTTTATTGCTAATGACAGTTATTTGGAAGACTGTAGAAGGCAGAAAGCCAAATAGAAATTGAGTGAAAAAGATCTTTTTGATTATGTCTGCTTGGTATGTATGCAGCTCCTGCGATTCCCTGGGTTTTTATTTATACGAATGTTAAAACTATTTCACCAACGTTTTGAATGTATTTTATTTCTTTGTTAAGATTGGTAAAATATTTCCAAGGCTTTAAATGTTGTTCCATGACTTTCATGGCCAGTAGCTATGCAAAGCAAATGCAGATATTTAGGTAAAAGTTATTTATAAAACCAACACTGAAGTTTCCCCCTTTCTCCTGTTCTCATTATTATGGATTCCTTTCTTAGGCTGGACAGGAATGTGTCTGAGATTGACATAAATAAACAAAGTCTTTGAAAGAGACAAGGATGGCAGAGCTCTTTGCTGAGCCCAGCATTAGAAAATTACCTGAGGAAGAATAAGGTGAGCCACCAATGATGCTATAGAACCACTGACTAAATTAATTATGGGATGATACCTGCCAACAAAAAGCTAGTTCTGCTAGGGCCTTCATTTATCTTATAGATATATAGATATACTTACAAATAAATAAATATGTAAAGAAATATTTTTGTTCAGATGTTATCTTAGTAATAGATAGGGTTTAGGCTGTTCAGAGGCATAGAATAGTTGCAAATAAAATGGTATACTTTGTTTGTGGTTGCATCTTAAAAGAGGCATTCCCTTGCATGAGAATAAAAATAATCAAAGTCATAACAATAATAATAACCACTTAACACCATTGGCATTGGCAAATTCACCATCCATCAATTACAAAAGTTTTTTGTTCAGAACAGCTTAGATCCTGCGATGATACAGATCTGCCTATACCAGGTCCTTGGAAAGGACTTGATAGTCAAAAATACCAAACCCAGTTTAAACATAGGGCTGACTGTGTAACAAAATAATAACAATAAAAGACAACACATTACATGACCAGTAGATTTTTTAAAAATAGCAGGGAAAGCAGAAATGACAGGACCTGGCAATGACTAAGAGCAAGAAAGTTGAAGAAAGAGGTTAATTCTGGCAATACAAGACTAAGTCTTAAGAACAAATGCATACAAAGAATCAGTGAACTATATGAGTAACTGTTGCAGGAAGATTGCACAGACTGGGTACAAACAATGACAAAGTATCAACAATGGTGCATTGGATAATCTGCAAGAAATACCATATACCTGCAAACAAGAATGGGTAGGGGCCATAAAATAGAGAAAATAATAGAAAATGAATAAGCTGAAGTGCTATGGGACTTTAGAATTCAAAGAGACAGGCACTTGTCCCATAATACCTCCGACTTAACAATTGTTGATAAGAAAGACAAAAATGTCTGGATGGTGGATGTGGAAATAGCTGGAGACAGCAGAATAAATGAGAAAGAACTGAAGAAGATCACAAAATACGGGTCTATGACAACTCACCATGGCCAACTCTCCATGGTCAACTCATCACAGCCAATTTGCCATGGCCAACTCACCATGGCCAACTTGCTGTGGGACAACTCTCCATGGGCAATTCACCATGAGAAAACTCATAATGGGACAAGGGTTACACTAATATAGAAGAAATAGTAGAATAGAAACATTAAAGAAAGGATGCGAAAGGAGGGAGAAAATGAAATGTGAATGACAAAAATTAAAATAATGTTTTAATTATTTTAAATAATTGAATTGTTGAATTGTCTTACAGTGAATTGTCCTGCAGCAACTTGTCCATGGCGAGTCATCCTGCAGCAAATTGGCCATGATGAGTTGGTTGTGGCAATTGGCCATGGTGAGTTGACTATGGTGAGTTGATCATGGCGTCTTGGCTGAAGGAAGTTGTCTCATTCTGAAAATTAAGAAACTAAAGTGCCATCTGCCACATAACACCTCAGACTTAACAATTGTCAATAAGAAAGGAAAAAAATGTTGGGACATGGCAGTACCTGGAGATAGTGGAAAAGAAGGAACTGGAGAAGATAGCAAAATACAAAAACCCACAAATAGAAATAGAACAACTGTGGCAAAAGAATACAAAGATAGTATGACAATAGAAATAGGAACCTTGGATGCTATTGCAAAAAACTGGAGAACCATTTAGACACTATCGGCATTGACAGAATCATCACTAGTCAATTGCAAAAAAGCAGCTTTACTCTAAACAGATTACATCCTGTGGCAGTACCGTTAACACTGTCAAGCATCCACATCTGCTTATCCACATTTGCCACTCTTGTTCTATTGCTATTTGCCAGTTTGATAGAAAGATAAAAATGCCAGATCCAGTCTAAACATCTGACTGACCATGTGATGAACCATAATAATGACAATTTAGGGATAATGTTTTAAAAACTAATTAATGAACTAAATAATTGATTTAGGCTGCAATCCTATGGTGTTTTATTTAGTGGAAACCTGCTTTATATTTTGGTTGTATTATTTCTAATGTAGAAATAACTCTAACATAGAAATGTGAGTGCATGTATATAGATTTTATAATTATGGAAATTTGCTTCTCAAAGGGGTTTAAAATGTTGTTTTCCATAGAAAAATAAGAAATAAATATGAAATGGGAGAATTTTAAAGAAAATTAATAGTTCAGGAGAAAGTAGGTGAGAAGATATTTGTTATAATGCATTATTATTTCAAATTGGTAAGTTAAAACAAAATGCTATGAATCAGTCAAATAAATGAAAAAGTTAGGAAGAGAAGTATGATTTTGGTGATTAGATGAAATAAAGCTGTGAACTAGCCATGAATAGGAAGGAGTGGAGAAAGCTTTGCTGGAAAACAGCCAACCGAGTTGTGAACCAGCTAAAAATAAACTTAAGAGGAGTGGAGGAGATAATACTAGAGAGCAGTTAAAGCCTAACTGTAAACCAGTTAAATATAAGGTTAGGAGTGGAGGAAAGCATCCCTGGAAACCAGCTAACTAAGCTGTGATCCAGCCAAAAATAAACCTAGGAGGAGTGAAGAACAGTAAAAGCCAGATTGATAGAAGTGGAGGAAAATACTGCTGGGGAATAGCTATTTAAGTTATGAATCAGTTAAATACCAGAACTAGTTGCAATGGAGAAGAAGCTCGTAATTAGCAAAAACAAAGCATTTTGGGAATAATAAATTATAGATGGAAATGTGGAATAAATTTTTAAAGTGAATTGATTTTGAAAGGATTTTAAGAGAGAAGTAAAATATTTTATGTTAAAATTATGGGCATTAGATGTGATTTAAGGAAAATACTGATTTGATTTGGGTCTTAGAAGTAAGGAACATATATGAAATACTGATTGTTAAAATGATAAATTAATATAACAAAGAGCTGCCTATAGTTGGAGTTTAAGATTTAGCAGAATGCCAAATATTTAGAATAAGATGTTAGATTGAGTGATAAAAATTGGGTTTGGATTTCTTTGTGTCTTTTTCTTTCTTTTTTTCCTTTTTAAGATGTTAATGGATGAAATTTGGAAGGGAGTGTGAGCAATTGTAATTATTTCATACCGGATCAAACCCTTGCTCTAAAAAGATGTATTTTATCTATGTTTAAAAATAAATAAAAAAAATTCAAAAAAGAAAAAAGAAAAAGAAATGTGAGTGCATGACTCTAATGCATGAAATATTTTACATGCAATTTATAGACTGCTTGGAAAGCTCTCTGATGGAGAAGGAAAATATGATTTAAACATAAATAAATAAAAGGGAAAAAAGCTCACTCACATGCTCTCAGCAATAGGAATACTCCTTCCCCCTTTCTTTGGGTTGGGATAACAATTCTTCACCATTATTATTTCATTCTCCTCTGTGTGTTGATTCATTCCCAGAAGACATGTCAATAAATAGAATTGAAAGATTACTCTAATGGAGGGCAAAACGTGATGATCGTTTCTTATTAGACTTCAAAAATCTATGATTATCTATAGGTATTCATTACTCTTGCAGCATTGCTACTATGGGCAAATGTTTTTGCTTAAGCAGAATAATTGGATTGACACAGGTACAGCCTTTGGATAACAAAAGGTTGTTGGTAGAGAGGGTTTGAACTTGAAAAAGAAAAAAAAAAGGAGAGAGGAGCCACTTTGTTAAATTTCTCTACTTGTGCAGTAGGTTAAAATTATTAGGCATGTCAGGAAGAGCCTTTTATGTATTTATCCAAATAGTTTTGCTTCTGTTCCATTGTATCTTGCTCTAAAAATAGTGAGATATGTAAAGTGACAGACTTAATCTCTACCTTTCCAGCATGCCAACACATCTGCCTATGTCACTTAAATCTCTTCTATGGTAAATTATTTGATTGCACCCCCTCCACACAACAATATTCCCTGAAGGGTTTTGTGTGTGTGTGTGTGTGTGTGTGTGTGTGTGTGTGTGTGTGTGTGTGTGTGCTGTTTTAAAGAATGCAGGAGTATAATACATTCGATGAACAGATAAGATGATTCAGTAGTTGCGTGGGGTGTGGGAATTAACCATGCAGTTGAACCTGCTTTAAAATCCTGCTTTTTTATCTCAGTATTCCCCATTACAAAGTAAGATTGAAAATGGAAGGAAAATGGATAAAATATTTTAGTAACTGAGGGCCAGTATCCTGGGAAGACTTGAGCCATAACTGCACCAAGCCATAACATTCCTGCGTAGCCTTGCATAAACTACTTTTTCCCCCCAACCTATATTCTCAGGGGTCTGCAGAGTGCAAAAACACCAACATGGCAACCCCTGAATCAACATTATTTCAATTACCTGAATCAACAATTAACCAGTGGAACCACTTGCCTTCAGAAGTTGTAGGTTGTAGTTTGTAAGTTGTAAATTGTAGTTTGCTGTAAGATTAACTGGTAACCATCTCACCTTCCTTTCTTTTCACTACAAATGAAATTAAATTCATTTGAATTTAAGAAAATTAAGAAAACTATCCTTTGTAGGGATGCCATAATGCTTATTAAGATTACAGTTGGATATACAATGTGGCCAGATATTTAAAAGGAAAAAAAATGTCCTTTTTCTAGGCATGCTTAAACTCTCAGTTTGAATTCAGGTAGTCCTCCTTCATATCTATAGTTCTAACTGTGAACATTGTGGTGCCAGCAGATAGTTTTATGCACTTGTCTTGAAGCAGATGCTACTGTTCTGCCCCAGCTCCGGATCTCAAGGAGTGTGACACACACCAAGCTCCAAAAACTCGGTTTATTACAAACAGACCCCTTTCAAAATGCAGTCTTTCAGTGCAAATGTCCTTATCAGCCTGCTATAAAGTACAAAGAATAAACAAAGTCTGACAAAGGTTGAAAACCAGCCCAGAAACAAAGATGTGATAAGAAACTCACTCTCTAAAATGCTCTGCATAATAATTAAACGTTGTTTCCAGCAACAATTGCTGTGTGCGACTTAAATAGGCTAAGGGAGTGGCCAATTAGCCCCAAGCCTTACACTCTTGCCTTTTGGCAGCCCTGCGTGCTCGAGCATTGAGGAGAGGCTCCTCCACTTCACTCTCTGCACTTGAAGGAGCCTCTGGAGGTTCTGAAGGCCCTGGCTGAGTCTCTGCCTCTGGCACCACATCCTCTTCAGCCTCCTCTCTGTCTGACGCGAGCGCCCACTGCACAGGCTGCTGGTGTGACACCACACCAGCCTTCTCGTTGTCGGGATCAGTCGCAAGCCGCACAGGCCGCTGGTGGGCCACAAAGCTACAGATATGACTGAAGCCCACTCTGACTTAGTTGTCTGAGAGGAATTTGACCTTATAAGGCCGTGATGGCAAACCTATGGCACCTGTGCCAGAGGTGGCATGTAGCGCCCTCTCTATAGGCACACGAGCTGTCATCCCAGTTCAGGCCCATCATGCATGTGCACGCACCTCCTGCCAGCCAACTGGTCTTTGGGTCTCTGCCATGCACACGTGAGGGGCGGGGCATATGTGGGGGGCAGGGTGTGTGGGGGCTATGGGCATGGGGCACATGCAGAAGGGCTGTGCATGCATGAATGGGGTTGGGGCATGTGCATGTGGGGGCGGGTGCACATGTGCAGGGGGCCGCACGCACATTGCATTTTGCGGGTTTGGGCATGTGCGCGGTTTTGGCACTCAGTCCGGAAAAGGTTAGCCATCACTGTTATAAGATCTGAAAAAGTGGACAGAATCCTTGGGACCTCTATGTTTCTCTCCTGTATGTCCAATGGAGTTGTTCAAGCTTCCTGGGAAGTGACTTGTTATTGGGTTTTGGAATTACTATTTTTCTTCTCCTTAAGAGAAGGGGTACTTTGGTAAGTGCCTTAAAGAGGCAGTGATTTTTCTGCTCCTCAGGAAGACATTATTGAAGCAAGTAACCAACCATGCTGAACAATCTTTATCTGGTCTTTTATTTTTCAGTTTTAAATGGAGGTGAGAAAGTAGATGTGCAGCAAAAAAACACTGGAGGAAACAAATTATCTGAACCATTTTCAGTTGAAGTTGAGGTCTAGCATGGGACACAAATAGCAATGCTCATGCTTGTGAATGACCTCTAGCAGGAGTGGGATGGGAGGGGCATATTCTTGATCTTCTTGACTTTAAGTCGTCTTTGATACCATCATTTATGGTATACTTATGGATAGGCTTCAGGGGTTGGGAGAGGGCAGAATTGTGTTGTGCTGATTCTCTTTATTCCTTCAGGGCTGGTTCCTGCCAAAGATCAAGAAGACAGAGAGAAATAGCAAACTGAAGACAACTCTCCTAAAAGCGGATCTGAAGATTGCACAAAAATGAAGAGTTGTTGATAAGACAGATTCTTCAAAATCCCTCTCTGGAGGAGGAGAGGATTCGGCATCACCTGTAAGTGCTGCAATTAGTTGCTCCTCAAGAGGAGACAACAAAGTAACATTCTGTGGTGAATTTAGAACTCAGAGAGACAAGGAAATGCCATCTTCACCCAGAGCGTGGTCAGCATCTTTCTAAAGAACACTGGGTTTGCAGACGTAGTTTTCTAATTCACTTTTGGAAATTGCTTGTTTATTGCTTTTCAGATACTAGGAACCATCAGAAAGATAAATTGTTTGCAGCACTGAGAGTATCTTTAAGTCCTTAGTGAAAAGGTTTTAAATACAAATTTAAGAAATAAAAAAAAAAACATTTTTGAATAAACAGCAAAAGGTGTTTAGAGTTTTGAGTGTTGAACAAAGTGTGCAGGTGAATTGGAAAGAATGCTGCACATAGAAAAATGCTGTTGTTTTGAATCCTTAAAAAAATGATACTTTGAAGGTTGGGCACTAGAAAGGTGCACAAGGAACTATAGAAAACATTTAAAGGAAAAGTGATTTTAAGTTTTACTAATACTAATACAGTATGGGGAAAATACTTCAACATTGGAGAATATTTGTGAACAATGGGCCCAAAAGTCAGTCAGTCCATCCATCCATCCATCCATCCATCCATCCATCCATCCATCTATCTATCTATCTATCTATCTATCTATCTATCTATCCCTCCAGAATGTTTAAAATATTATATGAAAGAGGATCACATTTTGCTGGGCAAGACTGAGACCGATTTGAATGTAGATTTTAAAATGATGAAACTCAGTGTAGAGAAAAGTAAGGTTTTACATTTAGGCAAGAAAAAGCAAAAGTACAAGTACAGATTAGGTAAAACCTCACTCAATATCAATAACTATGAGAGGGATCTTGGGGTCCTAGTGGACAATCACCTAAATATGACCTAGCAGTGTGCAGTAGCAACCAAAAACCCCCAACATAATCCTAGGTGCATGAATAGAGGGATAGAATCAAGATCCTGTGAAATATTAGTACCCCTTTATAAAGCCTTAGTGAGACAACACTTAGAATACTGAATCCAGTTGGGTCACCATATTATAAAAAAGATGCTAGGACTCTGGAAAGAGTGCAGAAAAGAGCAACAAAGATAATTAGAGGGCTGAAAGCTAAAACATATGAAGAATGGTTGCAGGAATTGGGTTTGTCTAGTGTATTGTAAAGAAGGACTAGGGCTGACATGATAGTAGTGTTCCAATATTTGAGGAGCTGCAACAAAGAAGAGGGGGTTAGCTTATTTCCCAAAGCACCAGAAGGCAAGACAAGAAACAATGGATAGAACCTAATCAAAGAGAGAAGCAACCATAACTAAGGAAAAAAATCCTAACAGTGAGAACATTTAACCAGTGGAATAGCTTGCCTTCAGAAGTTGAGGATGCTCCATCACTGGAGGCTTTTAAGAAGAGACTGGACAGACATTTGTCAGAAATGGTATAGGTCTGCTGCTTGAGTAGGGGGACTAGAAGACCTTCAAGGTCCCTTCCAACTCTGTTTTTCTTATTTGAAAAGATATGGAAAAATATGTCACACTGGATATTCAAAGGAAACCAGCTGACATTTTTATAATTAAAAAAAAAAAAAAAAAAACCAAAAAATTGACCTAGATGAGTTTTCTTTATTGGATGTTAAAAGAAAAGCATATAAAATTGGTTATTTTGAATCAAGGTTAAAATAAATATTTTATCTCTGGTAACCCTAAATGGACTTTTGCTGTCCAGACTGAAACAATAAGATTTTAAGGATATATTTATAGATAAGATAAGGGGTATAGAAAGAAGAGGTAATTTGTTCTACTTTAAGAGAAGGTGTTAAGTTACAAAAATTGCTTACACATGTTTTGATGAAGGGTGAAATTATTTCTTAAGATACATTTCTTTCTTTTTTCGTTATTATATGCTTCTTTTACTTCCTTTTCTATTTTTCTTTCCTTTTTGTACTTTATTTTTCTTTTGTTCCTTTTAGTTTTTTTTTCAGTTTGCATTAATTTTTCAATTGTCAACTTTAATAAAATTTACCATAAAATTTTATTAGAAACAAATAAACATTTAATGAAAGTTCAGTCGGAGAAGATCTATTGCGATATTTAGCCCTCAGTGCTTCAGGCAAAGGATCTTACTTTTACTGAATTTCACATTTTACTACTTAGAAAGGATGGCAGTAGAATAGGGAACTTTCTTTTTGATCTGTCAAACATGGTTATCTTGTAGGAGAGCAGGAATCTATATTTTAGATGTTTCATCTTTCTTCCCATCCTTTCCATTTGCCATTAATTGTCATAAAATCTCATCCTTTGAGAGAGACAGTTCTCTTTTCCATTCCCTGTTTCAAAATAATAAACCTAATTTCTGAAATTGTTCTGTAGGCCATCTGGGTAACAACTGCAACATAAAAAACACAACACAATCTAATGTGAAGTATAAAAATAAAATAAGCATTCAACAAGTTCCATATTGTAACCCACAAGGCATCCTTTCAAACATCAGATATCCCAAATATATATTTTCCCTTGCAGATTACAAAACCTACTTTCAAGAACCATATAATTTTTCTTTCCCTTAATTTTTTTCCCCCTCTTTGTTAATCTGACAACATCCTTATTATTCTCAAAAAGAGTTGGAGTGAATGGGGGGGATTATGTTTAATAGTGATATCGAGTTTTGAAGAAATGCTTTTCTCAGTATTGTAGTTTCCTTGTTTGCAGAAGTTCATGACCGCAATAACCACATTCATTTGGCTTAAAATGGTTTTGCTCTCAATGAAGCAATTCAAAATGACGTTCCACCCTTTAGCATTCTCATCGGTGGTTTTCAGGCGCCATATTTGAAAGTACATTCTGTCAGTGCATATAAACAATAATGTATTTTTCCCTAATTGTCTGGAATGCCAATGATGTTTCCTTAAATCTGACTTTTGGTGGCATTTTCTCATTGAAAAGGAAAATTGTTTTTTTTCCCCCGCCAAGATCAAATTTTAAAACAGAAAGAATATAGATCAGTTGCAGAGCATTGGTGTTACATGTAGAATGTTCCAGCTTATTAGCTCAGCTTCTATTCCAGAAAAAAAAAATAGTGCAAAGACTCTTTTGCAGAATTTTCCTTAGAGCTGCAACATAAATAAATTCCTATTGGCAAAAATTCCATCCTGAGTTACTTCTTGGCTCCTAGGATTTTCCAGCTCTGTCCTGTCACTAGGCACTTTTGTTGACCATCTATCCTCCCTAATCACTCTCAGGAGTGGCTTTGCCACTGTCTCTTCCATGTTATTTTCCATCCTGTATTTTCATTGACCATGAAAATATTGTAAGAGAAGGGTAGGGTGGGACAGGATTCCAACTTTCAGCTATTGTTTCCCTTCTCATGGGCCTAGCTGGTAGGACTTCTGGCCATCTCCACGAAGGACAAAATGCAAAACTATTTGTGGCATGAAACTATGGCAGAGATTGAGTGTGGGCAATAGGTCTGGAAGTAGACCAGTGGTGGGATTCAAATTTTTTTACTACCGGTTCTGTGGGTGTGGCTTGGTGGGTTTGGCTTGGTGGGCATGGCAGGGGAAGGATACTGTAAAATCTCCATTCCCTCCCCAATCCAGGGAAAGATTACTGCAAAATCCCCATTTCCTACCAATCAGCTGCGACTTGGGAGGCAGAGAATAGATGGGGGCGGGGCCAGTCAGAATGTTTACTACTAGTTCTCTGAACTACTCAAAATTTCTGCTACTGGTTCTCCAGAACTGGTCAGAACTTGCTGAAACCCACCTCTGAAGTAGGCCTATTACACTGTACAACAATGTGTAGGAGTATGAATCAGGGAGGAAAGCTTAGTTTGAAGTGCTAACCACCCATATCTCTCACGAAGAAAGGTGAATATACATGTCCAAGGATAATGCTGCAGGATCAGGGTGGGTTCTACTTATCTTTACTACCAATTTGCAATGGGAGCGCACATGCACTCTTCTGCCATGTGCAGAAGCTTCTGCACCTGCACAGATCACCAGTGATGATGTTGTGGCATGTGGGCGGATCCTCCCACCGGTTTTACTACTGGTTCTATAGAACCAGACCGAACTGGGGGCAACCCACCACTGTGCAGGATCCAATCTGGGTTGATCACTGGGACCAGAGGTTTTGTCTTCTGAGCTTTCAGACTTGTGCTGGAGCCTATCTTCAGGAAAGTAGAGAGAACTTTCCTGAAGATGGGCTCCACCTCTGGTCCCAGTGACCAACCCAGATTGGATCCCAAAAACTTAGTTGTTTGAGAGGGAGATTTCCTCCTATTTCTTCCATGGAGAAATTGGAAGCACAGCTTTACATTAGCTGTATTCAAAGAGGGAAGAACAGTTAAAGCTTCTGCCACCTGTAAAGACCTCTTTTTAATGAAAACAACAGAACTCTATAGCACTTTGGACTTGATCAATGTAGCACCTGCCTGCAATTCCTTAAAGCAACTGCATCTTTTCAAGGGCTTGCATGGCTCACCTCAAGGGATTGCATGGCTCACCTGGGAAATAACATGCTTAATTTAAGGAGCTGTCAATAGATGTTATCTCTGAAGCCCTACACTCTCTAAAGACCCCTTTCCTCCCTGACATTCAGAACTGTAGTACATACTATTAAGATAGATTGTTATTTTATTTAGTAAAATGCAGTTTATAACCTTATTTCATAGTTCTGACTGCTATACCTTTCTCCATGCAGTATTTTAATTCTCATGTTTTCTAAAACAGGTAAATGAGGGGTGGGGGAACTCCAAAATGAGCTAGATTATAAAACTGCTTACATTTTATTGTGTTTGTTTTTGTGAATACTGAGATACGAGCCCGTGGTTTTACATAGTTGTTGGCCCCTTATACAGACACACATTTATTGTTTCGTTGTAAATTTTCTCGTCTGATTCTTTTACAGCTTTTAGCATTACTTACTCACACTGCTGCTTTATTTTATTAGATGTGATAAGGCTTTCTATGCATTCAATTTTATTTAGAAGGGATCATCAGCATGACTGGCTAAGAGTGGGTGGGCAAATTTTTCAGGAATGTATTAAGAAAGACCAATGACACACTCAGCCTGCCTCTATACCATGTGGAGGTAACCTCAACCAGGCCTTCCTGTTGGGTCTAGGACAACTCACCATGGCCAAGTCACCATGGGACAACTCGCTGCAAGACAATTGAATGTTGTATTAATAGTTTTATTCAGATATTTTTTTATTAGTAGTAACCACATTTTCATCAAAATTTTTGTAGCTCTTATATTTTGGGATCGACTTTATTTTATTGTTATTGGTCACAGTTCCATCAAAATTAATTTAACTTTTGTATTTGTTGAATTGTCCCACAGTGAGTTGGCCATGGTGAGTTGTCCCGTTCTACTCCTAACCCCCTTGAAATGTTGGACCATTGGCATAGGTTCAGTGATTGACCTTCCTTGTTTTTAGCTTGGGACAAAGCTGACTTTATTTTATTTTCTTCTTTTTGAAAACTGATGAAATTGTCAAAAGTTCTACCAGAGGCCATTTTGTCCAAATAGCAGGAAGAATTGTAAAGCTGTGATATATTTTTCTTCCTCACCTGCACCCCACCCTAGTCTACAAAGGAACATATTGGGCAGATAGGTTGAGAAGGAATCAAAAGTATTGTCAATGGAAACCAAAGGGCTTGATGAAATCACATGTTTCCAAATACCTACCCATGAAAAATGGGTGATTGTTCTGGTACAGTGGAAAGGGTAAAAAAAGAGGAGAATTCACCAGTCAGGAACTGTAGTAGCAACTGCCTCAGCAGCACAGCTGATCAGAATCACTGGTGAAACCAAAGAAGAAGTTATCTGGACAATTTCTGGAGGCGGCTTCCTTTCTAGAAGATTTCAGCAGCAAGTAATTTAAGCTGCTATATGGAAGTTTAACAGGCTTTACTTCAAGATACAATTAAACTGCATTCCATTCTTTGCAGTCCCATCTAGCTTTATCATGGAACCTGGATAGGTAAAATGGAGGACAGCGAGGGTAGTCCTTATATATCCCCTAACCTAATGCTAGGAGATTGGATTACAAATTCAATCTTTCTGCCATCTAGCAAACAATTGCATGAATAGTAAACTTTTGACATGTTTTGCCCCTTTGGATTGATTTGGGAATCTGATCTGACCTGATGGTGGCACAGGTTGATCCACATAAATAGGAAAGATCTTAGTTCTATAATCATATTTTAAAGTGGAAACCTTGGCTTGGTTTTAACCTATAAAGTAAGACCACTTTATAGGTTAAAGAAACAGTAATATCCTTGTGGCTGTGATAGATTGTTTAAATCTTCTGATAACTACCAGAATACCATATTTCTAAATATAAAGAAAATTGTCAAAGACAGCATCTCTCAGTCTATATTTTTGTTACTAGTTCTTCTGAAACTAATGCAGTGCTTGAGAAATTTATTTTGAAAAACTTTCTGTACAGCTATCAATTTAATAATGCATCTAGCTAAAGAGTTGGGAGAAAGCTATTCATAATAATATAGTAGCTACTCCTGCAGGTTATGAGATAAGTCTGAAGTGTTCTGTCTACAGAAGATAAGCAGCAGTCATATTTTTTTAAAAAAACAAATAAAAGCATTTAAATATCAGATGAACAGTAAACTGAATGTATAAAGATGTGATTTGAGTGAGAATGTTGTAGTATCACTCAGTATTTGTGGACTTTCAAACATTAAAAAAAACCCTGTGTAGATTTAAACCTAATGCAGAGTTATGTTTCAAATTATATTTGTACATTTTAGGTCATTTTAGAAGTCAGATGATAAGATAAATTGTGAGAACTGTATGGATAAGCATTTAGACTTAAGTTTTTCATGTTGGCTTTTTAAAGTAAACAAATTGATCTAATGTAATGGAATCATTGGATTGCTTACTTATTTATTGAACTTTCTCATTTTTCATATAGTGCATTTTGGTAGTTGATATTCACTGTAAGAAAGAACAAAAATAGAACAACCAGGTAAAGGAAGTTTTAAGCAATCACTGTAAATTCAGCCAATATATACCTGAGTTATATTAGGAAGCATTCTTTTCATACTCTGACTTCTAGGACACATTAATGAATGCAAGATGGGCCTGGATTCTTCCATTAATTACAAAAAATAAAAGAAAGACACCAAAGATCCAACCAGTTTTTCCTGTCTCCTGCAATTTCATTGGTCACGTCCCTGAGATCTCACACAATCTCTCTGAAATGTTGTAAGATTTTGGTATTCTCATCAGAAATGTGTGGGCGAGATCTTACGTGGGAAATCAAAAACAGATTATGACATCCAGTTTCAATCTTATGGCAACAGCGAAGACATATTCAGGAACCCACAGCATTGATCTTAGGAGTTTCACAGGGGTTAGATTGGTACAGGGATCCAGTTGTACAACATACAGTAATTCTCTAAGCAATTTACACAACATCTTCTTAAGAGAGCTTGCATTGTATCGAAAGCTCCAGTTTATGTTAACCATTCTATTGCTTATTTGTTAGTAGTATGTGCTACATTTCCACAGAAATGGCCTGTGCTACTGATTCTATTGCCATGTTGTTATCTGAAGGTCTGTTTATCCCATGTTCTATATGCATAAAGACTGATAGGTTGATAAAAATGCCGAATCCAGTCAAAATATCTGTGCAACAAGTCATCATCATCATCATCATCATCATCATCATCATCATCACCATCATATATGTGGAGGTTCCAGGGGTTATCAGCAAACTGGATACCATACCAAAAACTCTTAAATGTCACTTAGAACAGGGGTCCCCAATCTCTTGGGAATTTGGCTGCACAAGTAACTGGTTGGAGTGTGTGTGCTCAATTCAATTTATGAGAGCGGCGGGAAATTGTGTGCATGCATGTGTCTGCCGCTCGCACAGTTGAGCTCCCTGTGTTTGTGTGTGTGTGTGTGTGTGTGTGTGTGTGTGTACTGGCCTGCCACTCACGTGGTCCAGTTCCCCTGTCCTCCACCCCCCAGCTGGGCTGCCAAGCCACAAAGGTTGGAGACAGCTGACTTAGAAAATTTCATTGTGTTAATTAAAAAAGGCCACCCTGCATTGAATTGCCCTTACACTACACCTATACATTATGAGTTTTTGGGACAAACTCAATGTGTATGAAGTTCTACACTAGCTAGAGAAATGGCAGATGTGATTTCACATTTTTTTTCTGTACATTACACAAAATGCTAGTTGTGTAGTTTTGTTTTAGTAGGAAGTTTGGCCCTAACTATAGCAATTTAAATAGAGTTTGCTATTTGCAAAAACGTTCCCTGAGAATTTACAATGGCACATAGGTGGATGATCTTGCCTCTTGTTTCCAAAAAGAAGGGCATTACCTCAGCATCCTTTCTGCCACTTCATTTCCCAGAGCTCCTTAGAAAAAATAAGAAGTTTCCCAGGATCAGCATGTATGGAATAAACTATTCAGGTATAAACTCCTCTAGTATTCTAGTAGCCTTTACAGAGTCTACCAGCAGCAATAAACCTCCACTGAAGCCATGGGAACTTTACTGCTAGTCCTGACACACGGTTCAGGAAGTGAACTGAGTCCAGAATGACTGCGACTTTGTAGATGGTTTGTGTTGTTTTCCTGACAACATTCAAAAAGTGGATTGCCACTGTTTTTTTTTTTTTCAACTGCCCAGTTTAATTTACAACTCTGAAAGTCAAGGTCAGTTTAGTGGTACCCCATGTTACAATATACTCCCATACAAAATAAATTCATGACTGTTTCATTCCCTGACATATTAGTAATCCAAAGCATTTAACCCCAGAATAACAATTCCCACTAGGATTTGGGTGCTGAGTTAAAATTACACCAACAACCAGACAGATCTATTTGAAGAGGTGAAAACCTACTTGCCAAAGCATGCCTTATGAAAGTTTCTACCCCATGCAAGGCTCCTAATACTTTTCTGTTCCTATGTGAGCTGTAAAAAGTGCATCTTAAAAGAGACAACCAACTACACAAAGCCTGAGTTAACAACTCCCAATTTTCATTATTTACAGTTGAAACCATGGCTTCCATTTTAATTTGTCTGCTTCCCTACAGTCTTTTGTCTGCAGGAGAAAAAAAGAAGCATTTTCATGTGCATCTCTTTTTCAAATATCAGACTCAGCATGCTCCTTTTAATTTTACTTTAGTGCTAAATTGGGACTCAAAAGCTCCTGTGAATTCTTGCACTGTGCTAAGGACAAGCTGCTGTTGTTTCCTTTGTTCCAGTGTAGATTTTTAAGCTACAAAAACGGCTATGAATCTTCCTTCTTCCAGGAATAGCCTCATCACTGGAATTTCAATTTGAGGGTGCCTACCTAGCATCTTAAGGTTCTATGGAAAAACCTGGAGCACTGAAAGCTAACAAAAGTATACCCTGGAAGTGATTTTTATACCACCTCTCCAGCCCTTCATATTACTATCTTAGCATTTGAATGGGGGCACTTAATCATCCTTGTGATTCTGATTACTAGCAAATGTTGGCAAGTGTGCTCGCTGCATTCATTCCTCCTGTAAGGAAGATAAAAGAAAATGAACTGCAGACTACATTGTCACCAGGCTCAAAGTTCAAAGATGTGAAACTTTGAAAGTGCAACTGAGACTGTCCTTGGTAGGCCCCAATTAGGCTTAACAATCCATTTTTCATTTGAGAGCGTGAATTCCTCTCCATTACCTGCCGTTGAACAATGACCTTGAAAGAAGTTAATTGCCTAGGCATCATAGCTGAGTCTGCAAACAACCTGCAACTGAACAGCTGACACCTTCACTGTAATTGGGCCTGCCTACAGATGGATTAAAAGATCCTGCTAAGCTCATGGATGTGTTAACACCATTGGCTTGGTATCCCACAAGCATGCATATTATTTTATATCAAAGTACATGATTACTTGGTAAAATCACAGCAAAAAGACCTGCCTTTTAGAGGTTACATCTCAACGTGTATGTACAAATATACACAGATCAGTGGATTTTCAGTAGAAACTATAGAACAGCTATAGAGGCTATACTGAAACTATTTTCAGTGAAACTATACAACAGCTATAGAAATTAGGTAAAGAGAGGAATTTAAGACGTTAATACTGCTACCTTATACTGAAAGCTTCGGAGGATTGTGGATCAAAAATAAATGAAATCATCCGAATGAGGCATTTTAAGTAGTTTATGTCTTGGTTTGTAAAATGCTATATGGAAGCTACTGATCCAACATCCTGAATTATTCTCGCAATAATGTTATAAGAATGCTATAAGAATAAGACAATCTGATTCTCTGATTCTGATGTTATTCTAACATGAAACTATATATTATACTATATGCATGTGTATTTTGTTTTTCTAAAGAGAAACCATTTTGTTCTGAACCCTTTATGATTTCTCTTTCAAAACAAACAAAGTGAATGAAAACTGTATATTCAATTTACAATGTCATTTTAGCCTAAATTATATGCCTAGAAATATATGCTGTTATGAAATGAGTAGGTGTCTTGGCTTTTAGAATTAGACAAAAAGAAAAAAAGAACAAAAACTGTAAGGTGAGATTTTTTAAAAAAGTTTTTTTTTTTATTCAGCAGATGTGAAATTCAGCAGGTTCTGACAGGTTCTAGAGAACTAGTAGTGGAAATTTTGAGTAGTTTGGAGAATCGGCTGGGCACAGAGTGGGGTGGGAATGGAGATTTTGCAATATCCTTCCCCCAGGAGTGGGGAGGAAATGGAGATTTTGCAGTATCCTTCCCCTGGAGTGATGTGGGAATGGAGATTTTGCAGTATCCTTCCCCTGCCACACCTACCAAGCCATGCCCACAGAATCAGTAGTAAAAAAAATTGAATTCCACCACTGTCATTCAGGCAATGCTTCTTGCATTAGGTAACACTGGGAGACCCATAACATAACCATCAAGTTCCTTTGGTTGAATAGATTAGTTGCCACCATTTGCAGTCTCTTCTGAACATGCCTGGCCACAATTCATAAAATATTTTCCCTCCCCTTTTCTTTTATTGTGGGGACTTTGGGGAAATTATCTCTTACTACATAGTATATATTGTGAAACTTACATTTGCTTCCAAAATTCCACAACTGTCATTTTATTTTAATTTTCATTTTTAGTTGAATGAAAGTAGTCTCAATCAATTCACCAATTTTAAAATCCCTTTGTATTGATGTATGCCTATATTTCAAAATAAAAATGTTATGTTTGTTGGTCTATAAACTGAGATATACTTCTATTAACATTTAGTATTAAAAAATCCAGAAGTTTCTTAGCACTTAAATATTTAAACATGATCATGCTAATTAACAATAATTAGTTAAACAATAATAAACAATAATTAATTAGAAAATAACTACAGATCCCTCACATCAGAGGTGAAATGCTTCCGGTTCGGACTGGATCACCTGATCCAGTAGCGATGGAGGCAGGTAGTTCGGAGAACCGGTAGCAAAAATCCCTGCCACCCGCCCCCCCCCCCATGCCCAGCTGAGACGCACAATCATCAGAAGCTTTTTTTTTTTTACTTTTAAAAGCATTTTTTCTACAACCTCTTTCTGCTGAAAAAATGCTTTTAAAAGTAAAAAAAAAAAAAAGCCTCTGATGATCCTGGCTCAGCTGGGATCGTCAAAGGCTTTTAAAAGAAAAAAAGCCTCTGCTGATCAGGCAACTCAGCTTGGATCATCAGAGGCATTTAAAAGAAAAAAAGCCTCTGTCAATCAGGCAACTCAGCTGGGATCGTCAGAGCCTTTTGAAAGCATTTTTTTTACAACCTCTTCGCTGAAGAGGTTGTAGAAAAAATGGCTTTAAAAGTAAAAAAAAAAATTGGCCACGCCCACCCAGTCACATTAACCCCACCACCACCAAGCCACGCCCACAGAACCGGGAGTAACAAATTTTAGATTTCACCACTGCCTCACATCCTTGACATAATCTGTTTCAACTCCTTTCCTTGGGATGCCACTGTAGGGTTAGGCTATAGGCCACTACTGTGTCTAGTTGTTTTGGCATGTAAATGCCCTATAGTTTTTTTCTCTCATGCCATCACTCTGCTGAACACCTAATCCTCACAGTACTGACATGTCTAAATATATTCACCCATGCTGTATGGCTATAGTTAATATTATCCTTTTCATCTTCTTACCCCTTCTTATTGGTATCATTATTATGATTATTATTAGCATGTTGCTTTGCATGTACACTGAGAGCTTCTGTACAAGAGACAAATTCCTTGTGTGTCTAATCACACTTCGCCAAATAAAGCACTCTATTCTAACTAAGCCTCCATACTATTTTGAGGAGAAAAGGTTTTCTGTTTAATAAAATACATCATCTTTACTCAACTCTAGATTTTTCTAAATGTGTATTAACTAACCAGTTTTGACTGTTTCAAAACTATCCTATCAATAGCAGTACCTGTCAGATGTCCTATATTTTAATCTCATAATCTCTCTGTAATTGAGATCCCTAACCAACATGACCAGGAATTAATTCTTACAAAAAAATATTGTGTTTGGTCAGTTATGCATTTGGAATCTGACTAATCAGAGGGAAGAGAGAAGTGGGTAATTACAGCGACTATCCCAAACTTTTTGAAGTATTGCCAAATTACTACCCTCCAAACAGAGATGGGCACCAAAAACAACTGTTTAAAAGTGGGTTTTGTTTAAAAACATACAGCACCAAAGAGAAATACAAATGAATGCTGGGCTTAGAGAAGAAACATCAATTACATTTCAAGGGAAAACATAAAGAAAGGGATAATGGGAAAGTTCATGCATAATAGACATTGAACCTTAGGGAAAAAGTGTTACGCAAAGAGTTGGACAAAGTTTTGAGCATATCCAAAATGAAGTCAAAACTCTAATACTGTCTGATTATGTTCCAAATCTCAACATCTGGGTGCATTGTATTTTCCTTCTTAAAAATCTGGAAGTTTCACAGTCCTTAAAATGAATTTAAACTATAAAACCATCTGATTGATTGGGTTCTAAATCTAGACTTAGAGGTGCATTGTAATTTTCTTCTTAAAATCCTTGAAGAATCACAGTCCTCAACCTGAAGTCTCTTTTCTGTTTCCTTCCATGTGGCCACAATATTCTTTCTGTGGGAAGCCTCTCACAAGCTTCTTACTGACTATTTAACAATTCGGAGATAGGGGTGGCCAGGGATTTAGCCAGAGATGGGTTTTTAACTGATTTGGTGTGATTTATGAGAATCCATTTTTATTATTTTTTTCTAAGAACTCCATCTGCTGGAGAAGGAACACATCCTACATTGCTGATGGTCAAGTGTCCAGGTATTTCTGTGCAGTCATTATTCAATGTAGAGAAAACAGCAGGTCTTAGCATAGCCTGGGATACCTGCATAGTTCCCACTATTATTATAGCTGGTCCCATGTTGGTTGCTGCTTCTTCTTCTTTCCTTTCAGAATCTTCTCCAGCATTTGCAACTGAGAGATCGATACATGGCATATTCTGTACTCTGTCTTTCTTCCACAGCCCTCTTCTACTCTAGGTGATGACACAGGTGTCTTTTGGCTTCCAACAATCCAGTCACATAGTTGTAGAAAACACCGAGGTTATTGCTATTGCTGCTGCTGCCACTCTGCTGCTGTGACCATTGTTGTTATATCTATCATGACTACCATACTTCTTTCTCTCACTCAGCTCAATGACATATAGGTGTATTAAGCAGGACATGAAAAGAAACTGTTAACTACTTTGGGTAACCAATGTTCTTCTCAGGCTCATTTTATACAGCTAAACAATATTAAATTACAGCCAATTAAGGCAGTATTTTGATCCAGCAAAAACCTCTGAAGTTTTGACTGGCTAGATGTGCCTATTACAGACCTATATTTATAGGCCTGATTCTGAATTCATAAAAAGACCATATCCAGCAGTAAAATTATATCATAAGGAATGAAATGGCTATTGTTCCTTTTGTCACAGGGTGACAAAAATAAAAATAATATGTAATTGGTCCGTTTTTAAGGACCAAATTATATAAGACCAGCAGCCATGGTGGTGCAGTGGTTAGAATGTAATACTGCAAACTAATTCTATTGACTGCCGACTGCAAGCAGTTCGGCAGTTCGATTCTCACTGGGTCAAGGTTGACTCAGCCTTCCATCTTTCCAAGGTGGGTGAAAATGAGGACCCAGATTGGTGGGTTGAACTCTGTAAACCACTTAGAGAGTACTGTAAAAGCACTGTGAAGCAGTATATAAGTTTAAGTGATATTGCTATTGTACTTAGGGAAGGAAAAGATAGAATGAGGCAGATACTTGTTTTTGTTTAGTAATTTCAGGAAGAAAGCTTGAATAAATTATGTAAAAATTGGCCATCCCCATTCAAGTTAGGATTCATGTGTATGTATTTATATTTGTTTCTTAAGGATTTTTATGCGAGAAAAACCAACATCAGAAAACAACTTCTGGTACCCCAAAATAATCTTTCCCATATCTTACTATTCACACTTGCTGGGTCCAGCCTTCACTTTGGGGAAGAGTCAGCTCTTCAAAGTCTTTTGAAAGGCTAGAAGGGTGAGGGCCAGCTGTATCTCAGGGAGGTGATTATTTCCTAGGGAAATAATCAGGCTAGGGAATATTAGTAAAAGAAAGATATATTGCAAGTCTGGATCATATGTATTGTATGTTATTTAGCTTATAATTCACCTGTATGTGGAAGAAGACATCTAGTACTGATTCTTCCAAATGCATGCAACACTGGGAAAAAAGCAGGGGTGAAATCCAGCAGGTTTTGACAGGTTCTGGAGAACCGGTAGTGGAAATTTTGAGTAGTTCAGAGAACCAGTAGCAGAAATTTTGAGTAGTTCAGAGAACCGGCAAATGCCATGTCCGGTTGGCCCCAGAGTGGGGTGGGAATGGAGATTTTGCAGTATCCTTCCCCTGCCATGCCCACCAAGCCATGCCCACAGAACCGGTAGTAAAAAAAATTGAACTTCACCACTGGAAAAAAGGGATTTTAAATGTGACTGTATAGTGCTTTGGACTTGTTTTTCAAGATGACTTTTGGTGAGCTCAGGACTACACAAGCCTATAGTTCTCAAAGCAGATATATATTTTCTTCCCATAATGTAATTGGTCTCCATACAATTCCAAGAACTGTAAAGCACCCTTTGGAGATCAAATCTAAAATAGTGAACAACCTTAATTTATAAGACTAGTATAGGAGTCACATAATAAAATGTGTAATATTATTTCCTACTTTCACAATAGAATTACATAGCAATATAATTTTTCTTCACCTGTTACCTAATCCAAAATCAATTTATTACATTTGTCTCAAAAGTATTATTGGCATTGAAACATTGCTTTGTAAGTTTACTGCTGAGAAAAAAACTCTCTGCCTTGGTATTACGTTTTATTCCTTATTTAGCAACCTGCAAAACTTATCCGGTTCTTTTAAACTAAGAAAAAATGTAAAAAAGTAAATAATACTTAATATGTATAGTACTAGTACATAATATTTTTTTTTATTTAATTTGTATACTGCCCTTCTCCAACAGGACTCAGGGCGGTAAACAGCCATGGTAAAACCAATTTCAAATTAAAACCGAAGGGATGGGATCAAGCCAGCCCAGCTAGGTGAAAAAGATGTGTTTTCAGGGCCTGACAAAAAGTCCGGAGGTCTGGTATCGTGCGTATCTCTGGGGGTAGGTCATTCCAGAGGGCAGGGCCGCCACAGAGAAGGCTCTCCCCCTGGAGGTCACCAGCCGACATTGTCTGGCTGATGGCACCCTGAGGAGTCCCTCTCTGTGGGAGCGTACTGGCCGGTGGGAGGCTATTGGCGGCAGAAGGTGGTCTCGTAAATACCCCGGCCCTAAGCCATGGAGCGCTTTAAAGATGGTCACCAACACCTTGAAGCGCACCCTGAAGACCACAGGAAGCCAGTGTAGCTCGCGCAGGAGAGGTGTCACATGGGAGCGCCCCATCGCTCCCATAATCCCCCATGCAGCCACATTCTGGACCAACTGGAGCCTCCGGGTGCACCCCAAGGGGAGCCCCATGTAGAGAGCATTGCAGTAGTCCAGATGGGAAGTGACAAGAGCTTGAGTGACTGTGTATAGGGAGTACCGATCTAGAAAGGGACACAACTGGTATATCAGGCGAACCTGATAAAAAGCCCCCCTGGCCACAACCGTCATATGCTCTTCTAAAGACAGCCGTGTATCCAGGATGCCCAAGTTGTGAGCCCTTTTTGTGGGGGCCAATGATTCGCCCCCAATAATCAGCGATGGCACCAGCTGGCTATATCGGGACGCCGGAAGCCACAGCCACTCGGTCTTGGAAGGGTTGAGTCGAAGCCTGTTTCTCCCCATCCAGGCCCGCGCGGCCTCCAGGCACCGGGACATCACTTCAAGGGCATTGTTGGGGTGGCCTGGGGTGGGATGTACAATAGAATGACTATCATACAATAAATAATAGTACAGAACTATTATATTAATATTATATAATATTACAGAACATCAAGATTCAGATAACATTCCCCTAGATAAGCTAGGGGAAAAGTATCTAAATAAAACTAAATTGAATCAGCTTGTTTTCTGAATAAGTGAACTAGATCCCAAACTGAATTATGTGACCGGTATATGTGACCAGCAACAGCAATGTAATCAAAAACACTATTATTTTTATGTGTGTCAGCCATCTTCACTTTTTGGATGGCTTCACCCCCATGGCCCTCAGGACATACCTGAAGAGCTTGGTAACTTATTGGAATGATAAAATCAAATATGTAGACACAGGAGAACCACATTTATATTCAGCAGAGTGTTACAGGAGCACAATATATTCAGCTCTTAATAACTAAATAAGATGCATGCTTCCCACATACACCCCTACACAAAGCACAAAAGAAGTTATTTCAAAATAACTGTCACTGTAATTGGAAAATCACATCATTGGATTTTTTTAAAAAAACAAACTCTTATATTCCAAAAACA
Organism: Pituophis catenifer annectens; assembly: GCF_029215685.1. Lineage (NCBI taxonomy): Eukaryota > Metazoa > Chordata > Lepidosauria > Squamata > Colubridae > Pituophis > Pituophis catenifer. Next base: position 29,059,217 of record NW_027256884.1, on the reverse strand, counting down.
TGACACTGTCCTTTAAAGAAGATATTTGCACATTATTATTACAACCATTTCGTCTGCAGGCAATGGCTTAGCGTTATTTTCCTTCTGGATCTTTTAAAATTAATTATTCCATTTAAAATTAATTTATCCCATCTGAGTTTCGGGATTACAGATTTTTGTCTGTAAGTACTTTTGATTTCAGAGTGACCTATCTGAATTATTCCAGCCTGTCTGCATCCATGTGCTAAATGAGCCCAAGATTTTATCAGACTTCAGTTCAGCAGCCATCTGACAATTGATTGGTATGCACCGGCTTAATACTTTCTCTCCTGTTTAGTTTTCAAAATGTACATCATTTATTGATTTCACTGTAGACTGCACCATTCCCAGACCAGCACCACAATCTTTAAAGGGAAATAGCACAGTATGTTTTCATCAAGAACCTGTTGGTAAGACCATGGCAAAGCAGAATGTATTCTCTTAAATATGTCAACACATGGTCGGAGAAAGATAGTAATGCCTTCTAACAGGTTGCAGCTATGGAGTCCCAGAACAGCTTTTCTCAACCTGGTGCTTCTTAGATGGAATCAGAAATCCCAGAATTTCAATCAGGTTGTGAAGATTGTTTTAGCTCACTCAAGCTAAACTGAAACATGAGGTTTTAAGACTGGTAATAGTAGCTTGACTTTAAGTCTTTGATAATTATATGGAATAAGAACCATTTTCCCCCTAGAAAGAAATAATATGTTTTTGGACAGTTTATTTATATTCAAAGACCATATCAGCAAAACAGAAACATAAAAAGCAAGATAAAAAGTTAATAACAGGAAAAGCAGAGCAATTAATACAATGAATAATGAAACTTATTTGAAGTTTGATAAATTAACCAGGAAACATTTTGAGTATTTCCCAGAACCTCAGTAATTAGCAAACACACAAAATCTGGCAATCCTTCTTAGATGTTTCTGTAGACCAATTGCTAGCAACAAAAAAGGTTTATCTCTTTGGGCTTATCTACTTGATGTCAAGCTCTTGATACTTCACTTCACCAGAAAGCAAGATTCTTTCAGGATTTCTTTTAACAAGATTTCTTGAAAAAGGTTGGAAAAAACCCTACAGAAATCACAGCAACTGGATTGTTCCCATATTAGAATCCAATTTATCTCTGAGGTTACTAAACAAAGTTTTGACAATCATTACTCATAGCTTCTGCATGAAGAGACTGTTCTCTTAACTAATAAGTGAGGATTGTCCAGAAGGTCCTCAATTTATGACCGATCACTTAGTGATTATTCAAAATATGATGGACTTCCTAGAGCTACTTATGACACAGTTTTAAACTTGCAAAATTCTTCCACCCTTATCATGCAATGGCATTTTGGGCACTTAGTAACTGGCCCCCATTTACAGCCACTTGCATTGTCCCACAGTCAAGTGACTGCAATTTTCAGCATTTTTTGCCAGAAGGCGGTATTTACTTCCAGTTTCTGGCAAAAAAACCCTCTTCACATTGGCTAAAATGGGTTTGCTTAATGACCATGGCATTTGCTTAACAAACACCACAGAAAATGCTCTCTACATAGGGCTCCCCTTGGGGTGCACCCGGAGGCTGCAGTTGGTCCAGAATGCGGCTGCGTGGGGGATTATGGGAGTGATGGGGCGCTCACATATAACACCTCTCCTGCATGAGCTGCACTGGCTTCCTGTGGTCTTCCGGGTGCGCTTCAAGGTGTTGGTAACCACCTTTAAAGCGCTCCATGGCTTAGGGCCGGGGTATTTGCGAGACCGCCTTCTGCCGCCAATAGCCTCCCACCAACCAGTTCACTCGCACAGAGAGGGCCTCCTCAGGGTGCCATCGGCCAGGCGCCGGCTGGCGACCCCCAGGGGGAGAGCCTTCTCTGTGGCAGCACCTGCCCTCTGGAATGACCTGCCCCCTGAGATACACACGATATCAGACCTCCGGACTTTTCGTCGGGCCCTGAAGACACACTTGTTCCATCTAGCTGGGCTGGCTTGATCCCATCCTCTCAGTTTTTTAATCGAATTTCGGTTTTAATTGGGTTGTTTTAAATTCAGGCCAAAATTATTTAATTGTTTTTTTAAATGTTTTTAAATTTTATATGCTATGTTTTATCCTGGCTGTACATCGCCCTGAGTCCCGCAGGAGAAGGGCGGTATAGAAATATAATAAAATAAATAAATAAATAAATAAATAAATAAATAAATAAATAAATAAATAAATAAATAAATAAATAAATAAAAGGTTGCAAAATCTGGTATGGTCATGTTGTGACCTGTTTGGCATCCACCACCAGTTAGGACTCTTAATTCTGGGGTCCATTACAGTCATAAATTGAGAATTACCTTTAGATGAATCTCTTTCAGGCTCCAAATGTACCATTCTGTACAAATGATAGATTACAAAAGTGACATTAACTCAGAATTCCAAGCTTGATAGAGAGGACAACATAAAAACACAAGATGCTTTTTCTAATATCTAGACTATAAAGTTGGTTTATTCAATCAGGGATAAATGGGTGAGTTATTATTTTAGTTGATTTTTTGGGGATTTATTGATATCTTACTGAAATTGCCTAAAATGGTATGATGTAAAAGATTTTTCTCATATAGTTAGTCCATATAATTCTACTCTTATAGTACCTAAACTGGCTTGAAAATATCATATCTAAACTGTGAAAATATTTACAGACCCCTCACATCCTGGACATAAACTGTTTCAACTCCTACCCTCAAAACGACGCTATAGAGCACTGCACACCAGAACAACTAGACACAAGAACAGTTTTTTGCCAAACACCATCACTGTGCTAAACAAATAATTCCCTTACCACTGTCAAACTAGTTACTAAATCTGCATTACTATTAATCTTCTCATCATTCCTATCACCCATCTGCTCCCATTTATGACTGTATGACTGTAACCTTGTTGCTGGTATTCTTAAGATTTATATTGACTGTTTCCTAATATGATTTGATTGCTTATTTGTTCCCTATGACTATCATTAAGCGTTGTACCTTATGATTCTTGACGAATGTATCTTTTCTTTTATGTACACCGAGAGCATATGCACCAAGACAAATTCCTTGTATGTCCAATCACACTTGGCCAATAAAAAATTCTATTCTATTCTATTCTATTCTATTTTTAAGAAATGGGTTAGGAATGAAGAGTTTTATATTTCTGAGCTAAGAGGACTGGAAGCGATTAGGGAATTCTTTATACTTGTCATAAAGAGGGTAGCAACTCTTTTTGGGGATCTTTTAATATATTTTTTGCAATTATTTTCTCTCTCTTATTTTCTATTATCTTTTATTGTTTTATTCAAATCGCTACTAACATTATTTTTTTAAAAAAAAGGTTTGGTGAGTAACACATCTGCACAATTACAACGAATGTGCCAAATGCAGCTCTTGAGACATCTAGACTTAATTAATGCAACTCTTCTTGTGACATCTGGACTTAATTACAGATATCCACAGCCTGATTACAGTCCATCTTGACTATTTGAATGTGCTGTACCTGAACCTACTGTTGAAAGATATCCAGAAACTGAAACTGATTCAAAATGTGGCATCCTGATACCCTTCTGGTGCAAGATATAGAGATCGTATTGTCTCTGTTTAAAGACTCACGGTAGTTATCAATTGCCTTTTGAGCACAACTGTAGATTTTACTGTTAACTTGAAATCTTTACTGGCTTGAGACTTGGTAATTGGTACAAGAATTTTCTCATATATTTCCCAGACTGTTGAGTGCCACAGAAAAGATATGTTTGGTGCATATTCTCTACATATTTAAAAGGGTATCAAAAAGATACATAGGGGAAGATAGGACATTCAGGAAACAACAACAAAAACAATAAATTGCATTTTTTAAAGAAAGGTTCTGCCAGGTTTCAAAGCAGAACCTTTCTATTTGCAAAGCAAGAATTTTTCTATTATAGCACAATGGCAAAAAAAGTTAATTTTATATGGCATTAAACACCATGGTAAATACTGGCTCAGTTCAAATGATATTCCCTCTTCTGCAAAGAAGCAAATTAGCCAGGACAGAAAATCACACACTGAGGTTGCCTTGACAGTGGGTGGGGAATTAATAAAGGGAGACATTATCCATTCCTGACCTCCAGAAATATTTGCAGGGCAGGGTAGATAAATTCAAAGTCTTTTAGCACAATGAAGCAGTTTTGCTGAATGCTTACTGAATTCTTGGATAAACTATATTATAACCTCAGAGCCTGGGGAAATTATCTAATTAGGATGTGACTGAGCAATCTCTAAGATTTCCATTTTTTTTTTACTGATTTCCATTTGAATATTTCTTCCTGCTTTCTTCTTTTCTAACTTAACTTCCATTACACTTAGTTTTACTTTCAGTTAGCAACAGAATCTGAATCCGAAGACATTACTTTTGCCTTTATTTTGGGAAGATTCTGATGCTGCCGTAATAGAATAGAATAGAATAGAACAGAACAAAACAGAACAGAACAGAACAGAACAGAACAGAATTCTTTATTGGCCAAGTGTGATTGGACACACAAGGAATTTGTCTTTGGTGCATATTCTCTCAGTGTACATAAAAAGAAAAAGAAATACATTAATCAAGAATCATAAGACACAACACTTAGTGATAGTCATAGGTTACTAATAAGCAATCAAATCATACTAGGAAACAAATAAAACAATATAAATCGTAATGATACAAGCAACATGGTTATAGTCATAAGTGGGAGGAGATAGGTACTAGGAAGGATGAGAAGTAATACAGTCTTAGTAAATAGTTTGACAGTGTTGTGGGAATTAGTTGTTTACCAGAGTGATGGCATTTGGGGAAAAACTATCCTTGTGTCTAGTTGTTCTGGTGTGCAGTGCCCTATAGCGTCATTTGGAGGGTAAAAGTTGAAACAGTTTATGTCCAGGATGTGAGGGGTCTGTAGATATTTTCACAGCCCTCTTTTTGACTCATGTAGTATACAGGTCCTCAATGGAAGGCAGGTTGGTAGCAATTGTTTTTTTCTGCAGTTCTAATTATCCGTTGAAGTCTGTGACTGTCTTGTTTGGTTGCAGAGCCAAACCAGGATTCTGATTTCTGATTCTGATGCCACCATTATGTAATGTCATGCTTGTTTAAAATAAAAAAAAATAGTATATTTTGAAAATGAAAACATGCTTAGAAACATATATTCCAAGAAGAATAATTTTGATTGAATTTTATGTCACTTTTTTTTGCAGTGACATAAATAAATTTAACAAATTTAGTGCCAACACTATCATTTACAGAATTATGTGATACAAGCTCAAATGTTATACTAAAGAAAAATGAAAATTAATCATTGCTGTAACTCTGACGTGCAATTCTTCATATTCCTAAATTGTATAAACCTTTAAGAATTAAACAGAATTATTTAGAAGTCTTACCAACTTCAGTGCTATTTACTTTTAAGTAAATTTGTTAAGGATTGGAGCCAGTGGTGGTATTCAGCCGGTTCTTTCCAGATCACGCGAGCTGGTAGCAGCGATTGTGGGAGGCTCTGCCCACCCGCCCAGACATAATGCACGGCTCCTGCACATACACAGAAGGCCGTGTGCATGCGTAGGGGTGGCACATGTGAGCAAATTGAGAGCACGCGTGCACTCACATTTGCAAACCGGCAGGGAAGGTAAGTGATTCCCACCTCTGATTGGAGTGCAGTGTATGTGTGTGTGTGTGTGTGTGTGTGTGTGTGTGTGTGTGTGTGTGAGAGAGAGAGAGAGAGAGAGAGAGAGAGAGAGAGAGAGAGAGAGAGAGAGATGGGGGGAGGGAGGGAGGGAGGGAGAGAGAGAGAGAGAGAGAGAGAGAGAGAGAGAGAGAGTGAGAGAGAGAGAGGGAGAGGGACTCCAACATGTATTCCTATAACGTTATATTTTTATCCAACAAGAATTCAAAGACAAAAGAAGGGCCATACAGAGAACTTTGGTGCATCTATCTATGCTTCATTACATTTTTTCTGGTTGGCAGCAGGCAATGGAGTGGTTCCTTGGCCATACTAATTGCGGATGAAAGCCAACCATAAATGTGCCAACACATACTCCCGTCTTGTCACTGTTAGTTTTCTCATTGTAAGCACAACAAAGAACACAATCCAAGTGCATCTTGATAAATACCTATGCCAGGCATAAATATTGTTTTTCAGCAAAGATTCCAAAATTCCACATCCATGGCCAAAAGGTTGTAATCACTGAGGGGTGGTGTACAATGGCACAATGTTGTTTTCATTATTTTAAGAAAAGCAGTTGAAGCCATGGATTCTCATGGTTGTAGCCACCAACCTATGGATAATGAGTACAGGAGAATATTTAAGAATGTTTGTTGAGTAATAGCCTTATTTGTGCCTCACAAAATAATTAGTATACTCACTTCTGCATAATTTTCTGTAATTACGTTCAGTAGCTTCTTCTCTACACTAAAGTCTAAATTTACAGAAAATGATGGAGTCCATTTAGCTCTGCAGGATAAAGTTCTTTGGAACCAGAAATGAACAAGGAAGAGAGGAGAGGGACAGATATATATATATAAAAAGTAGATCTCGCAAGGAAAACACACCTTGATAGAGTTGTGAACGTTAGCTTGCCTAATCGCTGCATTAATGTTTCTGGAATTAAGCAAGATTTCTCTAGACAAGTGAGATGGCTGAGGGTCAGTAGCAGGATTTTCCACATGCTTTCCACTTTTATTGGGATCTTCTCGGTTTGATCTGGAGTTTTTCTTTGTCATTGGTTACTGCTTTTTTAATCCCATGATTCTTCCTCTTTTCACTTTTTCTGGGTGCGTTTGCTAAATAATAACTGGTGATAATAATATCAGCTCTTGAGATCAAATCTTGGACTTTTACTTTTAAATGAAGACATGTTCTTGCTAACAGTCAACAAATCTTAAGATGAGTTGCTGTTACGCATTGTTGTTTTTACACAACACAGGCAAAAATATGGTGTTGTACCCTTTGGGCTAATATAATTTAGAAAATGAAAAATGTGGAAAAAATATTCTACTTTCCTGCTTTTCAAAATTTGGAGTCTTGCTCCTTGAAAGTTTGCGCATAGCCCATTTTGTTGCCTCTGTTCTTGACATTAATATTTAAGTTGTGAAATGACTTTCTTTTTTTAACTTTGAAAAATAGATGATGGCTTTTCTTCTTTGTGGAAGAGTTGGAAGAGACATTCCTAATGCATTAATTTACGGGACCGCCTACTACCACCAATAGCCTCCCACCGGCCAGTACGCTCTCATAGAGAGGGACTCCTCCGGGTGCCGTCAGCCAAACAGTGTTGACTGGCGGCCCCTAGGGGGAGAGCCTTCTCTGTGGGGGCACCTACCATCTGGAATGAGCTCCCCCCGGAGATACGGAGGATCCCGGATCTGCGCTCCTTCCGCCGTGCTGTGAAGACCTTTTTATTCCATCAAGCGGGCTTGGCCTGATCTCTTCCCTTTTTAAATATGTAAATTTTAATCTGTTTTTAAATTATTGGGGTATTTTAATTTGTCTGGGCCAAAAAGTTTAATTTGATTTTATCGGGTTTTTAAATTTTGTGTATTTATGTATTTTATTGTTGGCTGTTCACCGCCCTGAGTCCTTCGGGAGTAGGGCGGTATACAAATCAAATAAATAAAATAAAATAATAAAATTAATGAGCCAATTCTCATACACTATTTCTTTTTATACTGTATTGTAATTGGCTTTTTTCCTCTCTGGGAAAAAAAAAAACCCATAAGTAACGATCGATAAAAGTATTTTTTCCACAGATTTGATTATTAGCATACTTGATTGCTTACCATACAGTGTGGCAATGGTTTGCTTCCATAATTTCATGGGCAATAGATTTATGTAGACTAATTCTCATGCAGCTAAAAGAAACCATGTACACAATGGTTGTCCAAATGGTCACATGAAAAATTGCTTAGTGTTTCAGTCAAAAAATCAGTATTCTCTGGCTATAGTTTTATATAGAGATTGATGAAGTCTCCTTCTGGGAGGCCATGAAGACCTGGTTCTTCCCCTAGGCATTGGGCCATGATGGACATGAGCCCAACATATGTTGAATGGGAATGCTACAGCAGCTTGGTGGTGTGAGATGGTTTTTAAGTTTGTTTTATTTTCCTACATTGTGATAGTTAACTGTCCAAAGAGTTATATTGTACAAGAATAGTAGCCATATAAATATTTTAAACAAAGAACTTTAAGATCTATTTGAAAAGTTCTGTGGAAGTTCACTGATTTTAATTCCAGTGAAAGAGGGTCCATAATTATGGATTGTGAACTATTTGCCTATTTTTATTCTGTTATTTCTTTTCATTTCAAATTTAGTTTGAAAATAAAAGTGTGTAAAGACTCCCTCAAGTCAAGTTCAACTCCTAATGATTGTATAAATCCATCCAAGCAATTTGCTTGACAAGAGCCTACTTCTGGGATTTTGTTTTCAATTTCCCTATTTAATCTATATCCCTGGAATTTCTGGCAAACTCCTATTGAAGTACTAATCAGCATGAAATTTTCTTACATTTTTTAGAAAATAACCAGTATATGTAGTTAGTATTTTTCAATATCTATCAATATATTTTATTTTATTTATCACATTTATATAGCCATCTGTCTTATATAGTGACTCATATATTTTAGTGAAGTCCTAATACCATGATGGTGAACTTATGGCATGCGTGCCACAGGTGGCACACGGAGCCATAATGGTGGGCACACCAGCTGATTTTCAGGCCCACCAGAAGTTGGGAATCGGGCAGTTTCTGACCTCTGGAGGGCTTCAGGAGGGTGGGGAAGGCCGTTTTTGCCCTCCCCAAGCTCCTAGAAAGCCTCTGGAACCTGGGGAGGGTGAAAAATGGGCCTACAGTGCCATCGTGTGCCAAAACTGGGGGAAGCACAGGGGGGTTGTGTGCGCATGCATGGGGGGGCAGGGTGCATTGAATTATGGGTGTGGGCACACATAGGCATGACCCTCCCGCACTCCCCCTGCTTTTGGCATCACTGTTCTAATACTATACAGGCAGTCCTTGATTTACAAGTATTTGTTCAGTGACCATCCAAAATTATAGTTATTGTGATGTTTCAGTACTCCTGTGGTCACATGATCAAAATTCAGGCACTTGGCAGCATACCCAGACGGGGTGCTACAACTCCCTTCACCTACTCAACTCTCTCCAATCTCTGTATTTTTGGCCACCCTGCATGGCAGCACTGCCCAGCAGCAGTGGTGGTACTGGCAGCACTGTGACTGAAATAGACGCCTTCCAAAACCTTGTGAGGTGGCCATACATGTCTTTCTCCACATTGCATGCCTAATGCTTCAGATGAAGCGATTATCTGAAGTGATGAAGTGAGATCATTTGGGGAATGGCACATGTAGCCTCAACAAGAATGCCTGGAACAGTCAGTAGCTGCCTTGCGTGGGTGTGCTTTGTCAGCAATGGGAAGAAGAAGTTGACAAAGGTCAGCAAGAGTGTTAGAGTGCAGAATGATAAGAGCTACTAAGTGTAGGTCATGGGCAGTGGTGGGTTGCTCCTAGTTCTGTCCAGTTCTTTAGAACCTGTAGTAAAACCAGCAGGATGCTCCGCCCACCTGCCCCGACGTCATCATGGGTGATCTGCACATGTGCAGAAGTGCGTGTGTGAGCAAAGCAATTGTGCACGCATGGTCCCGTTGTGAACCGGTAGTAAAGGTAAGTAGAATCCACCCCTCAGGGGTGGGTTCTACTTACCTTTACTACCAGTTCTCAATTGTACCACACGTTTTCCACACACTTCTGCGCATGCACAGATCACCCATGATGATGTCAGGGCAGGTGGGCGGAATCTCCTGCCGGTTTTACTACCGGTTCTAAAGAACCAGACAGAACCGGGCGAACCCACCACTGCCACCCCTGGTCATGGGTGACTGTGGATGGGATTAGATTGGGATTGCTGAGGTTTCCCAGGGTGCTGTTGGAGTGGCTGGGACTTCCTGGAATTCTTGAGCTTTGTGCTGTGTTTCCGGGACAGATGGGGCTTCCTGGCATACTGTGACTTTGCACTGTGCTGCTGGGGTAGTTGAAGCTTCCAGGGGAACTGCAGTTTTGCACTGCATTGCTGGAATGGTTGGGGCTCCCTGGAACACGGTGGTTTTGTGCTGTGCTGCGTCTCAGGGACTTTTTGCTGCCCAGAGTGGGGCAAGCAAAGAAGCCCCTGAACAAGTGTGACAAGCAGTCTCAGAGTAAGGCACACAAGAGATGGGTGAGAGATAGATAGGAATTGAAGAGGAGGCCGTTCCTTACCTTACCAAGGCTCAGGATTGGGAGAAGCCTTGGTAGTACAGTGGTCTAGGGCACCCTGTTATTAAGATGGTTATTAAGACCAGCTGCCTGCAATTACTGCAGGTTCGAATCTCGCCAAGGCTCAAGGTTGACTCAGCCTTCCATCCTTTCTAAGGTAGGTAAAATGAGGACCCAGTTGTGGGGGCAATAAGCTGACTTTGTATAAATATACAAAAGGATGAAGGCTATTGCTGAGCACATTGTAAGCCGTCCTGAGTCTCCGGAGAAGGGCGGCATATAAATCAAATTAAAAAAATAATAATAATTGTTTGGATAAAGTCTAATGGTTGTTGCAATTCGGTTAACAATGGGAACAGGCACTGCTGGGATTGCCAGATGTTAGGAATATGACTATTACCTAACTTGTTGGGTTGGCAATTTATAAACCATCAATGTATGTTTGCATTATATTGTATTGTATTGTATAGCTTTAAGGCTGCTGTATTGCATCATACTGTGTACTGATTGGTTAGCTCTATTGCCAATGTCCTTAAGAGGGAGCTAGAAACACGGCCTGTTCTCTTTGTTGTTCTTTCTCTCTGATATCTCTATCTGACTTATTGTCTTACTGTTTGCAACTCTAGAAGAACTGTTTACTGTGTATGATTATTACGACTGGTATGAAGATTTCATTTATTGGACTGTGTAAACTATAACACGACTCAGTGTATCTGTGTGGTGACTGTGTTTATTCATAACTACTCTCAACTGCTTTCATGCACACACCCTTATTTCTTAACACCATTGCTAAGCAATGTGTCACATGGCATCCCTTAGCAATGGAAATTGTGGTCGTAAATTGAAGACTACCTGTAATGCAGTATTTCTTGACATCATGCATGTACCTAGTGTGTAGGTAGGGTTCTACTTGAACATTTTTTAATCAAGAATGGAGTTGAAGAATGATTTGGAGTTTGGAAAAAACCTGTGGCAACTTTCCAGATCTTATACTTTTGCATTTCTCTGTCCCTTTTCTTTGGAGACCCCTCCTCTATGTCTTCTCTCTATGACACACAAAGGGCCTTGATCATCTCCTTTTGTTTCAAACTGTAACTGCTTTTCTTTTTCTTTTATTTTGTACTGCTCTTATCCTATTTTGTTTCTTTCAGGAATCCCTATTCCAATCTGAAGAAAGACTACCTGGATTTTAAATACCCTTCATTGCCAAAGTCCAAAATATAACCTGCCCTTCAGAATCTATACTGACACCAGTGCTTTTATCAAGACAACTCAAGCCTGACAAAATATTGTGAAAGCTTTTGAGTTTCCAATCAATCTCCATAAAGAAAAATGTTTTAAAAATAGGGTGAGAAAAGGAAGGGGCATTGTGGTTTATATCCAAGTAAAGTCTGCACAGCTTCCCATTGTAGCAAAGTTCTGAAAAGTTTGTAGCCGCACAGAATAGGTCTGATTAACTGCAAAAGAGACCGATTTTCCAAAGGCTTGTGAAAAAGTGGAAAGCAAACAATTGTTGGATTTCTTGCCTTTAAAATCTAGCTATTAAGTCAACCCTGTTTTTTGTCTTATAAATACAAAAAAGTTTTCTTGGTGGTAGGGGAAAAAAATCAACAAGGCAGCCTTTATATTCACAAAGCTGGAGATAATTTTCGATGGGGTAATAGGTAAACACAGTCAATAGAAGCCAACTCCTATTATTCTGTGTGACCTTGATTTAGTTTTGCCACTAGTCTTTGGGACAATTCAGTATTTGGAACAATAAATCAATAATCTTCATTTGGCTCACTCAGACCCAGCACTGAGAAACAGACAAAAAAGAAGCTATATCCCACCATTGTTAAAAGAAAAGGAAAAAAAAAATCTACCCTAGCAGACTCACTCTCATTTTCCTTTCTTTTTTCTTTGGTTGCTTGGCTGTGTTTCAAAGGCTTGTCACAGGATGCTGATGCCAATCTGTACCAGGATTTCATCCAGCAGTCTAAAATGGACTCCCGTGTAGGGTCTGCAGGCAATGAGGTTGGCAGCACAAGCCTGGCTTGGGCTCTGCCACTTAATTAACTGTTGATAGACCATCTGGGCTGCTTTGTCTTTCTGCATTCTGTTTGCTTTGATTCACCTTGGGGGATGTATAATTCAGGCATCTTTGCCCATTTGTGAATAAGGGCTCTGTTGGTTTGCACAAGCACACCACGAACAATTTATAAAAGGCCATTTAATGAATGTGTTTGAGCAAGAAACCCTTGTGAGCTCCCTAAAACAAGTCACAATTGTGGGAGGTTGAGGCCCAGTGTTTCTTTTATATATGGTTTTAGCAATGATGCTGTATTTTGGGTATTCCATATATTTTGGGTTATGTGTGAGGCTATATACTGATATAGCCCCACGGATAACCCAAAATAAATGGAATACCCGAAATACACCATCATTGCTAAAACCATATATAAAAGAAACACTGGATAAGGCGTGGTAAGGGACGTGGTGGCTCAGTGGCTAAGACGCCGAGCTTGTCAATCAGAAGATTGACAGTTCAGCGATTCAAATTCCTAGTGCCGCGTGACAGAGTGAGTTCCCATTACTTGTCCCAGTCTGCCAACCTAGCAGTTCGAAAGCATGTAAAAAATGCAAGTAGAAAAATAGGGACCACTTTGGTGGGAAGTTAACAGTGCTCTGTGCACCTTCAGTGTTTAGTCATGCCGGCCACATAACCATGGAGATGTCTTCAGACAGCGTTGGCTCTTTGGCTTAGAAACAGAGATGAGCAACGTCCCCTAGAGTCGGGAACAACTAGCTTGCATGTGTGGGGGAACCTTTACCTTTTTATATCAGTGGTAAGCAAATGCAGTCTTTTGATTTTCTAAACCTAAATGGCAGACAAGGCAAAATATTTCACAAATCACAGTCCCTGAATTGTATTTGTGGAGCCAGGAAGAGTCACTTGTTGAAAACATTGGATACTAAGCAAATGATGCTCCTTCTCATTCATGGCCTGTACTAATTCAAGGAAGCCCTAAAGGTTAACTCAACACAGCTTCAGGAAGCTTGTCCATCATCATAAATAATCTCTTGAGGACATCCTCCAACAACCTTCAGAAGACCAGAGGAAAATCCTAGCAATTTAGTTCTAAAACTCTGTTATATTTCATCACATTACATTGCTTTATATATAAAATATTTTATGTTCTCATGGCAGTACATCTGACCAATATCAAAACATAGGATATGACAAGATATCATTTTCAGAAAGCCAGATATTGAGCACTATTGCCAAATATATACAATAAAATAACAATTATACTCCACAATGGAAAAGAAATTTTATGTCATGATTTTTGTTTGAGGGCATTACCTGCCTTTCATTTTTCAGCATTAAGTTCACAAATAATATTTGATGTTGGTCTCATAAACTAACCAGCAGGTTTTCAGTTGCTTTATTTTAATAGAAAGTTAACTCACTGAAAAACAAAGATCTCAACTCAGCAGAAAATTCTAGTTGAATGAACAAATTCATTTCCCATGCATATTGAATTAGTTATGACAGAAGTTATATACTAAACAGTTTCAATGATATAAGTGAACAAAAGGTTAGGCAATGTAAATTACAATCAGAATTGAAAGTTTTCAAATTTCAAATAGTTTAGAAATATAACATATTCATAAAACCATAACAATATTCCAAGGCATAAGTTTACCACAGTTCAAATAAAGGTGAATAAATGGGAATATAGTACAAAGACTATGAGGTATAACTGTCTTACAAGCATCAATATGTTTCAATAGCTATGTAGATTGTCACCAACAATTTGCAAACTAATAACTATAAATGTTCACTAATTTTGCAAACTGCTATTCTGCGTTGACATATCCCTAACTGGTAAACAACAGAGATTTCAAGCCAGAGCATTGTGGCATTGATAAGACATGGAAAAGAATAGATGCACAACTGATGTTCTGACTATACTGCAAAGAGTTGTAATATTTTTAGATTGGAGTCAGTAAAGTTGTGAATTGTCTAGTTTACCTGAATGTTTCAGCTTGAGGATTCCTAGGACAACGATATTCTGGTTCCTGATTTGATAAGAGCTACTCATATCGATGGTTTTAACTTGATTACTTGGATATGAATTTCCCAGGCTTAATTTAATTTAATTTAATTTAATTTAATTTAATTTAATTTAATTTAATTTAATTTAATTTAATTTAATTTAATTTAATTTAATTTAATTTAATTTAATTAATTTAATTTAATTTAATTTAATTTAATTTAATTTAATTTAATTTAATTTAATTATTTAATTTAATTTAATTAATTTTATATGCTGCCCCGCTCCGAAGACTCAGGGCGGCTCACAATACATTTTAAAAAATAATTATAAAAAAACATTGAAAAATTAAAAACATTAAAAACTCATTCACGCAATTCATGGCCGGATCTCGCCAGATCACAAGAGCGAGATCAATGGCCCCAGGCCTGTCGGAAATTGCCAACCAGATAGAGATTCTTTCCTTCACTGATACGCTAGATTGAAAGTAAGCCATTTTGCTTGTATCTTTTCTCTTCTTGGTTTTTATTTAGATCAAGCCACGGTATGTATATTTTTTATATTATTTATAAAAGGATTTGCAAATTGTCCTGTACCATGGAAAAGACTTCAACTGTTTTTTTTTTTAAAAATAAGATGTAAAAACCATTAGCAGATTAAGTCACGAACAACCTCTTCCCAATGAAAACAGCAAAACATATGTAATCCTAGATGAGAGACTTTCATAAAATCTTTGTTTACATCAAGACAAACTATGCATGATCTTAGTATGCATTAAGTTGAACTTGTCAGTGAAGCAAGGAGAGTGCAAGTATGTGATTTATACAAATTCAACCATCATTTTTGTAAGTGAGCCAGAGCCCATGAAACTACCACTGCTATGATTGTAGAAATAGCTCTTAAAATGTGTAAGACCTAGTTACTTAGTACGCTAAGAAAAATAAAAAGAGAGAAAAGGGGAATCAAAAAGGTAGCTAAGAAGTGTTGCCTTTGGAATCAAGCAATCTTGTAGACTTAGAAGACATGACTTACCAAGAACAAACCATCCATCGTATGGAGGGATTTGTCAGTGTATTGTAACTTGCCAATGTTTGTCAGTATACTGTATGTTTATGCAACTCTAGGTGATTAGCAAACTCTAGAAGTTTATTGAATCCATGGTAGGCCAGAGGGCATGATTATTGAGCTGCCATTAGCTTGTTGGATCACCAGACACCTTCAGGATTTAAATTAACAACAAGTTAATGAAGTTGTTCATACTGCTCTTATCTCTCTCCTCCCCATGTCCCCCCATGATGAGGTGCCTGTATGAAACACCAACCATATATCTGTCATGTTTTGGGTCCAATGAGATCATTTGCCAAACTGTTGTTTAAGCTGTTTTTATATAGATGTTCAAATGTTCCTGGCAAACCATTAAACCAGGAAATGGTATATTTACGGGCATCAAAAGTTCCAGTACTTGAAGTGGGCATAAATATTATATGAATGGAGAAGGCTGTAATCAAATATTTAAAGTGGACTTAGGCGATTGTATTGCTCAACCTAGCAGGGAGTGAAATATATCGTTCCTTAAGTGCCTTGCTCTTTGACCAAGGAAGGCGATTTAGAATGCCTTCTTGCATTTCCTTAATAGTACATTATGGATATTGTTTTGGCTGTTATTATTACTTCTCCTTGTCATATTTTTGAGAAGCCATAGACCACAATGAAAAGTTTGTTTTGCAGGTCCTTCCCACTGCAGGTTTTTCAGAAACAGAAATATTATTATCATAAATAGGAGATCTAATGTTGCACAGCTTATTTCTCCTCATTTTGGACATATGTTAATAACTTCTATGCATTTAGATGTACACTGTATAACAGAATAACAGAGTTGGAAGGGACTTTAAAGTCTTCTAGTCCAACCCTCTGCTCAAGCAGGAGACCCAATAACATTTCAGACAAATGGCTCTTCGGTGTCTTCTTAAAAATCTCTTTTGTCTGTATATTTGTGTAGTGTATGTAAATACATACATAACTGCAGCTGAAATGTTCAAATGGTATATTTACAGTCTGAAAGTTATTTTATTTGGAATTTCACCCAGAAGTTAATCTCACATTCTCAAGTCAACCTGCCACCCATCATAGTACTGAACTAGATGAAAAGCTGTAACAATCTGAGCTCAAGAAAGTATAAAGTAGTTTTTTTAATGTTCAATGTTATTGCAACTTAATATGGTGATACTTCCTTTTGCTTGGAAGTTGAGTGATAAATGGATAGAAATAGAGAGAAGTCTTTGATGTGGTATATGCAATATATTTGGTTCTGGAAATGGCCCCATTTATTGACCTAGCTTCTAAAAAAAGAGTGATCAGTTTATTTTCTTCTCTCCCATCCTTTCTTGATGGAACTCAAATCAATGTTCCTGGATCTCTTCTCTACTGCTCCCCTCCCCCGCCACTTTATATTCAGAATTAATTTAGAGGTAATTTAGCTCAACCAACTAAAGCATCAAAGCTGAGATTTGATCAGATCACTTACTCTGGATCTTCTCAAACTTCAATACAAATTTTGTGCTATGATTCATCATGAAAGGGGTTTAAATATTTTAATGTCCTTACATAGCATTATGGCATGTCTGTAACCTTCATTGGGTTGGATGTATCATGTCTATCTCAGCAATTGCAAAGTGGTTTCAGAATGTTAGAGATGTGTGTTGGGGTTTCAAACAGAGCAACTGGCTGCCAGGAGAACTCAAGAATTCAGGGAAGTGAGAAAAGTGGTAGTAAGATGAGTTCTGTTGGAGCCCATGTAAGCACAGGAGAAGCAGCAGGCAGTGAACTCTAACCACAATTTCACCAAAGCTTCACTTTACTTCACCAGAGACTTTATGTAGAACTGCCAATGTCAGCTGGAACTTCAGAGAAAAACTGATTTTGATTCAGCTCACTAGTGATGTTTGTCTGGAACTGGAAGGCATGGTAGCTTTATGAAGGAACAGCAGGGCAATGGAGGTTCCATTTTCACCATCCACTCTGAAAATTGCATTGGAGACATCATGGAAGCCAATTGAACTGGGGTGGCATTTCAGGATGGCTTTGGCTCTGGCATCCCTGTAGTGAGGGGCCTCAGTGAGATGGAAGTGCTGTCAGGGGAAGAGGATGGACAGCAGTGTTGGAGAGGTGATTGGAATGGAGAGATTTTGTGGTAATGAGACAGGCAACCTTGGTGTTTAGTACCAATGTCACATTCCAGACCCTGGGCTCAGCTCCAGAACATGGTCACCGCATCTTAGAGACCTTGGATTCCAGCTACTGCTACAATGCCATAATTAATCATTTATCATGAATGAAAGGACCCGGCTTGTGTGCAATATTAAAATCTGGCTAAATGCAAAATGTGGGATCATCTGTTGGAAATGTGCACTCTTGAGTTTTGTGTGTGGCACCAGCCATGACTCTGGAGCAAGGGTGAGAGTGTGGCTGTTGTTATCCAGGTGCCTTGGTGGTCTGAGGGTGGCTACCCAGATCTAATTGGTTGTGAATTTTTCTTTGGGGAATTGGCCTGTAAAATGAGTTTAGTTTGTTATTGCTTAACTTCTTTCCTGCAGTGTGGCAGTAGCCCATTCTTAACTCCTGGGCTCTGCAGCTGAATTGGTGGTGAGTTAAGCAAAATGGGCTTGGAGGGACTTCAATTTGCCTTTTTTGGCCCTGGTAGTTCACAGCTTACTATGAAAACCTTAACCTTGTCCTATATATTAGGGATTCAACTCATAATTGGAGCCACACTTTATTTATTTATTTATTTATTTATTTATTTATTTATTTATTTATTTATTTATTTATTTATTTATTTATTTATTTATTTATTTATTTATTATTTATTTTAAATTTATATACTGCCCTTCTCCCTGAGGACTCAGGGCGGTGTACAGCCAGAATTAAAAAACATGAAATACAAATATTAAAAACAATTAAAATATATATAAATTTGGCCCAAAATTAAAAATACAAACCAATTAAAACATTTAAAATTTCTTCTTAAGCCAGCCCGGCTTGCTGGAAAAAGTGGGTTTTAAGGGCACAGCGGAAGGCGCTAAGGTCTTGGATTCTCCTTATCTCTGGGGGCAACTGATTCCAGAGGGTAGGTGCCCCCACAGAGAAGGCCCTCCCCCTGGGGGTCACCAGCCTGCATTGATTGGCTGATGGCACCCTGAGGAGGCCCTCTCTGTGGGAGTGCACAGGACGATGGGAGGTCGTTGGTAGCAGCAGGCGGTCTCAAAGATAGCTAGGCCCGATGCCATGGAGTGCTTTAAAGGTGATAACCAGCACCTTGAAGCGCACCCGGAAGACCACTGGGAGCCAGTGCAGCTTGCGCAGGAGCAGTGTTACATGGGAGTGCCATGCTGCTCCCATCACTACCCGCGCTGCTGCATTCTGGACCAGTTGGAGCCTCCGGGTGCTCTTCAAGGGGAGCCCCCTGTAGAGAGCGTTGCAGTAGTCAAGGCGAGAGGTGACAAGGGCATGAGTGACTGTGCACAGGGAATCCCGATCAAGAAAGGGCCGCAACTGGCGAATCAGGCGAACCTGACAAAACCCTGGTTACAGCTGTCAAATGTTCCTCCAAGGACAGCTGCCTATCCAGGAGGACTCCCAGATTGCGAGCCCCTTCTGTGGGGGCCAAAGACTCTCCCCCAATAGTGAGTGATGGAGTCAACTGACTATATCAGGATGCCGGGAGCCACAGCCACTCAGTCTTGGAAGGGTTGAGCTTGAGCCTGTTCCTCCCCATCCAGATCCGCACAGCCTCCAGGCACTGGGACATCACTTCAAGGGCATCATTGGGGTGGCCTGGGGTGGAGATGTACAGCTGGGTGTCATCAGCGTACTGGTGGTATCTCACCCCAAAGCCACGGATGATCTCGCCCAGCGGCTTTACATAAATGTTGAACAGAAGGGGCGAGATCTTAGATCTTAGTTTTGTCTTCAGATAGTAGTAACATGATCTGTGATTGCCTTGCTATTTCTCTTTTCTATTCTTTATTTGATCTTTTTTGTAGTTTGGTCTTTCTGGTATTCAGTAAGCTATCATGGTATTGAGTGCATCTTCTTCCCTTCCCTTCAATGTCCCCTTTTTTTATTCTTCAATTGTCTTGTGCACTTTCAACATTGTTATGTGGCAGCTGTCTGTTGGTCTGAATTCTAAAGTCCCAGAGTACTGTTATCTTCTTCATTTTTGATGACTTTCTCTATTTTTTGATCCTAACAATTCTTGCTTACAGGTAAGTGCTATTTGTTGCAGATATTCCAAGGCACCATTGTTGCTACTTGTCATGCTGTTATTTGTAGTCAGTCTGTGTGATCTTTTGGCATCAGTTAACAAGATTTCTTCAGCTTCTTTGCAGAGGCAGCACTTGTAGTCTGTTACTGTCTTATCAATTCTGGCTTTTTATACATTTGTTCTTAAAGGCTTGGTCTTGTGCAACCAGAATTAGCCCCTTTGTCTCTTTCTTCAACTTTCCTGCTCTTAGCCATTGCCAGGTCTTGTTATTATTATTTTGCCTGCTATTATTTTTAATGTACTGGCCATATAATACTTTGTCTTCTCATGTCTCTTTCTGTTCTTCATTTGGTTATTATCATCTTTTTAGATATTTTTTATTATTTTTAGATATTTGGTTATCTTTAACTATGAATATAGATTTAAATTTAAAACATGAGCCTCAGTCAATATCGCATAAAGACATGGTTTAACTCTTTTAAACAAATAAACAGTGGAAGGAACTCTAATATCCACAAAGAGGTTTAAGTGTGCTTAACTAGATTGCTGGACCATGGCCAACATTTTAAAGATAATATTTAGATATTATTTTGAGAAACATTGCCTCTAAATTTCTCAAACGTCCCCTTTTTAGATTACGGAATGTTGATTTGCTGGTTACTCTGGAAGCTTTCAGTTTTAAAGTGGTAGGAATAGAAGGAACTCTCAACCAGCTTCATTAAAAAGTTTTATAGAGCTGTTCAGGGAAACAGCAGGAAACAAAGCGTATGAAACAGCTTTTCTAAAATAAATATTAAAGATTCATCTTCATAGATTTGCAGCAGAAAACAAAGAAAAAAAAAAAGAAAAAACCTCCTAACCTTCAATATAATTTACTAAACTACAGCACAGCTGGAAACAGCTTTTTAAAAGTCTTCTAGTCAACAGAAATGCTTTAAGGCAAGGATGGAGATAAATTGTCTTTAAAATGATTAGAATACACAGTATGAAATAAAGCACACAAACATACAAGAGGGCATCATAAAACAACCCTTTGTTAAACCCACAGATTTAAAAAAGAAATTAATAGAGAGCATATTGAATCATTTTTAAAAGGAGAGAATCACATCCTATTAATATTTATATATTTTGTACCACCATAATGTTTATATGTTTCCCTAATTTTTAACTGGACAATACTTATTAGACTAGAATTATTCAGCTTGATGTTGAAGATCTTCAAGGTTAAGATCTTCAAGGAATAAGAGCCTGTAGTACAGTGGACTAAAGCACTGTTATTAACAGATTAACATCTGCTGCTTGAAATTACTGCAAGTTCAAATCTCACCAGGCTCAAGGCTGACTCAGCCTTCCATCCTTTCAAAGGTAGGTGAAATGAGGACCCAGATTGTGGGGGCAATAAGCTGACTTTGTATAAATATACAAAAGTATGAAGGCTATTGCTTAACGCATTGTAAGCCGCCCTGAGTCTCCGGAGAAGGGCGGCATATAAATTAAAGCAAAAAAAAAAAAAAAGTTAACTATGATTCCCTTCTCATACATGGAATTATCTATTGAAGGGACTCAGGGCTACCCAGAAATCTTTACTGTTAAGAGAAAACCAACTTTCTCAGTCTAAGCCCAACATTTAATCTACTGTATCACTGTTTTTCAAAACTGACAACTCTAAGATATCTAGACTTCAACTCCAGCACTGGCTGGAGAATTGTAGGAGTTGAAGTCCACACATTTTAAAATTGCCAAATTTGAAAAGACCCACAATACATTGGATTATGTTGTTTACTTATAGAACGGCATCACGAGGAAATTTTGGAATTGTCACCCTTCTGCCCCTCCTCCATTTTATTTATTTATTTATTTATTTATTTATTTATTTATTTATTTATTTATTTGTTTATTTAATTTGTATACCACCCTTCTCTAACAGGACTCAGGGCGGTGAACAGCCACAGTAAAACACAACATATAAAATTTAAAAGCAGTTTAAAAACATTAAATAATTTTGGCCATCAATTTAAAATAACCCAGTTAAAACCAATTACAAATTTAAAACCGCAAAGATGGGGTCAAGCCAGCCCGGCTAGATGAAATAGATGTGTTTTCAGGGCCCGATGAAAAGTCCGGAGGTCTGTTATCATGCATATCTCTGGGGGTAGGTCGTTCCAGAGGGCAGGTGCTGCCACAGAGAAGGTTCTCCCCCTGGGGGTCGCCAGCCGACATTGTATGGCCGACGGCACCCTGAGGAGGCCCTCTCTGTGCGAGCAAACTGGCCTGTGGGAGGCTATTGGCAGCAGAAGGTGCTCTCGTAGATACCCTGTCCCTAAGCCATAGAGTGCTTTAAAGGTGGTCACCAATACCTTGAAGTGCACCCAGAAGATATTAGAGTTCCTTCCACTGTTTTTATTTTCCAAATAAACATGCAAAGTTGATCTTTAAAAAAAATGAAGTAAAACATTGCATTACAACTCATATTAAAATGACACAAATGACTATATGCAGCTATTTTGCAAACTTTACAGGCTGTGGAACCTGTTCTAAGAAAATAAAGCTCATAATCCCAAATCAAAACACAAAACTGGGTTGTCTTCAGGGTTTAGTCAAAATAGCCAAAATGGCAATTGCAACAGTTTGATTGAAGGTATACCCATCAGAGTACATTATGTGTGATGTGTGTAAAAAAAAAAAAAAAAAAAAAAAAAAAAAGCTTAAATTGTTTCTCCAGCATTGTCTTCAGTGTGACTTTTCTTGAGCAAAATTCTAATAATGGAAATGTGGTCTCGTTGAATTATTTTCTTTTAAAATACCAATGATCTCTCATGAATCCAATCAAATTTTTGAAGAACTCCAAGATTCCATAGAGTATAGTTTGAAACCTCATCGTCCTCGATTTACAATCACAACTGAGCTCAGAATTTATTTTGCTAAGTGAAACATTTGTTAAGTGAATTTGGCCTCATTTTATGACTTTTCTCACCCCATTTGTTGAATGAAAAGCTGCAGTAGTTAAATTAGCAACACTGTTGTTAAGTGAATCTGGCTTCCCCATTGACTTTGCCTGTCAGAAGGTCACAAAAGGTGATCATATGACCCTGGGACACTGCAACTGTCATAAATATGAACCAATTGAAAAGCATCCAAATGTAAATCACAGAACCATGGGGAGGCTGCATCGGTCATACGTGTGAAAAATGGACATAAATCACTTTTTTAGTGCCATTGTAACTTCAAATGGTCACTCAATGAACTATTGTAAGTTAAGAACTACCTGTAATGTCCTTTCTTTTCTCTTTGAGGTCTGCCAAATTCCTTGTTTACATCTCCTAGTTTTCAAGGTACACCAAATAATAATAAAAATTTAAAAGAACCCTAAAAGTGCTGAGAAACAGCATAAAATTTCCAACCCCACAAAATGAATCTGGAATGAGGAGCAGCAAGCAATTATAATAAATATTAAAAGCATTAAAAGCAATTATAGATCAAAGGCCTGAGAAAATAAAAGGTCTTCCTTTGGTCTAAGATGGCTGTTGTATGAGCAGCAGACAAGCTCCTTTGGGAAGATTTTCCATATTTGGGATGTCTCTTGGTATTGATCAGCCATGCTCCACAACATATTGTGCTCTTAATTATAAGAGAAAGTCTCTTGAAATATGTTGGGTCTCCTTGTCTCCTTAACTTTTAAATTCTTCCTTCCACCTTGACATCCTGTTATATCTTACAGAGCTTGACTTGCCATGATGTAGTTCAAAATAAAGCTGTTCTTGTAAAGAATTTTATCTTGTAATACAGTCTGCACTCGGTAACCCTGATTATTTGCTGGGAAGTGCTATACCATTTTCTTAAAATGATAGTTGAAAAAGAATACACACACACAAACACATACATATATAGACACACCATATTGCAAGTTTTTGGTGAATTATACAAGAAAGTGTCTCATAGAAGCTAGAGAAACCAAACAACCATTTTGACAGGATTGGTCTGGGAATCAGTGGATTAAAAAATGTTGTAAGATAAGGCTGAAGTAATATTGTTTCCCATCCAAAGATCATTTTTATTAGAATGGGCTAAATCAGCAGGATCAGGAAATAAAATAGCCCCTTGTGTGCCGAGCAATTCTGAAGATATTGCAAATATGATTACTTTGGGGGGAAGCCTCAGGAGGAAATGCCTTCTCTTACTTTATGGTAGCTTAATGAAGATGCACTACTGGGAGAAGTTGCAGAAGACCAGGAACGGCCCAGGTTTGTAGAGCTGGCCAACAGGGAGAGTTTCACTTGATTACCCTGTTCAGACAGAGAGTCTCTGAAATGAACTCCAATTTTGCAAAAGTTACAACTGGGAGTATTATCATATGATTATAGTAAGAACATCTAATTTATTTTCTCTGCTTTTTGCTATCCAATTTCTTTCCAGTCCCAGGAATATTAATAAAGTTAGAGGGACATCAGGGGACATTTTCTGCACAGATATGTCTGCTAAGGAATCATCAATCCATTTTTTATATAGTCACATGGCCTTGCTAAAGACACTGAGACATGTCTTGGGGGTCCAGTTATAGTTTTGGTTATGGTCTTGCCAACTGGAATATACGTAGTCCTCGACTTACAACAGTTCATTTAGTGACTGTTCGAAGTTACAATGGCAGAGAAAAAAGTGACTTATGACCATTTTCACACTGATGACTGTTGCTGCATCCCCATAGTCATGTGATTTACATTCAGTTGCTTGACAACTGACTCACATTTATGACGGTTGCAGTGTCCCAGAGCCATGTGATCCCCTTTTGCAACCTTCTGACAAGCAAAGTCGATGGGGAAGACAGATTCACTTAACAATGATGCTACTAAGTTACCACTGCAATGATTCATTCGACAAATGAGGCAAGAAAAGTTGTAAAATGGGGCAAAAATCACTTAACAAATTTCTTACTTAGCAACATAAATTTTGGGTTCAGTTGTTTTCCTAAATTGAGGATTACCTGTAAATTGACCAGATAGAATACATCCATTATTCATCTGTATTTTCACATCAAAGAGGGTTTCTCCGATTACATATATTATGCTCGGTTTCTGAAACATTTCAACAAAGGTGCTCAATTTGTGTGTACAATCAAGGACTTAGTGATTACTATGTTTCCCTGAAAATAAGACCCTGTCTTATATTTTTTTTGAACCCTGAAATAAGCGCTTGACCTTATTGCCATGTATTTTAAAACCCAATTGGGCTTATTATCAGGGGATGTCTTATTTTGGGGGAAACAGGGTAGTTATTAGGATACTCTGTAGAAAAAAAGGCTGTGTTCTCAGGCTATATATAACTCTGCCCCCTTTTCATGATTCTTGCTTTAGTGATAGCAATAGCACTTAGACTTATATACTGCTTTACAGTGCTTTACAGCCCTCTCTAAGCGGTTTACAGAGTCAGCATATTGTCTCCAACAATCTGGGTCCTCTTTTTACCCACCTCGG
Organism: Pituophis catenifer annectens; assembly: GCF_029215685.1. NCBI lineage: Eukaryota > Metazoa > Chordata > Lepidosauria > Squamata > Colubridae > Pituophis > Pituophis catenifer. The sequence continues at coordinate 29,034,153 of NW_027256884.1, read as the reverse complement.
AAGGATGGAAGGCTGAGTCAACCTTGAGCCTGGTGGGATTTGAACTGCCAAATTGCAGGCAGCTGGCAGTCAGCAGAAGTAGCCTGCAGTATGGCACTCTAACCACTGCGCCACCGTGGCTCATAAATGCAAGAAAGCACCCATTGATATGAATATGACTCTGGGAGATATAGAGCAATTCTTATCTCAAAGTTAACCTTGGAGAGAAGACAGTGCAAATGGTATTTCAATTAGGATTAGGAATAAGTTGTACCACTTGGGGCAGAGAAAATGTTCGTATCACCAGAAACACATATGTGGATATAATCCATGTAATAACCAAGACACTCTATCCATCCATGTAATAACCAAGACACTAAGTACACATACAGTAGCATCTACACTCTTCCTACATTCTGTTGATTTGGTGCATGTTTATAACCTACAGTGCCCAAGGGGAAAAAGAAACCCCATGAGATCCAGCATGGTGTAGTGGTTATGGTGCTGAACTAGAATGGGGAGATCCAGGATTGGATCTCCTTTAGGAATGAAACCGAGCTAGGTATCTTAACCTATCATTTCCTCTCAGGTCTAATATGTGCCAGTTTCTGTGATAACATGGATGAAAAAAAAACCCTCTATGGTTGTTTCATATATCATTAAACTTTGTTATAAGAAATAGGTAAGCACAGTATTGCCTCATCCACTTCCACATGACCTGCCTCCATAAAATTCTGAGGATCCGGTGGCAGGACAAGGTGCCAGACACAGAAGTCCTCTCCAGAGCAGGCCTGCCATCACTTCATACCCTGCTAATGAAAGCCCAGACATGCTGGGCAGGCCCATGTTGCAAGGATGCCAGACCATCGCATCCCCAAACAGCTCCTCTATGGTGTGCTGTCTCAAGGAAAGTGATCACACAGGGGACAAAGGAAGTGATACAAAGATACATTGAAAGCCTCCTTCGAGTCCCTGGATATCAACACCACCACCTGGGAAACCCTGGCACAAGATCGATCGACATGGTGCACGCTGATCCACCAAGGCTGCCAGACATCTGACAACAGCGGAACAACCATAACACAAGAGAAGTGAGCTCTCCGCAAAGCCAGAGATACAAATGCTGCAACAATGGTGCCCACACATGTCTGCCTGACATTCGGCAGAACATTTCATGCCTGTATAGGCCTTATTAACCACCTGCGGAGCCACCATGGACAGCCCACAGCCTGTTAGATGTCAAGGTCCTCTTCAAACACGATGGATGGATGTCATTGCACAAGGAGATCCCTCAGCCATGAAGGATCAAAGCTAAGAAAACCAACAGCAACAGCAATGCCAAGAAATATATATAATGTATTGGATGTATGACATGAATAGATCATCTGTCTTTCAGCTGATGTAGTATACAGTTGGAAGAATGAATAAACAGTAGTTCATTTAACTATTATAAACTAAACAGTAGTTTATAATAGTTCATCATTGACAATGGTGACTTAGATAAGTGATAGTAAGAAATACATTGTCAGTTAGGATATGAGAAGCCCCAAAAAGTTTCTAGAAGACAAAAAAAAAAAAAATACAATCTGCTGGAATCTTTCTTTTCTCCTATCTTTTCTTCCCCAAAATAGTAAATTGTTACAAAAAATGTAACTGGTTGGATGTTGCTATGTAACTCTCTGCTTCATAAATATGAATAAAATCATATTGTTAGAAATATAGTCTCTATTACAGTTCAGAGGAAAAAAATATTTGATACTAAACATGTTACAGTATTCATTTTATTCTTCATGTTTAATGTTATGCTTTTATGATGTTTTGCCATGGTGAGATTTCAGCAAAACATTTTTTTTATGCAGTTGCTTGTCTACCTCGAAGATATGTTTTAAGTACAAATCTGTGCAGTTCTCTGACATTGCTTATCATGTAAGACACAGATAACCTTAATTCTACCATAATAGATATACTACTCAAATGTTATCTTCAAACAATAAATGTAAAACTTGATTTAAACTACATCAGTTAGTGGTGGGTTTATTATTTTTTATCTTCCATACATTATGCATTAAATATTTGATTTAAATGGTATAACATGGTTAGAACTGAGAGAAAGGCATTTGGGAAACAATATATCTAGAGTCTAGTTGAATGGAAAATGGTATGGTATATATTTTATTTTAAGCAAGTCAGCAAAATAATCATTTTCTGTATGTTTTTTTTTTTTTACTGCATGTAATACTTAACCAGGGCTACAAGATACAGATATGTAATAGCTGTCAAAGAGACACTATTAGCTAGCACCAATGAGATATAGAAAAACTTCAATCTACCTAATGGCCAATGATATATGATAAAAATTATATATAACACATATATGATAAAAATTCAGTTGCTTGGCAACTGGCATCTATTTACAGTGGTTGCAGTGTCCTGGGGTCATATGATCACCATTTGCAACCTTTCCAGCTGGCTTCCAACAAGCAAAGTCACTCAGGAAAGCTGGATCCTCATAATGACTACATGAATCATTTAAGAACTGCAGTAATTCACTTAACAACCATGGCAAAAAAGATTATAAAATCAGGAGCAACTCACTTAACAATTACCTGGTTTAACAATGGAAATTATCTTCCCAATTGTGGTCATAAATCAAGGATTATCTGTATTACGTTTGCAAAATGATTCTAAAAGAAATTTACAACCTTTCACATGTGGTGCAGTGGTGGGTTGCTCCCAGTTCGGTCCGGTTCTTTAGAACCGGTAGTAAAACCAGTGGGAGGCTCCACCCACCTGCCACGACATCATCATGGGTAATCTGTGCATGCGCAGAAGCACGGTCCCATTGCAAACTAGTAGTAAAGGTAAGTAGAACCCATCCCTGTTCTGGTATCTGAAACAAAATGGTCCTTCCTTTGGCTTCTCTAGTTGGAGGGAATGCAATAGAGCGCCTTCTCAGAAGAACAAAATGAGAATCTAGGAACACCTGAATTTCAAGCTATTTGGTGGAATCAGATTGTATGCTTCTTGTTTTTATAAGCTAAACTGAAGAGTGTATCTTCTTCCATTTGTGCCTAGATTATACATGTCACAGCCCACAAATACTTCAGATTGTAGGAATTTATGAAATGATCTTAGTCAGACAGTCACGTCATCTTCTTTCTTCCCATTCTGGCATCACCTGATGTCTTTTCTCTACAGTCAAAAATTAATGATCCTATTAATCATAAAGTTAGGTTATGCTATTAACTTTGCCCAAAGAAGGCCAAAGGGATTGTTAGTCTCCATTAAAGCTGTCTTTTAAATAATTATTTTGATGAATGTAATAGCATTGCTTCATAAATTTGTATATATTTTGACTAAGTGAAACTAATGAGGTGAAAGAGAAAGTACATCAAGTTCAACAACTTCAATGTTTTTCCTCCCAATACAAGAAGAAGAAAAAAACTTTTCATACCAGTTGTAAATCTGGAAGTTATAGTGTTGCTGGTTATGTTTTTTTTATTTTTTATTGTTTCTTCACAAAAAGTATATGGTACCTGGGGATGCATTCCCAAATAAATGTATTACTTCCTTTTCAAAATAAGTTTATTTTAAAAAATTTAAAAAGGAAGATAAACACCGATACAAACTAATATAAAGTAAGAAAAAGAAAGAAATCAAAGCTAAACCTATAAGAAAAATACACAAAAAAAAGATACAAAATACTGGCTTCCAATCTTTACAGCAGTTATAAGTTAGAAGTAGAATAAATTTACCTCTTATTCTATGGCTACAACATAATTCTCTTTCTATAATCTATTCTGTCATCATCAAAACCACATTTTTTCCTATTGTATAGAAATAAATTCATAAGGGGTTTCCAGTTAGCCATACACATAAATATTTTCTTTTTTCTCATCAATGAGGTCAATTTAGCCAACTCAGCAGTTCCATAATCTTCACCAATTATTTCTCCCTTGTGGGTAATCCCAAATCTTTCCACATCTGTGCATACAATAATCTCACTATCCTATACAATCCCCCAAACTAGGCTCAATTGTATATTAATCTTTTAAATCCTCTGAATCAGTTTATATATTTGAATCCTGAATTTTCTAGTTTTTTTACATGTCCACCAACCATGATGAAATGTCCCTTCTTGTTCATATTTCAAATTTGAAATGTTTTTTACCTTCTAGACAATTTCTTTGGTGACATATATGAACAGTACATCATTTTATAAACATTCTCTTTAATATTAGAAGATAGTATAAACTTCAATACTTTCAACCATGTATTTTCATCTGTATTTTATAAGCAAAATTTTAGCCCACCTTATGATACCTTCTTTCACTTCTTCTGTTTCAAATTTCAATAAAATTTATATATTTTAGCATTTACATGTTCACCATTTGTACCCAATTCTATTTCAACCTCCATTTTACAGTGTTGAAAACCATAAACTTTTTTGACAATCACATCTCTTTTCCCCCAGTTCTTCTTTTGATTAGAGACACAAGACAAGATGAGAATATTGTGTAAATAGTTTTAAAAAGAAATGTATAAGTTAAGGGCTTTTGCAGACAACTTGGTGTTGGTTTTGGAAGATGCTTTGAATGGAATTGAAACATTAATGGGCACATTAAAATAATTTGGTGCTTTGGCAGGTTTCAAGATTAATAAACAAAAGACGAAAATGCTAACAAAATATGAAAATAGAACAGAGTTGATGAATAAAATAAGATCGAGAAGAAGGTAAAATATTCACTATGACAAATACTGAATAATTGTATATTATTTCAAAATAAAAATGTTAAAACATGGAATGAAGTTTAAAAAGATAATGTTAAGATAGAAACTACAACTGTCCATGCTGAGGAGAATTTCTTTGATAAAAATTAATGTCCTGCCTAGAATAATATTTTTGTTTCTGACAGTATTTGTTTTGATAACTGATGCTCCAATTTAAATAGTGGCAGAAGGGTGAATCTAAATTTGTGTGACAGGGGAAAAAACACAAGGTAAATATAAAATGTTACAAGATGCAAAGAAAGGATGCTGCTGAGGAAGGAGGACGATGCTGCTAAGACATAGAAGGCTCTTGGTGTTAAAAGGACATGACCTGAGACTTAGTGGCATGGATATTTGTGGAAGAACAAAATCAAGGTTAATGTTTAAAAATCACTTCATTAGATGTGTCACATTGAGAACGTGGAACAGATACAAACCCAGGTTGTGCCCGAAAACACCTTTGTGGCTCTTACCAAAGAAGCATTTTATAGATGAAATAATAATAGTCAAATATAAATGTTACAACTGTGATATACTAGAATTCTGTCAGGTGGAATACGAAATAAAATCAAGAGATAAAATTATTTCTTAATAACAGCCATGTGTTTATTGATTTAGAGTTGTGGCCATATGTATCGTTTTTTTTTTTTAATTTGATTTATATGCCGCCCTTCTCCGGAGACTCAGGGCGGCTTACAATGCGTTAAGCAATAGCCTTCATTCTTTTGTATATTTTATACAAAGTAAGCTTATTGCCCCCACAAACTGGGTCCTCATTTCACCTACCTTAGAAAGGATGGAAGGCTGAGTCAACCTTGAGCCTTGGAGAGATTCGAACCAGCAGAAATTGCAGGCAGCTGTGTTAATAACAGGGTGCACTAAACCCCTGTACTATCAAGGCTCTTTTTGAGTGAAGTTTCAAAAATATGGATGGTGGCCACCCTAGTCATATTTAGTATACATTTGTTGAAATTGGTAGAATCTAGTTTCAATAATTCAACACCAGCTCTAAATATAACTAATAAGTTATATAAGAGGGATGTGGTGGCTCAGTGGCTAAGAGGCTGAGCTTGTCGATTGAAAGGTTGGCAGTTCAGCGGTTTGAATCCCTAGTACCGCATAACGGGGTGAGCTCCTGTTATTTGTCCCAGCTTCTGTCAACCTAGCAGTTCAAAAGCACATAAAAATGCAAGTAGAAAAATAGGGACTACCTTTGGTGGGAAGGTAACAGTATTCCATGCACCTTTGGTGTTTAGTCATGCCAGCCACATGACCACGGAAACGTTTTCGGACAGCGCTGGCTCTTCAGCTTTGAAATGGAGATGTGCACTGCCCCCTAGAGTCGGGAATGACTAGCACATGTGTGTGAGGGGAACCTTTACCTTTTATATCCAAACCATATATTTCTGGAGAATTGTGACAAAGAAATGAAAGTTAAACAACTACAAAGAGCGGAAGGATTTTGTTCTTACGATTAAGAAAAGTCCATTCTGAGACAGATAATGGGATTTCCTAAACTAAGTAACCATTGTGCTCTGAGGGAAGAAGTTTTTAAAACATTTCTTTGAGGTTACAGGCTGGGCAACAGAAGGAAATTTGCCATGTCCTTGGATACAAAGCAATTCAGGGATTTAAAGGAGAGAGAAGCACCTTAGTTTAGAAGGAAACAAGCAGCCAACAAAGAAATTGTAGAACTGACTCAAGTGTCTATGGAGAGTCTCAGCCATTCAGTTCATGTTTTTTGCAAAGCTGCTTTCTGAAGAGGCAACTGGACAAGAAGCATCTTCAGCTCAACTGATGTAAATGTGATCTAAATGAGAAAGTACATCATGATTTGATTGACAGACCCTCCTGAGAACATCCCATCCCCCAAATTTAGTTAAAGCATTTTTAAAGCGGAGACATTTTCTTAGAGGTGACACAATCAGATAAATTTATACAATCTAATTATCTGAAGAAAGGGGTGGAGAGTTGTTTGAATTGTACATTATCATTCAGAAATCTCATGAGCCAGATTTACTGTATTTGGGAAACCTCTGCTCAGAAATTCTATGATGTCATTAGTTCTCCCTAATGATATCCCTAGTTCTATGATATGAATCCGGGTGGGTTCTACTTACCTTTACTATCGGTTCGCATCGTGCCCACGCGCATGTGCAAATCACTTCTGATGATGTCTGGGTCAGTGGGAGGAGCCTCCCTCCGGTTTTACTTCCGGTTCTTGCGAATCGGTCCAAACCGGGGGTAACCCACCACTGATATGAATTCCTGGGAAAGCAGAAGGAAAGGCCAATCATTTTGGGTGAAATCCAGAAAAATCGCTGCACTAAAAAGCTTAGTGAAGTTCTAAAGAATAATAAAAAGTTAGAAGATGTTAAAAGGGTCATTTGTTTCCACTAAGGAAAAGTTCATACAGCTAGTCTGATGCAATAGACATGATCCAGGATAACTAAAGGTCAGAATGATTCAAGTAACAGCAAAATTAACAGTAACAGTAACAGAGTTGGAAGGGACTGTGTAGGTCATCTAGTCCAACCCCTGCTCACACAGGAGACCAGTACTAGGGATTTGAACTGCCGAAATGCTGACCTGTCAAGTTTCATGGTCGTCTCGAATAAAATGCATTTCAAACAAAATCTTTGAAGAAAAAACTTCTTTTTATTGAGCACGACGTCCTAACCTGACTCCAAACGAAGCCAACTCTGATGTCCAGCCCCCAAACCCTCCCTTTCCATTCCCCACTCCCCTGCACTCATTGGCCATCTTCCAAGTCATTCTACCCCTAATCTACTCCAACTCAAAGGAATTCCCCCCTCCCATCTCATCTCCTCGGAGACATTATCTCCAGGGAAAATAAGTAGGTGAAAAGTCAGCCGTCCCTTTCCAGACGCCTTTGCTTCTCCTTCTTATGTGAGCACTAGAGTAAATACAGGTTGAAGTGCTGACATGACCTTTCTGGTCGGCAAGCTCAGTGTCTTAGCCACTGAGCCACCTAGTCAGACAAAATTATGTCTTTAAGAACAATACAAAATATTGTATTGTTACAATACAATACAATATTATTTAGATATGGCCAAAATAACATGAGGAGAAATATTACAGTATATAAATTGCTCAATAAAGACAACAGAAAGGTACAATGAAACAAAGAACAGGAAGAACAGTTCAACCATTATTTTAATTATGTTTTATACAATGAGAAGATATATGTTCCACCAGACAACTGTGAACAGACAGAAAAAATACTGGATTTAAGGCTGAGAGTGATAGAAACATGTTAAGCAGAATATATAGAGAATAACTTCTCTCCATATATCAAAAAAAAAAAATTGTTGCTGCTCCAACAGATCCCTTTCCCTTCATGAGTTTCCTTGTCACCTTTACTGCATATGCTCATGATGAGCATTAATAAATAATGGGTAGCAGATAGAACTGGCAGTCAATTGGTGGCCTGTATAGTTCAACCACAGGAAAATAGATTCATCTCAGTAATTTGGTCTGACGATTATATATGAAGGTTTTATCCATATTTAATCATCCTGTAAGTAGTTATATTGAAACCAGAGGGACTTTGAAATATCTTTATGATTAAACTAACTGTCTACTTTTGCTAATCAGTCTAAGGCAGTTCCTTATTTCTAACATTAGCCAGTTAGACACTTGCAAGCAGGGTATATTTTCTTTGCTTAGAATTTGAAGGTATTCTGACATTCTGGACAAAGATTCATAGGTATGTGAAATATTTGCCATCAGTACTGGCAGGTTGATTGAACGGAATCTATTCTACTGGTTATCTTTTTGTTGGATAAAGAAATACTCCCTTTTAAAATATTATTTTTGTACTAAAGTCTTCACTCCTCAGCTTTTTGATTCCTAACTCCTAGCAATTTCGAGTTAATCACTGTTCTCTGTAAAAGTGAATTCTGGGAGGCAAAGTGTTGATAATACTGGAACCAAAAGGCATGTCCAGCGAACAAGAGAAAGACATCAACATGCTTGAATGAGCCCAAAGCTATGCAGTTTAAACTAAGCAGCCTCTACCAAAAAAAAAAAAAAAAACCTTGAGTGGAGGAGGTATTCTGCTGTTAGGCCTACTTGAGCCTCTTACAGATTACAATGTTCTGGAGGAGGACATGGATGGTTAGTTGAAACCTTATCCCTTTTATTAGGCAGCGAGGTGTATACAACATATTAATACAAGTCCCTTTTGTAAATGTATAATCCATTGCCGTATTTTCTGATAGGCTGACTTCTCAAATTAAATTTGTGGCTTAATGGCGAGCCAAGTAGAACATTAAACATATGACTTTTCCTATTTAGATGTGTTATTCTGTTAACTATCCCTCCTGAATCCATAATAATGTAATTCCTAAAAGCATTTTTGGGGAGTTGTGTCCCCACTCTTGTCTCATTGTGGTAAAAATCTGCACAGAACAGACATGATTGCACATACAATTATTTTAATTTTTTTTTTTTACAGCACTATGTTTATAAATAAACCAACATATATTGACAAACACACTGGGTATTTAGATGCAATCATATGGATAGAACGAAAACAGAGTTTAAAATCCAACAATCCAAATCCAGAAAGAAAGCCAAAGAGAAGGCATTTATTTTTTTAAGCACTGCCCTACTTTTTAAGGGGCCTTGGCCATTTTGGTAATAGATGGACAATATTAAAAGTTCATCTGAAGGAAGCAGACCTCTAAATCCTAATTCCAAGCTAAGCTTCGGATGCTTTAAATGTCAGATCTATGCACAAATTATTTTAAACCCAGTGCTGCAAGTGTGTTGCCCTAAATATGAGCCTGCTTTGCTGTACCTGTGTCCTGCTGAACAATAAGCCTAAAGAATAAATAGGCCCTGCAGGGAGAGATTAGCTACATGACCATAAAATTGGTGGGAGGAAACCCGGGATGCTAAGCAAACAAGGGAAAGCAAATGGAAATGTCCAAGGTAACTAGAACTCTGTGGTGAGATATTAAAATATTATAGCTCTCTTAGAAAAGAGAACATAGTGAACTCATTAATGGTAGCAGACGAATCATACACGATTAATATGTTGGAAACACAAGGATCTTTTTAATGTTACAGATCCATTATTTTCCTTAAGGGAAAATAAAATACACAATGACTTAAGCAACGAACATGAAATATAGGCCATTTTATTTATGGATCCCTGTCAAAGCTCACTTGTAGACATTTAAGATTTATGACATCTCATGATTTATGTCATAGAGGAATAAATTCCATATTTCACCATAAAGCCATATCCTTCACCAGATGATGCTGAAATTCAGATGAAGGTCTGAAGTACATAAACCACTGCTAAGCATTTCAGAAAAGTCAGGAAGGGGCTCTGTTTGGTCTCCAGAGTTCAAAGGGCAAAATAAAGCATACAGATGTTAAGCCAATTGGTTTGTCCTTGTCTGTGTCTCAGAATGGTAGCCAAAACTGTTTTCCTATAAACTTCCTCCTAGCTAGATGGTTGAAAGAGATAAGTATAATAACATTGCTAGGGCACTAATTCTATAATTTATCGTTGTATAATTGTTGTCATATATAATTATTCATAGTTTTCATGTCACTCTGTTTTACATACAGTGTGTTTTACAGCCTGTACCGAAATAATTCTAAAGGCAGGCAGATTTGGAAACCTATTATTTTCCTAATAAAAATGCACTTTCCATCAACCTTATCCAATCTGGATAATAGTGGGAACTGCTGGAAGGAACATTTGACCAGCCACCATTTTTCTATCACTCCTATAAGGGATGCTGCCAATCTAAACTCATTTAGAGTGCTTTTTTTACAATCAATATTAGATGTTTCCAAAAATTCCCTTTCTTGCAATTCTTCTCAGTTAAATAGAGTGACAAACTTTTGCATTCTCAAGTCTAGGAAGGGCTAGAACAGAATTTGACAATCTGGAATTCCACATGCATTTGGATACCAAAATTCTCAGCCACAGAACCTAATTTTCCCGTTTCAACAACACTGGAAAATTTCCAGTGAGAGACGTGTCATTCCAGTCTCATTCACAAGTAACATTTCTACTCAAAGCTTTTTAGGTTTAATCTGGCTTTATCACTTTATCAAGAACAAATCTTATCCGATAATGCTTTACATTTATTAATGACATCTTTTAATTATGGAAGGAGGGGATTTTTGAGAGCATGTTTGACAGTACTAAATAAAACTAATTCAAAGTGGCAGAGAGAAGGAGAGAGGATCATACATAATGCAACTGATTTGAAATTGCAAACAGAATCCAAAAATGTTGTGATGAGTTTGATGAAATACGGCATACCATCTTAAGAACCTGTGAGAAAGAATGACTTGGAAAACTGCAGCTGATTAAATAAGGATTACCGTACATAAAGATCAACAATATCTTGAATTGGAGCTGGCCAGTGAAAAGCAGCACTTATTTAAAAGCCAAAGTAAGCTTCAGAAATCAGTAGATCTGAATAAACTGTGGGAAAGGAGATCTATTCCTGGAAAGGGACTAGCCTGGCAACTAGCTATTGTGCACAAATGTACAATAAAAATAGTGTGTAGCAGAAATATGGAGTCATGAAAAAGCACTCCTTCCTAGCATCTAAGATACATCCTTTGATTAAAACTTGTGGGGCTGTGACCCACAGAAACAGTGACACCTTGGAAAGGGCCCCAAAGCAAGATATGCTAAAAATATTCACTTGCCAATCATGTCTTAAAGCAAATGATATATAATTAATTTGTAGGTCTAATCGCCTATTAAATGGGATTGTTACTTCTTATAAGGCCAAGGAAAATGTCAGCACCAAAGATGGGTGAGCTAATCAAAGTAGTGTGTGACATACAAATCAGTGTTTGGCACAAGCACTCAGAAATTGTCATGTGGGCCAACTGGCTGGGAAAAATATCTAGCAATTAGATTGGATAGTTACTGCTGATGCCACTTGCCAAATAAAATGGCAAATGTCAAAGATGGCTAAACAAAAGCTAAATAGAAAGTAGCAAAAAATGGGCTTCAAAAATCAACTACTTCTGGAATCACAGAAAATAAATTACTTTATTTATTTAGTGAGAAGGGACTGTTGATTCTCATTTTTTCTTGTGTAGCTAGTGCATTGGAATGAAGGAAATTCAGAGCTGGAAGAAGCCAACAGTATAAAGATTGTGGACAGTTTGGAAAGAAAGAGATTGATCAAAAGCAGCTGGGGTTGATGGACTCTTTATAGAAACCTCCTTTGGTGGAGGAAGAAATTTCTGCCATTTCTCCACTAATGGTTTATGGAAACTCCATAATATCATTGAGCCATCAAGCCTGTTCTCATTAAAGCTACTTTGGCAGAAAGACCCTATGTTGACTCTAGAACAAGAGTGTCAAACTCAAGGCCCACAGGCCAGATCTGGCCTGTGGGGTGCTTAGATCTGGCCTGCTGGGCCGCCCTGAAAACAGTAAAGGACCAGCCCATGATGCCTCAGTCAGTGAAAATGGAGCCCAGGAGGGCTGCATTTAGCTGGCAGAGTGTAGCAGGAGGCCATCACAGCCAGAAACAGATCTTGGGAGGGACTGCATTTCATTGACAGAGTGTTGTAGGAGGCAGTGATGGGTTGCCCATGGTTCGCACCAGTTCTATAGAACCGGTAGAAAAACCGGTGAGAGGCTCCGGCCACTGACCCCGACATCATCAAAACGCTTCTGTGCATGCACGCGCGGCCCTGCTGCAAACTGGTAGTAAAGGTAAGTAGAACCCATCCCTGGTAGGCCATCACAGCCAGAATCACAGCTCAGGAGGGCCACATGCAGCCCTCCTGAGCTCCATTTTTGCTGGCAGAAGGTTACAGGAGGCCATTGCAGCTGGCAGAGCGCTCGGGCAACCACAGGTGCCCTTGACACGAGTGACGTTAAGCTGACCACACCCATCCTGGCCATGCCCACCCCAGCCCCTTGAGGTCAAACACAACCCTGATGCAGCCCTCAATGAAATTGAGTTTGACACCCCTGCTCTAGAAAATATTTTAGATTGCTAACAAGGAAATGACTATATTAGAAATAGGAAATAGATGTTGATGATGTTTAATGGTGAAGGAATTGCAATAGTGATGTTGATTTTATTAATAAGCAATCATGGTCAATACAAAAAGCAAACCTGAGTCTAACAAGCTTTAAATTTGTAATGAATGCTTGCGTGTGTGTGTGTATGTGTGTGTGTGCACGCATGCTTGATATATCATAATTTCACAACTCATAGCTGTTTTATTTACATGTAGAATGGGAATTTCAGATTCATAGCTTAACCTATAATTAAAGCAGCAACTTATCTTTCGCTTTTAAATGCCTCAGGACAAAATCCTGAACAATAAATAGATGGTTTAACTGTATCAGAAAAAAGCAATTGGGGTGACAATCAGGCACCCAATACTTTTAGAAAAATCTTATTTGGGAAGCAAGAAATAAACCCAAAAGCATCTGTTTATCATGAGGGCATGAGTGGATAATTTTTGTTTTATTGTAACAAGTGCTTCAGAATAGAATAGAATAGAATAGAATAGAATAGAATAGAATAGAATAGAATAGAATAGAATAGAATAGAATAGAATAGAATAGAATAGAATAGAATAGAATTTTTTATTGTGTGATTATTTTATTGTGTGATTGGACACACAAGGAATTTATCTTGGTGCATATGCTCTCAGTGTACATAAAAAAAGGATACGTTCATCAAGAATCATAAGGTACAACACTTAATGATAGTCATAGGGTACAAATAAGCAATCAGGAAACAATATCAATATAAATCATAAGGATACAAGCAACAAAATTACAGTCATACAGTCATAAGCGGAAGGAGATGGGTGATGGGAATGATGAGAAGACTAATAGTAGTGCAGACTTAGTAAATAGTTTGATAGTGTTGAGGGAATTATTTGTTTAGCAGAGTGATGGCATTTGGAAAAATGTAGATGAAGGGTGGGGTGGGGGAACAAAGTTTAGATTAAAGCGTATATAGGCCCACCTGCATGTTAGAAGGTTTTGAAATAATTTCAAAACTTGAAGTAACAGCATTACAAATGCAAATTGCATATGTCATTTCTAAGTCAGTACTTTCCAACCTCGTTCCAACCTCCATATGTGCTAAAACTACCTTTTCGAAAATTCTTATTCATGCTGGCTGAGAATGTTGGGAGATGTAGTTCAAACAGAGAATACCAAATTGGGCAAAAGTGAGTTTTGCTGATAAACTAAAATTTCGGAAGTGTATATAATGACAATAGGGCATGTACAATGTTTTTACTTGTACATTTAGCATATCTGAATGTGGGCTAGGTCTCATTTGTGGTGAAGAAGACAAAACAAATCCAACAAGTAATGTTAAATTTGATTCTCTGAAAGCTGTTCAAGGTGCAAGATAGTTTACTAAGGAATTAATGTATTTGACAAGACATTAAGTAACTCAATGCTCCAGTCATCTTCCAACACAATGCCTGATTATCTGCTTCATCACATATCTGTTCTTGCTCAAACCTGTTAAGTTATATGGATACTTTTGTTACTTAGTAGTGTGGGAAACACACCCATTTGCTGTGTTTTTTTACCTGAAGTCAAGCTTATATAGGATTTAGTTTCTGAGAAGGCTTTACATTTGGGGCACATGAAAGCACTTGTTTCTTGTCCATATTCTGAGCAGCAATAGTTTTTATGTGGGTAGAAGTGGTAGCATAAGAAAGAACCACATTTTTACAAATTAATGTTACATGTGGTTATGCATACTTGTCTCTCTGGAGCTGTAGAGTTGGATTTCAATTAAAATGTACTCAGGGAAAATAATTAGCCAAGGGATTTAAACTCCCTTGATTTCATTGAATTTTTTTTTCTGACTTTATCTCCCTATTGAACTGGAAATTAGCAGTAAAAAAATTAACAGGTTAAAATATTGTAGGATTTCTGAATTCAAACTGATAAAGTGTTGGCACATAACTCACCAGTTTTAACTGTGGTTGAAAAGAAGAAAGTGTAGATGAGGCAACATGAGGGATAGTGGAATAGAAGACAAAGAATTGGGGAAGATCACAAAATACGAAGACATGAAAATCGAAATTGAAAGCCTAAACCAGGACTGGTTATCCGCAAAACTATTGGCATACTGTGGTCAATTTTGGGTGCACTTAGAAAATAAGTGTATTGACAAAATTTCTATCTGTTACAAAAGGTCACACACTGCTTGGATCCACACATATACAGCACTGATACATCACCATATCCTGAGGAAAACTTAATGCATATGTGTCTGTCTTCAAGTTATTTTTTGACTCTTGGCAAGTCTAGCATAATCTCTGCAGTTTTCTGGGTAAGGTTTTTCAAAAGTGGTTTGTCATTGCCTTCTTCCTAGGTTGAGAGAGAATGGCCCAAGGTCACCTAAGCTGGCTTTGTACCTAAGGTGGGGATAGAACTCACAGTATCCTGGTGTCCAACCTGAACCTTAACCACCTTAACCACCACACCAAACTAACTCTTTTAAATAAAACATATTCCTATTTTTTTTATCACAGTGAAAAATTGTAGGATTTCTAGATTCTACAAGCAATTGTAGAATTACAATATTTACAAATATTGTAAATATTTGTATTACGTGGGAAATGAGTTATCTAATATCAGTATCATTAGGAAGAAAATAGTGGGTCTTATGTGCTTTTGTCTAGTTGTCTGAATAAATAATAATAAATAATATTATAAAAATATTATGTTGATGTTCTTCAATTCCATTTTAGTTTATTACAGTTATAGAACAATACAATTATAAAATAGCCTAACATCTATGAATGAGCTTCACAATTAAGCCTGAATTAAACTATAAGACAGACACTAAAATCACATAAAGGGTAATAACATGTAAAATTACCAAAAAAAGTGATAATACTTAGAATTTAAATGAATTAAGTAGAATGAGTTGAATTGGGTTGAATTGGTGTTATGTTTTAAGTGATGATACATGATGCAGACGACAAATAATTGTCCAACAGTAGCAGATGAGCTAAGATTTCATATGCCATTTTATATCTAGTATAGATATGTTCCTTTGTAGTAATGTTCTATGTCATTAAGGGTAATGAAGGAATTGCAATTACAAAAAGAAACTTTAAAGAGCAGCTTTAATGCATGCTAACTTTCCCTTTGGGGAGAAGAAAAATTAAAATTGTTCAGTAGGTGGGTGGGTTTTGGAAGAAGTGACAACTGTGTCAAAATGCTGTATTTGAAAAACGAGACCTTAATTTCCTAACCTGCTGCCTTTTCAAATTGCAAATCACCAGAAACTTAACTCCTTGGAAGCAAATTCAGGTCTATAGTTAACTGAATACCTCGTAACAAACTACGAGAAATGAACCTCGTTATCCATGTGCTAGTAAGCCTTCAAGGGTCCAAGTCCTGTTTCTCCCTGTTTCTTTTTGCAACTTTAAGATGTGTGGACTTTGACTCCTAAAACTGCCAGCCAACAGGTAAACCAAGTAAACCGGAAACAAAACATGAATATATGAGCTAGTTCTACTTTATTGTAAGGTTTTATTAACAACCCTCTACTTTATTAACAGAATCTTGCTGTCGAGCCCTGGCCAGGGCTCGCCATCTCCGGGACGCTGGGGTGTTTGGGACCAGACGGGGCACTCACCTGACCTCCTGGCACAGTGGCATCAGCTCTATGCAGCAGCTAGAGAATCGGGCGTTGCAGCAGCTGGAGAATCGGGCGATGCAGCCGAAACCTAACGGCGCTGTCCTATGACGTCAGAGCTGCGATGCTGGGCGGCACAGAACTCAACAGCTGGTGTGGGAGGGAGGAATTTTGAATTAGTTTGCCGGATGGTGGTTTGGGAGCGGGGAAAAATATAAATAGCACTGCACGGCGGCTGCGTGCAGCACTGACTTAAACTGTGTGTTCTGGCCCGTTTTGTTCTTCTTGCTGTGCTGCTGCTTATCTTGAATAAAAGATTGTTAAAGGATGCTGCTTCTGATGATTTCTTGGTGGACACGGTCTGGATGACAGACGGAGCCGAGACTTGCAAGTCTGAAGGTACACGCCTCCTGCCATCACTTTTAACCACCAGATCAACTATCAAGCCACTGGGGATCCCCCCACTTTTTCCCCCTGATAGTTTCCTAGGCAGTATCTCTTCTCCTTGCTGCTGGGCGATCCTGATTGGCTAAGACGCAAGCATCCAAAAGGAGTGGGAAAAACACAACCCTGTCACTGGTTACCCATCTGACAGCTCTCGTATTTAAGCAGCTGTCAGATGGCAATTGTTGCTGTTGCCCTCACAGGAGTTTAGCATTGTTAGTTGACTTGTTAGTAATACAGATTGTTTGTTAATTGCAATCTGCCTAGCCTCAGTTCCTACCCGCTGAGTTCTCCCGACAGAGCAGTATCTGGTTAGTGTTTGGATAAAAGTCCACCTTAAAATATCAAAACTATAGGATTTGCATATTAATATTAAGCTACAGATAATCCACAACTTACAACCAGTTGCTTAGCAATGTTTGAAATTACGATGGATCCTCCCCCAAAGGAACTTCTCACCAGGTTCAAAGTTACAAGTTGCCCTCCCCCATTGTCACATTATTGCATTTTGGGTGCTTGTTAACTAGCCCACATTTATGGCTGTTTGCAGCACAGCGCAGTCCCATGACCACATTTTATACTGTTTTTGTGGGAACCAGCAATTGACTTCCACATTCTGGCAAAAACTGCTCATAGCGAACAATGAATTTGCTATATGACTGTGGCATTGACTTTATAGCCACACCATTCACTACATCCACGGCTGCCTAAAGGTCATGTGGTAACCTGCTTTGCGACTGTCATAGCTTATGACCGTAATTGCCAAACTTAATTATGGTTTTAAATGGAGAACTTGTTGTGGCCCACCAGCAGCCAGCGGAGCTGGTGGCAGACTCAGACAGTGAGGAGATTGGGGAGGAACATGGACTAGTCCTGGAGTCTGGGGAAGGCACTGATGAGTGCTCTGCATTGGAAGCAGAGATGGGGCCATCAGTGGGGCAGAAGAACAGCTGGAGCCTATTCCCAGTGTGCACATGTGCAGAGCTGCCAGGCGAAGGGAAGAGCTAAGGAACAAGGTTCGACTCAGGAGTAAAGCCACAATTAGAGTGAAGATCTATTTCTGACTTCTTGCCAAGTATTGTTTGCTACAGAGTGGTGTTTGGAAGATATCGGCCTGGCAGCTCTCCAAGCCTGATAAAAGTCTGTAGTTGTGAAATCTCCTGAAAGACTGTTATCCGGGACTTTGCTGGAGAGGAATTCCCTTTAAGCTAAATAAAAGGGGTTTTATCAGGACAAGGAGTCGGCTTCATGCTTTTGGGAAGCCTAGGTCAGAACAGAACTACCTGTAAACAAGTAGCCTTCAAGTAAAAGGCTCTTTTTAAAGAAAAAAAAATGCAACTTTTATAAATAAAGCTATTGTAAGGGTATGGGTTCTTGGTAACAGCACAGGTTGAGAAAACACTGAGAATTTCCATGTTTCCAAACAAAGGAAAAGAACCCCAATTTTTATAGAACAACTGAAATGGAAAAATATTTGCCCAAACCACAGGCACTTGCACACAGACAGCAAAGCACACAACTAGTCTAATGATCCCTCAGAAGTAAATACAAGAAAATCAAGTGCCTCCCTTTGAAGACCCAATGGGGATTCTTAGATAAACATCTTCAGAACCAGGTCAATGCATGCAGAGTGTTGTCAGGCACTCCTTCAAGGACCAAAGTCCCAGGCCAAGGAACAGTGAATTAACTACTTTTTTGAAAGACTTTTAAAATGTTCCTTTCATTATTTTAAAAGGGACAAACCGTATTTATAGATTGCAAAATGCCATCATCATTTCCATCACTAAAATCCATTTTCAGGAAATTTAGTTTTATTTTATAGATGTGGTACTTTATTTAGCCTGGCCCTGTAGATCTGAACCACAGCAGAGGAAAGGGGAGAGATATGACTCATGACATAATTTCCAATTATTTATTAATAATGACACTACCAAAAACATTTCGTATGTATTATTCATTTTTTTTAAAAAAAGCCGCAAGACTAAAGTATAGCATAATGGCTTTTCACTGTTTTGCAAATAATGGCAAATGTGTTTTAAAAAGCTTTGACCAAGCAAAAGGTTGCTTCGGTCCCCCTGGTATGCTGAGCATATACAATTTGTGAAACCTTATTTGGCCTTTTGATGTTGATTGGGGAAAGTCTCTCATCGTCTATTCCAAAGCATTAAAAAGGAAAATCCATTAGTGTAGCATTGGTGTAAATATACTGATACCTTGCCAAATCCAGAGTTAGGGATGGATGGCAGTGCCCTCAGCATACTGAATATGGAATATGGGTTTGATTTTCTAGGTCAGAGACTTTATTACAGGTAGCCCTTGAGTTAGAACCACAATGGAGCCTGCCCAACATGGTTGTAACTTACGATGGTTATAAATGGGTCATCCACATGACCAATCTGATTTTAGGACCTTTGTTGCAACAGGTGTTAAACAAACACTGCTGTTGTTAAGTATACCAATGCTATGGTCTGTTTTTTTTTTTCTATAAATGAGAAGTAAATGCCAGTTCTTGGCAAAACTGTAGTAAAACATGGCCACATGATCACACAATGCTGCAAATAGCCATAAATGCAGCCCAGTTGCTGAGCACCTGGAGTTCTGTAAAATGACTGTGGGGGAATGGCCAACAGAAATTCAAATTTGGGTTGTATGCACTCCCTGGAGGGTCCATCATAACATCAAGTGTCCAGTCATAAATCAAAGACTATATTATTCAACATACAGGTGAAAAACAGGTTTACTTCTTAGACCAGTGATTTAGAATCCATTTTCATTGGAGGGCATTTCTAATCAAGATTTCCCATTTCTCTTATGAATGCCTCCAAGAGGCTATAGATGTTGCCACTGTCAGCTGTAAAATGTGTATATGCGAACAAAGAAGCTATACATGTTCTTTTTAAAAAGATTCTAGAACCTGACTTGCTAGTTTGTTGGTTAACGTTTATTGAAGAAATTTACTATGTAGATTTTTCTTTTCTCTGCCCAGTCTATCTCCACTTATCCTTTTTCTCATGCAATCAGCACTTCATATTGCTATTGACAAGTGTTGATTATATGTAGGTGAAAGTGCATGACTTTAATTTTTGGGAGAAGTGAAATATATTAAATGTTAAACATTTATGTTTTATACAATTTTGTAATTGTATAAAAATATTAAAATTCTCCATTCCAAACTGTTCAGAAAACCAGCCAAAACACTGCCCTTAGTGTTATCTTTCCATATTTTTAAATAAGCTGCTCCAATGATTCAATATTTTTTTTTATTTTATGGATTAAACAACTTTTCCCTTCCATCCCCCAGACATAGATTCATATTCAAGCATATGAATCTTTGTGTATGTCCCTTCAAAAGATCGGTCATTCCAATAGTCACCAATGAAATCTTTCTAGTTATCCCAAATCTTTTCATTTAGGCAAATCTAAGACTTGTTACTCATGGATCTACTCCTACATCCCATCCTTTGGAGATTTCTGATATTTTAAATAAATTTCCAGTCAAATGTGATCCAATCGTTAGATGGAGCACTTTCATTTTTCATTTCATTTATTTATTTGTCAAGTACGTATTAGATAATATATATAAGTATAAGCATGAATTAAATACATAAAATGAATACAAATAAAGGGAACATTAGGACAGGGATCGTAGGCACTCTGATACTCTTATGCATGCCCCTTACAGACCTCTTAGGAATGGGGTGAGGTCACCAGTAGACAGTCTTAGGTTAAAATTTTGGGTTTATTTTTGCAGGCACCTGTCTACCAGCACACTGCCTTTTAACACTGATCAGCTGTAGGGCGGCCCTTTGAAGCCCTGCGGCAAGAGTTTAAACAGCTTTTTCCTTCTAGCCAATCAGCTGGGACTCAGGAGGCAGCAATAGATTGGAGGTGGGATCAAATAAAAGATAAGAATAACGTGGGGGTGGGGCGGGGGGGCAGAACCAGTTTGGTGACATCATATCATCACCGCTACCGTCTCGGCAGAACCGGGACAAACTGGGAGGAGCCCACCACTGGGTTGTACTATATTTTCTAAATTATTTATTTATTGAAATTAGTTGTCTTCCCATTTGCTTCTATGAGTACTTGAAGAATATCAACTGATGGTTTTCAGGGAATATCCCTCTACCTGTAGTACAAGGATAATAATATAAATGAAAGTGAGAAGCAATTTTTGCAATAACATTCCCTCAGACAAATGCAAATATACTTAGGGCTGTGTTCAATAGAAGTTCCATTGTACAAAGCAAAAGTTTTTAGTTTATCCAAGCCTTCACCTTCATTTTTTCATGTATTTAAGTTTATGTAGAAGATTATTTTGCATGCTCTACTCTGAGAATATTTTGTTTACTTTAATTCCTATATGTAATTTATCTTGTACTAATGTATCATAATTTATTCAATATTTCATTGAACATAATCTGTGTTTAAGCTTGGACTAAATTACTGTAGGCCACTTTGGAGACCCAATTATGGATGATTCATAAGTATAAATAAAAGATGAATTGCTTCATTAGGAACCCAAGAGTGAGGAGTTCCCACATTACCTTGGCAATGATTATCCTTTAACTGACTGACCTTAGGAATTATTTATTTTATTTAGCGTATTTATACAGCCAGCCATCTTATAAACATGTAACACTGGACAATATGCAACACAACAGTTAATAGCTCCATCACAATCTAAAAACAATTTTAAAATAAGTAAAATAAACATATAAAGATGACATTTGTTTGCACACAGTTTTTCCCTTACACCCAGTCTGTGTTTGTAATATTCAGTGGCCCTTCTTTGGAACCTCTATAAACTGGGAAGATTTCAGGACTGATACATTAGCAAATTATATAAAAAAGGTCCACTCATGTTCAGATTTATTTCTCTTTAGACATTTCCCCTCTGCCAATGACTATGTCAAATGCAGCATTCTACTTTTTCTACTACAAATATAATTGCATTTACTCTCAGAAGCTGAAAAGTAATTGTGAGCAACCTTAAATCCACAAGGTTTTGACAGACCGGTCTTTGTCAGTTGTGCTGAATGTTAAATGTTGAGTAGGGTAAGTTCAGAGATCATTTAACCAAAGAATAGCCTGCAATGTTATTAATTTTTCACAGTGATGGAAATGCTTTTCAGATAGTAGCAATTAGTTTTGTTGTTATTCAGCTCCATTTATGTATTAAATTATTTGTCATTGTTACAATGGCAGATTTTCTTTATTAAGGTAATTTCATTAAGTCTTCCCAAAGTAGAATGATCGTAAAGTACTGTAAAAATAGAAGCATCCTTTCAGGAAGGGAGGGAGGGAGGGAGGGAGGGAGGGAGGGAGGGAGGAAGGAAGGAAGGAAGGAAGGAAGGAAGGAAGGAAGGAAGGAAGGAAGGAAGGAAGGAAGGAAAAAGGAATATAGGTATAGCTCATGGAAGAAGAAGATGAGACCAGGAGGAGCTCATATATTTTCTGTTGTGTAGTGGCAGCATTTTGGATGTGACAGTAGGTCCATCCTTGTCCCACCAGATACTTAAGAATCACTCTGGGATTTTTCAGTTGGACAAGAAAAGAGACTCTCAGGGTAATCATAAAAAATACATTTAACTCAGGATATTGTATGTTCAGTGCTGTTAGGATGCAAAGAGCAAACACTGAACATCTGCCACCCTCTGACAATTGCTTCTGGAGTCGCAGTGTAGGGTAACAGCAGACAGAAAAAGTTGGCATTTCAAGGGTATTTTGCAAATGCTGATCTGCTCTGAATACTTTAAAACTTCAGTGAAATAGATTGTGAACCCTAACACCAGTTGATAATATTTTCTTTTCATTCTGTATCTTTGCAGCATATATTTTACAGACTTTATGCATGTTGAATTATTATTTTTTTTCTTTAACAAAAAAAAAAATGCCCACAGTCAAAAGGAGAAACTGTCCAAATCTGTTGTGGGAAAGCAATTATAGGTTTTATCTATTCTTATTCATAATCTTTCATCCCCGTTCTGAAAACTGCATAGCTCTATGTTCAGATTTTTTCACATCCATTGTTCTTCTATACTTCAGTACTTAATTTTCTACTTTTATCCTCAAATTTTTTCGAATGCATAACTATAATAGGTGCTATTGCAATTGGAAAAACACTGCACACCCGAGCCAGAATGTAACTCCAGAAGGCAATCTCTCCTGGTGACTCTTCTGGCAAGGAGCCTAAAGTGCCATATCATTCTGCACTCACTAGAAACACCCACACACAGTTTTTCAGAACTAAAAGAGAAGCACAGTTTCCCATCCTTTGTTCTTTTATTGGAAGGAAAACCTCCCTATTGCACCCCACCCTTTGTCTTCCAAGGCAATAGGCTAAAAATGGCAAGAGTTGAAAGCCACAGATTGAATCAACAAGCCAGATTTGCTTTCTGTTGCAGATGGGTTGCCTCCCCATAGGTTGAACTGTGGCAAGACTCTCTGAAAAGGAGAAGCAAAAACAGGAAAAAACAAAAACAAAACACTTTTCAGGCAGAATTTGTAGCTCTTGCTTCAGGCTTTGCTTCTCAGTAATTCTACCTGCCTGCAAGTTCTCTGAAAAATTCCACATATCTTTTGCAATGACCGAATTATCAACCATTAGCTTGCAGTAAAGAAAAGATTAGAGTTTTTGACAATATTCACAGAGGAACTTGTAAGAGGATGTAGGAAGTTAGCACCTACCCCTTTCCTAGAGAAATGAAATATTTTGGAAAATATTAAAAAGGCAGAATATTATGTTTCCCTGGATGAGAAATGGAGAAGCGTGTTTTAAAGACGAAGAAGCTCCCATCTTCCTGCAGCCACCCTTTGTCAATGGGCCAGAGGCAGAAACTCAATCTTTATCAATGGACCATCATCTGCAACACAATAGGACCCATCTAGCAACAGAAACTCACCACATGACACCTGGGAAGATTACATCAGCCAGCTAAGACCCCCAACCCCCTGGGAGTCTGACAACCAATCAGGATACTCTTTCCGGGCCCCAGGAAGTTCAAAGCCAGAGAGGGCATAAAACCGGGGACTTGCTGCGTCTCGCCTTTTTCTTTTCAGGAACTCAAACCATGTGATTCTGTCCACCATTAAACCATCTTTCCAAGCAGTCTCCATGTTTCCAGTGTCTTTTTCCTCACTTGGAGCTGAACCCAGAAGGATATTTCTTCCTACAAGGATGAAGAAAGGAAGGAGAGAAAGAGAAAAAAGAAAGAAAGAAAGAAAAACCCCTTCTTCCCTTCCCCATTTTTACCTTGCACTTATCCACATTTACTATACTCTTCAACTCATTCATACTTTCAATCTTTTCCAGCCCCATTTGCTCAGCCTATTCTAAACTGATTACAATTATAACTAGCTTGAATCTCATTAACTACAAAAATAGTATGTGTTAGCCTAAAAATGCTTTTTTCTACAAGCTCACTGCTATAAAAGTTGAATGCCTCGCTATCCACTTGCAAATACTCAGGTAGGAAGATAAAATAATGTCACGTATTTAAAAATCTTAAACCAATATTTATTTCTTTTCTTTTCTTTTTTACATTGTCCATGGCTATTTTTCAACCACTGCAAAAATAATGCTAGCACTTTATTTCTGTTGATTAAAGCATAAATTTTCCATAATGGTTGGTTTAAAGGGAATTTTATAACTCAAGATGAAAGTTGAGTGGTAATGAAGAAAAATTGTAGGGATACCTCAGTCCAAAATTAATGTTTCCATTATAATAAAATTGTTTCTAGATTAGAGGAGTTTTGATTGGTTTGAGGTGATACCTATTTTCAAAATAGTAACTCATTGCATATATATTTCATTTGTTCAGATTGTAAATAATATATTACTTTACCTAAATAGGGAGGGGGAAAAATCGACATTTGAATGATCACTCTGACAAAGTAACCACAGGAAGATTGCTAAAATCTATCTCAAAATAGTAGAGAAAAAGGAAAAGATACATCATATCTTATATTTCAAGAGATAAGCATTCCCACTTATGAGCGAATCCTGTATTGCCTTCCTTATCCTATTTATTAATACAGTCACTCAACTTGCAATTTTGAATCTAGATGGATGGCATAGGATTAAAATCAAAAACTAAACTCAAACCATCAGAGAGAAAAGGGAAATATAACTGATACTATTCTCAATCAGTCTCTACCCATCTATTATTGGAGGACTTATCAATAACTTTAGCCCAATCATGGGTGAAAAATCTAGTGCCTTATGGAAGCCCAATACAGATAGTCTTCACTTTTTGACTGCCTTGTTTAATGAGCATTCAAAGTTATAACAGTTTTGCATCTAGTCCTCACATTTATGACCATTGTGGTATCCTGTGGTCAGGTGATTGATATTTAGATGTTTTGCAATTGGTGCACATTTATGACCATTACATGTCCTGTAGTCATGTGATTGCTATTTGAATGCTTCACAACTGGCTTCCCTCAAGCAGAATTAATGGAGAACATAGAACTAAAATTGCAGGTCTTTGGTCTTTATTCTGTCTATTGTTTTTTGTGGTTGCCCAGAATTTCAACTGGAAAACTGTGTGACTGTAAATTGATGAAATAAACATACAATTTAAGGCTACATCCACAGAAATACAAACTCTACATGATGGAAAGCAACCTTTTCCACTTTTTTTTCAATATTAGTGAGACCAGTTCTGCCCTCCTACCCCTTACTTCCCAAATATAAGCAAGTGTTGAACAAACTGGAGCAAGTTTTTAGAATGGCAGCATGGATGAAACAGGAATTAAAAGAAATATTGAAGGGTCTGGAAAAGACTAGCCTTAAGAATTGAAGACAGAGTGATATGATAGCATGTCTTCCAATAATTGAAAATAGAAAGTTCTTTGCAAATAGATTTATTCTTTGTAAATAGAAGGTTGCTGGCCAAAATACAGAGGGACAAAACCTGCTTGATATCACCCGAGAGTATAAAATACAAGCTCTTACGTTTCAGAAAAGCCAATAAATACAACAGTAAGAGGATGTACAAGGACAGGGAAAACAATTAAATAATTTTTAATCTTCTTTCCTTGCTTCCTTTTCAAAGAAAATCCTATGTAAACATATTTTACTGTACATTAAACAGTCAGAATGAATCTGTCTTTTCTTAAAATAGAAAAGTTTATGTAATAACTGATCCTGCATAATCCATGGTAGACAGACCAATACTTTATTTCATCATGCATTCATTAGCTCTAAAGGGTGAGGTAGGGTGAGTTTGGTCTGTTCAAGTTCAGGTTTGCAATTGATTCATATAAACTTTTTTTTCTTTTTTTTTGCAGCCTGTGTGGGAAAGAAGTACTGTAGCTTATACAATGTTTCTTAGCTCTTCAAAATTTAATTAGTGGGCAGCACTAAAATGGAATGGGTTTAATTTAGTTGACAATAGCTGACTCTACATGAGTGTTTTTATATTTTAGTCTGTCATAGACCTAAAAGGTACTAATTGAACTGACATGGAATTGGTCTTGTGGTTTTCTTCCTCTTTGGTCCAATATATTGTGTGAAATGTGCACATTACATTGGAAAACAGAATGAACTGAATCAAGCTGATTCAGTAACTTCAACCAGAAGAAAGTTCTTGAAACTGACCTGGGAGAAGGGAAGGCAGAGAACTTCTCCCAATAGTTTTGCCTACGGTACTCATCTCGAGTGCAAGTTCCATACATTTCTTATGCTGAGTACTAACCAAGAATTAGTTTGTTATGCTTCAGAGACAAATAGAAGCACATCGGCATCAATTTTTAACATGAAAAATGACAACGTGGAAACAGTTACACCATGTTCCCTGCTTGTTCACCTGAAAGAGGCCCTCAGTTGTTTGTTTTTAAATGAAAGGGAGGGGAAACCTTAAGCTGGGCATTCAGTAATCAGATGGAGATGCACTGAATCTAAGCAAGCAGTGAAATAGTATATTTGGATCTCAGTCTTTTAGGACCGGCATCAGTGGTGGGTTGCCCCTGGTTCAGACCTCTTCGCAAGAGCCGGTAGTAAAACTTCGCAGAAGCAAGGTGCGCCCACGATCCTATTGCAAACTGGTAGTAAAGGTAAGTAGAACCCACCCCTGACCAGCAATGTTATCATTTCTTGTCACAAGAAATGGTTAGTGACAATTTTAGAAGGACTATGACAAGTTTTACAAAGAGCCTAAAGTCCTGCCTATATCAGCATCCCATGTCTCAGTGATCAACCAGAGAGGCATTGCAAGAATATAAGTATATTGATACCAATATGGCTTTCTATATTGCTATGTAGGACTACCTGAGAACTACAATCAATCTTGACTGATGATTTTGAAAGTAGATTGCAATTTCTAGCTGACCTTAGTTATTCTTGAAAGAAATAAAAGAGTTGGATCTGATTAGTATTTAGATGATTAAGAAATTCTAGGGATGTAGGTTGGAGTTTTCTAGAAGAAAGCAATAATAAACCACTTCAGCACAATTGCCAAGAAACCCCACACATTCATTCATGCACATATGTAGATCCAGGCATATCTGGGAAACACCAGGTGTTAAGCTGAACCAAAGAGATTCTTTGTCCCAAAGGTACTTTTTCAAGAGGCAACTGGACTTCCCGGTTTTTCTTTGAAGAAGTTTCACTTCTCATCCAAGAAGCTTCTTCAGCTCTGACTGGATGGTGGGGAATGGAAGGAGTTATACTCCTTGAAGACAGCTGGTCATTTGCATTCTTTTAGCGAGTTGTTGAGCTTTATCTGTGTAATTTGGATGGGTGTGGAGCCTTCTTGGAACTGTTGAAGGGACTGTGACAGTTCCAAGAAGACTGCACACCCATTTGCACTACTTAGGTGACCCTTAGGTGACCCTGATGACACAGATAAACCTCCAGATGGCCTCAACAACTCGCTAAAAGACTGCAAATGACCAGCTGTCTGCAAGGAGTACAAATCCTTCCATTTCCTAAAATGTTTAATTTGAACACGGCTGTACTTAGATACATGTATCGAATGAAATAAAAAGGATTTCAAATACATTTAGTCTGCTATAAATATATTAGGCCTGGATCCAAGTCTGTGTCAAAAAGTCAATGAGCCACGTCTACAGTAAATAAATTTAAAATAAACATTATTCATAAAGCTCAGACAACCAATTTAAGCAGTACTGTAAAAAAAAGATACATATTTATAAAATGCTCTGACTTAAAAAACAAGTTAAAGGAATCAATTTTAAACAGCACACACAGACAAAACCAATCATGCATCCCTTAATAATATTGTTTAGGGCTGGAGTTTTATTTTGATGTTGATATTTTTCTGGTATTAATTCCCGCTGTCAGAATGCACTTTAAAATGACTTGCTTCTATATCTAACTTGAGTTAATGACTTTCATCATGGTGCAAAGAGCATAAGTTCAAAGGTTATTTTAATGTAACTCAGAGATACTGACTTTTTGAAACTCATTAATGCATGCCCACGCACATTTTTGTCATGTACAATTGTTGGTGTGCTATGCAGCCCAATTGTATGCATGGGTCTTTGTACTTGAATTAATCTGATAAAGTTTATATTCCAAGTAAGAGCTGATATCATGGCATTCTCTTTACTGGATTGCGACCCCCAGAAACAATTAAAGAACTGCAAATTTCTATCTTAACTTGTGAGCCATTAAGTTATTGCTTCCGTAGTCTCTCTGTATTCCATCCTAAAAGATAACAATATATTAGTACACCATCACAATAGTATTGTGATGATTTTTTTCCCAAACAAATGAGCATCAAACATGCCCTCGGCTATGACAGATGTTGATTCTGAGTTTTAACTGGGTCATTTGATTAGTATTTGACTTGAGCAAAAATTGTGGGCAAACCTAGCCTCTCAAAGTTAAGGAGCATATTCCAACACACTTGTTAAGCAAAGTCAATAGGTAAGATAGATTCACTCATCAGAAGGTCACAAAAGCGATCATATGACTGTGGGACATTGCAACCATCATAAATATATGCCAGTTGGCAAATGTCACAATTTTGATCACCTGACCATGGAGATGCTGCAACAGTCATAACTGTGAGAAACTATCATAAGACAATTTTTTTTCAGTGCCATTATAACTTCAAATGATCAGTAAATGAACGTTCGTATGTCAAGGATTACCTATTTGACTCTAATTTTCTATCCAGCTTAAAACCAGGCATTCACAAATAGATATAAAGAAACCCAGTGAGCTTTAAAACTGCTGTATTAAATAGCAATAATGTAAATTACTTTGGGAATCTGGTTTCAACAGAAAGGTGAGGTTTTAGTTCACTATTTAATGTTGCACACTAACAGGAACTAATATGGCTGCCATTGAAGATTTCCAAATTAGAAAAGATCACTCAAAGGCCATTTTTGGGGGGTTTCAGGGGTTTTACCTGTGGTTTAGCAAACTGAAGCAAAGAATCAATGAGATGTATACATGCTATGTCTAATTTTAGAAAATTTGCATGCTTTGCTTAACAGAATATATTTAGTACGGCTTTCCCTCTCTCTCTCCCTCATGTATTTTGTTTCTTCAGTACATTCAATTTATATCTATTTTCTAGACTTTTCTTAAAATGGTCCCTTCACATGGCCTAACAATAACATCATTTGCTTTGTATGCCAATTTAACAACTTTTGCCACCTGAATAAGAAAAAAAAAATCCTCATTTTTAAATCTATTTAGCAGTGAAAATACACAGTATTTGCAGCAATAGTACTTGATGGCCTTTGAAGGACAATTTTTGTGGAGGAAAAAAAACCCTGCCACATTAGATGAATGTTAAAGGAAATGTAATAATAAAACAAAGATACAAAGTTACAAAGATAAGTTGTTGGTAAAGAATAGTCTTCTCTGAAACAAGCTGAACTCCAGAAAACTTCAACATATCTCCCAGCCTTTTTACTTGGTAACAATATAGAAGTGCCCTGTCATTCATTTCTTTCCCAACTTTGCAGTCTATTGGTCTTCCATATTGGTTTTCTATTCTATTGGTATATTCTATTGGTCTTCCAGGTCCAGTCTTTTAGGAAGCTCCTGCTTTAATGTGGCTGATTGGAAAAGCTAAACAATGCTGGTTAATAATGGGTAGAAAGTCATCAGGATTGCAGGCTATCCTAGAAGGTTGAAAAAAATCCTAGGGAACCTGTAGAACTCCTGCGAGGATGGGGGAATCAAACAAATACACAAATTTGTCCATAAAATCACCAGAGATCCAGCCTAAGTGGAAGGAGACTTTACAATTTACAGAATGCTCATCCGGTATTTTCATTTTATCATCTGTTCCATGGGAGACTGTGTGAGGTTCCCTTATGTCCAAATCCACCTAAACCAAATTTAGTGTGGCAGCCAGCATTTATTACAGCCCACTGTTATTTGCTCTATCTTTACAGGTTTTCACCTCAGCATTAGGTGTATAATGCTCAGCAGTATACTTAGCAGCATTCTGCTTTTACTTATTTGGAAGGTTAGGCTGCAAAGATTAGAGGTTAGTGAAGATTTCAACTCAATCTCTTTCCAGACTAAACTCTTTGCTTCTTTGAATTAAGCTGTTGGGTCAAACCATTTTTCTCAATTGCCTATCTTAACTAGCTGTGGAAACAGGGGGCAGAAGGTTTTTGGATTTATTTATTTTTTGTCATTGTCACAATCCTGACTAAAAAGGTAGAGCTATATTTTGATAAATCTTTTTATGCTTAGGCTTCTCATTATTATTACATTTCCTTTAACAAAGCATCTTTACAGATATCATTTAATTGTCCAGCTGCACTGCTTTCATTTTAGGAAGAACTGACTACTTATTTTTATGACATTGTCTCACTTTCAATTTTGTGAGCAGTGGAAAGGGATCAAATGGTGCTCCAGCTGAGAAACGTCATTGTCTTTCTCCCTACTATATGTAAATAACCTTTTTGCTAAATAAATAACTTAATCAGGTAAGAATCTTTAGTATATTTTTACAGATTTGGTGCACAATCAGAGTATACATATTCTTGAATTGTACATTTCCCTACATAGTGTGGAGAATTTCAGCCTGCTGAGCTATGTTTACAAGTAATTGTATTAGTATTTCAGCTGCTGAGAGAATGTTGAGTTATACTTCTTTACACCTCCACAACATAGAAAGTTGTCCTCAGTTACTAAGATCATTTCTGTCAAAATAATAAGTCCAATTTTATATTTGCAGTTACTATAGAGAAGTCATTACTAGCTTATCTTTTCTTCTCTCCCATTTTTTGTTACCAGCTGCTATTTTTTTCTTCTTCTATCCATGTATGTGTATGGTTCATAAACGTTACTATTTCTGCCTATCAATATTTTCAGAATCTATGTTTTATTAAAAGAAAAAGAAAGGAAACACGTGTGGGAGAAAAAGGAAAGGAGACCGAAGGAGGAGCAGCTGTCTCTCCCTCTTCCTCTCCTTTTTTCCTAACTAGCAATATAATATTCCATAAAAAATAATGTGTGCAATTTGCGTGCCAAAAATGCCTTTATGGGCTTGAATCGCATTAATTCTTCTAAATCATTCTAAGGGAATTAAGGATGTGCAAATTGCTTCTACTGTAAGACACAAGTTGAGCATCTGCAGCTCAAATCAATCTTTCAACTCAAAATTCTTAAGATCAGAAAAGCTTTTGTCAAAACAGAAAGAATTCTCTTGACTATTGTCATCCTGAAGGCAGCTTCTTTTACCGACTTTCTGGAGCTTCCTTTAGTATGCTTGTTATTGTTTTTAATAATACCCTGCCTTCTATTCATATTAATCGTATCTCATCAGCCACCTGCCATTTATCGTTTATTAGTTGCTATAAATGAATACAATAATTACCCTGCTTTCAAGCAAATGGGATCAAGCATTGGAGCCCAGCAGGTTCTTAGGAGATCTGAAATGTAATGGGACTTAAGTTCACAAAGCTGTGTGTTGGATCATGGCCAAGAAGTAAGAAATACTCAGCAGCATCTCCTTCTTCAAAGAGAGGCCTCCAAAACCTGTTCATTTCCAGCATCTGCCTTTCAATGCCCAACTATAAAGTTCTCTGTCAATTGTGCCAAGTTCAAGGGTTTCTTATGATACTAATGTTTAAGCCATGATTGATACTCCCTACATTAATCCATAGGTCAAGAACCAAGTAGTTTTCATCTCTATATTTTTATACTGAATTTTATAACATAAAGCCATTCTCAAGGCTTTTCCATATACTGTAGCAACTGGCTTCACCTTATGGCAGTTAACTGCAGAACCACAGATATAAACCCAATGATAATACATAATATATTGCACTTAAACATAAAAATACTTTCAAATTGGTATCTAGCTTTTTTAACTTAGGAGTTGTCACCCTTGAAATACTCAAACATGTTCTCTCCAGATCTTTTAACAAGATCTGCTGTTACATCATTAACCATCAGGAATAATCATAAAGTGTCATTTTCTTCCAACATTGGAGCATCCAATAAGAAAAACATGAACCCACTTAATTGTTTATAAATAGAATGGTTTCACTAGTAGCATTAGAGGAACACAATATAGAGATAAACAATTGTATCACCCAGGTAGAAAAATAATCAACACTAAGCTGTTGAACTCTTCAGGACTATCTTCAACAAGACTTGTTCTATCTCAGGTGTCTTTCCTTTTGTGAGGTGACAAGAGGAAACTGGGAAATTTGGTGACACCAATTATTTTAGAACTGTCTGTCTCTAGAAATTAGATTAGCCCCGTTCATGATCATCTTCTGAAAATTGTGATTGTCTTTCAGAAACCTTTCAGACATTTGGTGTTTTTTAACATTTAAAATTATTTTTACAAACTTAAAAGTTAAACAAAAGATACAGAAAACAGTTGAAAACAATAGAAAATGAAGGAGGGGAAGATGCGAAAGGCAACTTCCACTATTTAAAAGTTAGACATATTTGGTGTCATTTTTCCCTCCTTCAAAATTATATGTGTAATTTCCTTATACAGGCCATTTTAATCTGTAAATCCAGAAATTACCATTCATTTTCAATTACCATTCATTAAAAAATTCATTTTTATCGATTTTCAGCAAAAAGTTAATAAACGACATCCAGTTTATATATAAAGAAATAGGTATTCTATCTAACCCAGGGGTGTCAAACTCGCGGCCCATGGGTCGGATGCATAACGTGCTGGCCCTGCCCCTGCCCCCGCCTAGTTTAGCGAAGGGGGAAAAAAGTCCCGATATGTCACATGACACCACCATGAATTTAACACCCGTGCTCTAACCAAACAAATCAATTTATCCATTTCTTCAAGTTCTAGCATTTTCACAGGGTCCACCCCTTCTATTGTGAGTAACCTCTCAGACATTTGGTAATCATTGTCATTTCATTTTTTTGTGTCATGTTTTGGATTTTTCCATACACTATTTCAATAAAATTTGGGACTGTTTTAAACTTTGTTTATGATTCGTTGTTAGCTGCTAGGAGCCCAATTAATTAGGCAATTCAATAAAAATAATTCAATGAGATGAATGTCCTTATGTACAATAGAGAGGACTTGCAGAGAAATTCCATCATATCAACGTCTTCAAAGGAATAAAATTCACAAGAGAAGAAAGTGGCAACATTTTACCCTTCCTGGATATCGTCATTGGCAGAGGCAAATTAAAAACACAAGTCTATCATAAAACCACCCACACTAACCAAATACTCCATTACAAAGGTAACAACCTAACCTCCCATAAGAGATGCTGATAAGAATGCTATTTAGATAAGCACATTGCACATTGCAGTAATCCTGAACATCAGGAAAAGGAAACAGATTGATACAATATCTTCCAACAAAATGGATACCAAAAGACCCAGTAGCCTCAGAAGAAAGCATACAGTATAAGGATTGTAACAACCACTATGTAGGGCAAACAGACAGAGGATTAGCAGAGTGCATCTATTAACATCAACTAGCAGTCAGAAGACATGATGAAAACTCAGTCACACAACATATAGAAAGACTTCACCATAGTTTCAATCTGGAAATTTTGAGCACCCTAGATCAAGATAAATCCAAAAATGCTAGAGAATTCCCGGAAGCCTGGCACTCAGACAAATCAGCTATCAACAGGAACACAGAGATAAATAACATCTACATACTTTTCAAAAGAGACAATCAAAAAGATAAAATGCCACAACACCTCCTTGCCAGCAATCAACACTCAAATAAGCAGAGATTAACACCAAGTTTAATACTAGAACCTAGAATAATACAGTTGGAAGAGACCTTGAAGGATTTCTAGTCCAACCCCTGCTTGAGTACGAGACCCTATACCATTTCAGATAAATGGTTGTCTGGTGTCATTTTTGAAAGCTTCCAATGATGGACCATTGGAGTGATGGAGCACTAGAGCAGGGCTGTCAAACTTGCGGCCTGCGGGCCGGATATGTCATATGCTGGCCACACCCATGCCCAGTTTAGCAAAGGGAAAAAAATCATGATATGTCACATGATAACACCATGATGACGAGAGTTTGACACCCCTGCACTAGACTAACAAGGAATAAACAATACCCCAATCAAAGAATTCAGACATTAACACTGACAGAGCAAGCCACTTGTATATGAACAGAGAGCAAACCCCGCTGTCTTCTAGCACTGATGATGTTACTAAGTTGGGTAATGAAATGTCTTCAAGAAAACAACTAAACTCAGAGAGTACCAAGGACCCCACAGTTCAACCTGAGTTACAGGTATTTTCTTCTATTGATAAATTGAGTCTTAATCCTCCTCCTCCATTTGCTCACAGAGACTGAGCAAATTCAAGGCATGGTGCATTCAGAGGCACAGTATATGATTTAACAAATTTGACTCTACCTAAATTTCCCCAAACGCCCAAGAAGTCAAATAAGTGTGAACCATTTTTTCTCACTCTCTACCACATGGCTGTTTGATCTTTCCTTCTGAACAGACTATGGTTGTTCACCGCCCTGAGTCCCTCGGGAGAAGGGCAATATACAAATATAATAAACTAACTAACTAGCTAAACTAACCTCCTCCTTCCTGGCATATATGCTCCAATCTGCTTCTCCTCTGGGCTCTTCAAGTGTTGATCTTCCCCCAGTTGATTCACTAGATCAGTGGTCCCCAACCCCCGGTCCGCGGCCCGGTGCCAGGCCGTGGAGTACCTGGCACCGGGCCGCGCAGTGGCCGGGGGACATGAACGCTGCAGCGCAAAGGCTCCTGGGCCGTGCACAATGGGCCGTGCGCAAAAGCTCCTGGGCCGTGCCCCCACCCCTGCGCGCGCTCAGCGGGCCGCGGCGATAAAAAGGTTGGGGACCACTGCACTAGATGATTTCCTAAGTATAAAAACCTGCCAATCGCCCTCTCTTCCTACTGCCAAAACACAGCCAGCTTGTACTATCATTCTTTTGCAGTCTCAAGCTACTTCTTATCCCTGATAGCTAAAGAACAATGCAGGATGAATATCTTCGTGTTTTCTCTTTTTTTCATCTCTTGTTTACTTCTTAAATAAGAATCAAGGATTCCCTCTTAGCTTTTGTTGTTATTGTGGTTTTGTTTTTAATCTTTTCAAGCTGACCCCTTCTTTCCCTCCCTTCTTTCATAACCTTTCAGGATACTTTTATTCTACTTTCTTCTCCCAGGTATCTTTCCTTTCTTAACATTCTTAACTCCCAAGTTTCACTTTTTACCTCAGTTCCTTGGGAAAAAGGATCCCTCCCTCACTGGCAGGAGGCCCTTAATTCTATTGTCCTTCACTGGCTCCAAATTGTCTAATCTTTTTGTTTGTAGCAACAGCTCATCTCCTGTTAATCTCCACTTAATCTCTATCTTTTACTTGCTGTTTATGGAAATTCTCTCTCCCCCATCCCAAACGTAATACAAATTAAATAAGCGATAATATATTAGGGGACTACTGGATTCCTATTTGTGTCTGACATATTCTTTTTAATGCAATGTATGAAGAGGATGAAATAGTCTTTATGAGTAAGGGAATCTTTCTGATGCAGAGTAGAACATTTTCTATTATATCAAGTTAATTAAATACCAATAAACATATTTGGAGCACAACTTACTTAGATTCAAAACAGCCTTATTTAACATTTAGTTGATGTTTTTTTCTTTCTTAGTGTTGTATAGTTTTGACTTATTTAGGCTTAATTCTGAAGGGAAAAAAACCATTATCCTACTAGCTTAACACAAAGCATTCTGACTACAGTAATATATTTTACAATTGCTTACCACTTCAGACAGTTTTTTTTTATTTACATAACTCACTCATGAGGGATCTTCCCTGCTATTTTGTAGCCATAACTTGAACCCGCAGTGGCAGCCCTCAGTAAATTTTTCCCAGCCTCCACCCACGGCCTGATGAGAGGAGACAAAGAGGCATGTGCTACCTCTAAGGCAGGGGTGTTAAACTGGTGGTCCACGGGCCAGATGCATCACACGCAGACCCATCCTGGCTCCGCAAAGGCAAAAAACATCACAATACGTCACATGACATCATGTGACACGATCGAGTTTGATACCCATGCTCTAAGGAGTGCTGAGAGTTGAGGTTTACCTAACTTAAAGGTGCTGAGGTTGAAATCATTCTGCTACATATTTCATTCTGCTTCCTCCCCAAATAACTATCTTCTATATTGATATAAAATTAAATGACCACTCAGGTCTGTCTTGTGTTGCTTGAACCATCATCCATTTTTTCCCAGTAACGTAAAAGAGGAAGTTTCACTCTCAGCTTCCAAATAACATTTGGGCATCTGAAAAAAATGGTGAAGCAAAGTCACTGTGCAAATTAAAAATAAAGCATAAGGAAAAGGGGAGGCTGGAAATAACTGTACATATTTGTGGGTGTGGGTGTGTGTATACATGCATAGTGTATACATGTATATATGCACACATAGTGTTTTTGCTAGGTTTTGAATGAGCAAACTGAGTTACAAGACCCTTGTTGTTGTTGTTAGTTGCAAAGTTGTGTCCGACCCATCGCGGCCTCATGGACAATGTTCTTCCCAGCCTTCCTGTCCTCTACCATCCTCTGGAATCTATTTAAACTCACACCTACTGCTTCAGTGACTCCATCCAGCCACCTCATTCTCGTCATTCCCCTTCAATCTTTCCCAGCATTAGTCTCTTCTTCAGTGAGTCTTTCCTTCTCATTAGGTGACCAAAATATTTGAGTTTCATCTTCAGGATCTGGCCTTCTAAAGAGCAATCAGGGTTGATCTCCTCTAGGACTGACCAGTTTGATCACCTTGCAGTCCAAGGGACTCGCAGGAGTCTTCTCCAGCACCATAGTTCAAAGGCCTCAATTCTTTGGCGCTCAGTCTTTCTTAGGGTCCAACTTTCACAGCCATACCTTGCAACTTGGGAAAACCATAGCCTTGACTATACACACTTTTGTTGGCAGGGTGATGTCTCTGCTTTTTAGTAAGCTATCTAGATTTGCCATAGCTTTCCTCCCCAGGAGCAAGTGTCTTTTAATTTCTTGGCTGCAGTCCCCATCTGTGGTGATCTTGGAGCCCAGGAAAATAAAATCTGTCACTATCTCCATTTCTTCCCCATCTATTTGCCAGGAATTGAGAGGGCCAGATGCCATGATCTTAGTTTTCTTAATGTTGAGTTTCAAGTCAACTTTTGCACTCTCCTTCTTCACCCATATCAAGAGGCTCTTTAGTTCCTCTTCACTTTCTGCCATTAGAAAGTGGTATCATCTGCATATCAGAGGTTGCTGATATTTCTCCCAGCAATCTTAATTCCAATTTTTGATTCATCTAGCCCCACTTTTCTCATGATGTGCTCTGCATATAAGTAGGCAGGGTGACAGTATACAGCCTTGCCAGACTCCTTTCCCAATTTTGAACCAATCAGTGTCCAGTTCTCACTGTTGCTTCTTGATCTGCATATAGGTTTATCAAGAGACAAATAAGATGGTCTAGTACTCCCATCTCTTTAAGAATTTACCACAATTTGTTGTGATTCACACATTCAAAGGCTTTAGCATAGTTAATGAAGCAGAAGTAAATGTTTTTCTGGAACTCCCTAGCTTTCTCCATGATCCAGCGTATGTTGGCAATTTGATCTCTAGTTCCTCTGCCTCTTCAAAATCCTGCCTGTACTTCTGGTAGTTCTCGATCCACATACTGCTGGAGCCTAGCTTATAGGATTTTAAGCATAACTTTACTAGCATGTGAAATGAGTGCAATGGTGCAATAGTTTGAACTCTTTGGCATTTCCTTTCTTTGGAATTGAAATGTAAACTGACCTTTTCCAATCCTGTGGCCACTGTTGAGTTTTCCAAATTTGCTAGCAAATTGAATGTAGCACTTTTACTGCATTGTCTTTTAAGATTTTGAACAGCTCAGCTGGAATACTGTCTCCTCCACTAGCTTTGTTGTTGCTCAGATTTCCTAAGGCCCATTTGACTTCACATTCTAGGATGTCTGGCTCGAGGTCAGTGACCACCCCATCTTGGTTATCAGGGACTTTAAGTTCATTCTTTTATAGCCCTGTGTAATTTTGCCACCTCTTCTTAATCTCTTCTGTCTCTGTTAGGTCCCTACCATTTTGCTCCTTTAGCATGCCCATCTTTGCATGAAATGTTCCCTTCATATCTCCAATTTTCTTGAAGAGATCTCTGGTCTTCCCTATTCTATTGTTTTCTTCTATTTCTATGCACTGTTCATTTAAGAAGGCATTCTTATCTCTTCTAGCTATTCTCTGGAATTCCGCATTCAATTGGGTGTATCTTTCTCTTTCTCCCTTGCCTTTCACTTCCCTTCTTTCCTCAGCTATTTGCAAAGTTTCCTCAGACAGCCATTTTGCTTTCTTGCATTTCTTTTTCTTTGGGATGGTTTTAGTTGCTACCTCTTGAACAATGTTGCAAACCTTAGTCCATAGTTCTTCAGGCACTCTGTCTATCAGATCTAATTCCTTAAATCTATTTGTCACCTCTACTGTATATTCACCAGGGATATAATTTAGTTCATACCTGAATGGCCTACTACTTTTCCCTACTTTCTTTAATTTAATCCTAAATTTTGCAATGAGAAGCTCATGATCTGAGCCACAGTCAGCTCCTGGTCTTGTTTTTACTGACTATATAGAGCTTCTCCATCTTTGGCTGCAGAGCACATAGTCTATCTGATTTCTGTGTTGACCGTCTGGTGATGTCCATGTGTAGAATTGTCTCTTGGGTTGTTGGAAAAGAGTATTTGCTATGACGATCGTATTCTCTTGACAAAATTCTATCAGCCTGTGTCCTGCTTCATTTTGTAGTCCAAGGCCAAACTTGTGTGTATTCCGGTTATCTTTTGGCTTCCTACTTTAGCATTCCAATCCCCCATGTTGATAAGGACATCATTTTTTGGAGTTAATTCTATAAGGTGTTGTAGGGCTTCATAGAACCGGTCAGTTTCATTCTCTTCAGCACCAGTGGTTGAGGCATAGACTTGGACTACTGTGATATTGAATAGTTTGCCTTGGATTCGAACTGAGATCATTCTGTCATTTTGGGGATTGTATCCCAGTATTGCTTTTCTTACTCTTTTATTGACTATGAAAGCTACTTCATTTCTTCTGAGGGATTCTTTCCCGCAATAGTATACCTGATGGTCATCTGAATTAAATTCACCCATTCCTGTCATTTTAGTTCCTGATTCCTAAAATGTCGATGGTCAGTCTTGTCATCTCTTGTTTGACCACCTCCAGCTTGCCTTGATTCATGGATCTTACATTCCAGATTCCTATGGAGAATAGATCTTTACAGCATTGGACTTTCCTTTCACCACCAGATGCATCCACAACTGAATGTCCTTTTGGCTTTGGCCCAGTTGCTTCACTCTTTCTGACACTACTACTAGTAGCTCTCTGCTCTTCCCCAGTAGCATATTGGACACCTTCCAACCTGAGGGGCTCAACTTCCGGCATCATATCTTTTTTCCTTTTGGTACTGTCCATGGAGTTTTGCTTTCTTGAAACAAGTAGGTAAAATGGCCTAACAGTAGATAAGTTGTCTAATGGAAGAATGTCTAGGGTACAGTTTGAATATCTTGCAACTTGTTGCTAAAGTGTCTCAGTCTGGATAGATTTTTTGATTTTTTTAAAAACCTATCAAGATAGCTGCTCATGTTATATCAAGACATCATGTTGTTATATCAAGACAACATGAAGAGCTCAAACATTAAGTGTAGACACTTTCCCAGTTTCACCTCACTTCTTAATGTGAAACAGGATCTGGATCTCTGCCTGAGATGGCAAAATATCTTCAATTAATCTTGTACATTTGCCAACCATGTTGCTACAACCTCTGGAGATCCAATAAGAAATGTGTCTATGTGGGATATAGCTTTGCAGACCAGAGCCCACCTGTTTTTTGGGCATTTAAAACACAACCACTTCTGAGCATGTTGAAATATAATAACTCAGCAGCTGCTTATTTCATTCAGGGCCAAAATACACCCTAATGTTTGGTTTAATTGGTCAACGTGTTGATCTCTTTATACCTGCACTGCAGTAAATGTCAAAGAAAAGCTGTCAGACTATCCTACTGGGTCATTGCATGTATAACATTGCGAATCTATTGTTTCTCAGCTCACCTTCTCATCAGTTTCAATGCACACAATTCATTTAATAAGAACCCTTCCTAATGAAGTGGCTGAGATTTTTAATGTAAGAAGAATTTCTGAGTCAAAAATAATAGATTAGTTTCAACACCTCCTGGGATGAGAAATTAGCGTAGTTCACCACAGCATTATGCAATCTTTGCATTACAGTCAGGACCAATATTAGCTTCATTTTGAACTGCACTTACAGAAAATTAGGCATTAAGTCACATTACAATCAAAATTCCAGCATGGCAAAAATGAATTTTAAGTCAGAAATTGTAAAACTTTGATCTCATTTTAGATTCCTTCATATATCCAGCCTTATGAGTAGCGTTATATATTACCATTAAGAATGCTGCCTTGAATAACCATCCAGATACTGGGAGCAGGACAGCATACCCATTTAAAAGAGGTATTATTAATGTTGGTTGCACAGTCAGGCAGAGGGTTAGGCTGGATTTACCATTTTTGTCCATTTATCGAGTCCTTCCCAAGGATATCGTTGTTCGATAGTGTTAAAGGTATGTTTCAGGATGTATGCTGTTCTAAGTAAAACTGACTTTTGAAATTGATTGATGGTGATTCAAATGGTGTTTCAGATATTTTGGATTGCACCCAAGGGACCTATTACTACTGGTATTATCATTTCTTTCTTTTGCCACGTATTTTGTGATTTTTCTGCAGTTCTTTCTTTTCTATTCTGCTGTCTCCAGGTATTGCAATGGTCACTACCCTGACTTTTGTTTTCTTTCTCATCAACAATTATTGTATCTTTGTCTATTCTGTGGTCCCACAAGTTTTTTTTTTTGGGGGGGGGGCAGGTAACTAGTATCTCTTGCTGATATCCCAATGCACCTTTGCTTGATCTTCTTGTAGCAGCTAAGTAATATATTGTCTCTCCCATTCCACACTTGTTTGCTTCAACATGGGTGTGCTGATCTCATGGAAGACTGACATTTGTTCTATATTAAAAGAAGGTCTACTTTTAATTGGTTTGTCAGAAAAATGAGCAAAGCTCATTTCAGTGTTCAGTGTCTCTTGCTGCCCTAATCAAAAAAGTTTAAAAAGTCAGTGCTCAATAGCTGGTTGTGAAGGAGCCATGCCTTCAACAGATGGACAATAAGAAGTAGACAAATTCTATGCCCCTTTTCATGTCATCTCCAGTCTTACTATCAAAATATTATTGATTGTCCCTAAAGCACGACTTGCATCAGAAGAAGTGGCAAAACACTAGTTTTGCAGGAGAACATCTAAAGATGATTTAGGGGCAAACAATAATATTTTGATAGAGTGATTTCACTCTACCTCCAAAAGGTAGCACTTTCATGGAGGTGTGTTCCATAAAAGCTATTGGCAAATTATTTTGCAGTAAATAGGAGATGAGGATAAGCCCTAAGACTGGATCCAATCCAGTATATCAGTTCAAAACCTAGTCCTTCAAATGAATGATGCTCTCCCAACGAACATGTGAACTGTTAGATTTCTAAGTTTTATGTGTCTCACTAATTGAAGCACATGCAAATAGTAATATTTACCGTTCTTTTCAGAGCAGTTGGCAACTTGATTAAAATGAATAAGAAAAATGAAGCAAGAATTACAAAGAAGATATTTTAGTTAAATCATTTAAGTCATTTTGA
Source organism: Pituophis catenifer annectens (assembly GCF_029215685.1). Classification (NCBI taxonomy): domain Eukaryota; kingdom Metazoa; phylum Chordata; class Lepidosauria; order Squamata; family Colubridae; genus Pituophis; species Pituophis catenifer. Next base: position 28,992,085 of record NW_027256884.1, on the reverse strand, counting down.
GGTTGGTAGATTATGCTTTGAAGGATTCTTAGAAAAATATACTATTGCTCTCTGTTATGCACCATTTAACTAGGTACTGGGTTCATTAACATTTTTTTTTGTTCAAATTAATGTTCAAAAGATGTTCTATTGTAACCATGACGGCAATTAGGGTCTATAATTGTAGTGTGACTATTTTCTTTAGTTAGGATTTTATTATTAAAAGGCCTGTCATGTGATGCATTTTACATAAGTCACATATTTGGAGACCATCTGTTGCAATATTATTCCCTACAGGGAATACTTATCAATGTCCAACTTTTGTTCTATTTATTAATAACAAAATAGAATAGGAAATTTTAACTTTTATGACACATTTTGACCAAACCACTACCCAGTATGGATCAGACTCTTTTTGGCAATAGTAATTATTCTTATAGCAAGTTGATTTCTTTATTTGTAGGGTCAGTCATGTACAGTGTTTTTATTTATTTCTTTATCATATTTGTATGGCCATCTTCTTAAGCAATTCTGGGCAGATCATAAACTCAGTTATGCATTTTAAGAAGTGGGTCTCAAAGAATTGTGTGTGTTTGGAGGGATGGACGGGCATTTGGTTTTGTCTTTTAAATTTGTTGACAACTCTTCCCATCTCCGACAGTCATTTTACCTTACACACCACACAAAGTACTTCATTTTAAATTGATTTTCCCCCATCCTGGAATTAATTTGTATCATATATATTTTAATTCTGTCTTGTGTGCACTGACCCAAAATTGTTGGAGCTTTGATATATAGCATGGCATTGCTTCTGCATGAAGCTGACTGACGTTGGATGGTTAGATGAATTGTCCATCAAGAAGAGAAGGGAGGCAGCACCTTTTATCTGATTTCAGGATACAAAATTCAAATCAGGCTGCAAAGCACACACAATTCATTTCCTAATTTCTAATTATTCTAATAAGTGAGTGCCACTGCTTAAGTGTGTGCTCCTTGATAATATAGTTCTATATGCCACATGCAGTTATTGTTTCTGCAGCAAAGTGAAGATGTAGGACAGCGAGAAACTTTCTGGCATTAGAATTTCAATAAGTACTATTGTAACTATCTGATGTTATTCTACAGTACTAGTTGCTATGGTTATTATTCTGCATTTTATTCACTTGTATGATAAGATTTAAATCTTTGGGTGTTCAGTAGAAGCCACAATAATACCATACTTGGATCTTGATATAATTGTGCAAAAATGCAACGTGTGTAGTTAGTGTGACCACATTCGATGTGGACATAATTTCATCAAAAGTTTGCATAGACCAACAAATACTTGGCCAATCCTTCTTTGGCAATCATAAGTTGGCATTGATGGGCCATTTCATTTTTATTCTAATAAAGTGAAAATACCTACATTATCCACAATTCTCTTTAAATAATGTGTCTTCATTTAATAGTAAGATATGTTCTATTTTGTTATCTAAATATCAATTCCATTAAAATCTCTTCATATCCCATCAAATTGGAACTGTCTAAAATATGTTTGATTTTTTTAAAGAAAAACCATATACAACCCAATCTCTAAAAAGATGTCATTACAAAAAAGGAGAGTGAGCAATTTCTTAAGAGAAATTACTGGAGAAAAGACAATGGGTGGCATGCTATGAGAATCTCTTTGATTTGCTGTTATACCAAAACATTACTGTAATAAAATATATTCTTCCATAGCCCCCATCATTGTCAGAAAAATACACCCCAAATTTCTTTTGAACATCCCTAACTTCAGCATTTAAAACTGCAACTGTATTTTTTAGAAATAAATTTCAGGATCACTTTTCTTGATATATATATAAAGCTGTCTCACTTGATCAATGTTCAAACCTACTTTTCACTTTTAAAAAGATGGAGAAAAAGATTATTCCCACTTTCATGATAACTTATGAAATAAGACCAATCCCTAATTAGTACCAGCCCTTCTTAAAACCAATGGGAGCAACAACTATTTGCACCAGCTGAGAGAATTGCTTGGCTCAATGGCTTGGAATTATAATGATAGTAACATTCAGTGATGACTACAGAGTAGACTCTCTGATGTTTTATTAAACCCTGCTGAGGACTTGGCTTGATTACCTCCTTTTTCCTTCCTTGTGAAGATATCTTCACAAGAACATTTTTCCCATTTTTCTAATTCCAAGTTTCTCTCCCTTTCCTCTCACATGTCTTGTCCATTGTAGGTCGTCTTGTTTGAAGAATAAGAAAAGACTGGCCCTGCTCAAAGTGTTGAAGTACTACTGATTGTCTAATGTTCTACTATTTCAGCATGATTTTTTCATGATTTTTTTCCATTTCTTAAAGTGTTTTATATGTGTGTGTACACACACACACAAATATATATTTATATGTATATGTTTAGAAGGCATTGGAGCTCCTGGAATAACGAACAGATGTTCTTGTTCAAATGATGTCTAACTGAAAGGGGGGTTGCTTTACTTTTTTACTTTGATTACTGGGCTATTTACAATTAATTTAAAACCCATCAGCATGTATGAGACATGAAATTGCTCCCCTCAAAGAACATTAGTTCTGAGTATTCTGTGGTGTATTGCCCAATTAACTGAGACTAACAAAGGCCTTAAGGTCACTCACATTGTTTCTTATCCTTCTTCAGATCATTAGGAAATACACCAGGAGGAACCAGGCTTTCAACCGTGTAAGAATAACTTGAATGACTCTTTCTCTCTCCCTTTCCCCCTGTCCTCCAGTCCAGTGTGAAAGCCTCTTCATTGAAGACTATGGACTGTGGTTTCCAGATTTCAAGGGCTGTTGATAGAATTTTCCACTTGTTCTCAGTCTAAAGCTGAGAAGGAATGTCTGATTCAAGAATTTTAGCTGTCTTCCATGCTTATGGATAGGCTAGATCCCCATTGTACCATACTGTATCACACTGGCCCCTATTATAGTTTTATTAAATATAATATTAAAATATAATCAAGATTGAACCTAAAGCAATAATTTAAGCACTAATTTAATTATTTAATAATTTAAGAGTGTTGTGAAAATATCTACAGACCACTCACATCCTGGACATAAATTGTTTCAACTTCTACCCTCAAAACGACGCTATAGGGTCTGCACACCAGAACAACAAGGCACAAGGACAGTTTTTTCCTGAATGCCATCACTCTGCTAAACAACTAATTCCCACAACACTGTCAAATTAACTACTAAGACTGTATTACTATTCTTCTCCTTCTCATCCTTTCTAGTACCTATCACTTCCCACTTATGGCTATATCCATGTTGCTTGTATCTTTACAACTTATCTTGTTTTTATTGTTTCCTAGTATGATTTGATTGCTTATTAGTATCCTATGACTATCACTAAGTGTTGTATCTTATGATTCTTGGCGAATATATTTTATTTTTTCTTTATATACACTGAGGGAATATGCACCAAAGACAAATACCTTGTGTGTCCAATCACACTTGGCCAATAAATAATTCTGTTCTGTTCTGTTCTGTTCTGTTCTGTTCTGTTCTGTTCTGTTATTCTATTCTATTCTATTCTATTCTATTCTATTCTATTCTATTCTATTCTATTCTATTCTATTCTATTGGATCAAGCAAAGGATAGCCAGCTCGCGGAGAAAGCAAACAATATTTTTAAGGGTCTCATCCTTAAGAGAAAATTCTGATTGATCAACTATAGAAATGAACATAATAGACCAAATCATTTTGTAACTGGTTGGAGTCCTCTTAAGTTTAGCTTTAGGTGAAATACAGGAATAAACAAATCAATCAATGTATGTGTCACTCAACATCTGAATGTGAATTGAAAGGCATATACATATTGCACATGTATAGCAATTTTGCCCATAAGTAAATGAGGCAAAAAATAAGTTATTTTATGCATTGGGGTAGAGGAACTTCAGAAGCAAAATGGGTGAGTTAGGCTCTGCAGATGCTTAAGATACCTATTATACATACCCCTTCAAACCTTTGCAGCCATTCCCAAAATGGATCAAGCTCCCACCCGCCCCCAGTATAGTCCTTAGCCTCCATATAAAGCTTGGTGTGTTTCTTGAAACAACAAAACACAATGTCTGTTTTTACATAAACATACAATGGCAATAATGCATTATTTAACCCTATTTTAACCTGAACTATCATATTATGAAAATCCAGCCAAATTCTGGTAGCTAAAATGGATAGGCCCATGACAGTTAATATTTCCCCTCCACATAAATTAATTAAAATGTGGGTTTTGAAAACCTGAAACACAAACCATAGCAAACTCCCTTCTTAAAAAGCACCCACAGGGCAGAATAATAGCAAAAGGACAAAACTGTCCCACTTCAACAGTGGACATATTTAATTTCATTTCCCCCCTTATACTTCTTCAAGACAGCTGCATGGATCTCCTGTCACATATTGGGACTTGCTTAATGTTGACAGTAAAACAGAAACATCTGCCTTTGGGCCACTCTGTCATCTATACAAACCAAGATTTAAATCTACAAACCTCCAGATACACGTGTGCAAAGCAAAACTATCTCCACTTAGTTCAGTGAAGTTTGAAGAAGGTCTTCTAATCTAAGCCTATGTTAACCATTCTTCACTGGGGCTATCCCCCTTACACAACTGACTTTATAATTGACAATCATTCTGTTCTGTTAGTTTTGAATCCTCTCCCATAATTGGAAAACCTTTTTTCCAGGCCCCGATACTAAATCATGGAAGACAAAGACATTAAATGCTGTCAGTCAGTTGGAGCCGAATAGATCCTTACTGGCCAAGGTTAAATTGCCTAAAACCTTTGAACAGATGCTGCTGATATTCCACTTATAACTATAATTTCATTTTAGAGATGAGAGCCGTATAATTACCTCGTGCAACTAAGGGAAGCCATATATTAATTTCCACTGTGAAATAGGCTCCTCAAAATCTTGAAAGCAATGGATAGAATACATGACTAAACAACCCTGAGTGTCTTGTATATAACGAACACAGAAATTGTTGTATGTGAATATTCTGGCCTATCTCAAGCTGACAGTATTGAGTTGCAATGGCTTGGCTGAGTAAGGCAGGTGGAAAACTAATACATTTCTGGGTGCTAAATGACTATTAACCTCAGGGTATTTCTTCTTTAAAATTCTTGGGACTTAGACCAATGGAATCCTATTGCTCATTAACCTATTTTGTAAATGTTTCTCAGTTTTAAATCTTTTAATTGTTGCCATTGAAATAAATTCCTGTAAGCATTTTGGTTCTGAAGTAATATAGCTTACCCCTAAAGATTTATTCATTATCAAATAAACAAAACCAAAATTAGAAGACTTACTTAAGAAATATGGGTTTGTATAACAACAGCAGGATAAAATGGCTTAAGTGTGTTGGAAAGTAGTCATTAGAAAACTAAATCAACACCATTTTAGAAGGGAAGTTAGTGTTTCACCATTATAGAGAAGTGAAAAGGACACATAGACAAATGAGAAAGGAATAAGAAACCATTAGGCTTCTGGCAACAGAGCTAAGACATACCCAGGGGTGGGCTTCAGATCCTTTAGCAACAGGTTTGCTCCTTCATCGCTAGATGGCTGTGGGTGTGGCCATGGTGGGAGTGGCCTAGTCAGCCACCTGCATCATGGCAGGGTGGCATTTTCGCTCTCCCCAGCTCTGGAGGCTTTCCTCGAGCCTCCAGGAGGGTGAAAACAGCTTCCCCCAGAAGCTGAGGCTGGAAACAGGCCCATTTCTGGACTTCCAGACCCTCCAGTAGACCCGTTTTTTGCCCTCCCACACCCTCCACTCAGTCCCTGCACTTACCTGGAATGATGAACATGGAGGCTCCTGGGAGGGGGCAGGGTGGGTGGTGTTGGCATGGCCAGCCAGGCGTGACATTTGGGGGTTTATTGAATCCTGGCGATCCTTGGCTGGAGGATTGCCCGACCCTGCCAAACCCCCAGGAGCCCACCCCTGGACATACCAATTAGAAAGCGAGTAATCATGCTATACCTTATTTGAAAAATTAGACATGGGAATTCTAAAATTAGGTATGAGCAAACAAGTTATTTATATCAGACTATACAAAAGGGTGTTGCACCCTGAACACGATACTGACCAAATTTAACACAGGTAATCCTTGACTTAAGTTAATTTAGTGACTGTTTGAAGTTACAACAGCACTGAAAAAAGTGACTTATGACCATTTTTCACACTTATTACCATTGCAAAATCCCCATGGTCACATGATTTACATATGGATGCTTGACAACTGGTTCATATTTATGACAATTGCAGTATCCTGAGGTCATGTGATCATCTTTTGCAAGCATCAAGCAAAGTTAACGAGGAAGCCAAGTTCAGTTAACAACCGTGTTACTAATTTAACAACTGCAGTGATTCACTTAATAAATGGGGAAAGAAGAGTTGTAAAATGGGGCAGAACTCATTTTTTACTTAGCAACATTTATCACTTAGCAACATAAATTCTGAGCTCAATTGTGTGTCGTAAGCCGAGGACTACCTGTATTCAATTGCCTTGCATGCTGAATAAATTTCTGAACTTGGAAACGGGATATCTGATGAGCATTCCTAAGGAAGGAAGGAATCATAGGGAAGATTCACTTATAAAATGAACAGAACTAAAATTAAAGGATTTAAATTGTGTATGGAAATATGACTTGTATTGCAATATAATATGAAGGACAAAATGACTTAAATGTCTAGTTCTTAGGTCAAAATGCTAAATTGCACTTTCTGGTAAACCTTTAACAATTTTTCTTTTTTTAGAATGTTCAAGCCTTAGTGTTCCTTTATGTGGTGATGGATTTTTGGCAAATTAGCAAAATTCAGACCTACTATATTATTCCATAGGAGAAAGCTTTCTTATCAAGAAGGCAGATAGGTCAAACATATACAATACATTCAGAAAATATTCAGAGCCCTTCACTGTTGTCAATTTTATTAAGCTGCAGCCTAATACTACAGTGCAGTTGTTGAAATTCATTTTTTTTCCTCATTAATCTACACTCAATACCCCATAATGACAAAGTGAAAACAGAAGTTTAGAAATGGTTGTAGATTTATTAAAATGAAAAACTGAAATATTACATTGGCATAAGTATTCAGACCCTTTGCAACAACACTTGAAATTTAGCCTCCCATTTCTCTTGATCAGGAGTGTCAAACTCACGTCATCACATCGTCACATGACATATTGTGACTTTTTCCCCTTTTGCTAAAACAGGTAGGTATGGCCAGCATGTGATGCATCCGGCCTGCAGGCCGCGGGTTTGACACCCCTGCTCTTAATCATTGCTGACACATTTCTACACCTTGATTGGAGTCAACCTGTGGTAAATCATACTGATTGGATATGATTTGGAAAGGCACATGCCTCTCTGTAGGAGGTCTCACACCTGACAATGCATACTGTAGCAGAGCAAAAGTCAAAGAATCCTCCTGCAGAATTCAGAGACAGGATTATTTTAAGGAACTAGATCTGGGAAAAACTACAATAAAGTTTCTGCTGCACTGAAGGTTCCTAAGAGCACAATTCTCAAATGGAAGAAGTTTGGTGCAACCAGGATTCTTCCAAGAGCTGATCTCCTGGTCAAACTGATCAATCAGGAGAGAAGGGCCTTAGTAAGAGAGGTGAACAAGAACCTGATGGTCATTCTGATTGAGCTCCAGAGATCCTGTCTGAAGGTGGGACAGAATTTCAAAAGGACAGCCATCACTGTAGCCCTCCACCAATCTCGGTTTTTATGGTAAAGTGGCTAGACTGAAGCCTCTCCTCAGTGAAAAACACAGGAAAGCCCGTTTGGAGTTTGCAAAAAAGCACCTGAAGGACTCTCAGACTGTGAAGGACACGATTCTTTGGTCTGGTGAAACCAAGATTGAATTGCCTCAATTCTAAATGTCTGAGGGAAACCAGGTATTGCTTATCACGATGCCCAATATCATCCCAATAGTGAAGCATGATGGTGACAGCATCATGCTGTGGGGTTATTTTTCAGCAGCTGGAACTGGGAAACTGGTCAGAGTTGAGGGAAAGCTGAATGGATATCCTATATCTATGAAACCAATATTTTCAAGTGAACCTATTCACTCACATGGGCCATTTTTCATGGTCCTGCATTTTTGAGCTACCAACATTTATAACATAGTAGACTGTTACAACATACATTGTTTTCCCTTTAATAACACTCAAACTCTAACACTCACCCTTGCTACCTTATTTCTACAACTTTTCCCCTTTTTAAGATATTATATGTTGAGTCATCCCTTGGCCAGAGAGGTATTCTTAATTAAGTTTAACACTGTCATCTAATGTTTATTAGTTCTACTTAAATATTTACTCTCTTACTCTCAGTATATTTTATGCAGTCATTTTATGATGTATTCTGCTGTTTTTAACTATCTGTGACTTGCATTGAGGGTAATTTCTTTTATGAAAAGGTAGCAAATAAATATTACAAAGAAATAGAAGCTATTTTTTTAGAAGAATATAGATAGATAAAACAATTCAGGTATTTAAATTGTATTAAAACTTATTGTGATGAAAGTCTAGATTAATTGGCAACTCACTCCTCTATGAAAATAGGTTAAATGTGGAATGCCTCGATATAATCTGCAGACATTAATGTTCACCTAACTGCCAAATACATCAGTAAGATTTAAATAAACTCTTAAGTACTTGATCTGCATTTATTTAAATAGAATATAGACAGCTGATTTTTTGGCATTCTTAATGAACATTTTAAGACCATCTATATCAGGGATGTCAAACTCATGTTATCACGGCAGTGCCACATGATTTTCCCCCCTTCGCTAAACCGGGCATGGGCATGGCCAGCGTGTGATGCATCCAGCCCATGGGCCAGGAGTTTGGTCTATGATAATATTAACTGTTCTTAGAAGTATAGTATCCTTGGAATATGTTATTTTTAGGATTTATTTGTGTGTTTATTTATTAGAGACATTTAAGTAGTCCTGTATATGTATGTATCAAAATCTGCAAAGACTCTAAACTTGGATTGTGGCACTCCATCCACCATGTTACAGATTTTCATACACACACACACTCACACACACACACATTGTTGATATTGTTGTTCACCACAGAATTGTAAGATTTTCTCTCTCTCAAAAGTACGACAGTCAGGTAAGTTTAAAAGTTATTTAATATATCATGTAATGCTATGTTTCCTATTTAATATTCCCTATGAATCCAAGCTCTACACCAAAGCAATTCATTAACTAGATTCCGTAGTTTCCTGGTAGAACTTCCCATCACAAACAATTGAGGCAAGCTTCCCCCCCTCCCCTTAACGTGAAGAAGAAATGAAACATTTACTTAAAAGGCCAATGGTAATTTTAATGCAATGCCATTTTTTCTCATACTGTTTAAGTGTGTTCTTATTAAATTTATTGAGCACTAGTAATGGGTTTTTTTTTCCTTAAGAGAAGAGATTCTACTCTAGAGATTCTAGAGGAGAACAAGAAGTACAAGTGGCATGATGTGTAACAAGAGGAAAGGTATACAACACTTTCTTCCATTTTACAGTAGAAAAGTAAGTTCAAAAATGCTGTCCAGAGAAATGCTAAAATGCTCTCAGAATGGGGTAAAAAGTTCTTTTTTTGCTGGGGGAGAAACTAGAAGCTATGTTTCAGAAGAGTATGAATTTACCTAACTTTGCTATTAGAACAAGATGCATGATTTATTTATTATTTCTTCACTCATCTCTCATGTTCCCTTCTTTGGCTCAGAAATGACCAGACCTGATACAGGTAGCTCTTCTATTTTAATCTCTCTCCATCCTCTTTGAAAGAATACTTTCAAAATAGATCTTGTCTTATTCATAGAATATTATGTCATGAGTGCATGCATGGTCAATCAATGTTCTTTTCTCTTTGTAATGCACTTATATTTGCTCACTTCTTTTAAAGAAAGAAAATCCATTAAGGAAAACATTTCTTTGGAAATGATAGTACTATTCATCAGACAGTACACCGTGAATCTATTCTCCATTCAGCTCAGAATTGTTGTGAAATCTGAGTGAATATGGTCATCATTCTTTGGCTGTAGGTTCTCTTTTATCTTCAGCCAGGACAGACCTCATGTGTAGATTTCAAGCAGTTATGATTACATCTAAACATCTGCCCATTCCTTTTATACTATGTACAATCGATTATGTTACAAGCCTGTTTAAAAGATAGTTTCCACTGACAAGGTCTTTCTTTGCCTGCTGCTGGAACAGTGACTATGAATCTGAAGAGGGTTCAAAGTCATTTTTATAACTAGCTGTGCCATACAGCCATCTGCTTCAGAGTGCAGGGACAGACAAAGGCAAGAATCTGTGCTTAAATGGTTCAGCAAAACTTTTCAGTGCTAATGCTCTGATGCAAGAAGGAGATATTTTCACATCTGTCAGTTAATTAAGCACAGTCTTTAGATAACAGGTCTGAGGGACCTGTAGGCCTCCAAATTGGACTATGAAACCTATTTACATCAACTGACCTGACCAGTCCTCAGGAATCATGTAGTCTCTCAACCAAACATCTGGAGATCCAAGAGTACTAAACATATGAAGCTTCAGAAAGAATTTCAGTGCTGTGCACCATTAATCATTCAATACTAATTAAGTTTAGTGACTTACTTTTTAATATACAAAATTTGTTTCATTTCCTGTCACTATATATTTGATAGTCTCATATTTGTGCACATTGTTGTTTTGCAGTAATAAGTGATTATATTTAAATTTCATTTAGTTATGTATTTAGTTAGCTTTCCAACAGAACATGCAAAATAAAAACCATCATGAATTATGTGCTCTTTTTAAAATCCTTAATGATGCTAATATTAATTACTAATTGTGTAATCCATCTTGAATTCTTCTTAAGTAAAGTGGTATACAATTCTGTACATGCATACAAACCTTATTTTTCCCCTCTATAGATTGGGTGTGCTTAATCAAAGGGAAAGCTAACATGGTGTTTTCTGTGAAGGAAACAATGAACACATATTGAATCAAAGAATTGATAAAAGCTAACCATTTATCCATTTATATATATATATATAAAGTAATGGTACTCTGCGCAAGTTTGTGAAACATTCAGTATACAGAAACACCATGGAGATCATGCAACGTAAGTATATTTTTAAAATTCAGAGATTGAGATTATTGGAAATAAATTAGCAGGAAACCTGTATACTATATAATTATGAATAAAGAGGCATTATTTTAAAATAAATAAATACTTGACATGAGTCATTATGCAGTTTAATATGATTTGGAATTTGCATTTCCTGTATACAAGAATTCCATAACATAAGACCATTTATTTATTTATTTTATTTATTTTTTATATCTTAAAATCTATTACTTTATTGGTCAAAATGTAACAATATACAACCAATATAAGACCATTTATTCAGTGACTTACATTGTCTATTTTTCTGAATTAGAGTTTCTCATTTCAAGTACTTAAAGGGTTTACTAAATTAATGTACATCACATCAATTCTCTTTACACAGATCTAGCCTTTGGACTTATCCATAGATTCCACTTAAATGTAATTGTCTGTATTACATTCACTCACCTTTGACTACAGATCAGTCAAAGGAACTGAGCAACAGACCTTTTAAAATGTTAACAGGCCTATACTTTTTCATGCAGCATTCTGACATGGACTGTTTTCTTTTGTTACTTCATGCAAAAATCTTAATTACAATCAATTTTTAAAAAGTTTTCTGAAGGAATTATAATAAATATAGGACAGCAAAAAGAATACAGACTAAAGTCCTTCAGAAAACACACTCTGAATTTTGAATGGCTAACTTTTCCTTTTGCTTTAAGATTGCACATCTCGAGAAGAAAATAGTCACTGTGACGAACTGATGGATACAGACATCATTCAAACCAGTTTCACGCATATATGAAGTGTCAGTGTGAATAGAATTTCAAACAAAAACATCTAAGCAATTACCTAAGCAGGAAAGAATTATATTTTCTGGGAACAAAGAGAGCTTTGTCACCTCTTGACTTCATAGAAATAAATGTACTTGTGTTTGTATGCACACTCACACTCCCTCAATCATGGTTGGATTTTACCATCTCAACAAACCAGTCAAAATGAAAAAGGAAAAAAAAAGATGGAGCAAATGTTAAGAATGCGAGGTCAAGGTCATGTTGAACATTATGCTTCTTTTGCGTACAAGGCTACTGTGTCTGGCAGTTGCCTTTTAAAAAAATAGTTACAACATATGAACATTTAATATCAGATAGTATGTACTTTACATTTTGCACTACATTTCTTTATTCATTTAATTGAGGATTTACTTTTTCATAAAAACAAAAAAAGCCAGTAAGGCAGATTTATTTACCGAAATCTCACCTGGACATCATATGCTATGAAGCCATAATCGTAACAAAATCTAAGGAAAATTCAGGATGTTAAAGTGATTGCTGATAGAAGAGAATATTTGTAGCCCGGTGTTAAAATCAATGCATGCACTGATGATGTTACCTAGTTTGGAAATGAAAGGTCTGCAAGAAAACAACCAAGCTCAAAGAGCAACAAGAGCCCATATTGTACTTGAACTGAGATGACTCATGTTCTAACATCCACAACCAGAGCCTTGGTGGTGCAGCAGACTGACGTGCTGTTAAATAGCACTTAGCTGCCAGCTGCCTGCAATTATTGCGAGTTCAAATCTCACCAGGCTCAAAGTTGACTCAGCCTTCCATCCTTCCGAGGTGGGTAAAATGAGCACCCGGATTGTGGGGGCAATAAACTGACTTTGTATAAAAAAGAAGACCGCTTAGGGGGCCCCCGAAAGCCCTACTAAGCAGGTATATACAAAAGTATGAAAGCTATTGCTTAACGCATTGTAAGCTGCCCTGAGTCTCCGGAGAAGGGCGGCATATAAATCGAACCAATAAATAAATAAATAAATAAATAAATAAATAAATAAATAAATAAATAAATAAATAAATAAACAAACAAACAAACCATAAATCTTGAATCTCCATAACCTAATTTACAGGATTCTGGCTGAAATAAAATGGGAAACAAGTATACAAACTTGGGCAAGAGTGTGATATGAGTTCAATAAATCTTTGACCTATCTTTGACCTATTAATAATCTTTGGCCATACAGCTAATTGGTTTAGGCCACCTTTATTCCCATCCTCTGCCATATTGTCAATAATCATGTTTCCTCCACTCAAGTTTTCCTGGGAAAAACTTATGATTGTTAGGGAATATCTACAGAAAGAGCTCTTGGCCATTACAGCTACTTCAGTTGAGGGTTGAGAAAAGTCAGGCTTTTCTTGATGGAACAAAAGTTCTCTGTGGTCACACTGACCCTCTGGAATGGGTTGCCCACCGGGCTCCGGACGGCCCCCGACCTCCGCACCTTCCGCGCTGACCTAAAGACATGGCTATTTCAGAACTTCCCTGATCTGCTGTGGATTTTAACTTGGGGATTTGGGGATTTTAAATTGGTTTTTAATATTATTTAATTTTTATCTATTGTCGGGTTGTTTTATTGTTATGAGCTGCCCCGAGTCCTATGGGAGAAGGGTGGCATATAAATCTGACAAATAAATAAATAAATAAAATGGGAAGGGGTTCCTTTCCCATTTATGTTTCTTTCTGCATGAAGTGCTAGGATCTGAGAAGGCTTAGGATATCTGACTTAATTCTCCCTAAATGAATTTATGATGCCAAGAGTGGGAGTTTTGCCACTAATGGTCTTCTGTTGTCAATGGAAGTGCAACCCACAGGGTGAGGACACGATTGAGGTCCCTGACTGGATCTTTACCCTGCAATATAAAGAGGAAATAAATCAGTGAGGCTAATGCTGAATGACTATCTTTTTTTTTTGTGTGGAAAAACAAACAAGCTGTGAATATAGGTCAAAATCTACACTCTGCTGGGTCACAAATGGACTTTGCACATAAATTGCATTCACATCAAATAATAGAACATTCCTTTCTTTGTAATGGTTCTAAATCATAGGCTGCTGGTTAAAAGAGGTATACAGAAAACACAGAAATATACCATGAAAATTAAACCACCGTATTGGATTTGGATATACAATTTGTACTACTCGTTTTTAAAGCAAGAAATAAAAACAGCCTTTACAACGCAAGGAAAAATGTAGATGATAGGGAATCCAAAAATATCACTATTGTTCAAGAATATCTCCACAATTACTTCTCACAAAAAGGAAATTGTGGATTATACCAGAGCGTGGTAAGTATGCAGCATACAAATTATTGAAGCAAATTAGCAAGCATACTTTTGACACTATCTGGATTGTTTCATACTCCAAACAAAATCTGCTAAATGTGCTGAGAAAATATGGTAACTGGGTAAAAAAACATGTATACCTTTCTGAACTAAATAGTATCATGTGCCTTTAATTTTATTTCAGGGAAAGAGATCAATAGTTTCAGAAATAAGGCTCAGTACTTCTGGCTAAACAGGGAACAAATATATTTGGAACACACTTGAATGCAATCTTATTTAATTTGGCACTTCCAAGCCATATATAATGTTGCTTTGTTATTGTGTATAAGAGTTATTTCAGTTGCATCTGTTACTGTTATGGGAACAAGATTTCAGATTGATGATTTTTCAAACGATAATTTTAAAAAACACACGTTAGAGTTGAAGATTATGCAAGTTTTATGAAACAATCCTGTGGTGAGAAAAAAAAAAAGCAGTGTGCGGCTTAGTCGAATACTATGATATGAGATTATACCAAGCTCAATAGGGCAGCAGAGCCCATCAGAAAAAAATCAGAATGATCTGACCAAGAACAACTTCAGCAAATAATCCTTATAAGATCCCAAATCATTCTAGAATTCAGAAGCAGGAAAGGTAAAAGGTTTGCACCACAGAATCAGTTAATGTGCAGAATCTGCTAAATGTACTGAGAAAATATGGTAACTGGGTAAAAAAACATGTATACCTTTCTGAACTAAATAGTATCATGTGCCTTTAATTTTATTTCAGGGAAAGAGATCAATAGTTTCAGAAATAAGGCTCAGTACTTCTGGCTAAACAGGGAACAAATATATTTGGAACACACTTGAATGCAATCTTAATCTCCTGTGAGAAAGTACCTGGGAATAGAGAATGGAGCCATAAAAAAACAAAATGGCAGCCATTACAATGTGATTACAATTTTCCTTCTTTTTTGTACTCGATGCACATAACAAAGATGCAGGGCTTTGATTTCATCATTGCAATCATCATATTGATTTTTTTGACCTCTGCTATGTAGTTTCAGTATATGTTTGACCTATCTGCCTTCTTGAAAAGAAATCTTTCACCTGTGGAATAATATAATTTTCTTGTAGAAAATAACATTAGGTTTGAATTTCGCTAATTGGCAAAAAATCTATCCCCACATAGAGGAACACTAAGGCTTTAACATTCCAAAAAACCACTACTGATTCATAAATATAAGAAATATTTTTAAAACACAGTATTTCTATAGATCAAGAAATAGCTAAGAAAAAAATGTTCAGAACTATATTACATATAAAGTATAAAAAGAAAAAAGAATAAAATAAACAAAAGCTCAGAAATCATAAAAATGCTTTAATGTACCTTCTCTCTCTCTCTCTCTCTCTTTCTTTCTTCCTCTCTCAACACCAGAATTCAGAGAAAGATAAGAAAGAAAAAATGATAGTGCTTCTCCACACACACCCCAAAACCACTCGTCTTTTTGTCTTGCAATTTTTGTGATCTATTAAACAACTTTTGTTAATGGAGAAGCAAATCTAGAAATCTCATTCTTTTTTAAATGTTCCATTCCCAAAATTAAGTTTGCTTTGAAAGTCATAAAATACTAAATCAACTAATACTGTATGATAATGGGGGTGAGTTTGAGGTGAATGAAATGAAATGTTAAATGGTACACATCTCAAATTCAAGCTCTTATTCAGGCTTTAATGCAAACATACAGCGTGGGTGGGGTTTTTTTGTTTTTTTTTTGTATATAGAACACAAGAGATTGAACTGATCTTGCATTATAATGAATATTAAATACTCCATCCCCCTCCCAAATTTTGTCAGTTTATCCTGGGTATCTTATCCTACCAAATCTTTAACATATATACTTTCTGTTACTTTAAGCTCCAACACACTTAGAGAAAGAACTCATATTTCAAAACATATTTTACAGTGTTCTTCTATGGAATATGTTTGCTTCAAGTCAAGAGCAAAGGCTGTTATGATTACAAGCACCTCCAAAATAGATGGGTTTTCTAGGCTTTCTGACTCTAAAGGGAAGGGAGCAGAGACATTTGGAGTTAAAATAATCTTTTGAAGTTCCTCAGAGACCAAAATTTCTAATGCAGAGATTGACACAGCCAACAGCTGCAGCTTCAAAGTCTATATCACTTGAGGAGAGAGCCTGTTGCAGGAGAAGCAAGTTCTTTCTCTACTATGCATTCTCTACATTTCCTTCTTAAACTGTTAGTAATGAAAAAAGGAAATGGTCTTCTATTATGAATTGATCTCCCAAGTTTTCTGTTATATAGCTCAATGTATAAATATTCATGAAAGATATTACTCAAATGATACAGTAACAATGCCCATAAACTTAGAAAAGTCACTGTAGTATCACCTTTTCCCCATAGTTCTGTAATGAATTAAAAATTAGAAAAGAGATTATGACAAGGCTGCATAATCTCCCCTTATTTATTTAACCTATATGCTGAATATATATTAAGAAAAACTGGTTTGGAAGAAGATAAGTGTAATTTAAAATTGGAGGAAGGAAAACCAGTAACCTGCATTATGCTAATGACACTAAGGATCTATAAGACCTAGTACTAAAGGTCAAAATGCATAGTGGAAAAAATGGAGCAAAATTCGATTAAGACCAGATTAATAATAACAAGTAAGACAGCCTTAGAACTGACAATTAAGAAATCAACATGGTGGATAGTTCCTACTTTTTGTGAGCAATTTCAAAACAGTAAAGGAACCAGTCAAGAAATACACCGTAGACAAGCATTTGGTAGAGCAGTTGTAAAGGACTTGGAAAAGATATTCAAATGTTGGGTTGTGTCTATGAAGATATTGGTATTCTCTGTGACACCCTATGGAAATGAAAAATGGACGTCAAAGAAGGAAGAGAGGAAGAGTATTTGTACCTTTGTACTTTGATGTTGGGGAAGACTCCTGAGAATAGCCATATAAACAAACAAATGGATCATTGAACAATTCAACTCAGAGTTGGTTTCTCACAAGAGGCCCACATGACCAGGCTCAAATTATCCTTCTTCAGACACAGTTAATAAAAATGTAGCTCTCTCAAGAAGATTCTAATGTTGGGGAAATGGAAAGAAAGAGAAGTGGATGACCAGCAGAAAAGTGGATAGACTTTGTTGCAGTGGCAATGAGTGTGCCATTGGAAAACCTGAAAGATGAGATTAGGGTTTTATTGTCATAGAGAAAATCTATACATGTAGTTGCTAGGAATAAAAAAAAAAATACTTGATAGCACATAATCAATCAATTACATTATAAAAACTGAAAAATGGTCGCACCACTATAATACTACCCAAATTCATTGAATAAGATATGCTAAGGAACCATCACAATTCCTTTGCAATATAAGCTATTTTAACATATGTATAAATCCATTTTTATAATTATTCTACTTAACAGTAGGAACTATTTGAATGAGCTGCATTACTTTTTGTTTTGACAGTTCCTATTTACACTTCAAAATGATTTCCTAGGCTTAATTTAAGCTTGGGTATATTTTAAATTTTATATAACAATGTATATAGACTTTGTGATACAAGATAGTGATTCAAATGATCAAATGATAAAAAAGCATATTTTTAGTGACTGGTTATTTTTTCAGGAGTGGCTAGAAATGAGAGTAATCTAAAGCTCTTGATTTTGCAAAGACAAATATATATATATACTTTGCATTTAACATCACTAAGACTATTTACAGAAGCCAAGACATTCCAAGCCAAATGCTTGACTTCACCGTTATAAGCTGTGAAATTCCAGTATGTCAGGTATTCTTATTCTTAAAATTCAATTAGTATGAAAATAATTATAGGGCATAGAGGTACTCTATAGAATGTGTTAATATAATAACACACCCATAGTACATGCAATCAAGATAAAACAAAACAAAGCTTATATAACATTGAAGTTACTATTTTGATTATTTTAATAAGTCTTGACTATGTAGAATTTTATTTGGTTGGCAACATTCAATTATATATTTACATGGCAGCAACTTCAAGAATGATATGTCTATAAACAATCCAAGATTTTGTCAACAGTGAATTTGATGGACATCTTATAGCACCTTCAAATAATTTTAAAGGCTAAATTTGTTCATTTATTTTTTAATGCAATAAAAATAGACAGATACAAAACCACATATTATATTACATTCAAAACTATTTAGTTTACTTTAAAAACTGAAGCATTATTTTTTTGACCACACAAAATAATATTCTTCAATCTTTCCATTTAAACAAAGCTAGAGCAAGCAAGCTCATAAACACACACACACACACACACACACACACACACACACACACACACACACAATCAAATCAAATCAAATCAAATCAAATCAAATCAAATCAAATATCATGTACCATCAAAATTTTTGTCTGTTGTAATACCATCTTTCCAGGGTGGAATAAGAAATTTCTTTGCTATTTCTCAGACATGCTATAATTCTTCATATAATGATACTGTATTCAAAAAATATGCATCTTATTTTAATTTTAAACAAGATGCTATTCATTAGAAAACGGGGCAGTTCCCATGCTTAGTCAATGTGATTTAGTATGAACACTATATTTACTTTGGCATTCAAAGTAGACTATCTTAACCAGTGTTTCTCAACTTGAAAATACCTAGGTGGACTTCAGTTCCAGGGAATTCTGGGATGTCCATGCATCCTCAAGCTACCAAAGTTTAGAAATGCTGATCTTAACCTGGTGGTGCAGTGGACTAAACTGCTGCTGTTAAAGTAGTACTTAGCTGCCAGCTGCCTGCAATTACTACAAGTTCAATTCTCACCAGGCTCAAGGTTGACTCAGTCTTCCATCCTTTCGAGGTAGGTAAAATAAGAACCCGGATTGTGGGGGCAATAAGCTGACTTTGTATAAAATAGAACAACACTCGGGGGGGGGGGGGCAAAAAGCCCTACTTAGCAGGTATATACAAAAGTATGAAGGCTATTGCTTAATGCATTGTAAGCCGCCCTGGGTCTCCGGAGAAGGGCGGCATATATAAATTGAACTAATACAATAAATAAATAAAATGAATAGCTTCCCATACACCCAACAAATATCTGTCTCCATATAGGGGATTTGGGATTGATAAAATGCAAAAAAGATAATTATTCAATGATAACTGCTGCAATTCTTTTGGTAAGTATTCCAAAAAGTAAGTGTACCATTGGCCTTATTTCTTTTAAGGCTATCTTGGAAACATTTTATTACTGAGTTGAATACTTAGCAGTATTGTCACAGTGTGAGCCTTTACTGGCTCCTTGACATGATAAATTTATTTACTTATTTACTTTACAATATTTATTCAATTATCTGCCATCAATTTTACAATATTAATAGCCAGATCCAACTTAAATGGACTTGGAATACAGTACAAAAAAATCAAGACAAAGCAATATGCAGCAATCACATACAGATAATATAATTAATCAATAACACTAAAATATAAGAATGGCTATTTAATTGAATTAACCTAAGGGCCATACATCTACTGAACAACACAGCTTATCCTTTCCTAAAAGAGGCTGAGGTCACTCTGAACAGTGCTCCAAGGTAGAATTGGCAGAAACAATAAGTATAGAGGAGAATTGAGCTTACACCAACTAGATAGATGTGAACGCAACCTTTTACTTGTATTAATTCATCCATTTTCATTTTTCACATCCTTATTTTCACTTTATAGTCCTTATAGTAACTTATTTTCTCTTAACTTTTTAATAGAGTAAGGAACTCCTGAAAATTAGAGGCTGGGCAGAGGCACAATCTTATGTAGTCTTTTGGTTGTCTCCATATTCCAGGAATCAACCTGATATGATATTGCCCTCCAGGAATCCAGTAAGTCTATTAGACCCCTGGGATGAACCATCTTTCACAGTTGCAAAGCCATCTCGATCCTCAATGAGACAGTGAAGTGATCAAAACCACAACAGATGATATAATTTAACATCCTTTCTTTTTAGATTGAGTCTCATCTGTGCCAAAGTAAAGAAAAGGACAAGTGAGTCATGGCCACAGTTATTCATGACAGACCTATGGTCATTATGAAGGTCATAAACTCATAAGCTATGCTGAATCTCCTTTCCAAGAGTTGGAAATCATCCAAAACCTGTGGGAACTCAGCAACAGTCCTAAGATGAGCTTCAAGAGCTTCTGAGTGTCTGTGCTGGGCAGTGAGGTGTCAATACACCAGCAGAAAATTATATTTTCAAGCAAATATTTATTTCATATAAATGTTTTTTTTTTTAAAAAAAAGAAAATGGGAATAGTGAGTGAATCTACACAAAAGTACCAATGATAGAAAATAAAGAGATATCCTTATGAATGAAGATGAATATACCTTATATTCAATAACTAAATTATATCTATCTATCTACCCTGTTTCCCTGAAAATAAGACATCCCCTGATAATAAGCCCAATTGGGTTTTTGAGCGCATGCACTAAAATAAGCCTCCTCCCAAAAATAAGCCCTCCCCAAAAATATTTAAATGCAGAGCTGGAATTCGGGTAAGATGGCAAGAGGAGTCTCATCTTGCTCCACATGCCCCAAAATAATAAGACCTCCTCAAAAATAAGGCCAAGCACTTATTTCGGGGTTCAAAAAAAAGTCGGGGTCTTATTTTCGGGGAAACATGGTAACTATCTATCTTCAACAACTAAAAGGCTACTCACAACAGGCACCATATAAACACCATACAGAATAGCCCAAAGCACACACTCTGCTAGAGAGAAGTTCCCTGACAATGGGCTCCAGCACAAGTCCAAAAGCTTGAAAGACAAAATCTCTGATCTCAGTGACCGACCCGTATTGGATCCGGGTATATCTTTAATTCGAGATGTTCAGAAAAAAATATTTCAAACTAAAAAGTGTAATAAATTAAAATTTACTTCTTGAACTTGCATTGTTTTTTTAAAAAAATATCCAATACAAGTTGGAAATAAGTTATAAGAGCTATGTGAGAAATATATTAACAGAGCAATATTAAGCATTGTTATGTATAATTTTGTTGCCTTCTGTTTGTAGTTTTAGTTCCCCCATCCACCCTCCTGCTTGCTGGATGCCTGGCTCCTTTCTTTCACTGAGATACAAAAATATTAAAATAGCAGGTGTTGAGTGCTAAAATAAAAAAGTGATTGGCAACAATTGTAGTTGTTGCAAACTGAAACAAATAATTGAGAGTAAAAAATATATATATTCACGTACCCAGAAATAAATCTTGCTTCTAAGCAATCTGGTCTTTTGGCTAAAGACAAAGATTTCAATGCCATTAGAACATATTGCTCTTTATAAATAGGGTAATTAAAAATTAGAAGAAATTATTACTGATGTTTATTATTATTCTGTGGAAATAATATGGCTCAACAAGTGAAAGCATCTGGTTGATCTTGTCTCAGTTTGGTAGCTAAGCCATTATGAGCCTGGCTTGTATCTTGAATGGATAATTAAGGAATACCTAATCTACAGGCTGGACTGGAAAATTAAAATAAACTCTTTAAGTAGGCTTTGATAAACCATTTCTGCATTATTGCCAAAACGAACACTTGAATGTGGCCTTTAGAAATTAAACCTGAGTTGAAGGATTTTTCTAAGGATTATGAAAATAATCTAGTTATCTGATTAACAGAGATAATTAATTTAAGAGTGCTATTTCTTGTATAAAAATGGCATATGTAACCATCTATATATCTTTTTTTAAATTACACACACACACACACACACACACACACACACACACACACACACACACTCTTTTTCCAGCTATTTCATGGTGGTCATCTTCTAATATTTACATTCTTCCCATTTCTCTTTATACTATTCCATTTTCTTCTTGTCCCTTTCTCTTTTAATTACAGTGTACTTCTTAACAATCATTTTTTTTTTTAAGTCTCCTTCTCCGGAGACTCAGGGTGGCTTACAGTGCGTTAAGCAATAGCCTTCATACTTTTGTATATTTATACAAAGTCAGCTTATTGGCCCCACAAACTGGGTCCTCATTTAACCTACCTTAGAAAGGATGGAAGGCTGAGTCAACCTTGAGCCTGGTAAGATTCGAACCTGCAGTAATTGCAGACAGCTGTGTTAATAACAGGGTGCTTTAAACCACTGTACTATCAAGGCTCTTAATATTGATTTTATACATTCTATACATTGTCATATTCATTCTTTCCATTTTCAAATTTCACCCCTATTTTTATTATCCATTATTTCTAGTCTCTAACCACTTATAACATTTGTGCCAGATTATATAATATTCTGTATCTTCCTTTTCTTTGAGCTCTTTTGTTAATTTGTCCATCTCGGCACATTCTAGGATTTTTTTTTAATCAATTCTTCTTCTGTTGGTATATTTTCCCTTTTCTAATTTTGTGCGTATGATACACATGCAGCTGTTATAATATGTAAAATCAAATGTTTTATTTCTTTGGTGTATTTTTCAGTAAATATCCCTAATAAGAATGTCTCTGTTTTCTGTTCATAGGTTGCTCTATTATTTTCTCTAACCTCTTTTTAATCTTAGCCCAGAATTTTTTTACAGCTGGACACATCCACCAAAGTAATATGTTCCGTAGCTCTTATTACATTTCCAACATATTGGAGATTTATTCGGAAACATCTTCGCAAGGCTAGACAGAGGTAGATGCCATCTATAAAACATCTTCAACTGGTTTTCCTTGTATGCCATGGACATGGTTAATTTTGTATTTATTTGCCACATTTTTTCCCATCTCTCCAATTCTATTGTGTGATTAAAGTTTTTTGCCCATTTGATCATTGTATCTTTAACTATTTCTTCTTCCAACTTATATCGCAGTAAAAATGTGTATATCCTACTAATTAATTTCTCCTCTGTTCCTTGCATAATTTTATCCAATTCATTTTGTTCATTCTGTACTTCATATAATTTTGTATCTTCTTTATATTTCGACCGAATTTGCATGTATGTCCACCAATCTATATATCTATCTGTCCTCCAATATCTATGTACTGTACACCAGTGGTCCCCAACCTTTTTATCGCCGCGGACCAATCAGCCTTTGATAATTTTACCGTGGCCCGCTGAGCGCGCGCAGGGATGGGGGCTTTAGGCCACACATGCGTACCTGCGCGGGGCTCTCTTCCCTGGAGCCTTTGCGCACGGCCCAGGAGCTTTTGCGCACGGCCCAGGAGCTTTTGCGCACGGCCCAGGAGCCTTTGCGCTGCAGCATTCATGTCCCCCGGCCGCTGCGCGGCCCGGTGCCAGGTACTCCACGGCCCGGCACTGGTCCGCGGACCGGGGGTTGGGGACCACTGCTGTACACCACTGATACAAATAACCATTTGACCTCTACAAGGAAGAGATCTTTTCCCGTGTGTAGTTTCAGCTAGATATAAAACTGTGTATATATATATATATATATATGTAGGTCTTTGGTTATTCGGGTCTTCTCCCACGTAAAATTGGAAGTGTCTTGGCGACGTTTCGACGAAGTCTCATTCGTCATCTTCAGGCTGGTGTTCTCGGCTTCGTGCTTCCAGGAAGCACGAAGCCGAGAACACCAGCCTGAAGATGACGAATGAGACTTCGTCGAAACGTCGCCAAGACACTTCCAATTTTACGTGGGAGAAGACCCGAATAACCAAAGACCTACATACAAACACCCGCGAAAACCTGAGAAAACAAATATATATATATATATATATATATATATATATATATATATATATATATATATATATATATATATATGTGTGTGTGTGTGTGTGTGTGTGTGTGTGTGTGTGTGTGTGTCTTCTTAAGTTTTCGCGGGTGTGCATATGCAAAAAATTAAAATCTCGGGTGTTTTCCCGCGTCATTATAAATAAGTTGGTTAAAATATTTAACCAGGATTTTAAATATTTTAACCAACTTATTTATAATGACGCAGGAAAACACCCGAGATTTTAATTTTTTGCATTTATATATATATATATATATATATATATATATATATATATATATATATATATATATATATATATATAGTACATAGTTAATATTTTTCTCTCTAAATGTCTCAATTGCACCCACATTGCCATAGTAAAAGATGAAAAATAACCTTGATCAGGTATTGATAAGAAGAACTGTGTTCAGATGGCACCTTCTCTATTTTTTTCCTACACAGAAGGTTTATTTCAATAATTAAACAGATGTATGTGCTGCAATTGCTGATTTCCTCCCCCCTTCCCAGGGCTGCATTTAAAGAATTCTACATTTAAAGAATTCTTTTATATGATCTGAGGCAAAATAGCTTTTATGCTATTTGGGATACAAATGATCTTTACTGGGCATGTGATTATCATACATGATATCCATTATAGATTATGCTGGCTAAATGTGCAAAATTCCTGATTATGGTTATACATTTCCAAGTGTTTGAAACCCAAAGAGTAAAATGAAATTGTGCTGTACTGATTCAAAAGGATTTTTTTATGTTCTGGATTGGTTAGGTTACTTTTACAATAAAAGAACAAAAACAAAAGTGCAGTGTATTTCTTTTCATCAAGGATAAGAAAATTGCTGTGCTTTTCTGACAATTGTGATTGTTAACTTCTGTAGATGATTGCATCTACTGCCAGAAGTAACTGTTAGGAAACCACATATAACCTTTACATTTTTAGTTCACAATGATAACTCATGCGAGTGTTAACTAAAAAAAAAATACCTGTTCCAAATGAGCATAAGATCTGATAGAACAACATGTTTTCCCAGGACTAATTGAAGTGATTAAATATATATTCCTAAAATTCTGCAGTATTATTCCACTGATGAAACCATCTTTTCATTTAAAATTATTGAATACAAAAGTCCAACTATTATGTGTAGAATTGTTGAAGAGTATGCACATTTTAATTTGCATACTATATAAATATAAATGTTGGGGTGCTGTTTGTTAACAAACATATGGGGCACTTTCTTATAATCCAAGACCAGATCATAAAAATTGAAATAACTAAATACAATTTTAAAATGCAATAGAATCTTATTAAACAAATCACCTACTTCTCTCACCAGATTTGAATATACCATTAAATCTAAGACCAACATTAAATCATGAGTCAGTGAGATTTTCCACTGTATGAGCATGTTTAAAAGTAAGGTTTAGGTTCTGGACTTCTAACAAGCATTAGCTACTTTTTATTTATTTATTTCGTCAAGCATGTATTTTATGACAGATGCAAGTGTAAACGTAAGTATAAATACATGTAAAGGATACGAATAAAAGAAAACATTAGGACAGAGATGGTAGGCATGCTGGTGCGCTTATACACCATCTAAATATAAATTCTAAACAATCAGTTCTTTGGGTGGAACTCTTGGGCAATCTGAACAAGAAATTTCTATTTAATATCATCCTTCCAAAGTCATATCAAGTTATTCTATAAAATATTCATTAGAACAAAAGAAGTATTCTCTAAATGAAATTACATCAAATTCAGAGGCACTACAACGATGGCTATGCAAGTACTGCAAAAATGCTGAACAGCCGTTTTCATAAGCTTTGATCATTGGTCATGTTACTTGGAACTGATCATTGTTATCCAACAATGATTGGAAATCCATTTGGAAGTCATCAAGTTCAGAATAGGGTTCCCAACAGTTTTTTAAATAAGCCATAGTCTCCACAATCGTCCCCTGCATTTTTATCTCCAGAATTAGGCTCCCTTTGCATTTGCATTTACTTATCTTATAAGGGGTGACCTCACTTTTCTGAATTAAATGCTTATGTAATTACAACAGTATCCACAAAAAGTAGGAGATACCAGAATGTTAAGGAGTGGTGCAGTGGTTAGAGTGCAGTACTGCAGCTACTTCAGCTGACTGCTAGTTCAACAGATCAGCGGATCAAATCTCACCGGTTGACTCAGCCTTCCATCCTTCCGAGGTGGGTAAAATGAGGACCCAGATTGTTGGGGGAAATATGCTATTTAATATACTGTCTTTGGTGTAAGCCGCCCAGAGTCCTCGGAGAGTGGGCGGCATAGAAATATGAATAATAATAATAATAATAATAATAATAATAATAATAATGGGGAAAGACAAAATTGGCAGGAAAAAGAAGACATGTTAGGTTGGGAAGGAACTAATGAAAGTTCTCCAAAAATAGTTCAGTAAAGACTGAGCAACCTTATAAGTACAAAACATAAAATAGTCATTGGGTGGGGGGGGAATGGAAAAATTATATTGTGGATTGAATGGTGTATCTAAGAACTGGCATGGCTAGCTGGAAAATAAAGAGGAGCAGCTCATACAGCAACTTATGTTGTAGGTGCCTTTTTGTCACTGTTAATGTAGCTATTGACCTAACTACCACTTTGCAGACGGCAATATTGTGCTCTTTGAAAATGGTGCTGTCTGATATAATTGGGAATATGCCTTGCCTGCTCTTTCATCCTGAGGAGAAATGATACATGGTATCATTTTAATTTTGTTGTAGTTGTTGGAGAGGAACAATGTTCTCCCTCCTTCCAGGCAGTTGCCTCACTTCTCGCTTTCTCTCAGTTCCACGAAGGCTAAAGTGCTACTCATATATCTTAACATTGCAAGGCATAGAATGGGAGCAGAAATAGTTTGTTTTCATTCCAAAAGGCATGAAGTTGTTCGCAATTTATAGTTAAGGAAAGAAATAGCACACAATTTTGAGCTGATGGAGGGAGGCACGCATGTACAAACAGAGAGGAGGGAAAAATAGATGCTAAATGTCCAGACTCTTTTTCTGCTTGGATCAGGGAGCAGCTTGGCTCAATGGCATCTGGCATTAATCAGAAGTAGTTATTATCCCCTGGTGTTCAGCGAAAAGAGCCACCCAGGCTGCAAGCTGCATTGTTGTTTGATGAATGCTACGAATATTTGCACTCTGCAGCTAAAAATAGCACTCCTGAAAAGGAACTCCTGGATCCGAACGCTGCCTGGAGGACCTGTCTAAGCCCATGTCTTAATTTGAATCAAAGCCCCTTTCAGTTCCATGGATCACATGAATGCAACACTGTTATTGCCACCAGGTATATCAAAAGTGAATGTTCTCTGAATGAGAAGTTTCACACAAAGCTCCTGAAGGAGAAACAAGGAATAAAATGAACAGTTGTACAAAGTAAGAGCATCATATGTCCTTTGATCCTTAAGGTTAGGAAGCTGAAAATATGTATGTTGGTTTTCTATCACTTCACTGACAAGGTTTCCAGTAAAAAAACTCTTAGTACTTTTGAAGACTCTGTCATCTCTGAGTGCCAAGATATCAAGCCAACATCATGAAATCAGAGTTTCTGTTAATTTCCTATGGTGAATGTATACTGGACATACTGTATACTCCATTTCAGAAACAACCTGTTTGAATCGTTGAATATGCATGTAGAAAGACACAAAGAATGTATGCAAATCTTAATCCAATGTGTTGGAAATGTAAGCAAGCACAGGGAACCTTCTTTCATGTCTGGTAGCTTTGCCCAAAAATTAAGAAATATTGGATAAAAATAAAAATTTGGATATCAGAAATAATTGCGGAGGATATTGAGTTAGAACCAGAAATCTTTTTGTTAGGAATGCTTAAACAAAACATTAGAAAAGAAAAAAAGTACCTAATATTACATATAATTACGGCGGCTAGGTTAGCCCTAGCACAAGTTTGGAAAACAGATCAATTGCCAACGGAGCAGCAAATAATTCAAAAAATTTATACATGTGCAGAAATGGATAGACTAACATTGAAATTGAAAGATAAGGAAGACTCACAGTATTTTAAGGTATGGGAAAGTTGGTATGAGTGGATAAACCAATGGAAAAGAAGGTAAAGTTAAAATTTAGTAAGAAATTAAAAGTAATAATTATACACCGTCATCAAGATAAAAAAGAAAATTAGTCATTGTGTATATTTGTACTTATATATACCACATATACTTAGTTTGTTTGTTGTGATTAGCACCGTTGATTGTATTTTAAGGTTGTGAATGTTTTATATAATTTTATCTTTTTAAATCTAATAAAGTTTGTCTTTTAAAATCAAAAAAGAAAAAAAAAGAAAAAGAAAAACACAAAGAAAAACTATTCAAGAAAATATATATTTATTCATCTTTTGTATCTCTTGGATGCTACCCTTTTTATAACTTAGCAATATGTTCATTTCACTTGTTCAAGTTATATTTGGAAAAGGAAAAGATAAGAAGGATTTTAATCACATCTCTGCCAGCTTTCTGCAAGTGGAGACTATACTGCGTTCTAAATGCAGGTGAAATAAAAGATAAATTTTACGACGATCTGGCTGTTTACTAACAAGAATATCCATGAGAAAGAACCACTGTTTATTCTTGGTGATTTTAGTGCCAGGGTTGGAGCAGATCATAGTTCTTGGCCGACTTGTTTAGGTCAGTTTGGTGTCAGGAAGATGAATGAAAATGGCCAATGCCTGTTGGAGTTTTGCTCTACTATGTTTTTTGTGTTAACAATACATACTTTAAAACAAAGCCTCAACACAGAATCTCTTGGAGACATCCAAGATCAAAGCATTGGCACCAGCTTGACTTGATTCTTACTAGGCACTCCAATCTCCCCACTATTACAATCACACGCAGCTATCAGGGCACTGATTGTGATACAGACCACTCCTTGGTGTGCAGCAGAATAAAACTGCAAATAAAGAGATTGCATCACTTGAAGAAGGAAGGAAGACCACAAATTGACATCAACAAGACCCACAATCAGGGCAAAGTGGAGGAATTTGCACAAGCACTCAAGGAAACTTTCCCAGGCTCAGCTGAAGCAAATGCAACTGAACGATGAGAATATTTCAAGAATGCTGTTTATAACACCGCCTTGTTGGTTTATGGTAAGAAAACCAGAAAGACAGCAGATTGGTTAGAAGCCCACTTGGAGAAGCTGATGCCAGCCATCAAGGAAAAAAGGAGAGCTCTAATTGCATATAAAGCCTGTTCCAGTGAGCACAACCTACAGGTTCTGTGATCTACTCGTAGCAAAGTCCAACAGATCGCTAGTAGATGTGTTGATAACTATTGGCTGCAGCTTTGCTCGTGGATCCAGATAGCAGCTGATACAGGCAACATCAAGGGGATGATGGCATCAAGCAGGCCTTAGGCCCAACACGGAAGAAATCTGCCCTTCTGAAGTCTGCTACAGGTGAGGTTATCCAGGACCAAACACAGCAGATTGCATGCTGGGTGCAACATTATTCTGAGTTATACTCTAGAGAAAATGTGGTACCTGAAGAAGCATTAAATAACATTGAGTGCCTGCCTGTCTTGGAGGAGCTTGATAGTGAACCAACCTTAGAAGAACTAAGCATGGCCCTGGATTCCCTGGCCTCTGGCAAGGCACCCGGGAAAGATAACATCCCTGCCGAAGTTCTGCAGTGTTGCAAAGAGAACATCTCCACTGAATTGCATGAAATCTTCTGTCTTTGTTGGAGACAGAATATGTCAGGACATGAAGGATGCAAATATCATCACACTGTATAAGAATAAAGGCAACAGGGGTGACTGTAACAACTACTGTGGCATCTCTCTTCTTAGTGTTGTAGGGAAGCTGCTTGCCCATGTCATACTGAATAGGCTCCAGATGCTTGCAGAGAGAGTCTATCCAGAATCACAGTGTGGATTTCGAGCCAACAGGTCCACTACTGACATGGTATTTTCCCTTAGGCAGCTGCAGGAGAAATGCAGGAAACAAAGACAGCCACTTTTCGTAGCCTTCATAGATCTTATGAAGGCTTTTGACTTGGTTAGTAGGGACAGCTCCAAGATTGGATGTCCACCTCAGCTCCTTAATATCATTAGGTCCTTTCATGAGGAAATGAAAGCACTGTAGTTTTTGATGGCTTAACATCAGATTCCTTTGACATTCGAAGTGGAATGAAGCAGGGCTGTGTCCTTGTGCCAACTTTATTTGGGATCTTTTTTGCTGTCAGGTTGAAACATGCTTTTGGAACTGCAACAGATGGTATCTATCTCCGGACTAGATCAGACGGAAAACTCTTTAATCTTTCTAGATTGAGAGCAAAGTCTAAAGTCCAGCTAAATGCTTACAAAATTTCCTCTTCGCTGCTGCTGCTGCTGTTACTGGTCACACTGTTGAAGACCTTCAACAACTTATAGACTGTTTTAGCAAGGTCTGCCAAGACTTTGGGCTAACAATCAGCCTGAAAAAGACACAAGTCTTGGATCAGGAAATGGATTTATCTCCTTGTATTACAATCTCTGCACAAGAACTGGAGGTCGTCCATGACTTTGTGTACCTCGGTTCAACCGTATCCGATACTCTCTCTTTAGATACTGAGCTGAATAAATGTATTGGTAAAGCAGCCACCACATTCTCCAGACTTACAAAGAGAGTATGGCTTAATAAGAATCTGACGGAACATACAAAGATCCAGGTCTATAGCGTCTGTGTCCTGAGCACACTCTTGTACTGCAGTAAGTCTTGGACCCTTTATGCATGGCAGGAGAGAAAGTTGAACACCTTTCATATGCAGTGTCTCTGATGTATTCTTGGTATTACTTGACATGACAAAGTTTGAAATAGCACAGTCTTGGAACATGCTGGAATTTCTAGCATGTGTACACTATTGAAACAGCGACGTCTATGCTGTCTTGAGCATGTCATGAGAACGGCTGATGGTCGGATTCCGAAAGATCTCCTGTATGGAGAATTAGTGCAGGGAAAGCACCTTAGAGGGAGACCACAGCTGTGATATAAGGATATTTGCAAGAGGGATCTAAAGGCCCTGGGAATGGACATTAATGACTGGGAAACCTTGTCCTCTGATCGTTCAGCTTGGAGGCTAAAGATGCAGCATGGCCTTCTCCAATTCGAAGAGACACTTGTTCGACAGGCTGAGGCAAAGAGGCAGTCCCAGAACCAGCTAAATCAGGGGGCTGGGCAGGGGACAGAATGTATCTGCCCTCAGTGTGGAAGGGATTGCCACTCTCAAATTGGCCTTTTAAGTCACACCAGATGCTGTTTTAGGACCTCTTTCCAGAGCATGATACCATAGTCTTTTGAGACTGAAGGTTGCCAATGAGTGATATTTACTTCACTTGTTCAAGTTATATTTGGAAAAGGAAAAGATAAGAAGGTTTTTAATCATATTTCTGCCAGCTTTCTGCAAGTGGAGACTAAATATACTGTATTCTAAATGCAAGTGAAAGGGAGTAAAAGATCAGTAGTCTCATGCCCCTATACACCTTCAATATTTCAGGTAATTAATTCAAAAATTGTCTCAGGGGTGAAATCCAGCAGGTTCTTACAGATTCTTGAGAATCGGTAGTGGAAATTTTGAGTAGTTCGGAGAACTGGTAGTGGAAATTTTGAGTAGTTCAGAAAACTGAACTACTCAAATGCCACCTCTGGCTGGTCCCAGAGTGGGGTGGGAATGGAGATTTTGCAATATCCTTCCCCCAGGAGTGGGGAGGGAATGGAGATTTTGCAATATCCTTCCCCCAGAAGTGGGGTGAGAATGGAGATTTTACAGTATCCTTCCACTGCCATGCCCACCAAGCCACGCCCACCAAACCACACCATGTCCACCAAGCCACGCCCACAGAACCAGCAGTAAAAAAATTTGGATTCCACCACTGGCTTGTCTCCCATAACATCTCAGACCTAGGACTTCATTGCTTAATTTTTAAATCTAGAGATGCCAGGATTCAATCTTGGGTGGAAAAAAAAATCATTTCTTTCTGATAAACCTTTTACATTCAGCAGCATGATATAATGAACATCTGGGTGGCCTCGAGGGAAGGGAAAAAGCACTCTGCTTTTACATCACAGGAGTCAGAACTGAAGCCTATCACTTCAGTACAGGGTGAAATGCTCCCGGTTTGGACTGGATCACCTGATCCGGTAGCGATGGGGACGGGTGGTTCGGAGAATCGGTAGCAAAAATTTCCGCCATCCCCCCCCCCATGCCCAGCTGAGCCGCACAATCATCAGAGGCATTTTTTTTTTTACTTTTAAAAGAATTTTTGTACAACTTCGGCTGAAAAATGCTTTTAAAAGTAAAAAAAAAAAGCCTCTGATGATCGCACGGCTCGTCAAAGGCATTTAAAAGAAAAAAAAACCCTTGTTTTCTTTTAAATGCTATGACGATCCAAGCTGAGGTCCCTGATCAGCTTGGATTGTCAGAGCATTTAAAAGAAACATTTTTTTACAACCTCTTAACCGAAGAGGTTGTAGAAAAAATGGTTTTAAAAGTAAAAAAAAAAAAAAAAAAGGCCACGCCCACCCAGTCACATTACCCCCCCCACCAAGCCACACCCACAGAACCAGTAGTAACAAATTTTAGATTTCACCCCTGCTTCAGTAGGATGGGAGAACTAAAAGCCACTGAATCTTTACAAGTTCTTTGGCAGTAATGAAATGCCACAATCATTTTTTATTGTATTTTTTTGCTTTTGGAATAATAGATGTTCAGCAGAGATCCAAAAAAATAGATACTGCATTTCACCCATGTTATATTTTTACTTTTGGTTTTTAATATTTTTTGATTTCTGTCTTTTTCTAGATGTGCTTATTAAAATGTACAAATTATAAAGTGCTGTTAGAAAAATATCAAGCTGTGGTCCCACTGACACATCAATTCACATGTTGAACAGGAATATGTTGGAGTCAGACTTGTGTGATGAATCTTTGAAAAGTTCAACAATTTCAAAAAAAAACCAAAACGGTTCAACTCTGAGGAATATAAAGAAAATAAAGTTATCTAAAGGCTTGGGATTGTCTCATGGCAGCATTTCTCATACAAACATACAGAGAGGGCAAACTCTCAGCTGACCACATCCTAAAGGGCTCAAATGACATTCAAGGAAATAGCACAAGTAATATAAATAATCTTAAAGCCAATCTGTGCAATCTTACAATAATGCAGATTACTATATTGATTTAAAAGAAGAATAATGTTCCATATGATGTTTTTTGTTTTACCAATGTCACTATGTCTATTTAGTCACTGTCTTCTATTGTTATCTTATGATTTTAGTGATTTTTCTCTTACCATTCTCATTGGTGGAATCTGCACTTTGAGCCTTCTGCTCTTACTAAGTTAAAGTGGAAACCACTCATTCTTGAGCTAGCAAAGAATTATATTAGCATGACTTTTGCTGCCATCACTACTGATCCTTAACCTGCCTTTATTGTGACATGTTTGCAAGATGATGCTGTCCCAATTTGTGTATGCAGGGCCATTATAAGTAAAGCGATTCATTCAACCAGCAAATTGTTCAACCAATTATGATGCTGTAACAGGAATGAGGTGGTTCTTGTAGATGAAACCTATCACCTAGGTTTCTTCCTCTGCCTCCCTCCCAAACTCCACAATCATAACCCAAACTAAATGATTTTTTTTCTTAAAAAAAAAAAAAAGGCACAGCAGCAAGAAATCATGGAGGGAACTACTTCCAAAACAGGACTTTCCTTTCTTGGATTAGGCAAAAACAGCCAACTGCCAGTTTCCTTTGTCCTCTGTTCAGATGACCAGGAAACAGGTTAGTCCTGCTTTCTACTATTATGCTATTTCACAATTACATTAATTCATTACTGAGATTTCAATTTTCCAACAGAGTTTCCCCAAATGCTTCAAGGTACAGACTGCAGACCAAGAGTGCTCTTGGCATGAACAGAGGTTTTCTAGAGTGAAGATTGAAGATTTTCTATGTAACCCTGCAGGACACATCCATGCTGATAGCCTGGAATCTTTTCTCGGGCTCCTGATAAAGCCTTTAACAAATTCTGCAAAGATTATCCCTCACTTTTTTGAGGGAACACTGAGTGAAAAGAGATTGGAAGAGATCAGCAACTAACTGTACCACCCCCCACCAGACGAAGAGTAAAGCAGTTTGGCAGAAACAAGGACTAATTTTTGGGAACACTTTTCAAGTAGGACGGTCCAGAAAAGATCAGTGGCTGTGAAGGATGTGCTGTTTACTTCTTCCAAACCCCTTGCCAAAAACTCCACAATGTGAAATTATTCCTGAATGAAACGATTGGGCACACACTGTGGGCAATTCTGAAGCTATCCAGCCTGGGCACAGTTTGGCTAGCATTGGAGAAAAAAGTTGAGAGGCAACCTCTTGAGCAGCAGGGGCCCGAAGCAGTTTGAGGCTGCCCAAATTGCTCTGTCGAGTCAAATCAAGTGGCCTCTTGCTGAACCAAGTAGGTCACCTTGGAGATACAAATTATTCAGCAGTGAGTCAAGTCTGTTCATTTCAGTAGCTCACTCAATGGTATTCTAATCATAATCCTTTTCCCTGATTTTTGGGGGAAAAAAATAGCAAACAATTTTTGAAGGAATTTGAAGTACAACCTGCTATAAAAAAGGATATTAGCCTCATTGTTAGAGCTAAATTAGCCATTCCTGGCAACTACTATATGCTCCATTATAATTTTTCATAACGACAGGAAATATGCAATCTTTCTGTACCCCTCCATGGTACAGAAGATTCTCAGTAGCAAAACTCATTTGATTTCATATAGCACTGAACAATAAAATTAAAAGCAACTTCCTCTAATATAAGAAGTCAGAAAAAATTCAAAGAGAGGCCTGTGGAGAAGAAATGATCCTTTAGAGAAAATTTACAAGCCCACAGAGACTCCTTTCCCATAACAGAAAGAGGCAGTGTATTCTATAATTGAAGAGGGTAATGTCTTATTACTAGAGTTTATTAGTTTGAACTTGCAACAAATGAGCCAGCATTGGTTATTTTAATCACTTCAGTCTTTGTAAAAATCCTGCCATTATTATCTTGAAAATATGTGAAGGGCTCTTTTTTTTGAGAGAGAGAGGAGCTGGGAGGGATGATGTTAATTAAGCAACATGGACTTTGCTGCTTTATGGATCAGCCTAGTATTCTGTTTTCCCTTTGGCTTCTCTTTCATAATCTATTAACTGTGCCCTGGTGGCTTACATATCTTCTTTATTTAGGGGGTCATTTGAAAGACCCAACGATTTTTATATAAACGCAAAGCACTCGATAATGCCATTTGCATTTACACTTTATTCCATTTCCTTAGGACTCACGAAAGCAAGGTTGTTTATGGTCTGCATTTTCTGGGGGTCATAATTTCTACTTGCCACATTTCTGCAGACTTTCAGATTCTGTTTATGTCTCCCTTCCTACCTCCCACCAAATAATTCAAAGTAGATGCTCAGCAGCTGAGCTTATTTTAAAAAGCTGGTGGAACTTCAAAGGGAACAAATCGACCCTTTTATGTATAATATGAATCCTGAGATACAATATCATGCTCTGAAGGCACAGGAAACTTTTATCACTTTTCCTCTAAAGTGGATAAAATCATCATTGTCATGCATTAGCATATCTGAAGAAAATCTATGGATTTAAGCAATCTAATAAAACAAAATTGCTTCTACCAGTGGTCAGTGTAGGACTGAATTAGGTGAAGAGTTGGGCAAATCATATTGGACGGGTAACTAGATAAATTTCAGCTTTCTGACCTTGTAAGTAACATGGCAATGTGGCAAAAAAGAAGACATTGATTTTGTAAGCGAGGTTAATTTGTGGGCTAGAGTAGAGGTCTTTAAAAAAAAAAAAACTCTCATCCACTCTAATTCTGTAAAAAAAAATCCCCAGATCATCCATGTGCTTTTAGGTTCGGAGTTGTAGTTTATTGGGATTTATGGTAGAAATCAGAAAAGTTTGTGTTCCAGGTACCTCTTGTTTCCATTCCTACTGTTTATTTGTAAGCAAACATCATTTAAATATTGAATGATGTTTGCTACAATATCAGAACTGTTTTGTTTACATTTTAGAGTACAGTTTACATTTTAGAGAACAGTTTTGGGGTGAGGCAGAAATCCTAGCCCAGGAGTACTGGGCTAGGAGTACTGGGCTAGGATTTTGAAAGTCCATGTGTAAATGTCTCATCAACCATAAAGCCATTTTAATTGATTTGGTTCTATATCTTAGCTATCTTCCAGGATGGTTGAGATGATGAAACAAGAGAATATATTATGATGTCCTTTTCTCCTGGAGTTAAGGCAAGGTATAGAAGTTACAAATAGAACTTGTAGATTCTCTGTCTGACATAAGATCATTGGAGAAAGGTTTCCAGAACTCCAATGTAGAATTTCAGCATCTCCATCTTTCTCCCTGTTTGAGACAGAATAGGTTTTACTTCTGATTTTCTCTTTCTGGTACATGTACATACATGCATACCCATTTTTTAAAAGAAATCTTTTGTTGGAAGGGATTAGTCACTTTCCCCTCCCACTTCTTATTTCTGGAGAAAGCATCCACCACCCATCCAAAGTCATTATTCAAGGATCTCACAAATGAAAGATGATATGGCCCAAACCGGCAGCTCATAACCATAATTTCTGCAGCTTCAATAATTTGTTTGCTGAAGACAGAAGTGATTAAGCTCTGTAAGCATTAAAAAATGTGTTCCAGCTTTCTAGTATGAAACTTACTTTAATCCTAGTATATTATTAGTGTTTTTTGGTGGGGTTTTTTGGTTACGTCTCCTTCTTTGGAAATTCTGTTCTACTCACTTCCACCTTTTTAAGTTAAAAGGTAGTATTTATCTGAGCTATTTTTTAACAAATGTGTAAGCCATCGCAAATGGCACATAAAACCAAATTATTTAGAAAGGCTAGAGATAAGAGCATTTCCATTCAGCTTTTCTACTTTTAAAGAACCATTGTTAAAAGCATTTCATGAAGCAAATTTCTCTCACTTTTGAATCACATGTTCAAAGTGTTGTTTGCTCATTAGTCACATAATTCTGTATCCTGTTTGAAATTAATAAGCATTCAACTCTCCAGCATGGTGCACATTCTTATAATAGTTCAGAAGATTGAAAGTGCCCATAAATCAAAGCAAGGAAATCAAAACAAGAAAGCAAGAAAACTGTAAAAGTTTATAATGCCTGGAACGTAGCCAAAATTACCATTAAAATTGTAAATTTTTGCCACTCAATAGATAGCAATGTAAAACACTGAATAAATCAATTCATAAGTCTTATATAAATCTAAGTAACAACATCCATTTTGCAGCTATCCAGAGCATTATCATTGGGTTTTTTTCTTTTTTTAAATTGAAAACATCTTTACAGGATTTTTTTAAAAAATAGATTGGTACAGACATGGTAGGATTCCAAAGAAACCAACAGTTCTCCAGTGTGATGCCTTTGTTATGTTCATAAGAAATAATACTACAAAATATTAGTGGTTAAAAATGCCAACTTCCTTTCACTCTATAGAGGTCAGCAGGGGGGATGATAACCATCCTTTTTAAACTGTGTTTTATTTATTATTATGAACATAGTTGGATGAAATAAAATGCATAATGTGCCAGCAACTTGAACAACAAGCTGCCTGGGAACCCGCCAGTTATAAGGACAGATTAAAGTGACATTCTGTCATGGTTGACAAATCCCAAATTGAACTTACACTTAAAAAACTGTTTATATGTGTAAGTTTGCTTTGATCTGAAAATGCCTATCCGCCAATGCTGGAATCCAGATAGAATGCTGGATGAGCCACATTCACATTCATTCATAACAACTTGGGATAGTTGAATATACCCAGCCTACCCACTTCTCTTCCCACATTTCATTATTGCAATTTAAAATCACAATGGATAGAAACTCTTCCAAATAACTCTTCTGAAACTACAACAGAACAGGCCCTCTCTTCTTGCTTGCAAAAGATATCACATTTAATAGTAACAATAGCAACAAGATACAGTAACATAAACATGGATTAAAAAAGGGAAAATACAGAAATAAGCTACAACAGTCTTACTCTGAACTCTACCCTATAGCTGATATTGTTGTGAACTTAAGGTTGCTTTTTCAGTTTGGTTCAAAGACATTCACCAATGTTCTAAAATGTAGTAAATAGGTAGTGTCTGAAACATTAAAGGTAAAGGTAAAGGTTCCCTTCGCACATATGTGCTAGTCATTCCCTAGGGGGGCAGTGCTCATCTCTGTTTCAAAGTTGAAGAGCCAGTGCTGTCTGAAGACATCTCTGTGGTCATGTGGCCAGCATGATTAAATGCCAATGGCACATGGAATGCCGTTAGCTTCCCACTAAAGGTGGTCCCTATTTTTCTACTTGCATTTTTTACGTGCTTTTGAACTGCTAGGTTGGCAGAAGCTGGGACAAGTAATGGGAGCTCACCCCATTATGCGGCACTAGGGATTCAAACCGCTGAACTGCCGACCTTTTGATTGACAAGCTCAGCATCTTAGCCATTGAGCCATCGAAACATTACTTGTATGTAATTATTTAGTGCATTGCAAGTCTATTTCAACTGCAGAGTAATCAAGGCACCCCACTGCAATTTCAGGTTTCTGCTCATGCCCAGTAAATGCAAACATATGTCTGTAAATAATAATGGGGATAAATCATGAGAAGTGGACTCAGGAAAAGGAAAAAAGATAAGGCATGGATTTTTGGGTTGCAAATACCTACCAATGTACCTGAAGGAAGGCAAGATAGTGAATCCTAATGCAGAGGAATTCTTTTTTAAAAAAAACTAATTTCTTCATTGCATAATGAATGTCTCCTAGACTGGAATACACATGACATAGACCTTCTGTAAGTATGGCGGCTGCTTGATCCAACATTATTATTACTTTTAATATTTACAAGAAACAAAAAGACGCAAACAAGCAAACACGCAAAAGCTCTACACCAGTGTTTCTTAACCTTCGTAGCTTGAAGATGGGTGGACTTCAGCTTCCAGAATCCCCCAGCCAGCAGCTGTCCTCTGCTTGTGTTTTGCATTTGGAACAGATTTCTTTTCAGGTGGACAGGGGGAATAGAACTCCTTAGCATCAGAGCATGGAACAGATTTCTTTTAAGATGGGGAAGGGGGAGTAGAACTCCTTAGCAACAGAGGGCTGTTTGGAAAGTGAAGCAGTATTTGCTGTGTTAGCAAGAAGGACACAGGAAGAAGCCTAGCTGTGGCTTAGCTCAAGTGTTCTGTATTAAAGCTGCTTCCTGCTGTGAAAGTAAAACTGAAAGTGAAACTCCTCTCCTCTGCTTGTGTTTTGCATTTGGAACATATTTTTTTCAGGTGGGGAGGGGGAGTAGAATTCCTTAGCATCAGAGTATGTTAATCATAATATAGGAAATACTAATGCTCCGATGGTGATTTTGAAAAAACCTTTCTTAGTAAGCACCTAGAAGCCCAGAGAACATATGTGGCAAATTTCAAGTTTGTAGGCTTTACTGTTCTGGAGATTTCGTGATTACAGCATGAGTGGTTTTGGCATTTATATATATAGATAATAATAAAGGTAGTTTAAAAAATCTTAAAAATACCATATTTTTGGAGCTTTTGTCAAGGACAAGTGCTTGAAAAATGCAAATCCAGAAAAAATGTTTTTCAATCTCAGTGACCTTAACATCTGTGAACTTCAACTTCCAGAATTCCCTGATCAGTGTGCTGTCACTGAGATTGAGAAACACTGATCTATATTTTAAAATCTGTACTTGTAACAGAAAAGGGTAGTGAAACCAAAGGTCTATAATCATTAAATAAGAGGTTTGCCATAAAAAGATGTTCTATCTCAATAATCTATGCACTGACATGCATCTATGTCCTTATGTTGACGGTCTGATTTTAGTAATGGCATTAAATATGCTGAAAAGTATGAGCCACACCAGAAGGACAGGGCATGTGTTCCCTTGAGGCTCTGCCCTCAATGCTGCAATACAGTTCAGGTCAGTTTCAATGAGACTGGAATGATTTATAAAACCACTCAGGTTATTAGTATTGTCTCTGTTTCATTCAGTTTTAAAACCCACTTCGGGGTTACTTTCATCATGACAAATTTCTTAATGTAAGGAACCGAATTATTACAATGTTTGGCGACCATGTGAAAGTTATCACATCTGGTAAAAAGATGCAATATTGCATGGATATCACATACACCCAAGACAAATGATAAATGCATTTCCTGATCGTTATGTGTAACATCCCTTTTTAAGAGGATTTTTATGTGGGAGGGAGAACAACTTCCTGCCAAAATTTTCGTTGCTCTCCAAATACCATTCCAAGTGCAATTACTGGTCCACAGATGAGGTGTCTAGGAGCCTTAACAAAGGGTATTCGTCTTCATCCATGCTGTCTTTTTATTCATGTATTTGCTAATGTGACACCATTAGGATACAGAAGTGTCCCATTTCCTTCTGACCCTTTATCTCACTTCAGGCGTGAATACCAGCATGCTATCGCCATTTGCCCCACTGGTTTTTCTGGTGCTATCAGAGTGTTTGATGAAGTTGGCAATGAAGAGACATTCTTTCTCATCTTCTTTCATGTTCTCTACAGGCTTGAATCTGTTGCTTTGGCTGTTTCATGTATTCCGACACGTTCATTAATCACAGTGCAAGACACTTCCCTGTTTATGTTTCCACTTTACTCCAAAGAGAAGCCAGAGAGAAATATCACAAGAATGCAGGATTGTGCAGAGAAGGGAAAGAAAAGAAAGGAAGATGTCCACACTTAGAGAACAGTCCCTCATTGCTTTAAGCTTATCCTGGTCTGTTTTATTCTTGGAAAGGAGAGTTAAAATAATAATCAGAAGACTTACTAGCTCATGATAATTTCAGTCCTAGTTTTCCAGTGATAATGTAGTCTACAGTAGTGGCCAAAATTGTGGAAACCTTTTGGGAAAAGTGTATTTTTGAGGTTTGATGGCTAATAACACCTTTTTTTTTTTTTGGAGTTTCAAGATAATCCTATTCCACTGCTGGAATGGTCTGGGAATAGCCCAGACCTTAACCCAATTGAAAATCTATGGAACCGACTAAAGAAACTTGTTAGTCAGAAGCGACCTAGCAATAAAACTCAGTTAATAGAAGCAATCATTCAATCTTGGTTTCACATTATAACAGCTGCAGAACTAAAAGACTTGGTTCACTCCATGGGAAGACGTTGTAAGGCCGCAATTCATGCTAAAGGTTACCCAACTAAGTATTAACTGATGAGATAATTTTTGTATATCTCATTTTTCCTATGGTGATAATTTTTGTATATCTCATTTTTTCTACGTGTTTCACTTTTCTTCTTTATACTGTAACTGCTATTCTAATAGCAAATCCTTCATAAAAGTTATTCTTGATTAAATTATCTTTCCATTGAT
This sequence comes from Pituophis catenifer annectens, assembly GCF_029215685.1. Taxonomy (NCBI): domain Eukaryota; kingdom Metazoa; phylum Chordata; class Lepidosauria; order Squamata; family Colubridae; genus Pituophis; species Pituophis catenifer. Next base: position 28,950,674 of record NW_027256884.1, on the reverse strand, counting down.
ATATAATTTTACGGTACTACTCCAAAAAAACCTGGTGTTATTAGCTACTTTTAGAAAATACACTTTTCCCAAAAGGTTTCCACAATTTTGGCCACTACTGTATATGTGAAAAAAGTGCATTAGATTCTGGGTCAGGAATTTAAATTTATTTTTCAGAGGCAAGAAGAACCACAACATGATGCTGTTCCTATTAAGGTCAAATCTGACTACATAAGAAATGCTAATCCCCAGTTTAATCTTGGTGTCTGTTTCTCTACCCTGAGTTGCAATAAATCTAGAAAGACTGACAAGAGGTGTAACAAATTGCCTGCAGCTTCATTTTGGTTAGGTGTAACCTCTCAAATATCTTTGCCAGTTAAGAAACTGAACTATCTTACTGTTAGCCAAAATTAAACAAGCCACCGAATCAAACCAATTCAGATATGCTAAAATTGATCCAAGCAATGTAAGTACGTGCAAGTATTAGAATCATTAAATAAATGACTTCGAAAAGAACTTAGAATACATCTAGTGCATCCTTAGATGAATTCAACATCTATTTCATGGTTTGCTGGGATACCTCCAGGGAAACAGAATACAAGGCACTTGTTTCCATTTTAAGACAGTGTATACCATCAGGAATGATGCATTTTAGTTAAAAAATGCATCATCCAGAGAGGATCATTCAGGAGTTTTAGTTCTGCCTAATGGAGAAGGAAGATTAAATCTTCCTTTCCCCAGGATGACAGCCTGTAAGATATTTGAAGAGTGTTTTTATCAGTCTTCTCTTCTTCTGACTAAAATCACTTTAATATAATTCTATTTTTTCCTATTTCTCATTATCCTAGTTGCACTTCTCTGAATATAATTCAGTTTGTCTGTGTTGTTCCATCCCCCTTTTCTTCAAATACAACCTTATCAGCATTACATCAGGCCAGAACATTTACAGTCTTGTGATAAAGACCTAATGTTCTCCAAGGAATCCTTCATATTGATATTGAAGCTCTAATTCCTCAATCCAAACCTTTCCTGATAAAACCATCAAAAGCAATTATTCTTTTTTGAAGAACTCTCTGACATGAGCCAAAGCATTGCGAGACCAGCTAATGTTCTCACTTGAAGCTATTGACATAGGCCTTTACAACTATAACTAAAAGTTATATCTGATCAATAACTGAAGTGAAGAGGGTTAATTAAAACAAGGGTATTGACATACAGAATTGATTTTTCTTTTCTACAGTTTTGCTAAAATAACAAGAGGCTTAAGTCTAAATACTAATATAAGCCATCACGTTTTGACTTTCTTTGCATCTTATTCTATAACTTTACAGAGATATTTGTTAAAGCTTGGCATTTATTAGTAATGATTGGGAAAACAGGCCTAAGAGGGTATACTGGAAAAGGCTGCTTAATGAGAAAAATGTATGCCAAATACAATTGAGTCATATACCAGTAAATGGAATTTATCATGCTGTTTATATAAATGCAGACAATTTGTAATCTAAATATTTTTCATTTGCATCTTCTCATCTTTGCTTTTTCATTGAATATACAACTAATATCTGCTTTGACATTGATTTTAAATATTATGTGTGTCTTCTTTTGTATCGGATATCAAAATTAATTTTTAATAAAGATATGATTATTCTAGAAACATTAGAAGTTCAGTGTCTTTATTGCATCTTCGATGCTGAAAGCTACTAAATATAACTTCTACATACTAACCAGTTTGTCCATCAGTTGTAATGGATAATCTTTCATTGAAATTCCTAATTAATCAATTTGGCATAATGGTTAAAGAGTACTGTTGATACCCAACTCTGCACCAATTCACTGGATTACTCTGGGTAGTAATTTATTCACAGGATTATTGTGGGGAAAAGTGGAAAAAGAGAGAGCACAGGAAATGAAACCTTGAGCTGCTGAACAAAAGATGGATCAAATAAATCAATAATACATAAGCAGATTTAAACCAGGACTGGACAAATTATGGTGGTAAAAGGCATATTTACCAAGGGGGAAATCACTAAATTAGGGCTATCAAATTAATCTACAATAAGCTTCCAAGGGATTCTTGAAGCTCCAAGTAGGATTTGCTGTTTTCTACTTTTCTTCAGGCAGCATCTGCCAACTGATTTCAAGATGGGTCCAAAGAAATACATAACATCAGTTTTTAAATATTCCTATAATAAAATGCAAATAATTCCAACATTATTTTTCAAAAAGGAGTCGCAGCATGTAATTTTAAGTACAAAAGGTCTGCCTTACAGAAATATACTGTATGTCATGAAAGAAGAATATTAGGGAAATTACATTAATTTGCTTTTGGGATAAGAGTTATTGTAAACTACAAAAATAGGTGAATGTACAAAAGCCTTGTGAATAGCAAAAACTGAAAATCAGATTTTTTATTTTTTTTAAAAAAAATGTAAATTCAGCATTAATATTAATTGAATAAAATAGTTTATTTATTGATCCATAAATGAGTAGAACCCTTCAGAAAAGGCATGAAATATAGTACCTTGTTTGTTTTTAAATATATTGATAGAAGAGATTATTTTAGCTCAGAGTTGAACTGTGATGCTCTCTGAGCTTGGAGGGTTTCTTGCAAACGTTTCAAAATAAATACTGATGATACTATCTCATTTGGACTCCACGCTTTAAATATATTATTTAATTAATTGAAGAATGTTTTTAAAATACTTGCTTTTTTTTTTTTTTTTTGCTAGAACATACATTGTGCAGACTAAAAATGGGAGAAAAAATGTCAAACTGGATTAGTTTTCTTTTGAAGTTGGGAGAGACAGACGGATGGAAAGAGGGGGGAGAGAGATGCTAGTGCCTATAATAATTAAATAAGTTTCTTTATTATTATTAAACTATTTTAACAAGAAAATGAAAACCAACTCAAACTGATAGAAAAGAAAAAAGAAAAAGAAATCAAAATCTGAAAAAGGAAAAAAGCTAAAGAAAAATAAAGAAGTGGCTTCTGATATTTTTTCACAGCCGTTATAAGTACACATATATATTTGACCTTTCTCTGTAAAGTGATATCATATTGCTCTTTCTACTATACTATCCTAATTATCAAATGATAAGTTACAAGTTCATTACTTTTCACTTTTTATGCAAAAAAGCTCACAATGTAGATAATGTCTTTTTTCTAATCAAAGTGGTTAATTTATCCATTTCAGCATATTCTGTGAACTTCACCCACCATTCCTCCATAGTTGGTAATGTCAAATCTTTCCATCTTTGTGCATAATGTCACTGCTGTGGCCATACATTGAAACAATCTCCAGTGGCTTTTTAAAATCTATTTATCCACTAATCCTAAAAGGAAATGTTCTGTCTTCAATTGAATATTGAACTTTAAAATTCTCTGTAACCATTATATATTTGGACCCACTTTTTATTTTTTTAGCTTTTTCATATGTCCCCCAAGCATGATAAAAATGTCCTTTCATGTTGTTCACATTTCCAATATATATTCTAGACAATTTCTCTGATATCTTTACCAACAATACATCATTTTATAAAAATTCTCTTTGAAATCAGTGCAATGATTTCAATGCAAATTTTAATCCTTTTAACTACTTATTGTCCTATTGATCCATCTGTATATTATAATCAAAATTCTAAGCTGACTTTATCATACCTTATTTAACTTATTCTTCCTCTGTTTTAAAAGTTTGTATATTTTAGCAATTAGATCTTCATCATTAGTACACAATTATATTCCAAATTCTGAATTATTCTGCTACATACTATAAGTCTTATCCTTTTCAATCTTATAATTACACAAGTTTCAATTCCATAATGATGTTATTTTGCCTTTTGGTACATCTTTCTGTGATTTCCTTGTTTCTTTTATTGTTTTTAGGCTACCAAATTCTGGTATAATTACTTCTTTTGGTACAACTTGCAATACATCTTGATAATATTTAACAGAAATATCATAATGTGTTAGTGATAAATTTGAAGTGATATTCACAGTATGAAATCTGAATGTTTATATAGTCTTTGATTGATTCTCCTGGAGTTCAAACTAATTAGAAATAAAGTTTATGTGAGGTGAGCAATGAAGCAGTGATTCAGTCACACCACAAATTCCATCCTAATTCCAGCAAGCAGGAGAAAACAAAACAAAAAACAAATCACACACAAATTATGTGTACCTGCAATTTTCTGAACCAGTTGATAATTTTTGCTTATTTAACAAACTGGAATAAATCATTAGTACACATATTTGGCATATTTGCAAGTCTTTCAATATGTTGTTTTCATTTTTGCATTCTGGAGAGAAGCATTTCTTTTTTTCTATTCCAATTCTGTGGTAAAAAGATCTTTATTTAATATGTGCAATTAAAAATTATGTTATGATCATGCTTGCTTGAGGCTTCCTTTGTTTCTTTATCTGAATGCAAAAATGGTTTCCAGATTATCATTTTTAAAATTTTGTTCACCATCTAGTGTTCTGCTGGTTATATGGTTATATTTATATGGTTATATAAATAAATAAATAAATAAATAAATAAATAAATAAATAAATAAACGGCTGATGGTCGGATTCTGAAAGATCTCCTGTATGGAAAATTAGTGCAGGGAAAGCGCCTCAGAGGGAGACCACAGCTGCAATATAAGGATATCTGCAAGAGGGACCTAAAGGCCCTGGGAACGGACATTAACAACTAGGAAACCTTGACCTCCGATCATTCAGCTTGGAGGCTAAAGACGCAGCATGGCCTTCTCCAATTCGAAGACACATTTGTTCGGCAGGCTGAGGCAAAGAGGCAGTCCTAGAACCAGCAAAATCTGGGGGCTGGGCAGGGGACAGAATGTATCTGCCCTCAGTGTAGAAGGGATTGCCACTCTTGAATTAGCCTTTTTAGTCACACTAGATGCTGTTTTAGGACCTCTTTCCAGAACACAATACCATAGTCTCTTGAGACTGAAGGATGCCAATGAATGATGAATGAAATAAATAAAATAAGCACTAGCTCAGTTTAAGGGACAGCTCTTCCTACACAAAGTAGCCAATGAATTAGTTGAAATGAACAGAAGTTCTTAAGACAGCATAGTAGAAAGGTGTGCTTTGTAAATGAAGTAGAAAAATGGTGAGTGGAGATTAATAGAGGATTAAATCAATTATTTTTGCCCATTCTGACATTGAGCCAGATCAGCAGTCCAGACCTTAGACTGGAATACAGTTTTTTTCCCCCCCTGGTTCTTAGATAAGCACCAATGCAATCAAGGCTTATTCCCCTACTCAACTCCTCAGTCAGTGCATGCCAAGATTCACTTCCCGAACTGCTACTTTTTTAGCTTATTAAATAGCAGACAGAGTTAAAGAGTGAGGGTTGACTTGTTGACTAGAGTTTTAATTCAGAAGCATCTGGAATTTCACTTGTTCCATAGCCCATCAGTAGAATTAAATTTTATATTTAGATAACCCAACGGGAGTACAATATATTGAATATGAAACAGTCCTTGATGTAGTGAGGGTTACAATGGCCAGAGAAAAAGCAGATGTTTCCTTAGGAAGGCCCAGCCATTGGGTTACAGTAGTTCTGTGTGAACTATTTTAAAGCTCCAGGTCACTTGAGAATTGCTTTGAGGTTTCTGATCAAACAAACCACAGGACTGAAGACTAAACTCTTCATAAACAACTTGGATTTTTTTTTCCCCCTGATGAAAGGTCAGGTTTCTGCAAAACCACAGAGTTTCCATCCAAACCTATTGATTGCCTCAGTTCACTTGAAACAAGCCAGGTTCAGTGGAAAGAATCTGTGAACCTTGACCACTGATCTGGCAAGGAACTGCCGAATGGAACATTTATGTCTCTCTCTGTCTTTTCTGCAAGTCCCTATTGGTATCAAACAAGCTCCCACCCCCACCCCCCATGAATTTGGGCTTGATCGGGAAGTAGGGATATGCATAGAAGGATGTCTAGAAAGATGTCAAAAAGGTTGCATAAGCAATCTCTGTCTCTGTTTGCCAGAAGGGTATTCACTGTTCATTATTCTGCTTTAATATAATTCTAGATAAAGTGAAGTGTAAGAAAACATATTTAGCTGCACTTGCTCATATTTGTTCCTCCTCTCTCCTTCTGTTTTAGTAAGCCTTTTCTTCGTAAGGGCAGAGAGTGAGTGGCAGAGAGAGTCTGTGCTTGTTTTTATACAAAAGTGCCGAATATATTGATAGTACTGTACAAACATTGAATAATTACAGCAGCATCTGAGAGTGTCAGTTGATAGCAAAGGTGAGGATCAAGAGTGTAAATTCCATGTTCTCAGATGGAGCTTTCCATGTAGCCTTCTTACATCCATGTCACTGTATAGTTAGTTGCCTTTTGCTGCCACTTATCTGTGGTTTGATGTTGTATCTCCATACTGACTGATTGATAGAATTTAGATTCTAATCCCATGTTGTCTTCTCTGAAAAGAAGCTTTACTGAATTTGGTGGGACTTACGTATGAGTAGATATATAGAAGAATGCAGAACATTGATGCCAGAAATATTTCACAGTCAGTTTATCTGTAAATCCTACAACAGCAATCCCATTTACTTGTCTTAATTAAAGGAACTGTAAATACAAGAAAGTGATTTATTGATCTTATAGATACATTTGGACTTTCACCTGTGCACTTGGGACCACATTCAACATTTAACTGGGTCTAGGATAAACAGCTGGGTTTAAGTTAATGCAACTTAGTTTTATCAAGTGCATCTGTTTTTCCTTGTGTCTTTAATATTTTCCTTTTCTGTTTCCATTGCAATTTTGTAGATGGTTTTGGACAGACTGTAAAAAACTTGGTTCTCAAGGAACCACATTTGTGCATTTCTGATCTAATGCCAGTGTGTGATGAATGGAAGACAGAGGAGAAATATAAATCAATAACATTGCAGTTAAAAAAAAAAGAAAACAATGCTGCTTGGTCAGCAGATTGGTAATTAGACTATAGATATTAACCACCAAATTGTTTTTATATGGGACAGTTACCAATAGTAGAACACAATTAGGGAGCCCACTAATCTTCATACTTCCTTGTGACAGCTGGAAGGGAAGAGAGTTTGCATTGCCTAGTAAGCAGCAACACATGCCAGATGCAAACAGGCATCCTCCTTCTCTCTCTGGGTGAAAATTAAATAAAATTCACTCACAATAAATAAAGAGAACTCAGTGGGACAGAACATTGAAATATATAATTACAATAATAAATTATAAGCACACAAAACAAGTCAAAGAACTTTTAAAAAAAATTAAATTAAAAAGCAAGCCTAATTAATTCAACTGATTTAAAATGAAATCAAGTCTGGCTGATGCCAAGAAGGTTAAAGGATAGGAGGCAGGTAGTTAATTCTGCCTACCTTCATACATAATGAGCAGAATATTCCCACTTGGAATAGCAATGTTATGCAAAACATAGTAAAGAAGTGACAAAAAGCATGAAGAAGAAGTTAAAAGGCATGAGATAAAGGAAATGGAAATATGTATAACTAAACCTCTAGTTATATATGTATAACTAAACCAACATTCACTATACCTATTAATATTGTTCTATTTTTTTTAACACCTTCCTTACTTACCATGTTCATAACTGATTTACCTACAGTACTCCCTTTTTATTCTTTTAGTTTCACATCTCACTTTTGGAAACCTTAATTTCCATTCAGTCACAACTATTTTGTTCTTTCGTTTTATAAAATTAAATCCTTGACTTTGATCAAAATTCCCTTCTTTTGAGAAATTTATGCTCTTAGACTCTTAATATGAGATCATTTTAGACTTCTTATATAGGAAGAAAAGCCATTATCACATATCAGGTATAGAAGGAGATGTGGCATAACTATAGGATGATATTTATGAGTACTTTTTCATGCTTATTCCTCTTGTAAATGTGACCTTTACTTAAGTTTAATGCCAATGATTCCTCTAGGGATAAAACTTCCATTGTTGGAAGATGGCATATGTATGTAGACATCCTGTTGAAAGATTAATTGGATTCCGATTCTCATCAAACTTGAATGTGAGAGGAAGGGAATAGCTCCCATGTAACACCTCTCCTGCGCGAGCTGCACTGGCTCCCGGTGGTCTTCTGGGTGCGCTAAAGGTTACCACCTTTAGAGTGCTCTATGGCTTAGGACCCGGATATTTATGAGACCGCCTTCTGCCACCGATATCCTCCCACCGACCAGTACGCTCCCACAGAGAGGGGTTCCTCAGGGTGCCATCAGTCAAACAATGCTGACTGGCAGCCCCCAGGTGGAGACCCTTCTCTGTGGGGGCATCTACCCTCTGGAATGAGCTGCCCCTGGAGATACGGTGGATCCCGGATCTACGCACCTTTCGCCATGCCCTAAAGACGTTTTTATTCCAACAAGTCGGGCTGGCCTAACTCTTTTAAATTGTTTTAATTTTTAAACTGTTTAATTATGGGTTTTAATACAGGGGTGCTTTTAATTATGGGCCAAATTAATTTAATCAGATTTTAATACTGTTTTTAAATTTTGTATTTCTTGTGTTTTATCTGTTGGCTGTTCACTGCCCCGAGTCCTTCGGGAGAAGGGCGGTATATAAATATAAGCCATAAATAAATAAATTAAATAAATTAAAAGACAATCACAACTGGGAAGACTTTGTGAATGTTTTCCATGGGTAATGAGATGATGTGGAATCTACCAGAATCCAGACAATGGGGGGGGGAGACTAGTTTTTGGCCAGCCATTTCAAAAAAGAAAATATTCCATTTTGATGAAACCACTCAAGGGAATACTGCAGAATTAGACTGCCAGCTCTAAGCAACCCCTCATTTCCCAAGCTATTGGTTATCTCAGTGAGAAATCTATTTTTAAGGTCCTATTTTTATTTCTACGTTAAAATTACCTGAGGGAAAACTGAACAGTAGGGAAGTCATCTCTGAACAAATCCCCATCTTTGCAGGTTTTGGATTATTCCAGGAAATTTTTCTGAGCCATCCAAAGATATTAATGAAATGAATTTTAGCTCAGCCATGAATCTGAATAAGATGGTTTGCTCCAGGTGCTTCTTATATAGGAATCCATTTCAGTGAGCACTCTGGCATTTTTACAGAACTCTAGAAAGCAGGCCTGCTAAGCATTTGGTTGAACTCTGGAACTCCTCCTACATCCAGGGATCTTCTTGGTTTACTGAAGAATGTTGGGAAATACGTAGGAGAAAACATTCCTGCAGTGTAGAATGCCTGGTGTTATCATCTGAGATATGGTGGCCTTGCTTATTCTAGAGAAAGTGATGAATTGTAAAGAAAATGGCATGTCTATCTGTATCCCTCTCAGTTATGGATCAACTTGGGCATAAGATGAAATTATATTGCTCATTCTGGGGGATGACATTTAGATGGGTGAACCCCTGGTCTATTTAGATCTTATAGTAGCCTTTAAGACCATCAACCATGGTACTCTTCTAGACCACAAAAAGATGGCATTGGGGTACTGATTGAAAATAATTGCATCCCTTCCTGATGGTTCTAGTTACTGTGATGGGGCAAGAGAGATCAGTCTGATAGTTATTTCAATCTGGGGTATCATTTATCCCTTTCTTCTTTTCAAAAATTGCATGAAACCTCCACAAGAGTCTTGGTGTGAAGCATCATCACTACACTGATATTTTCAGCTTGGGCTGGCAGGGAAATATAATAAACAATTGATAAAACAACACAAACAATGGCAGAAGCTGGGAGTCCTGCACTGAACTGAATGTGTACTTATAGCCCTGAGCGCATGCTGCCTTTTGGAAGCTAAACTCAAGTTCTCAAATATTTGCTTCCTTATTCCTAAAAAATACAGCCCTCTTAGATCTCTGAAGCAAACCTGTGGTACTTAGAGTCACATCCTCAAACAGCCAACTCTCTTGCCCTAAACAGCTGGCTCCAGATCAGACAAACTCATCTGGTATATTTGTGCCTACCTCAGTTTTCAGTTGTAGGAGAACTATGACTTTGGGAAGCTATGAACTGACCTAGCCAAAAATCACTGGTCAACAGCTATTTATAAGGATCCCCATTTCCTATGTGTGAACATTTAGAGCAGGGATGTCAAACTTGCATTGTCAGGCAGCATTACATGATGTATCATGACTTTTTCCCCCTTCACTAAACTGAACGTGGGTGTGGCCAGTGTGTGAGGTATCCAGCCAGTCGGCTGCGAGTTTGACAGCCTAGAAGCTCTGCTAATTCTCCATAACCAGGAATAGGGGCGTTGGTCCTACCTGATACGCCCCTTCTCGTTGAGTGGAGACAGCAGCCAGACGTGGGTTGTGCTCATTGGACAGAGGTTGGACTGAGCCTGTAAAATCTTCTTAAATCCTTCCCCTGTTGCTAGGGCACCCAGTTTTTGCCGAAGGAGAAGGAAACAGACTCGATGTGTGGAAAGAAAACACAGGAAAAACATCAAATGATATCAAACAAGTAACAGAATGACCAGACTGAAATAAACCCCGGGCGGGGCTGGCTGCTGTCTCCACTCAACGAGAAGGGGCGTATCAGGTAGGACCAACGCCCCTTCTCCATTGAGGGTGGAGACAGCAGCCAGACGTGGGACATACCAAAGATCACTGTCCCATTTCACGGGCGGGAACAGTCTGGGCAGAAAAACCTTGTAACACACGCCTCCCAAAATCAGCCTCTGCCGAGGCGAACTTATCTATTTTATAATGTCTAATAAAGGGTGAAGGCGACGTCCAAGTTGCCGCCCTGCAGATCTCATCCAAGGAAGCCTTCGAGGTCCAAGCCGCCGTGGTCGCAGCACTTCTGGTAGAGTGAGCCGTGACCGACGCAGGAGGAGGCAATGACCGGAGTTCATAAGCTGTTGTAATTGTCGCACGGATCCACCGCCCCACCGTGGAGGAAGTCACTCGTTGTCCTAAGGAAGATGGTAGAAAGGAAACAAACAGTGATTCTGTCCGCCGAATATCAGCAGTCCTCCGGAGGTAGAGGCTCAGTGCCCGGCGGACATCCAATGTGTGTAAACGGATCTCCACAGGACTGGAAGGAGAAGGATAGAAATCTGGTAAGACTAGTTCCTGTAAACGATGAAAAGGAGAGTTAATCTTAGTCACAAATGTCGGATCCAATCTGAGGACCACCCGATCTTCATGAAACACACACAAGTCATTTCTAATGGACAATGCTGCTAGCTCTGAAATTCGACGCGCCGACGTAATTGCAACCAAAAAGGCCACCTTGCCAGACAATAAACGCAAGCTGACCGAATCAAGGGGTTCGTATGGAGACTCCATAAGAGAGTCCAGCACGAGAGACAGATCCCAAGAGGGATACCTATGTAGAACAGGAGGGCTGAGATTAGATGCACCTCGGAGGAAACGCCGAATCAGAGGTCGCTGAGACAAGGAATGTATGGAGTTATACGTTAGGATGGAAGAGATTGCCGCAACCTGTCTCCTAAGTGTATTAGGAGACAGTCGGGATTGGACACCTTTGTCCAATCCCGACTGAAGGAATCGAAGAACTTGCAAGACTGAAGCTCGAAGTGGGGAAAAGCCTTGGGATGAACACCACGCGGAAAAGGATCGCCAAGTAGCCGAATAAATCTGTTCCGTCGATGCTCGCCGTGAAGCCTGGATGGTATGGATCACGTCTGAGGGGATGTGGTCTCGCTGCATAGCTGCCCACTCAACCGCCAAGCGGTCAGCTGAAGCCACTGAGGGTCCGGATGAACAATCGACCCTTGGCTGAGACAATCCGGGAAACACGGCATCTTCCAAGGAGGAGATACTGAGAGATGAATGAGGTCTGCAAACCATGACCTCCTCGGCCAATGTGGAGCCACCAGTATGATCTCCGCTCGTTCCATTAATAATTTCCGAATCACCTTCGGGATGAGGTGAATCGGAGGAAAGGCGTACAGTAGACCTTGCGGCCAAGGGGAGCGCAGGGCATCCACAGCTTCCGCTCGATGGGACGGGAAGCGGGAGAAGAAACGAGGTAACTGATTGTTTTGAGGTGAAGCAAACAGGTCTATTAGCGGGCTTCCGAAATGCGCCGCTATCCTCCGGAATAGGAGCGGGTGAAGGCTCCATTCTCCGTGGTCCAAGTGCTGGCGACTCAGCCAGTCCGCTGTTACATTCGCGACACCCGATATATGGTCCGCTTTCAAGGAGGCCAGATGCCTCTCTGCCCAAAGGCCTAGTCTCTTCGCTTCCCGCATCAGCGAGATTGACCTGGTGCCGCCCTGGCGATTGACGTGCGCCTTGGCCGAGGTGTTGTCGGTCAAAATTAGTATATGTTCCCCAGACAGCAGATGTTGAAAGGCCCGGAGCGCCAGGTAAATTGCCCTCAGCTCTAACCAATTGATGCTGCGGGCACCCTCCACGGAAGACCAGGTGCCTTGTGCGAAGTGAGTCCCGCAGTGGGCCCCCCAGCCGGACTTGCTGGCATCGGAGGTGACCGTTATCCGCTGGGGTTCTAGGAATAGACAGCCCTTGGAGAGCGCAGGAGATGTCCACCAGCGTAGGGATGACCGCACTCCTCGTGGAACTGCCACCTTGGTCAAAGAGGATCCCTTGCCCGTTTTCTGAAAAGGCAAGAGAAACCATTGGAGGTCTCTAAGGTGTAACCTGGCCCATGGGACGATGGAGATGGCTGAAACCATCTTCCCTAGTAGTCTGGATAGAAATAGAGGGGAAACCCTCCTTTCCCCCATCACCTTGGCTACCATGGATCTCAAACCAGCCTGTCTGTCCGGGGAAAGGAAAACCCTACCCAGGGACGAGTCAATAATAGCCCCCAAATGAAGGATCCTATTAGAGGGAGTCAGATGGCTCTTCTCAATGTTAACAGAGAAACCGTGTGACGCCAGTGTCTGAATCGTAAGACGAAGATCAGACATGGCTTGCTGATGAGAAGATGACATAATAAGTATATCATCAAGATAGCACTGGAGACGAACGGCTTGAAGCCTGAGATGGGCCGCTAAGGCTGCCAAAATCTTGGTGAAACTACGGGGTGCGGAGGAAAGACCGAAGGGCAGAGCCCTGTACTGGTAGTGAACCCCAGCATAAGAAAAACGAAGGAATCGCCTATGAGAAGGGCGAATGAGGATATGGAGGTAAGCCTCCGTGAGATCTATTGAACAGAGGAGGTCGCCCCTCCGTACGCCGGCCAGAATAGAAAACAAGGATTGCATTTTGAACCTTCTATAGACCACGAACCGGTTCAAACGTTTAAGGTCCAGAATAGGTCTCCACCCCCCCGATGACTTAGGCACTAAAAAGACCCTAGAATAGAACCCCTGTCCCACCTGGTCGCGAGGAACTCGCTCAATAGCCTTAATGGCCAAAAGATGGAGGATAGCCGAGTCCATAAGGGCTCGACGTTCGGCTAAGTGGGACAGAGGACACCGGATGAAGGACATAGGAGGGGTGGAGACAAATTCAATGGCCAGTCCAGACGAGATGGAAGCCCGGACCCAGCAATCTGAAGTAGTACCCTCCCAAACCTTGGCGAAGAGGCCCAATCGTCCGCCAATGGGAGGATCCCCGGTACTACTAACGCCGGCGACGGATTGAACGACCCCCTCCCCCTCGAAAGGGCCGCCGGGGACCAAAATTCTTCCCCCTAGCTGGTCTCTCCTGAAAATTCCTCTGCCTAAAATTTAAAGACCCAGGATAGAAATTACCCGTGTTTCTGTGGGGACCCATTCCCCCTTCCGATGGACGGAATTGCGAACAAGGAGGGTACGGAAAAACCCTAGGCTCCCCCCTACGGAAAACAGCTGGTAAGACTTTCCTTTTATCTTTAGTCTCTACGAGAAACTTGTCCAGGTGCTCTCCAAACAGCTTTGACCCTGAAAAAGGCACCGAAGTTAGCCGCCATTTATGCCTCGCATCAGCTTGCCAATGGCGAAGCCAAACTAGACGGCGGGCCGCAATGGAAGAGGCCAGAGATTTGGCTGCAAATCGGGTGGCATGCAAGGTGGCATCTGCAGAAAATTGTACTGCGGCTATGATTTTATTCAAATCCTGCTTCAGCCTCGAGTCCTCAGAAGACATCTTTTCCTGCAGTTGTTTAAGCCACAGGATCGTTGTACGATTAAAAAACGATGCGGTGGATGCAGATTTAATGGCCCAAGCCACACCTAGGTGTGCCCTCTGAAGAACCTGTTCAGCTCTACGTTCCTCAGGGTGAAGCCCCTCCTCTGGATTACCAGGAATGGCAGAAGAAGAGAGCAACGCAGCCACGGGAGCATCCACTGAGGGGATCTGAAGCAGGGATTCTAGATCTGAAGAAACAATGAAGTTTCTTTTGTCAGTGGAGGTTAGCACTGGAACCGAGGAGGGAGCAGACCACTGCTTTTGAATGACCTCCAGGAAAAGTGGAGGTGTAGGGATGGCTGTCACTGCCTTTGGTTGCTCGGCAAACAGCGGATTCAAAGAGCCCACAGCAGGAGGAGGCTCTGGCAGAGAAGTGGGTCCCAGTTGAGCTGTGTTTACTGCCTTAAACAACAGCGACTTAAAAAGTGACTGGGGAAAAAGGCCAGTGAAGGCAGGCTGGTCCGGAGGCAACCCTTCATCTTCTGACAGCTCTGGTTCCTGGGAGTCCATGATCACGTCCTTGGAGTGATCACTGACCCCGGAAACAGATGGGGAATCAGAGCCTGCTAGCGAAATAGCATCTTCCATATCAAACCCACACATAGAAGCAGCTGGTTCTGAAAGGACCTCGTTAGAAGGGGGCAGCCCCAGGGTAGGATTAAAATGGGTAGACAACGACTGATGGACTGCAACGGAAATCATCCGTTGAATGTCCTCTGGCTGCCAATTAACTGGAGGTTGACCTGAGGCCGGGCCGGCTTCCATGGAAGCTCGGACCGGAGCAGAAGTGACAGGAGGGGGAACCGTTGGGAGAAAGGGAGCGCTAGACTCCACTGGAGAACGAACCCCTGGCAAGGGCGCTGACCCCCAGACTTCTGTTGAAGGGACTGTTATCTGAAAGTCCTGCAAAGACCTTTGATCCGGGGTCAAAGAGATGTCTCGTCTCCAGTCCTCAGAAGAACCCTTGGTTCTATCTATAGGGGTTCTATTAACCGTCTGCTTTTTGGATATCTCATTGGCCAGTCTACCCTGTGACTTGGGAGCCTTGGAAGGTCGTGAGGATTGCTTGGTGGAAAGGGCAGGAGCCCGCAACCCCTCGCCAAGACCCTGAGTTTGGTTGTCTCGCAGAGAAGCCTCGGACTGTTCGTGGACTGAGGCCTTCCGGCCATGCCTAGATTTAGATTGCGCTTTGGGCATGATTAAGAACACAACAACCAGAACAGGTAGGCTCAATGATACAAATAAGAACCAGCTGTAGCAGGTGGGGAACCCCCAAGAACAGACCAAGATGGTCAGAAGACAGCAAGAGTAGAATGTCAGGAAAAAAACAACCTTCTGCTTTAAAATGTCAGTTCCAAATCTCAAAAACAAAACTCTAA
This sequence comes from Pituophis catenifer annectens, assembly GCF_029215685.1. Lineage (NCBI taxonomy): Eukaryota > Metazoa > Chordata > Lepidosauria > Squamata > Colubridae > Pituophis > Pituophis catenifer. The sequence goes on along the minus strand of NW_027256884.1, from coordinate 28,935,224 downwards.
CAGGGCAAGGAGGAGGGGGCTCTGATCAGAGCCTTGTTAACTCCGCCCTCCCTAGGATCTAGTCCTCAAAATGGCCTCCAGTAAGCTCCACCCTCCCTTGTGGTTAGCTTTCAAAATGGAGCCCGTAAACTGAGGGAAGGCTCGAGGTCTTAAATCCAAAATGGCACCCCAGTGAAGACCATTAGAGAGCGAGCCTCTTCTTCAAGAGAACACTTTCGGCGCAAAACATTTAAGGGAGAGCTGGAGAAGAGCCAAATACACTTTAGACGCCAGAGGAAGCGTCCACTAGAGCGCAGGGAAGCTCTTCGTCTGAAAAGCCGACAAGCGGCTAAAGCAGGGAGCGCGCCGCTCCACTTCGCGCCAAACAGCTGAGCTACAAAGGCGGCAGCCGCCGCAGCTCCGAACTCCGGCCTCGAGCCCTGACAGGTGAGAGGGTACAGAACGACTAGCGTTCGAAGAATTAGAGTCCTGAAGAACTCTTTGTTAAGAATTAGGCTCCTGGGGCAGCAAAGGGGAGGAGGGAAACCAATCGCCGACAAGCGGCTATCCCAGGAAAGCGCAAGACTCCACAAGTAATTCTTTTTAGGGGAGAATTGATTTCGTATTAGATGGGGGGGCGCAAAGCTCCACAGCACCAATTTCCCGTAAACGGTAGCTTAAACCCTTATAGGGCAAGAAAACTACCCTTTCCCCCAGAAAGGGAGCGAAAGGCTCCTCCAAAGGATTTACTAACCGTTTAGTTGCAACTGACAGCTACTGAAGAAACAACTCAGCAGCTCCAGGGAGCTGCTGAAAGAAATAGACACCTAATCCAATTCAGCAGGCTAAAGAATAGTCAATAAGGAATCCAAAGTCAAAAGTCCAGAATCAATCAGAAGCAATAGAAAACTAAGAGCTCAATAGAACAAGGGAACACTTTCCACACAACTGTCCAGTCTGACGACTGAGCAAAAAAACTGGGTGCCCTAGCAACAGGGGAAGGATTTAAGAAGATTTTACAGGCTCAGTCCAACCTCTGTCCAATGAGCACAACCCACGTCTGGCTGCTGTCTCCACCCTCAATGGAGAATATAAAGTTATACCCTTCCTCCCTCTCTTCCTCTGACTCTTTCTTTCTCTCCCCTCCTTCTGCTAACTGGTTTCACATACTGTATAGGCTACCATCTCAGCCTGTTTTCCTTCCCTTATCCTCCCTCATTGCATCCCATTTATCCCTAGCTTTTCAGTCCCCTCTTTCTTTCTTCCCATTCTTAGAACCAAGTGCTTATTTAAAACTCTTAGCAAAGAAAATGATTTCTGCAATATGTTTACTGTCCCATTGCTAGCTTTTAGGCATAGTACTACGCTCAGTTAATTTTCAGACCCGCTTAAAAGCTATTCCTGCACTGACTGTTAATCTCACAATAATTGCTATTTTCCTTTTCATTGCCCATCCTGTAGACATGCTTTTATGGTGCTGCTCCTCAATAAAATCCAACTGTTTCTCTGAAGTGTCTATGATTCCATTTTGGGGGTGATATAACACCATCTTCTCAACCTGTTCACTCATTTTATATACATATATATAAAAGCTCATTCATACTCTTTCTGTAGGCAAACTTCAACATGTTTATTTTGTCTTTTATATTCAGTCTTCATTCATTCACCATCCATTGTCAAATATCATGTATCTAGCGAGACTAAGAAAGCAAGAAAGACATAGATTTCAATAAAGTTTTTTTTTTTTACTGTTAAATATAGGTAAATATATCATCTTGAAAACTGTAAGTTAAATTTCCCAGCTTCAATAACAGCAAGTTAATGAAGGTGGAGTCTCTTTGAAATGTTTTTTTTTTTTCAATTTCTCAGTAACTAGAATGAGTTACCTTTTCTGAGAGAAACTTTCAAAGGCCACATCCCCTGATCTTCCACAATCTCTCTCTCACATTGCTTGACCCATCTCTTCTTGTTTTATCACATACAGTTCTTGAGTAAGCCATTCCCATTGCATTGCATTCCATTTCCTTTAGTTTTTTCCTGACATAGTCAACTCTCATTGTTATAAATCAAACAAATTTAAACTTATACATATACCAAATAACATACAACTAAGTTCTGAAAGGGCAGAGTAGGCTAGAAAGTTAACACCTTTTTCACTCTGTTCTCTCTCCGTACCACAGCATGAAAAGAGAAAGTAAAAAGAGGGTTGTATAGAAAAGTACAGATATACAGAAGCCTTGAAAAAGGAATGTAAGGACTATTCAGTAAACGTCAATTCAGCTGTTGAAAGGAAGAGGGTGTGAGAAAGATACTCAAGATAATGTGTATTGGTGCTCCAAGGGAAACTTTGACAAACTTTCAAGATTCTATTATTACACTATTATACAATGAAGAAGAGTTCTATTTCTTTTTGCATTATCTGCTCCTACTTCATTCTTGCCTACTTCAAAATCATTACAGATGGTCTCACTTGAGGAATTTGTGAGCAAGGTGAAGTGCAAAAATATTTGGAAAGCTTTGGAAAATATAAACATTTAAGTTTTTATATTAATAATATGTGATTACTTTAGAAAGAATCCTGCTTCACCTGGAAGAATCACTGAATCTTTCTGAAACAGAATCATTGGAAAATTTAACAAGTCTGATGCTCATTGCTAGATGAACCTAAGCTGGGTCAGTGTTGGATTTATTCCTTTATATTAGAGTTCATTCTAAAGAGTTTTTACTAATTATTTAATGGTAAAGGCGAATGGAGGCGACATGCCAAACCAAATGCTTATAATACAGTATCTCAAAAGCTCCTTTCTTTAACCTTGTCTGGACCTGAGATAAGATAATTTCATTATGAAAATGATGGTTTTACAGGACTAGGCAGGCAACATGGAATCTCTGCTTGATTAGTTCCCACCTCTCTTGTACTCATCATTAAAACAAGAGCTGGATGATTACTCCTATAGTGTGAAGTGTAAGATTATCAGATAGAGTTACTCTAAATGATCAGTGAGTTGCAGAAATGAATTGAATAGGTTTTATACTTGTCTTCCCAGATCATGAATAATAATATTTTCTAAAAATATTAGCAAGCTTTTTCAGTACTTTTATACATTTCTTTGATTCATTTTGTCTTGGCCTGACTTGTGGCAAATTAAAGTGCCAGATCTCATCTCTTGCAATTTCTTGATAACGCATATGACAGTATCAGTCGATCAGTGTCTGGATCTTAGAATTCATATATGCTAACATACTTCAAAACCCTGAGAAATATCTAACATATGACATATAGTCATGAAATATAATAGTATTTTGAAAGGTGTCCAGTTAGTTGAATCAGTGAATCTGCATACTGCATTTGTACATTGATCAAGTCAATACAATCCCAAATCTTCATTTCTTAAATTGAAGATAAATACTTCATGAGTATACCTCATTAGGCTTGTGCAAAAGTCCAAAGAGGTATTTTGCTTTGCTAAAGGCTTACCTAAAGCATCTTTCTAAAGCTGCTTCATAAAGGCACAAGTCATCCTTGCTTCAAAAAAGTGAAAAAAGGAGCCACTCTGTTTTGCTTCTCGTTGCTTCAACTGTATTACTTTATTTGATTTCCAATCAACATTGATAGCATAAATGACCTCTGTGCATGCATGATTATTGGAACTGTTAGCCAAATTTATGAAGTGACATGAAATCCCTTAAACAGGTACCTTATAAAAGTACCTTGCGATGACTCCATGGTGTAGAGCATTTCATTAAAGCTTATCTCACTCACACAGGCCTATAATTACCAGTGTGGGTAACTGAGAATATTTCTCTTAATACCTGGTCAAAAGTAGCTGATTAGATGGTAATCTTATAATAATATGTTTCATTAGAATTTGAATTGTCCAAAAATGCATTAGGAAGGTCAGAGCTGACTCCTCTTTTTCTCCTTATTTGAGTTTTGACACCCACATTTTATTGTTGTTGTTAAATACTGAGTAGTTTAGTGTCTCACAGTTTGGTATATGGAATGATCTTGATTCTGACACAAAATTGCTGAAGTATATTTTTGATCATAGCTGAGACTGTTTAGTTAATATGGGGAAAAAGGTCTCTTATTGTGTATTCACAGATGATGCAAAGACCTATGTGGAAATTAAATCAATAAGAACTTCTCTTCATATTCAGTTTTTTTTTTCTGTAATTGCCATACTTTAACTATCCTGTTTTGGTTATAGGACATGGTTCAAGATAGGAAACTTTTTACTGAGAGATTATATCGGCCTGAAGAATACGGGAACAGGATAGCAGATAGCTAGTTTCAGTTAATTACTGTAGAACATAAGGTCACACACATGGCTAAAATTCTTAAAAACAAACTTGTTCCAATATATATAAATTTTTAAAGTATAAAGGATTATAGCTGTTGCATGTGATTTTTTTTTCCTGATTATTGGCTTAGAATCTAACCAAATTGTCTGAACAATTTTGGCTGACTTTTCTGCCCAGAGATGTCTGTTTAGCAAATCAAAGCAAGCTGTATGAGTGAGATAATTTAAAGTATTTTCTGACATTTATACTAAAGTAACCATTCTGGATTATGAATGGAAATTTCAGCATGTATTCTGCACTGCCAACTAGATGTTTCAGCCAGAACAAGCATTTAGAGTTGCTAATTGACAGCATAGTCCATTGGGATCCTATCAATAGTTCTCTCACTTCCTCCAAGATACAAAAACATGAACCTTAAGAAAGCCTGCCAAATTTATAGCTAAAACCATTCAACTGAGAGCTTCCTTTCTAGATCAGATTGGAACTGAGTACCAGGTTGATTGGATTATGTGATTATTTCATTGAATTTATTTTTTATATCCAACTAGACTGTATTATGTTATTTTATTTGATAGGATCATCAGAAAAATCAGTAAACAATAAGCAGAATGTACTCTGTTGATACGTTTCTGCCTTGTTAGTGGCAAGTTTTCTTTCTTCCCACTGTTAAATCATTTTATTTTTTTATTTTCCCATATTTTCTTCCATTTTGAAAATGTGAGCCCTTTTTTCACTGAATTAACTTTTATAGTAGTTTCCACCATTTTGCAGATGTCTTTATTGAAGTGTATACTATGCCCCAAATAACTTTGAATAAATAAAGTTAGTAATGTTCCAAAAGTTGATCCAGTATTATCATATGATTTGCCTTTTTGAAACATTATTGTGAGTTTGAGTTGATTTACTATATGACCACAACACAAATACAGAACTTGTAGCTCTTTATACATTGCTTAACTGCAATTTTCCATCTGAACTAACATAGTTAATGGTGAGGGTCTTTAAGGAGTTATAATTAAAGAACATCTGAAGAGCTCCACATCTCTGATATCTCACAGGTTTCTATAAGATGTGTACTTAACATGTTTTAACTCTATCTGTAATGTTTTAAATAGTAAAAAGGAGAACACCCTAGCAATGCTTATAAATTTATAATAGGATGCTAGTCAGGGGTGAGTTCTAAAATTTTTTACTACTGGTTCTGTGGGCGTGGCTTGATGGTCATGTGACAATTCTTTAGGATTTAGCAGAGGTACTGGTCTACCAGGCTTTTAACTGCTTGCAGAGCTGTACCTGTCTACTCATTTGTTTTTGGAGGCACCGGTCTACTCATTTGTTTTTGGAGGCACCGGTCTACCACCACACTGCCTTTTAACACTGATCAGCTGTAGAATGGCCCTTTGAAGCCCCGCGGCAAGAGTTTAAACAGTTTTTTTCCTTCTAGCCGATCAACTGGGACTCAGGAGGCAGCAATAGATTGTGGGTGGGGCCAAATAAAAGGTAAGAATAACGTGGGGGGGGCAGAGGGGGCGGGGGAGGCAGAACCAATTCAGTGACGTCATGTCGTCACCACTACCAGCTCGGCGGAACCGGGCCGAACCGGGAGGAACCCACCACTGATGCTAGTTTATGAATGCAACCTTTTCTATTTTCCAGGTACTATTATACTATTTTGTACAACAGCATGATCACTGTAATTTTGCAAGATGTAATCTTGCAAAAAAAAAAAATGTAAAAGGACTGGGAGAGCCTGAAGTTTGTTGTACCCATGGGTACCACCTAGATATTTATGTGATTAATTTGGGGTACTGATGGATTTTTCTATCATGCTCTTTTGAACTTATATTTCCTTTCTCTGTACTTTTTCTGTGTGTCTATTTTGAGTTAGCAGAAATTATATCCTAACCCTCAATTTTTCTACATATGTTCCAGATGCAATCCTTGATCTTATTTGTGCACATATGGGCATTTGTCAATGAAACCTTTACTTAACAACTCAAGTTATGTGACCTATGCCAAGTTCCTAGAAATTTGTCAACCCTACTGAAAGTCCAGATCAAGAAATCATCATCACAGGAAGGATAAAACTATTTTTATTGAGAATTTTGCATGTCTGATTATCTTATACCTTCTTCTACTTATAGTTCAGTAAATTGGAAATATATCTATCTAAGCTGCTTCTGAACTTTATCTGGATATTCTTCACTTAAAACATGTTTTATCCCTTGTTGCCTTGGCAAAGGAGCTGGCATAACTCTATCAAGGTCATTTTCCTTTCTGTCTGTACAGTCTGAGCAGGACTGTCTTTTGGAGGCATAATAAACATTTGGGTATGTGGTTTGTGATGGTATCCCTCAAAAGTGGAAATATTGGTTTTCAAAAACTTCAATAATAATAATAACATAATAATACTAATACATGTCACTTTAAAAGACATCACTATTGCACACTGAACCCTGATCATGAAAGAGGACATTTATTTCACCTTCAAAACCTAAGAGAAACAACTACCATCACCGTCAACTTTTAAGCTGTGATAGCATTTATTTGAGGGACAGTTATCCTCTGTCAGATTAATCATTCCATTTCAGGAGCAAAATTCAGGAGCTTTTCTGTTAATGGTTTATGTTAAGCTGAATCTTTGCAACGCTAAGCTACTTTTGGAAAAGTACCTATAATGCAGACACATTTTTGATTATGCAGGAATATGTATTGTTCATATACATTATATTATTTTAGCCCAAATAAATATATTACATGAATAAGGCATCCTTACCTTATGGAGGGGAATATACACTTCTGTTGTAGGTTCAATAAAGCCTTGGGTGAAGACTCAACTTCCTTCCAATAAAGTACAACACATCTAAGCCACAGGATTGAGTTTAAGCCTATATCTTCCCATCCAGATTCCAATGACTTTCAGCCAGTGGGATAAAATTTTGACAGCACCACTTGGTTGGCCATAGCTTAAAGTGTACAATGGGCATCATCATCATGTTGATGATACCTAACCTCATGTTGATGGGTGACTTTGCACAGTGGTTCCACAGAGATGTCAAACATGAGGAACAAGAGCACTGAGTCCTGAAATACTCCACGCATCAGAGGCCTAAATGTGTGGACAGTGGAACTGGCTGTAGAAAAAAAAAAAAGAGAGAGAGAAACACCCAACACTGTTTCTCCCACTCCTGCTCCCTACAATTGATCCAGAAGCATATTATAAGCAAATATCATGGACCAGTGGTGGGTTGCCCCCGGTTTGCACCGGTTCTATAGAACCAGTAGTAAAACCGGCGGGAGGCTCCACGCACTGACCCCGACGTCATCGCAGAAGAGCGTGCGGCCCTGTTGCGAACCGGTAGTAAAGATAAGTAGAACCCACCCCTGTCATGAACTACTGATGGGTAAAAGTAAACAAAGACAATTGTACAACCACTATCTTGTGTTCATCATAAGCACAACAATTCTGTCTTCATGCTATATCCCGACACTGCATTAAATAAACTTCTCTTAAGTTGCTGCAACTTTCCAAACTGTGGATGACAATAAATTGCTTCCTTCTCTACATGTGTAGTTGCCTTGAGAGAAAAGTTACAGTCAAGATTCTTTCCTTTCTAGTCGGATGCTTGTAAATCCTTTCCCCATCCTTGCAGCTTCCTCTATTGAATACGTTACAGCTGTGCATAGAAGTTTCATGCCCTTCAATTATGATTCCTCTTATCTTGAAGGCAAATACATTGTGTTAAAAATAATAATATTAAAAAAGAAATTTAACACTTCACAAAGGCCCTAGAAGCACTATGTTGCTTTTTTTTTTGTCAAATTGAGAATTCTATAAGATTGCTGGAGAAGGAGGAACACATTCTGCTGTTTTGCAACCCTTCTGAGTCATGAGCCATAGTTTGTGAATCATTGGTTTACAATGAAATCCAACTGAAAACTAGGGAAGTGTAGAATTTCCTTCAAAGTTTTTTTCCAGCTTTATCATGGCTTGTTTTGAAACTTTCAGGATTTTCTGGATACCATTGCCAATTTCCTAATGTTTCCCCTTTAAGTTTGAAATTTCTAAAATTCTAGATGATGTATCCGTGGAGGCAGTTTGAAGTATTATACCTGCTCACTTCTTCTATATCAGGGCTATCAAACTCATGGCCCCCAGGTCAGATGCGTCATGTGCTGGCCACGCCCATGCCCAGTTTAACGAAGGGGAAAAAAGTTGTGATACGTCATGTGACACTGCCAGGATTCCGTGAGTTTGACACACTTGCTCTATGTGTATCTGAAAGCTGCATGGTTATATAGAGCTACAATTTAGGCTGCAAAAGTCTGAATGGCTACAAAATGAAACAAAAAACCCTAAGACTGTGAACCCAACCATAAACTTATATATGCACATAAATGCAGGATTACAACTTTGGAATCTGCACTCTAGTCTGGGTCAAAAGGAAGCACAGTGCTTGAAATAAACAGTGCTCAAAATAAAATCCTAAAAAAAGACTAGGAGAGTAAAGATAAAGCCAGTGTTTGTTAATATTAAATAACTAAAATTAGGAGAGAGCTAGCTAGAATAAAAATACATAATTGTATTATTGAAGAAGAATGGTTATTTTTCAGGCTAATATAGTCTTTCTCCCCCAATAGAATTCTACCACAACCTTTCTGCTTTTTTTTTTTTTTTTACAATATTCTCTAAGGAACAAAACCAGACATGGTCTTGATACATTCTGAACATTTGTGACCAAAAATAAACTGGCTATTATGGCTAAAATGCTGAAGAATGATGCAGGATGAAACTGGGAACCAGAGCTGCATTCAGAAACGGGCTGATTGACCAGTTCTCTGTAACTTGTTATCTAGGCAACTTGGCAAATAGATAAAGCCTCAGATCAAAGAGTTCCCCTACCCTTGTCCAACCCTGTCACCATTTGTCCAGCTTTGCCTGTCCCACATTATGGGGAGTGATGGGTGATTGTTCTTCTCACCAGGAGGTGATACTTACTGGAACTTTCTTCTCTTTCCTCACCAATCACATCAATCCCACTGCTGCAGAGTTTACAGTTGATGAAGGAAAAGATCCTGGGACCTTGTGCACTGGGAAAGACAATGGCTGAGAGTTCTAGAGGTTGTTTTTTTTTTTTCTTTTTCTTCCATTCAATCATGTCCAGTTCTTGGAAACTGCTTCAGCAGGACCCTGCTGTCTTCTTGGCAAGGTTTTTCAGAAGTGCTTTGCCATTTCTTTTTTCCTAGGGCTGAGAGAGATGGACTGGCCCAGGAAGGATTATAGCTCATAGTCTCCTGGTTTCTAGCCTGATGCCTTAACCACTACACCAAACTGGCTTCCAGATCACAATGCCTTAAGAACAGGGGTGAAATGCTCCCGGTTCAGAATGGGTCACTCAATCCGGTAGTGATGGTGGCGGGTGGTTCGGAGAACCAGTAGCAAAAATCCCTGCAATCCAACCCCCATGCCCAGCTGAGCCACGCGATCATCAGAGGCTGGGTTTTTTTTATTTTTAAAAGCATTTTTTCTACAACCTCTTTGGCTGAAGAGGCTGTAGAAAAAAATGCTTTGAAAAGCCTCTGATAATCCCAGCTGAGTTGCTGATCATCAGAGGCTTTTAAAAGCATTTTTTCCTGCAACCTCTTCAGCTGAAGAGGTTGTAGAAAAAATGCTTTTAAAAGAAAAAAAGCCTCTGACGATCAACTCAGCAACTCAGCTGGAATCGTGAGAGCCTTTTAAAAGCATTTTTTGTTGTAGAAAAAATGCTTTTAAAAGTAAAAAAAAAAAGTTGGCCATGCCCATCCAGTCAATTACCCCCATCACCACCAAGCCGCACCCACAGAACCGGTAGTAACAAATTTTACATTTCACCACTGCTTAAGAACATTAATTTAGGTAAAAAAATTTGAAATGATTTTGTTTGCAAGGTATACTTTGGAATTATATTTTGGAATTGTAATTTTCCTTTTCCCATGCACATCTCGTCTCTCAATTCCTTTGTGACAATTCCCATCTTATAACGCTAAACATAAACATGTGCACTTCGAAAACAAGGAAGGAAAAGTGGAAGAAGCAGAAACAAAATACATTTTTGAATGTGATTTTTGACTAATGTGTAGGCATCTTAAAGAATAAACTATTCTGAACAGAAGATGCTGATAAAAGCATATGCACGATTGCATTAAGATTGCTTAACTGATATTTCATCATTGTACATATGGTCTTTATCAACATAGGTAGACAAAACATGTAAACTCCAGAAAATAAGCACATTACAATCCAACATTGCTTTTAGACACTCTACTTTAAAGTTCAGAAGAAGTGTATCGGAAGTCAGATGGAATGAAAGACAATTCTAGCAAAAATTCAAAATTGGTCCTCCAGAATAGAATAGAATAGAATAGAATAGAATAGAATAGAATAGAATAGAATAGAATAGAATAGAATAGAATAGAATAGAATAGAATAGAATAGAATAGTTTATTGGCCAAGTGTGATTGGACACACAAGGGATTTGTCTTGGTGCATATGCTCTCGGTGTACATGAAGGAAAAGATACATTTGTCAAGAATCATAAGGTACAACACTTAATGATAGTCATAGGTAAACAGTCAATATAAATCTTAAGGATACCAGCAACAAGGTTACAGTCATACAGTCATAAGTGGGAGGAGATGGGTGATAGGAAGGATGAGAAGATTAATAGTAACACAGACTTAGTAACAGTGTTGAGGGAATTATTTGTTTAGCAGAGTGATGGTGTACGGGAAAAAACTGTTCTTGTGTCTAGTTGTTCTGGTGTGCACTGTTCTATAGCGTCATTTTGAGGGTAGGAATTGAAACAGTTTATATCCAGGATGCAAGGGGTCTGTAAATATTTTCACAGACCTCTTTTTGACTCATGCAGTATACAGGTCCTCAATGGAAGGCAGGCAGGTAGTAATTGTTTTTTCTGCAGTTCTAATGGGCTAAAGGTACCTCATTGACTCACTTTTTACCCTTATTCTTGCAATTTTTATCACAAACATCACTCCAGAAAACGCTGCAATAATCATGGGAAAAAGTTCAACTCAAAAGCGAATCCCTGAAACAAGTGTTGTTTTTAGCAGTCTGGCTTTTGCTCAGCAGGTGGTGTAGCTTGTGGAGGACACCGGTACTTTTTGGGTGGTGAATGGCCTTAATCCTGCTCATTTGTTGGGAGGGGGAGATGGAAGAGAAGTATTTTCTATTTCTCTTCTCTCTCTCATACATCCTTGGAGAAATCTAGAATGTTCGCATTAGAATTACTGGAGGAAAAAGAAACACCTTTTGAGAATAGCAATTGCTTGAGAAGGGACAGAAAAAATGCCCCCTTCTCCCCAAAAAACTCCTTTCCAAAACCAAAAACCAACCCTAACAGCAAAGTACAGCATAGCTCATGCTTCTGTATTTTGCATATAAGTAATCCCTTTGGCTATTTCTACATATTGGACAACTTAGAAAATCTATTTAATATTTGGCTACAAGCCTGAAACTACAGACAAATTATTTCTAGGTAATATATGGCAATACAGACAAATTATTTCTAGTACTGTAAATATAATAAAGAGGATGAAGAGGTATGTTGAAAATGCCCAAGATTTTCTGTTAAACATTATGTTCAGGAGCAAAACAAATTCTATACAATGCGCCATCTGTTTTTCTTGCTTCTATTCTTTCTGGCTTCCCCTTCTCTGTAAGTCATTGCCTATTTCATTGACGAGGATCATATTTCACTGCAAGATACAAATGGTTTTATAGGGACCAGATAGATAAACAATGATATGGCATTTATTATATACTTCCTAATAGCAGAGGCATATTCTGGAAAAATAAGGCTACAGTGAGGGATGGTTATACAGTCCTTTTTGTTCTTTATATTAGCTATAGAATAATGTTAAATGACACTTTAATAGTAGAAGACATGTTTGCATGTTCTGTCTCTCAGCATGGCCACAAATTCAAAACTTTCATTTGTGACTGAGGTTAACTGTGGCCCTTTGAATCATTTCATTCCCACAAATTATGGTTCAACTTAATTATAGTTATTGAACACAAGCCAGCTTCAAATCACGAGGAGATGGAAACAGCTCCATTATCCAGAGCTAAAGTCAGCCATAATTTCAGATTCAGAGGTGCTAACTTGTGATTAATCTAAAGTAAAACCTGAACACTCCCATCTCCTCATGAGTAATGGGAAGGTGCATGAAAAAGCAGCTCAAATTTAGAAAGGGTTGCTTTGATTTCCTCTGTGGTAATTTTTAGAGCAAGTTACTAAAGTCTCTATTGAAAATAGAATCCCAATTTGATATTGTGTCTGGAAAAGATTCAGAAATAAAACCATCTGTCAGCCCTGGAGGCCATCTTTTTTTTTTGGATCTTCAGGGCTACAACACTTAGTGCTGTGGGAAAGTGGGAGGGGGGTTCTATGGAGTTGGTAGAGTTATTTAGCCATAACAACATTCTTTTCTCTAAGAGTCAAGGACGTTCAGCCTGCACCTGGAGTGGCATGACTGGGAGGCATCTCCAGTTGGGACAGTGGATTGATTGGACCATGTGATGGACATGTGGGTGCAGGGGAAGAGAAATTTGACTTTCTTTTGAGTGGGGAAAACCTGGGAGCTTTCAGATTCAGGTTTTCCCAGATGTGCCAATATGACATCTCCAATAAAATGGAACTTTAAGGAATTGATTGCCTTGGAGTCTTACTTGGTTGGGGGTGTTACTTGGAACACTGATGTTAACCAGAATCTGCTTTAAAACCTCAACCCAGCTCCCTGCTGAGCAGGGTGCTGTCTGGGGTCCTGAGCCCCGAGCGCCGACCCGATAGCAGGGCGACATAAAGACTCAGGTAAGGTGGAGAAAAGATGGCAACTATGGAGGGAGCCACCATGACTGGTTCAGAGATCCTCCTCGAGACCCTCTACTCCCCTTCCAAGGCTGTGGTGAAGGCAGCAGAAACCGCCAAGGCTGAACTACATGATGAAGGATCCCCAGAGCTAGAGGATGCTGACAAATTTGTACAGCTACTCCGGACCCGATTTGAAGACATGGCCCATAGGCAGGAGGCTGAAGTACAAATCAAAGCCCTGAAGTAAGCGGGGGACCACCACTGACCTCCCAAGGACTTTGGGAGTTCCAGAGGTTGGCCAGAAAACTGAAGGGCTGGCCTGAATGCCTTCTCATCCACTACTTCAAAGAGGCCCTGACCAGGACCTCCGGCAAGGTTGCGGCATCAGAGGAGTTAATCTTTGAGGAACTGATTGCCTCAGAGTCTTACTTGGTTGGGGGTGTTACTTAGAACCCTAACACCATCATGTAATATATCTGTTCTTTCAACTCCTCTGCGTGATGAACATCGTATGCATACCACAATAAATGACTATTTTCAGAATTTTTAGAAAAGCTCACCATTTTTTTTTTCATTTATTTTTTTTCTCTCCATGTTTTAGGCTGGCCCACAATGAACCACTTTATGACCTGTGGTCAGGAAGCCTGTTAATATAATGATAATGGCTCAGAAGTTATGTTGTGATTAGCAGTGCTAATATATTTGATAGAATAGCAATAAAAGTATGCAATTAGCTGAAAAAAAGGGGCCTTTCTGCGTTTCATGTTTTCCGAAAAACAAATTTTCTCTGGTAAGATCATTCTGAATAAATTGACAAATGGCTGGGCAGTGGAGAGCCTTTGTTTCATACTGTCTTTGTTTAAACCCCTCATAATTCATCCAAAGAAATGCCCTTCTCAGTAATTAGTTACCTTTAATGTCTTCATTTTCATTTAAATGCTCAGTGATCAGGATAATTAGAATTAATTTGGCATTGTCATGTTATGCTAATGAAGCTTCTGCAACTTATCTCCGGCATCCTGCAGGCACAATGTTATCTGCAAAAAAATGAGAACTCTTCCACTTTATCTGTCCATTTATACTCTTTGGTTAAAAAGTAATAACAGTAATAATTGGCAAGGCTCCAGTTTCAATTTATGCAATGTCTGATGAAGAATTGAAACCACTTCAGCACATTCAGCTTACAAATTTCTTCACAGTGTTTGAGAACTGATTTGCATTTTTATTTATCTGCAGACTTGCATTTCCCCCCCCCCCACCTTTCCTACAGGATACCACCTTGTATCTATTCAAGACAAAAATAAAGATATGTTTCATTTAAGGAAAGGGCTGTTCAATCCCCTCCCAGGGTTGTTGTTGTTTTTTAATTTGATTTATATGCCGCCCTTCTCCGGAGACTCAGGGTAGCTTACAATGCATTAAGCAATAACCTTCATACTTTTGTATATTTATACAAAGTCAGCTTATTGCCCCCACAAACTGAGTCCTCAATTTACCTACCTTAGAAAGGATGGAAGGCTGAGTCAACCTTGAGCCTGGGGAGATTTGAACTTGCAGTAATTGCAGGCAGCTGAATGTTAATAACAGGCTATTAATCTGCTGCGCCACCAGGTGTTAAAAAAATCCCATCTCAAACTCTCAGTGTTTAGCACCTTGGCTATCTCTTTGTCAACACATCTTCTTCTGCTATTTTCCCCCAAATAAAAAATGGGTACTTTGAAAGAGAACTGGGAAAACAATGGTGAGGGAAGTGTTCAGCATGCTCATTAATGACCAGGGTGCGGAAGAATCTAGAAGCCAAATGAACTGTCTGACCTCTTAGCCCGATACCAGGGTGTTGCCTGGAAGAAGGGAAGATGCTTTCTCAAGCACACAAAAATTAGCTTTTTCTTGTGTCACTCCCAAACTGTGGAACTGTGTTCAGTTCTTGTTTGTCTCTTCTGGAATGGAGTCATCCTTCATTCTTAGTCAACACTTTTGGATTTATCCCTTTATTGAATTTAATTTCTGCCTTTCTTCTGTGACCTCAACAGAGGTCCTCTCTCATTTTCAACAACTCCTTGACATAAAGTGGGCTAAGAAACAGAACGACTGGTTCAGATTAATGAAGGGAGATGATCTTCTAAACTTTCCAAAATTTCTACCTCTATATTTTATGAGTTTATATTTTACCTGTGAGGACCCTTGAGATTACAATTAGTTGAAGATAAAAATTAAAAAAACAAACAAATAAATATTTCCCCTCCCTCCATCTGCCCATGCTTTTTCTTGGTTGCTGCTCCTGACTTTGCCCATAGGCACAATATGTCTCATAACAACTTGTTAAAACCATCCAGGATCACAAGCAGGGACATTCCAACCATTTCTTGTGTGGGTCTAGACAACTCACTGTGACCAACTCGCCATGGCCAACTCACCATAGCCATCTCACCATGGTCATTTTGCTATGGCCATCTCACTGCGGTCATCTCTCCACAGCCAACCCAGCATGACCATTTTATCATGGACATCTCACTGCACCCGACTCACCATGGGACAACTTGCTGTAAGATAATACAGGCAGGATAATTCAACATGATAAATGTTATTTGCCACTGTTTGACATTATTACCATTGACAGAAATGGAAATAATGTAGAAGAAACATAGTAGATAACATTTTTTGCACTGAGTTATTTCACGTAGATTGTCCCATAGCAAGATGGCCGCGGTGAGTTTGTCACAGTGAGATGGCCACAGTGAGTTGGCCACAGCAAGTTGTCCCATTCCATTCTTGGTACAGCAGGGCTTCTTGGTAACCTGCTTATGTGATCCTAGAACCTTGCCACATTTTCACAACATTTTCTCAGGCAAGAGATTTAGCACTTTCTTTTCCCAAATGAGTTCCATACAGCTTGGTGACATAATTGAAAGCCTTGCATGTTAAAGTCCATACAGATTATATTTCAGTACTGGTGTTTACTTACGTTGGGTACAAGTGGGGACAATATGTTGTTTTCTACCTGGGTGGTACTATTTGACTTCTTATACTTCCTCCCTACACTAGTTAATTTAATTTCTAGCCATTCTTATATAGAAGACTGCTCTTCAGTAACCCAATCCCCAGATGTGGCAAGAAGAATAGGTTTGCTTGGTGGCAAGAAATAAATGATAGATGATTGTGAAAAAATGTATGATGACTTGCCTGCAATCTCAATTTGATACTTGCCTTCTTTCTGATGTAGCACAAAGAGGGCCAAATGTTCAGGGAAACCACCAGTAATCTACATTCTTTAATGTATATATTTCTCAAAATATTTAGTGATGTTTTGCTTCTTAATGTTGCAGTCTATACATATTTGCCAAAAGCAGTCTAATTGTACTCAGTGGGATGTATTGCTTAGAAGGCCTGTACATAACTGCAAATTGGAATCTTCTGACAAACATACATATTCCAGACACTAAACACATATTTATTTTGACCTTAAGATGTACAATAGTGTATTTCCAAGAGAAAATAAGCTGAGACATATCAAGGAAGAGCAAAAACAGTCAGCAAGTAGATGATCCATGGCGACTTTTAAGCAGAAACATTATTCAATGTTAATGGAAACCTTCAGACTTCTCCTTCAGAACAATTACAATTCTTCAATAATTATATAATAATTCAAGCAGGTTCTGAGCCTGGACATTTTTTAACTTTAAAAAAATTAACTGCAAGATGGAAGTCATCTTTCACCACAGTAGAAACAAAGTCAATCAAAATCAACTGCAGCCTACTTAAATTTGTTTGGGAGGTCTTGCCTTAACCAGGAAAGCAAACATTAGATATTTTTAAAAGCAAGTCTATTGGGACAAGCCAGTTTCATTCAGTAATGTCAAGAAAGATGTTTCCTTACATGGAAGACATTTCTTTTCAGTTGCTAGCCAAAAATTACCGCAGTGATGTTAACATTCCCCATTAAGAATTTCCAACATTTTTAGTGACTGAACTAATATAATTATACATAATAATAGCAGAAGTACATGGTGATTGGTACAATAAATCTTCATCTTTTTCTTTACTACTATTTATTTCAGGACAAATCTCATCTCTTTCACTTGGAATCTTGACACAGAAATGAGCCATTTTAGAGGCAGAAAAAGGTTTATTTACCTAAGAAAGTTACCTCAAGTTTGAGAATTGGGAATAGTTATGGGTTTTTTTCAGCCTGCGATTGTATTTTCCACTTTAGATCCATGTGTTTCTTCCAGGAACCCAAGGAGAGGTAAGATTTCATGAGTTCCTTCCAGACAACTGGGGGAGACGTTTAAAAAGTCAAGATGGCAGCTACAGGCTTTCAAGCTACCAACCACCAAATCAGATTTAGTTATTCAGTGATTTCACTGAAGACAACAAGAGCAGTATAAATGAAACAGGAAGGAGAAAGCATTATCATAAAAGGATATTTCTCAGCAACACCAAAATAAGGTTCTCAAATAAATCAGCCAAACAAAACTAACCCAAAAACCATGAGCGGTTTGGACTCTGCTCTATTCAGAACAAACAGATTGCATAATAAGCATTTAAAGTCAAAGACGATTAGCTAATGGAAGGAATAGCATCCCTGGCATTCAACATAACACAATTAACTGGAAAGCAAAACTAGTATTTTCAGTGGTTTCAAAATGCTTTTCATCAGGGTAATAATAAACATTACTCCCTGGCCTCAACTTTGAACTGTAACTGCTACTTTATATAGGTTTTTTTAAAAAAAATCCTTATTCATGTTTGATGCTTGAGGCATAATCCATTTTTATTTTCTTTTTCCTGGACTTAAGCAGAGATTTCTTAAAAATAAAGAGGCAATTTAAATTATAAATACTTCTGACTGTGTGCCAGCACAGTCAATGATAAGTATGACTGCTTGAGCTATTCTGGACTGTTGTCCTGGTGAATCAGTATTCATTTTGGTTGCTAGCATCTTACGGCTTTTGCAACTCCTCTTCAGTTATGGATGTAGCAAAATAGGGACCAGTTGCTTGCCTGAATCACACTGGACTTTTCAGGCCCTTGAAAATTTTTGAAGTTTGGAAAGAAACATTAGAATAAAAATAAAAAACCAAAGCACCATGAAGGTTTAGAGCAAGGGTGTCCAACCTTGACAACTTTTAACAATTGTGGACTTCAACTGCCAGAATTCCCAATTCTCAGCATGAGAGTTGAAGTCCACAAATCTTAAAGTTGCTAATTTTGGACATCCCTAGTTTAGAGTAGGAAACATTTTTAGTTTTTGTAAAAAGATTGTTGGGGAAGTAGACCAGCGGTGGGTTGCCCCCAGTTTGGACCAGTTCGCAAGAACTGGTAGTAAAACCAGCGGGAGGCCCTGCCCACTGCCCCGGATATCATCGTTGGTGATCTGTGCATACGTAGAAGCT
Source organism: Pituophis catenifer annectens (assembly GCF_029215685.1). Classification (NCBI taxonomy): domain Eukaryota; kingdom Metazoa; phylum Chordata; class Lepidosauria; order Squamata; family Colubridae; genus Pituophis; species Pituophis catenifer. The sequence goes on along the minus strand of NW_027256884.1, from coordinate 28,916,674 downwards.
TCTGCTCACTTCGCTCACGCGCGTGTACAATCCCATTGCAAACTGGTAGTAAAGGTAAGTAGAACCTAACCCTGAAGTAGACCAGTTGAAATTTGCAGAGATGGCTTTGCATACATGCATGCACATACAATATCTGATTTGCTTTGCACAACAGGGCTTAAATAGAATTTGAGGTTTCAGCAAATTGTGGATACTCAGCCCTGGTCTTAACATACTATATGAACTATCATATTAAATCATGTTATGCTTTGTTTGGGCATAGTATGTATTATGAATAAAGTCAGGGGTAGTATTCACTTACCTTCCCTACCAGTTTGCAAATGTGTACACATGCAAATCTTCCATGCATGCACAAGGCCTTCTGCACAGAGCCTCAAAAATGTGGAAAAATGGGACATCATCCATGTGGATGGGCGGGGCATCCCACAGTCACCCATACAGGTTTGCCCGAACTGGATAGAACCAGCTGAATACCACCACTGAATAAAACATATTAAAATAGGGGTACTATGTGAATCTAGGTGTGATGTCGCCCATCTCAGGTTCTGGACCCTGGAATGGGTCCAGGAAGACTGGTAAAAACCTCTTTCTGGATTTTACTGCTTGTCTTGGATCAGAGACGTTGGGCTTCCTTAACATTTTAAGGCCTTTTAAAATAATTAATCCAAGCTAATTTTATTTATTACAAAATATAATAGCTTATGACTAGTAATTAGTAATGACTAATGAGTGACTCTGTTAAAGCAGAGAGAACTGAGTCCTGGTCCTATTTTTGGCCCAAAACTCAACTTTTTCTCAGCCTTAAAAAGAAGGCAAAGCATTGCCAAGAAAACAGCCCAGTCTTGTCTACAAAATCACCTGAAGTCAAGAATGACTTGAACAAAAAGGAAAAGGAAAGAAAATTGCCTGTTGTAGACTGTTTATTTTTATTTTTCCTCCTTAATGGTTATGCTTCTAATCAGTCAGGAAGAGAAAACGATACACAGAAAATATTACTTAAACAATCACTATGGAAAAGGGTGGAAAATATAGCATACTGAATCAGTTAACCACGTTCAACATCCATCATATATTTATTTGTGTATGTATGTGTTTCCTGTGCCTTATTCACATTCAGAATGTGATATGGGCTGTCACCTCACATCCATTTGATTTCTCTGATAATCTCTTAGGAAGGTCACTGTCCCAGGCCCTATGGACTGCAAAATAAATTTCATGTTAGATCTTTATCCCTTTCTCAACAAAGAATTAGTTCAAAGTATTTGTTTTTATACCACATGCATTTCCTTTGGGGGTAGTTGGAAAGCTTGTTTTGCAGTCATATTTACTATTAGGCCTTGAGGAACCCATTCTACCTGCAGAGCTATGCTAGGATAGAATTAGACAAATATCTGCATAATTAAAAAACATTGTGAATATATACAGATGCTACATGTGCCCCCTAGTTCTCGATATGGGCCACAGCTTTTAGATTTGCAAGGTCAATTCTAGCCTGCACATAATAGCCATGAGAACTTTTGAGACAAAATGGGGATTTGGTAGTCATTCTGGCATCTGTAACCCACAGGAATAGTATCATACTCTTACTATTAGCAGGGAAGGCTACATATATCTTTGTATTTTTGTGTGTGTGTGTGTGTGAGTCAGTGTTAACTTTCAGCCATTTTTGGAGCCAATCCTGGCAATTTCTTGGCAATATTTCTGAAGGACAGAATCACCTGGTTTCTAGCTCGATACCTTTAACCACTAAAACCACACTGGTTGTCTCACACATGGAACATACCGTAGTTATGAGCAAAGCTGATACTTTGTTTACTTTTTGCCTTATCTCACTAAAGAATCTTATGTGAAAACTTTAATTTCCTTCTTTGTTTCTCTTTCATTCTGCCTTTAATTTCCTTCACTTGCTACTTCATATTCTTTTCCTGTGTTTTGCATAATATTGCTTCTCCCAAAGGGAAATAGCATGATGGCTACGTACATGCAAATGGTTGTATTACAAACTGTTTATTTAGAGATATATTATCCATCAGAATACAGCTCTAGAGCCTCATGTATGATTTAACGATTGAATAAAAAAATTGTTTAAAGCACTGTTTAATCTAATACATATCCACTGATATTTGTGCTTCGGGTTGCTAACCACTGTAACACTCAAATATTCTTTTCTATGTATTTATCAACAGTTTTCAAGAATGTTTCAAGAAAAGAAGCATATTTTACGATGAATTGGTTTGGCTTTAAATACTGCTGCTGTTTTTTTTTATGGTCAGTTACTGTTCGTCTGTGATTGCAATTGTGGAAATAACTATCAAGAAGCTTTGAATGAATTTTGCAAAGAGCAGGGGTGGGAATGTGGGTGGGTGGGTGGGGGTTATAGGACATTAAACATATAAATGTGCTTCCACAAATATTTGTGGGAACACCATGCAGAGACAGATCTAACCAGCCTATCAGATGAAAGAATGGCAGGGAATGGAATTTTCCAATCAATCAGTAAATTCTTTCATCATCTTTGCAGCCATCCTATAATAAATAGAAGCACTATAACATAGGCATTCAATAAGCAAGAGCTCAATCTTCTCCCACCCCAAGCTATTGGCAGAAAGCCAGAGGGAGGGAAATAAAGGACATTGTTCTGTCCATTGCTTTAAAAAATTAAATCAATTTACTGAAGTATTAAATCAAATTAATGAGGCTGCTATAAATCTGATTCCTTTATGGCCCAATTCCCTTACTTTCTCCATGTTTTGAAGTTCAACAATACAGATGTATTTTTTATTCCTTCCAAATTCTATTCAGTGATCTCAGCTTTCGAAAGGATAGTTAGAAGAGAGCAGCCTTTGATCAATGTATCCTTCAAAGTTAAAAATTGCTTTGAGAGAATCAATTTGACAGATGTATTTTTAGCTTGTTCCCAATGATTTTTTCCTTTCTTTCTTTCTTTCTTTTTTTTTTTTTTGGGTGGTTGTGCAAACAGAACAAATGAGAGAAAGAAGCAAAAAAATATAGGAGCGGATCCTGTTCTGACATTAATTACCTGTGCAAGATCTAACTTGTGTTGCAAACACTTCAGGCAACTTGTGTTGGAAACTTTTAGGGCATGGTACAGCATGCATACACAACATTTATGAAAGTCAGAATTTTACATAAGATTCTATATAGTATAACATATGAGCGTGTGTATATAGATAGTCCTTGACTTATAATGACAATTAGGACTAAGTGGAAAAATTGAGAATTTTTGTTGCTAAGCAAGATGGTTGTTAAGTGAGTCACGGCCAATTTTGTCAGGTTTTTGACATAGTTGTTAAATGAATCAGTACAGTTGTTAAGTTAATCACATGGTTGCTAGATGAATCTGGCTTCACCTAATGACTTGTTGGCTTGCTGAAAGTCAGCTGGGTGGATCACAAATGGCAGTTTCGTGATCCCAGGATGCTGCAACCATAATTAAACACATACCAGTTGCTAAGTGCTTGAATTTTGATTATGTGATCAAGGGAATGCTGAGATGGTCATAAGTGCAACAATCATATAAGCCACTTTCTTACTAGTACGAAGTCACTTTACACAGTGCTGTTGTAACTTTGGTCACTAAATGAATGATTGTAAGTCAAGGACTACCTATAACATATAGAGTCAGTATTATCATCCATACATTAATTGGCATGTTTGACTTATGCTACAGTTTCATGGCAACAAATAACATGCCAACTCATACCTTCCAACCAATTCCAAATCACTAGCAAAACATGATATTGGTGTTTCCATCCTAGCTTTAGAAACCCTTTAAAAATCAGCCATCTACTACCACAAGAACATGGTGGCAAAAGATGAATCAGGCACATATTACCAAGAACTTTTCATGTTGAGCCTACACATATCGTGTTTCCCTGAAAATAAGACCCTGTCTTATATTTTTTTGAACCCTGAAATAAGCGCTTGGCCTTATTGCCATGAGCTTAAAAGCCTGATAGGGCTTATTATCAGGGAATGTCTTATTTTGGGGAAAATGGGGTAAGTTTTCAAGCAGTGGTTTGAACAGAAAATCTTGTCTCTTGCCCTTTTGATGTTGAATCAATCAAAGTACTAATGAGACATTAGAATTGGGATTATGAACAAATTCCCACCTTACTTTCTTATCGGTATTGCTATTGGGAGCAAGCAGCTTCATTGTGGCTTATGCTTGAACACCTTGCCTTAATATTGCCCATTGTGGATCAGTTGCATGGATCCTGTCCCCTCCTTCCCCCACACACTTTCTGCAAAATAAACGCAGCAAAGCAATGTATATTGGGGGAATGTTAGGCTAGGCACTCCAATTTCTTCATTAGCCAGAATCTATATTGGCCTCATGAAGACATAATGAGCAAGATTTGTTCTAGTAAAAAACGGAATTGAAAATATACTTCAGTTCCTGCATTTCTTCCTTTCCTGTTTTTTTTAAACTTGGTGCCTTGATCCTTACCTTCAAATATTTATGTTTTGGGGGTGAGGCTTCAAACTAGGAAAAAAATACAGGTCACTAAATTGTCTATGTTCCTAGACTCCCTGAAAACTTCAGCATAGCTCAAAACAATTTTTAGTAGTTGATACTGAAACTGTTATTAGGGTTAGCTTAAAGCAGTTGCTTCCTGCAGTTTTCCTTATAGATAATTTCCTGAAGACTGGGAGACAGCCAAGAACATGGCACAGTTAGCTTCATCTAACACATTTCTACTGCTTTCTACTGCTTCTCTAGCCAAATGATATGGAGATCATTTCCAGGATTCTCTACTAAGTATTGTTTGTAACTTCTGCTTATCTTACTTATGGTAATCTTCATCATCTTGCTAGAATCTTTTTCTTTATTAGCAGTCCGCAGTAACTGTATGGCTCAAATTGTTCCCTGATAGTTTAGAATTGAAACTTTTAACCAGGATCTCTTGACAATGACCTAAAATTCAACAGCTTCAGCTCACCATTCTATAAGGCATTGATAATAAAGAGTGTAAATTAGCTATAATTATTTGATTTTGTAAAACATCCCTTCTAATATATTAGCTATGGGTTAGGTATTGCATTTACTCTAAAATATGTTTAACTTCTTTTAAAATGCATGAGATATAAATTAATAATCTTGAACCTGTTCTATTGATTTTATCATAATAGGAGTGATAATAATGTCACAAATATATCCTATTATGTGACATATTAGTGTCACTAATAGGATATATGTCAGGCCTGGAAGCCTTCTTTTGCATTGGGCCTTCAGACCTGCCACATTTACTACTGTGGGAAATTGGGAGGGGGGATTGTATGGAGCATGGGTGATACTTTATAGTCATAATAACATTCCTTTCTCAGAGAGTCAAGGACATCTCAGCCTGCACCTGGAAGGCTGGAACTGGGAGGCATCTCCAGTTGGGACGGTGCTTTGATTGGACCATGTGATGGATTTGTGGGTGTTTGGTAGGGACTTGAACTTTCCTTTGGGTGGGGAAAAGCTGGAAGCTTTCAGATTAAGTTTTCCCAGGTGTGCCAATATGACATCTCTAATAAAATGTAACTTTGAGGAAACTCAAGCTCGGAGTTTTCTTTCATTGGGGGTGTTACTTGGAACCCTGACAATATATTTGTATATGAACACTTTAAAGTGTATTGCATTTGTACATTTATATATATACATATACACAAACACATATGCACAAACATATATATATATATATATATATATATATATATATATATATACACACATATATACATATATATACTATATATACATATATATATACAATATATACATATATATACAATATATACATATATATAAATATATATATATATATTTTCTGAGGTTTTTGCGGGTGTTTGTATGTAGGTCTTTGGTTATTCGGGTTTTCTCCCGCATAAAATTGAGGTTTCTTGGCAACGTTTCGACGAAGTCTCATTCGTCATCTTCAGGCTGGTGTCTTTGGCTTTGTGCTTCTAGGCGATCTCACACATTGCTCCTAGAAGCACGAAGCCGAAGACATCAGCCTGAAGATGACGAATGAGACTTCGTCGAAACGTTGCCAAGAAACCTCCAATTTTACGCGGGAGAAAACCCGAATAACCAAAGACATATACATATACATATACATATACATATACATATACATATACATATACATATACATATACATATACATATACATACATACATACATACATACATACATATATATATATATATATATATATATATATATATATATATATTGTGTGTGTGTGTAAAGGTAGAAATTTCATGACAAAAAATTGAATGTTGGTTAAAATGGCACACACAATAAAAAAAGGGGACTTTAACAAGAGATCATAGATTGAATATAGATTATAATGTGTTTTTTTTTGTTCAGTTTAATCCTTTGAAATGAAAGACATATAATTGACAATTTTAATACTTAGTAAAATAGCAATATAAATATTTTTAAGAGATCACTTTTTAAAGCCACCAATTTATAATCTAAAAAAAAATAATACGGAGGTGTTAATTGCAAATTTAAATTCATTAATCGAACCAGTAAGTATTACATGTCCCAGTAGAGAAAATTATGTTATTTGTCCTCTCATGTTTTGTTTTGTTTTTTTAAAATAAATCAACCATTGCAAGTATTATTTACCTGTACAGGTGCTCATCATATAAAAATGGAGCTTAGTTGGTACAACAAGGACATGTGTGGGATTTTTTAACTATCAGACTATTTTGGATTACCGGTAGTATTTGTAAATTTAACCTTGTGCCAAAAAATATGCATAACCAGCTGTGATTTTTTTTTATACTGTAGTGCGTATAAAGTGGGTTTTTTTTTCCTTGCAGTATAGGTGTTAATTGGTGTCTTTGTATCTTGTTAATTAACTTCTTGTAACACCTTTCTCCTTTTTATTTCAAATTTAATGAGCTCCCTTGTTGTACTTTTTTTTATATAATAAGCTAAAACACCAAAAAGCCTATTTTTTAAAGAGAGGAAGAGAAAAGCATTGAAAAAGAGAAAGAAAAGCTAAGAAAAGTAAGCATAACAGATTTTAGTCACAAATATGAAATGGGCTTTAAAAATAAATGTGATCTTTAGTTTGACGGGGAAAAAAACCCTCTATGCACATGTTCAAATGATAGTTTAATTTGTTATATACAAACAAGACTCAGATGAAGACTGAGGCATTATAAACTGCCCAGTAAACGTACAATAAAACGTCTGGTGAAATACCATATGAACATTTGAGGAGATGTTCTCTCTTAATTTTAATCTTCTAGCCCTTCTTTGCTACCAGTAATTTACTTCTATTATTTTTTTTCTATGCACTTAACAAATCAGATTATATTTATGTATGAGCTTTTAACAAACTGTTAATACTGATAGGAAATCAAACAGCTTCAAGGTGTAGCTTCCTTTGCTGTGCTGGGAACCAGTGTGTAAATTGGATGTGCTATTTGGTGTGGTAAACATGTTTGCAATATTTGCATGTTGTAAGACTGTTCTGGTATACAATAGGATGGAATGGCAATTACTAATTTCTGAAATCAGAGTGACAAGAAAATGCCGAGTGTTGAAATTTTGATTTTTTTTAAAGGGAAATACTGGATTCATATCCCTTGCTTTTATTTCTTAGGAACAGAGGTGCATTTTTCTATTTCTTATGAAGTGCATATATGAAGTGCATATATGCTAGTGATCATTCCATGCATTTTACAAAGTAAAATTTACAAAGTAAAATTGTATTTGGCTTTAACAACTCATGTAGAAAGAGAGGATATAGCCCTAGATCAGAGAGTCACAGTGTTCAGGAATTTATTTCAAGTATTTCTTCACTACCTTGGAAAAAACAAACTAGACATCTCTCTTACTATGTGCAGGCTCATTATGCACCATGAAAGTGCATGGAAAACATCTGTATCGGGGTGGGTTCTACTTACCTTTACTACCGGTTTGCAAAGGGGCCGCATGCACGTGCTTGCTTTGCTCGCGTGTGTGCTCTTCTGCACATGCGCAGAAGCGTTTTAATGATGTAAGGGTCAGTGGGTGGATCCTCCCACCGGTTTTACTACCGGTTCTATAGAACCGGTGCCAACTGGGGGCAACTCACCACTGATCTGTTTGTATAATAAACAGCTGTATATATGTCTGGGCTTGGAAGTGTTTGGGGATATGTTATACCTGTACAAAGTTTATATCTGAATCTGCTTTCTTAGTTATTTTCTGTCATATAAAAATCATCGCTCTTTAGTGGACAATGTAAGGACAGTATAAAAAAGACAGCATTTTGACAATAAAACTTTTTTTGGTAATGATTTTGCAGCAATAATAATAAATATAAGTACATAAAAATTGAATTTTTATACATTATGCCTAGGTATAAATATTGTGAACAAATAGCACGTGCATTAAATAAAATATTTTTGTTTCAAAAATATTTTAATACATTTCAAAAAAGGTTGTCATTGTCTTAATTATTATGAGTAAAGTACACGTTATCACAGTCTCATTATTTGGAGGTCTTGTGAGCCACAGTTGTTTGGCTGGAATGAAACTGCCATTTGAACTCCTTAACAGTAAAATACAGTAGTAAGCATTCCAAGTGGGATGTGCAAAATAGGCCAGCCTGAAATAGAATATTCTCTTTTTTTTTCCCCTCCTAAAACATTCTGCTTACCCCTGGAATGCACTGATTTCAGTTTTTCAGTGACGGATAATGCAGTTCTAAGTATAGTGGCCAGAATAGGAAGTGACCTGTGACACCAAAACTACTTCTTGTAGTTTGCAATGTACTTCTGGAAGTGCTTGAACAAACTAGAATTAAACTTGGATTGACAGTGTTACAAATAATATTCTCAAAGTAAAGACTGGTTACCAGATTGTTCTATAGTGTATCATTCTAATTAAAACTGATGGAAAACTGAAAAAGATACAATTGAAATCTGTGTTTTAATATTTAAAAATCTAAACTATAAGATGTGGCTTATTTTAAAATGATACACTATTAGAAATTCTGATACTTCTAATTGTGATTTTAACCATATCATAATAGTGAAATAATAACTGTTTTTGAAAGTACCTCTGCAGACTTAGATGAACTCACAGATATTGTAACATTATATGTCAGCTTCTGTGAAGACCTATGTGTACCGACCAGGAACTTGCGAATATACAGTAACAACAAACCTTGGTTCACAGCTAAACTTAAGCAGCTACGTCATTCCAAAGAGGAAGCCTACAGAAAAGGTGATAAAATGCTGTACAATCAGGCCAGAAATGTATTAACAAGGGAGATCAGAGCAGCAAAAAGAAGCTACTCTGAAAAGCTAAAGAATCAGTTCTCAACAAATGAACCAGCAAACTCTTAAAAATATCACCGGTTATGGCAAACCTCCTTCACAGGCTGAAGGAAATCAACAACTGGCAGATGATCTGAATGTGTTTTACTGCAGGTTGTAGTAGGTTTGAAAGGAAACTACAACCACCTATTTCCACGACCTTCATCTCAGACACACTAACAACAGCCAAGCCTCCTGCAATTGACCCCATCTCAGACACACCAGCAACAGCTAAACCTCCTACAACTGACCCCATCCCATTGGGTTCACAACCCCTAGTGAACACAGGAAAGGAAGTGCAAGACTTATTTCACAGAAAAAAGCCAGGAAAAACTCCAGGCCCAGACAAGATAATTCCTTCTTGCTTAAAAGTGTGTGCTGGCCCATTGGCCCCCATCTTCACCCGTATCTTCAATAAATCGCTAGAGATGTGCTATGTTCCTTCTTGCTTCAAACACACTACTATCATCCCAGTGTCGGAGAAGCCCATCATCAAGGAATTGAACAACTACAGACCAGTTGCTCTAACATTTGAAGTTATGAAAATCTTTGAAAGGCTAGTGCTGCCTCACTTGAAAACCATCACGGATCCGCTGTTAGACCCCCTGCAATTTACATACCGATCATATAGATCAACAGATGATGCTGTTAATATGGCTCTGCACTACATCCTACAACAGCTTGAATCTCCAAAGACCTACGCAAGGGTCCTCTTTGTAGACTTTAGTTCAGCATTCAACACCATCATTCCAGACATTCTTCTAACTAAGCTAAACCACCTAGCGGTACCTGAACACACTTGTAAATAGATCATAAGCTTCCTAACAGACAGGAAGCAGCAGGTGAAGCTAAGCAGAATCACATCATATACCTGTACAATTAGCACAGGGGCCCCACTAGGCTGTGTGATCTCTCCACTTCTCTTTATATACCAATGACTGCATCTCAAATGATCCATCTGTAAACTACTGAAGTTCACAGATGACACAACAGTGATCGGTCTCATTCGAGACAATGATGAATCTGCATACAGATGGGACGTTGAACAACTAGCCTCGTGGTGGACCAGAACAATCTGGAACTGAACACACTCAAAACTGTAGAAATGGTAGTGGACTTTAGGAGAAACCCTCCCATACTACCACCTCTTACAATACTAGACAACACAGTATCAACAGTAGGGACCTTCAAATTTCTAGGTTCTACCAAATCTCAAGACCTAAAATGGACATCCAACATCAAAAACGTCATCAAAAAAGCACAACAAAGAACATACTTTCTGCGCCAACTCAGAAAACTCAAACTGCCCAAGGAGCTGCTGATACAGTTCTACAGAGGAATTATTGAGTCTGTCATCTGCACCTCTATAACTGTCTGGTTTGGCTCTGCAACCAACAAGACAGACACAGACTTCAGAGGATAATTAGAACTGCAGAAAAAACAAGTACTAGCAACCTGCCTTCCATTGAGGATCTGTATACTGCACGAGTCAAAAAGAGGGCTGTAAAAATATTTACAGACCCCTCACATCCTGGACATAAACTGTTTCAACTCCTACCCTCAAAACGACACTATTCTGCACACCAGAACAACTAGACACAACAACAGTTTTTTTCCTGAATGCCATCACTCTGCTAAACAAATAATTTCCTCAACACTGTCAATCTAGTTACTAAGTCTGCATTACTATTAATCTTCTCATTGTTCCTATCAGCCATCTCCTCCCACTTATGACTGTATGACTATAACCTTGTTGCTGGTATCCTTAAGATTTATATTGACTGTTTACCTATGACTATCATTAAGTGTTGTACCTTATGATTCTTGACGAATGTATCTTTTCTTTCATGTACACCGAGAGCATATGCACCAAGACAAATTCCTTATGTGTCCAATCACACTTGGCCAATAAAGAAATCTATTCTATTCTATTCTATTCTATTCTATTCTATTCTATTCTATTCTATTCTATTCTATTCTATTCTATTCTATTCTATACCACTTAATGTATAAATGCTTTGCAATAGATTTAAAAAGTCAGGTTTCTGCAAGCACATGAGCACAAAGCTTTTCAAACAACCTTGAATTCAGAATGATGCATCTGGCCATATTTCAAGAGACATAGTTTTGCCAATTGACTGGATAATCCCTAAAGAAATTATGTTTAACCTATCTATACGAAGCATACTTCTTACCCCAAACATTGCAATCCATTCAGAGTCACTTCCAACAGATACACACAATAGATTTCTTCTTTGATGTATGCTGACATTATTGACAATATCCCAAATAATTATTCCAAGAAAAGTAATTGTGGTGACAGAAATTCAATACAAATACAATCGATCCATAATCATGTCCCAAAGATATAATGATTACATCTCTTTTGCACTGAGCTTGTCTTCTAGTGAGCTCAAGGACATACCCACACCAGAACTCAGCAGCTATCATACTTTTTTTTCTGGGCATTTATTTTATTCTTTTGACTTCTTAGTCTAGTTTATAGCCTGGTCTCCATCTAAATGCTAAGCATGCTGACTTTTCTTAGTTTTTCAGACTCAGTATTTCCATTTAGTCAGGTTCCTAGAGATATATTTCCTTGATTATTATTTTTTCTTTCTTTTCCTTTTTTATTTGTTAATATGTATTCATAATACATATTACTAGAAACTGGAAAAAAAGTCTTTCATAGTATTTCTTTCCTCATGCCATTTCTACATGTTATATATCCATTTGAAAAGGATTTAAGTGTTGAGAAATATGGGATAGGGCTATAAACATGTTATGTTACCAGGGTTTCCACAGGATTTTGAACTAATCCATTATACAAAGCATTCTTCTTGTTCCAAAACTCCACTGGATTTTGTAGCATCTGAGCACAATAATGTCACTATATATATGGAAAAGGAACAGATTGTGTATTATAATGTTGTGCTGTTATTTCTGTCAGTCTTATTCCTCTTCCTGCCCCATGTCCCCCCCACCCCAAAATATGGCTATTTCTTCAAGAAATCAGATTTTTTTCCCCTTCAGGACTGTGAAGAAAATAGTTGAGCAGAGAAAAACCATATAATCTCTATTTCATAGACATGGGTTCCTGTACTCATGCACTATACAATCATACCTAAACAAATAACGTGCTCCTACAAATACATATTTACTTTTCTCACATATACATCTTTGCTTGTAGAGTTATATGTACAGACTCACATACAGAGAAATCATTGGTCTTTTATTTTTGTGATGAAAACACATAACAAGTGAGTAAATTGGAAGGCCCAACATTGCATTTCTCTGTGTGCTAGAATCCGTGTGCTGGTTGGCCAATAGGGATCCAAATCAGAGGTGGGTTTCAGTTCTGACCAGTTCTGGAGAACCGGTAGCGGAAATTTTGAGTAGTTTGGAGTACCAGTAAATACCACCTCTGACTGGCCCTGCCCCCATCTGACTGCCCCTGCCCCCATCTTTTCTCTGCTTTCCGACTCCCAGCTGATCGGGAGGAAATGGGGATTTTGCAGTAACCTTCCCATGGATTGGGGAGGGAATGGAGATTTTACAGTATGCTTCCCCTGCCACACCCACCAAGCCATGCCCACCAAGTCAAGCCACACCCACCAAGCCATAGTAAACCGGTAGTAAAGAAATTTGAAACCCACCACTGATCCAAAAGGTGTGCGTACAATAAAGAGCAGCAAATAACAGAATGGCCCTGGAAAAAAAGAGCTATCTTAAAACATTCTGAAATATTTGTTACAGTGCAAAATGTGCACCTCAATTTCTCTCTTCTACAATGCTTGAATAATCAGGTGATCTTACAACCTATTCTTGATATGGTCAGTTTACAAAACTAGCCTTTTATAATCTGTATAATTGAGGTGATGGCATCTTTCTTTAATTTTTGAGGGACGTTCAATTGGTCCATACTAAAAATAAAAGCATGGTTTCTCTTCCCACAATTGTTTGGTAAGAATAGAGAGGGTTTTGGGGGAGGATTTGAAAGGGTTTGGTATACTTACAGGATAGTGTTAGGCTATTGTAAACCAAGTTTCAGCAACCTCAAATGTATATTTTTATAATGAACATTATGTTGAATTGAAACATGTAGGGAAACCCCATGGCAATCTAATAACCTGAGAGTTAAGCTTTTTGACTGTGCTGCCGCAATTCTCTTTGCCAAAGAGCTGTATATTTAGAGAATTTCTATCATGCTACTTCAGGCAGATGTATTGCAGAACAGATAACATGAAATTTAAAAGCAATGAAAATCCAATTACGGAAATTAAATAAGACCATAAAGCAAGAGGCATCAACGGTGGAAATTTAGTACTAGATACAATTATTCATAACATTAAAAATGATTTAGCTAAAGTCCAAATATCAAGTCTATAACCACCATTAAAAATGCATCATGATCAACATCACAAGAACTTACCTTAGAAGTGGGTTCCAAAGCCAAGTTATTACCACCAAAGTGACCCACTTTATTTATGAATGGAGAATGAGGCACTTGCCACTGATTGCTAAGGCAGACCGTCCTATGAAGCCAAGCATATTTCAGAACAGATGGCTTTCAATCTGTACAGAGAATTACTTGTGCAGCAGGAAAATAACTACAGCTAAATCAGGAATAAAATGCCAGGTTTTGCATGCATTCCTCTGTCTCAGATTCCTGCTCTTTCTTTAGATCTTGGACGATACGCTATTTCTTGTATCAATGCATTTGATGAATTGAATATAGAGAAATGTTGTACCAGCTGTTTCAAACATGTACATTTTCATAGAGTGAATAATGAGTGAAAAAAGAAGATAGCACAAATATTATAACTATTCCAGTCTCACAGGCATATTTGGACTCAAACTTGATTTTGCAATCCTTTTTCATATTTATTTTGGGACTAAGTCCCATAAACTGGGAATGGATGAATAGTCAGAAGGCATAATTGGTAGGGCTTAATCTACCCTAAAGCTTTTCAAGATTAAAACATTTCTAAATACTACTGTAGATCAAAGACAACAGAGAGGTAGTGAATTTTTACTGAGTATCTTAGCCTTATGCGACAGAGTAATCCAGTTTGTATTCGTCCCGTTTGGATGCTACCTCCGTCACTTGATGTAGCAAAATCCACTACTTTGAGAAGCTGCCAAATCGCTGCTCCTTTGCTTCAGATTAATTTGGCATTATTTGATTAGGCTCCTGCCAGTAATCAAGTCTACGGAGTCCACACTTCTGGTGACAATTGGCTTATCCTAAAGTATACAGTAAATAGAGGTAGCTTCTAGTTATGGAATTCTTTCAATATTTGCTTAGTGATTTCTTCTGACCTTCATGATCTAATAGATGATTAATGCATTTTTTTTTTGTTCCTGGACAGCCTCTGGCACAGATGAATGAGTAGTTTGTATATCATATGCTAATTCAGCTGGACGGTAACCAATAGGCACTTCATCAAAGTATACTTTATGCATTTTCTCTCTTTTGTTCTCCTTGTTCTCATTCTAATCATATTGGGATATGTTAATTATCAGGAGAAATAGAAAATTCTGGCTTTCCCCCAGTGGTGAAATCTAAAATTTGTTACTACCAGTTCTGTGGGCGTGGCTTGGTGAGGGGGTAATGTGACTGGGTGGGTGGGGCCAATTTTTTTTTTTTACTTTTAAAACCGTTTTTTCTACAACCTCTTCAGCGAAGAGTTTGTAAAAAAAATGCTTTCAAAAGGCTCTGACAATCCCAGCTGAGTTGCCTGATAGCCAGAGGCTTTTTTAAAAGGCAACTCAGCTTGGATCGTCAGAGGCATTTAAAAGAAAAAAAGGGTTTTTTTTCTTTTAAAAGCCTTTGAAGATCCCAGCTAAGCTGCGCGATCATCAGAAGCTTTTTTTTTTTTACTTTTAAAAGCATGGGGGCAGGGATTTTCTCCGAACCACCCGCCTCCATCGCTACCGGATCAGGCAATCCGGTCCGAACCGGGAGCATTTCACCCCTGCTTCCCTCCCCTTTTTTTTTGTAAGGGGAATTATTATCATTTAAGGGTATATCATCATTGACCTTACAATCAGGTTTTGAGCAAATGCAGGTTTATAAGCATGAAGAAAATGGCTTCATCTCCATAATCAAAAGATCACTACACACACACAAACACACACAGTTTTTGGTGTCTGTAATTTAAAAAATGGATTGTAAATAGTCAAAATAGCAACATGATCAAAAGGATGGGAACACCGTGCTATAAGGAACAGCTACAATCCTTAGAATATATTTAGCTTTTAGGAATGATGAAACAAAGTTCAGTATTTAAAATTATGCATTATATGAGAAATGGTCTAGCATTTCACACTGGTGGAATAATCACCCAGTGAAAACGGTAGGAGATTCAAGATATAACTAGAAAGGGATACTTTGTGCACCTAGTACTACTAAATAAACCATAGTTTGCTGTAATGAATGACTCTAAAATGTGCTTTCATGGCTCAGTCTACATTATGATATTATAAAGATATGGGACAGATATACAGGTTATGATTAGGAAAAGCATCATAAGGTTTTTCATTTTCACTGGTATCAATTTCTAGTCCATGAAGTATGTCGTTGAATTGCACTGAGAACATGGCTAAAGGAAAAGAAATATTTAACAAGATGAAAACCTTATTATTGGTACTATTGAGAGATTATGCCCAAGGTAGTCCAAACAACACATATAAAATGGTCTAGTATCTCTGTAGATCACTGTTTCTCAACCTCAGCAACTCTAAGATGTATGGACTTCATCTCCCAGAGTTCCCCAGTCCATGTGTGGGCTGCAGAATTCTGGGAGTTGAAGTCCACCCATCTTAAAGTTACTAAAGTTTAGAAACACTGCTCTAAATATACCCAATTGTTTGATTTTTTAATTATCATTTTTTTTAACCTAAAGAAATAGCAAATAGAAGATTAAAAACAGGCCTTCTCTGTTTTTGACAGCTTTACATAACTGGTATGACTATGTTTAATCTGAAGAGTTTCAGGTTTTGCTCACCAGCTCTAACGACACTTGGAAATTGCAGTGTTCATAAATGTGCATCAAAAGAGCTACTTAACTCTCTGAAAGTTAACTCTCTAAAAATTATGTTTAGATATTTTCTGATGGTATTAAGCATGCTTAAGATCCCTAGCTCCTAATTGCTCTTGATCATACTTGCAGTGAAAGTTTCTAATCTTTCCTTGAATTGAACCTATCAGCATTTCCTACCTCCCTTCCATCTTTCTTTTCCGATCCAATGGATCTTTATCCCAGCATCAATCACTAGCCTAGGATAAGGTGGAAGTCTCTGAAACTACATCAGTTTCTTAAAAGCTTGCAAGATATTACCATATTTAGTACTGCAGTTTTAAATCATATCACACGTGTTTTCTTTTCACATATGTTATCTGTTCAACAAGTATTAGAAAGGATAAACAGAGAAAAGAAATAATTCTTTCTGTCCTATTGGGAGAAATCCCTACAAACAGGGGTGAAATTCATCAGGTTCTGACAGGTTCTGGAAAACTGGTAGCGGAAATTTTGAGTAGTTTGGAGAACTGGCAAATACCACCTCTGGCTGGTCCCAGAGTGGAGTGGGAATGGAGATTTTGCAATATCCTTCCCCCAGGAGTGGTGAGGGAATGGAGATTTTGCAGCATCCTTCCCATGCCACACCCACCAAGCCATGCCTACCAAGCCACACCATGCCCACCAAGCCACGCCCCGGTAGTAAAAAAAAAAAAATTGAATTCCACTACTGCCCACAAACATATATCTTTAATTAGAAACAATAACTCTTTACATGACTGAAGTTACTACAGGTAGTCCTTGACCTATGACCATTCAAAGTTTTGCTAGATGTCCCCAGGACTACTTGCAATCCAGACTCAAGGTTCTGATGGTCAGGCCATACCCCCATTGTCACATGATTGCATTTGGGCACTTCAGAAAAAAAGCCCCCAAACAGAGCTTCAGAGGCTTTTTTTCTGAAGTTGTTTGGGAGGCTTTCAGAGGCAGAAAACAAAGTTTTTCTGAAATGGAGTTCAGAAGTTTCAGAGGCAGAAAAAAAAGCAAGGCACAGAGTTCACAACCAAGGAACCTGTTGCTAAAATTCACCTCTGGGAACAGCTAATTGGAGGCCATCCACCTGCCAATCAGCTTTTTTTCTTATTTTCCTCCCCAAAAACTAAGGTGCGTCTTATACTCCGAAAAATACGGTAGATTCACTTAATAACTCAAAAAAGATGTTAAAATTGGTCAAATGGTGAACTGCTTAACAACCAGCATGACTTCGGATCATAATTCCAGGCTCAATTATGGTTGTAAATTGAGAGCTGCCTGTAATGAAAGCTGCATCTTTTCACTCAGGCCAGAGGACTGCATCATTCAGGCTTCGGCATTGCCCAAACATTCACCTGAGAAACATCAAAGGGCAATTGGTGTCTTGTTCTGCTGTGGATTCAGGTGTCACAGTTTACTATTAGTGTACAATGTTTCACAGTTACCAAAGTTACCTCTTAGTGCCTTGCATGTGCAAGACTTCAATCAGGAGAGAGAAATCCCCATCAAGATATTAAAAAAAAAAAAAAAACACTATGCCAGAATTACTTTTTTGTCACTGTAATGAAAAAGAAACAGTTCATGCATTTGCATCTATGATCCTATTTTATTACTTCAGGGCTAAAATGGGTGCTATTTCATAAAGATTTTCAAGGGTAGTTATTCTATTACAATCTTATCATTTTTTTAAAAAAAGAAACTACTTTGGCTTTTTTTAAAAACACCATGAATTTTCTGACAGTAATTCTGTTTTATTTTACTGCTAATTCTCATTGCCCTATATATTTTGAGTTCATGGTGATCTTTCCTTTCCTTTCCTTTTATTTATTTATTTTTATTTTCAGTTGTCATGATGCCCTACAGACTACCACAAGAACAGATTTGCATTGGTCATTTTTCAGCTTGGATCCCTTTTTCTCCCTTCCATAAAAAGATTTATTTGTTTCATTGTTGACTCTTACAATTCTTGGTCAAAAATTAGAACATGATATTGGGCTTGAGAAATTGTAATAGCTTTGAAATTCATCTTAAATGACAGTAATAACAGAAGTGGAACTTCTGTTGTGGAATTAATATCTTGGAGAGGGAAGTGGAATTAATATCTTGGGGAGGGAAATAATGAGAAGCTAAGATGAGAACAAAAGGAAGAGGTTTTTTTCATATATCACTATGTTCAGGAATGTCTACAACAGAGGTGTCAAACTTGATTTCATTGAGGGCCGCAGCAGGGTTGTGTTTGACTTCAGGGGGCCAGGGTGGGTGTGGCCAGGGTGAGCATGGCCAGCTCAATGTCACTCATGTGGGGGTGCCTGAGTTCCATTTTCAGCTGCCCCAGCCTCCTGCAACCCTCTGCCAGTGAAAAGTGAGCTTGGTCCATTTTCGCTGGCAGAAGCACCATGGACCAGTCCTTCACTGTTTCCAGGACGGCCCTATGGGCCAGATCTAAGTATCCTGTGGGCCAGATCTGGGCCTTGAGTTTGACATCACTGGTCTACAAGGTATGGTCAACATAGTTATGATGGAAGCACAGAAGTATGATCAAAGCTCTGACTATTTGAATTTTTTTTAATGTGCATTGCACATAGTTGTATTAATTATTCTTTTTTTTTTTAATGGTTATAATTGATGGTCAAAAACCAAACAAATAATTTCTGTTTAAGCTCCAGAATGTTGCTGTTGTTATAACTGTTATTTTGTTTAAAAGAAGAACAGAAACCATATCTGATGTGAACTTTTGAAGCCTGACTAATAATTTGAATACCATTTCATGTTAGTTTTACCAAGCTATCTAACCTTGTATGTTTTTCATCTTAGGCATTTCTTCTAGCAGCAGAAATAAAAATTCTTCAATCCATCCCAAATCATGTTCCTTCACACATATATACCCTACAAATTCATATTAATTTTGAAATCTCCTTGCTTTCAGGATCTTGCTGATACAATTGAATCAACATTCTGGCTTCTATGATTCTTCTTGAACTTCCACTCTATCATTTCCTATAAAAACATAATTTAGGGAATGCATGGAAGTGATGAATGGATATTCTAATGCCATATCAGTTGCACATTTTTATATAAAATGCCCATAATGTATTATATACATACATACATACATACATACATACATACATACATACATACAATATTTTAAACAAGAAAAGGAAAACTCACAGAAAGGAGGAAAAGAGAAAAAGAAAGAAATCAAAGAAAAAGTAAAAAGTGCAAGGGAAGTAAAAATGTTGAAGAAAAACAGAAAAGAAAGAAGTGGCTAACTATTAATATACACTGACATAATATATTGACAAAATCATAAATTGAAAAAAAGAATGATCTCTTGATAAGAGACTTGAGCTGCGGACGTGGATTTTTATAATAAATATTAAGCATTATTCATTTTTATTCATTTTTTATTCAGTTTATACATCTGCCTATCTCAAATTCATGACTCTGAGCAGGTGATAACAAAAATGAATAATAATTAAAACAAATAACCAAAAAAAAAAAAAACCAAAACAAAACAATACATACATCCAGCAGCTGTGATAGAAAAAAAACCCCAATATTCATTCATTTATATTGGAAAGAATCTAAGTATATTGAGAACTCCACACACATCTGGCTTAAGAAGGAAATAACACAAAGGGGAAAGTAGTCTTTAAGAAAACAGCATACATTGCAAGATTCTTGTTCAACTGTCTTTAAGAATATCCTAATAAGTTTGCTCTGCTTTTTTCCAAGTATTCCTATGGGATTATATATAGAGACTCCTGCCAACCTAGCAGTTTGAAAGCATGCATATGCAAGTAGATAAATAGGTACCACTTTGGTGGGAAGGTAACAGCACTGTATGACATCATACTGGACACATGACCACATAAACATCTTCAGACAACACTGACTCAATGGACTTGAAACAGAGATGAGCACCGCCCCCTGAATTTGGCAGTGACTAGCAGAGTAAAGTCAGCAGAGACTCCTTTAACAAGGGAAAATTATTGATCTCTATCATTTTCCTGATACTTCCAGAGACAAATTAAATCATTTCTACCAGTGGTGGGTTTCAAAAATTTTTACTACCGGTCTGTGGGTGTAGCTTGGGCATGGCATGGTTTGGTGGGCATGGCTTGTGGGCATGGCAGGGGAAGGATACTGTAAAATATCCATTCCCACCCCACTCCAGGGGAAAGATAATGTAAAATCTCCATTCTGTCCCCAATCCAGGGGAAGGTTACTGCAAAATCCCCATTTCTTCCCAATCAGCGGGGACTTGGGAGGCAGAGAATAGATGGGGGTGGGGCCAGTCAGAATTTTTACTACTGGTTCTCCAAACTACTCAAAATTTCCACTACCGGTTCTCCAGAACTGATCAGAATCTGCTGAAATCCACCTCTGATTTCTACTCACAAATCCCTCACAAACCAATTCTCACTGTCTTCATTGCTGCTATTCTTGAAATGTTGAGACCAATTGAACAACCTATAAACCAATCAGTTCTTCCTCCAGCTGTCCAATAAGATTATGAACAGTGTCATCCAACTAGTGCCCACCTGAGCTATTTTACCTCTGGAGAATTTCAGAGAGAAAACTAGTTTTGCTCTGGTTCTCAATGAATTGATGCAGAGTTAGAAGTAAGAAGACTTACTTCCTCACAGCGAGGTCATAAGGCTGGAAAAGTCAGAGCTTGTTTTGAAAAACCTTATGCAGAGATGTCCCCTAAACTAAAAAGAAATAACACAAGAATGAGAAGGTATCAGAGACCTGTGGTGGCGCAGTGGTTAGAATGCAGTACTGCAGGCTACTTCTGCTGACTGCCAGCTGCCAGCAGTTCAGCAGCTCGATTGTCACCAGGTCAAGGTTGACCCAGCCTTCCATTCTTTCAAGGTTGGTAAAATGAGGACCCAGATTGTTGGGGTAATATGCTAATTCTGTAAACCGCTTAGAGAGGGCTGTAAAGCACTGTGAAGCAGTGTATCAGTCTAAGTGCTATTGCTATATCAGAGACAATACCAGTTTGATAATTATCTACCTCTTATTCTTTTTGTGTATGTGAAAATCTATATCCATGTGCTTATACATACTCCATGTCTATTTTCTACCTTAGATTTAACAAGGGAGCCTGGATAGCTCTGCAGACTAAAGCACTGTAATTTAACACCAGCTGTCTGCAATTAAAGTAAGTTCGAATCTTGCCAGGCTCAAGGTTGACTCAGCCTTCCATCCTTTCTAAGGTAGGTAAATTGAGGACCCAGTTTGTGGGGGCAATAAGATGACTTTGTATAAAATATACAAAAGTATGAAGGCTATTGCTCAATGCACTGTAAGCCGCCCTGAATCTCCGGAGAAGGGCGGCATATAAATCAAAAAAATTTTTAAAAAAATAATTAAAAAAACAAGTTCACCAAAATTGAAGTTTTGCTCCAAACTGCTTAACTTGTTTAGAACATTGGGTCTGTACTGAGCAAATTAGGCCTGCTCAAGGATGCTTTGTTTGCATTACTCCCTTAATATTTAAAAGAAAGTCTGGGTTCAGGCTAAATGGCAGATCTTTTAAAAATCTCCTTCAATGAGTTTTATTCAGATTTCATTTGTAGCTTTCTTTATGTCACTGATTCCAGCTGCATGCAGAGAATGACACCAAACTTTTCTTGGGTAATGTATGTCCTCAGGGAGGAAAAATAGTAAGGGAGAAGGTCAAGTGAACCATCGACTCCTCTGTTCTCAAATAAAATGATGCTCCCTCTTTGATTTAAGAGACCCTCCTTGAGCTGAAACAATGGACAACCAAGTGTAGATGAGATATAAGTATAAAGGGGCCTTGTAGCTACCATTTTTCACCAAGCAAAAAGACCCCTGAAGCAGCAAAGACCCAGTTGGAGTCATTAAAATTGTAAGGAACAGAATCCTTTACAAGGAGTGCTCTCTGCTTGTCACCTAATTATGTGCAGCTCTTTCTGATCGCTGATGTTTAGAAGCAAATATTTTTCTCATGATTTTAGGACTATGCTTTGATGAAATCAGGCAGGCGTACCTCCCTGAACGATTTGGGGGTTGTTTCTCCCCCTTTCTGTTTTCAATTGCAGCCTGTTTCCAGCTCAGCCCAAATGCTCCCATTGTTCTACTTACTTCCCTGTAAGCTTTTAAATAGTCTCACAAGAGTAATTGGATTACAGAAATGGTTTTCACCACTATCATGAGAATTAACTTATATCATCATGCAATATTTTAATTCTTGGCTTCAGGCAAAACACTGAGCATAACATGCCGAATACAAACATCCAAACCCACTTCAAGTTATTTCTTTATAGTCTTTCAATTCATGAAGAACCCCTAAGAAAACCAGTAATTTAAAAACAAAACAAACCCACCAACCTATCTAGCTACCTACAGACTCCTATGTTACTTTATTCAAACATTTATTCCAAACTAAAGTCATTTGCCTTAACTGGTCCTATTTCCCCCCCTCAGATTCATAAAATGTGTTTGAAAAATGCCACATTATTACTGGTTGAAAAGTTATAAAGCTAGAAGCTTTGTATATGGTAAAAAGTGATTACAAAAAAAAACCCTAATTTTAATAGAACTATAGTCTTGTTAAGATAATTTTAATTACTCTACCACACGCAACAAGTGTCAAGAACAGAAACAAAGTTTTTGAATGATATTTTGAAGCAATCCTCATTTTGGAAAGGATAGCTCTCCCTGAAAGAGATAATTTCAGATAGGAAATACTGTCATCTAAGTATTTTTTTAGGAAAAAAAATATTTAAAAACAATTACAACTAGAAGGTGATCCAAGAGATGATGAAATGACAAAGCCCAAAATGAAGCATTCATACTTTCCTTTCTGCTTTAGAGAAGCAAAGGTTGGTCCGAATAGACTCTCATACAAGGGTTGAAGTTTTGAAGCTTTGTAGTAGTATTGATCAGTTTCTGAGATTCAGTGCCATTCACCATCTAAACTGGGGCAGTTCCACTCTGCACACACACTAGGGCAGTGAGATGGTTTATTTCCAGCTTAGCTGCAGTTTATTTGAAAATGCTGTTTAAAGAAAAAAAAGAGCCTTTGTAGAAACTTGTGGCCTTTCAGCTTTTCCTCCCAGGAACTACCGGAGTTTTATTGCACATAACCAGACAAATGCAATGAACTTCAAAATAAAGATGTGAATGGGCAGATGGAAACAATTTCTCCTATTTCCCTTTTGATGGGTAGAAGTAAGGGAATTTTTGTTATTGCGGAACTTGTGAAATCACAGAATGGGACATTAAGTCTGGTTCTCTGATTCATAAATTAGTTTGCAAAGGTATGAAAGACAATCACAGATTGACTGGGGATTAGAAATGGTGGTACTATAGAAATGTCCTGGGTACACAATGACAAAAAATCAACCCAATCTTGCAAACTCAAGTTTTAAGCTACTAAGTGTTCCTTAGCAATCAGAGTGGATAGTCAATGACATGAACTTTCCAATTGATAGTTAACTCTTCTTCTACCAAGTAGCTCTCTATCCTGTGTTTATTGCTGGTTTGTTTCAAAAGTGTCCTGAAAACTTGATATGTTGTTGGCAGCAGGCAACAACACCCAGCCAAGTTTGTCTGGTCCTGAAAAAGTTAAGCAAAGTTGGATTTGGAGAGTAGTTCAGTGAATAGCTACCAATAAATCACAGGGCTATGGAAGAGACAGCTGTAGGAAAAACATTCTAGAAAATAAGTTGATAGAAAACCATTTCCACTGTCACAAGAAAACAACATGGATATATCTACATAAACACTAAAATTACAACTTTCCCTTTATTTTATTCTGTTTATCCAGAAGTTGGTGCTTAAAGGTTCAGTGGGTTTTATCTCCGTTTACTGGCCAAAATAGCAGCCATAAATGCCATTTTTCAGTGCTTAAGAGGCCCAAGAAGTAGAGGCTCTGAAGTAAATATAAATGGATTTCTTTGAACAATAGCTCTTCATAGGATACATGGTTCTGTAACTTCCTTTTCTTCTGTTACATACTATTATAAAATTATCACTGCTTCAAAGAGCACGTCCAAGGGTTTGAAAAGGATAAGTGCATGTGGTACAATATAAAAATGAAGAACTGCCCACAAAATGCAATACAGTATCATATAGTTTCAGAGCAACCATGTCCCAACTAGCATCTCTGGAGGTTTGAGACTGCATCTTTGGGAATTCTGCTGGAAATTGTTGAAATGGTTGTTTCTGGAGAATATAAGGTCAGGGAAGAGTAATTTAATGTTGTCGTTATTGTTAGTTGTGAAGTCGTGTCCGACCCATCGCGACCCCATGGACAATGTTCCTCCAGGCCTTCCTGTCCTCTACCATCCTCTGGAGTCCATTTAAGTTCATGCCTAGTGCTTCAGTGACTCCATCCAGCCACCTCATTCTCTACCGTCCCCTTCTTCTTTTGCCCTCAATCTTTCCCAGAATTAGGCTCTTCTCCAATAAGTGCTTCCTTCTCATTAGGTGGTCAAAGTATTTGAGTTTCATCTTCAGGACCTGGCTTTCTAAAGAGCAGTTTGGGTTGATACAGTTAATAGGAGCCCAATAACCAGGCAAATGTCATCTGTTTGAAATATATTACTGAACATTTTCCCAGTTGAAAATAAGAAGCGGAGTTATCCAGTGCAGTGAAGGACCAGTAGATGATCACAAGTATCTCAAGTTAGACATTTATAGAAAGAAAATTTTCCTTAGCACTGAGTTCTGGCATAAATTGTTCATATATTACCTGCTATATTGGTCAGAGATCTGCTGCTCTTTTATGCCACTTTCTGTCTAACAACTTGAGTGTCCAAATGATAATAATTAGAATTATCTAAATGGAATGAATATATATATATATATTTCTCTCAGCCAGGTTTTTTTCCTACGTAAATCAAGATCTTTATACAGCCATAGTTCAGTGAAATCCCATTCACTAGTTTCTAGGCTTTATCAGACATCATTTTGCAGAAACCAGCATTTTGCTGTCTATTGGGAGACTATGCGAGTTCCAGGTATAGTTATAGAAGAGGCGATAGACATCACGATCTCCGGAACGTTTAAAAGTTTAAATTTTTTTATTTTAAAACTTGTGCTAAGCTTTCGTCGGCCCCTACTGACTTCGTCAGAGTATAAAATCCCCATTGAGGAGCTGCTTGCTTTTATGTGATGCTGATCAATTTAGTCATTGCACGTGTAACAGGCCCACACCCTTGCCTTCCCCCTGTAATTATCTTTTTTTCTGCCTTAGTCATGCTGACCGATGACGATGCACTTTCCCCTGCCTCCTTCCCCATTGTGTGTTGCCTAAATTGATCAGCATCACATAAAAGCAAGCAGCTCCTCAATGGGGATTTTATACTCTGACGAAGTCGGTAGGGGCCGACGAAAGCTTAGCTCAAGTTTTAAAATAAAAAATTTTAAACTTTTAAACGTTCCGGAGATCGTGATGTCTATCGCGTCATATATATATATATATATATATATATATATATATATATATATATATATATATATATATATATATATATGTTTTCTCAGGTTTTCGCGGGTGTTTGTATGTAGGTCTTGTATGTAGGTCGAAACGTCGCCAAGACACTTCCAATTTTACGTGGGAGAAGACCTGAATAACCAAAGACCTACATATATATATATTTGCTCCTGGAAGCACGAAGCCGAGAACACCAGCCTGAAGATGACGAATGAGACTTCGTCGAAACGTCGCCAAGACACTTCCAATTTTACGTGGGAGAAGACCCGAATAACCAAAGACCTACATATATATACATATACATATACATATACATATACATATACATATACATATACATATACATATACATACATACATACATACATACATACATACATACATACATACATATATATATATATATATATATATATATATATATATATATACACACCTTTGTAAGAGTGACATGCACTCCAAAATGTTTCTCACATCACTTTCCATTTTCTACAGCACAGATATATAAAATATTTTAGAAAGTAAATTACTCAGTATGAATCCATTAATATAGTAAAATAACAGTATCTCTGAAAATTTAAGCCACATACCATGCAATAGAAATAATTAATGTGGAAAAGTTGAGTGGGGAAAGAGAAATGGGTTTGTTCAGGTATTTAAAACTCTGTTACCATAGATAATTTTCCTGGGCTGTTTCTAAAAATCAGGCAAGACACTATTATTAGAACTGAGTGAAGAAATAATAATAAAAGTTACCATGCATTGATTCCTCTGTCAACAATACTGATCAAGTCATGCCATACCTATTATAGCATAGGCATAACATCAAAAACATCTGCCAGGATTTCCCAATCTTTTTACATAGACAATTTGAAGTTATATGACAAAAAACACGTGAAACAAAGCATTTACAGAGAGGGATACTGCTCAACACTCTCTGTATATACATCCAAAATATTGCAATGGAGTTTGGACTGAACAAGTGTGCTACCTTTATCATCAACAGGAGAGAAATAGTGAAAACCAAAGAAATCAAAATGCCCAATGGAAATAACATCAAGAATCTGGATGAAGACAATCATTACAAATAGTTGGGTGTCCTTCCAGCTGACAATATCAAGCACGCTGAATTCAAGAGGAAGGTTAGAAATGAATATATCAAATTTTGTGCAAAGTATTTGAACACCGAGTTCAATTTATTCTGTATTCTTTCCCTATATATATTCTTTCTCCACAACATATGTATTTGAATGCAAATTTCATACCTATCTTAGGATAAGCCTGTCAAGAAATTAAGATTGGCAAAATAAATTTTCTTAAGTTTCCTCACATTTTTACTAGCCATCTGTACAGCAGATGAGTTTTTTGGTCCCATTGTACGCAGGTGCTTGTACCATGTGGAATAGCCTTCATCCTGGAGACATGGGTGACATTCTATCTTATGATTTTCAGGGAAGCAGTCAAAATGGAGTTTATCGCAAAGCTTTATTTAATGAGTAATTTTATGGTTATTACTGAGTATTGATTGGCCTTTGAATTGTGTATTAGCAGTTACTGTTTTTATGCAGGCGCTTGCAAAAAGCAGAGAATCCATTGGAGTAAATCGCATACAAATATAAGTAAAGAGATATTGAGTTTTGTGACAAAGGCCATACTGATGTCTCTTGCCATTTATCTCCTTGAAAAAAAAATACAAGACACATTTCTTTACTTCCATACTGCTAATAATCAGTGTTGGTGTATTTTAAGAGAGTGCTGACTTCCCAGCTCATTAAATCCTCCGGAAATGAACAAGTCTCAAAAGTAGCAAGTCCTTTTCCTAAAAGAAAAGAAAATAGCATTATTTTTGCCTGCAGTGTACAGTTTCTCATTGTGGCCCTAGTTATATTGTCCATTGACTACATGAGCACTGTGCTTCTTCTATATCTCAAGGGCAGCTATACAGCTGTACAAAACTGAAAGGGAACTACATAGTTCTTTTTTAATTCTTCATCACAGCTTTTGTCTGTTTTTTTTTTTTAAATCTGAATACTAGTTGTGATTTCTTTTGGGTTGGGTAGCAGTTTTAAAATTCCAAAAGTCATGCATGTATTTACAAACATTACAATTCAATGTGATCCAATTAGTAGATAGAAGGGTGGTTCTCTCTATTACTTGAATGGTAATGGTGCGTTTCTGTTCTGCCTGAATAGTAAATTATGAGGAATCAGCTTCATCCCATTTGCAAAATCTATTCAGTGAATGTGTATAAATACCAGTGCATAAATACATTGGTAAAGTTCATGCATAAAACAGCAGTACTGACAGGATATTATATCCACTTTAACAAAAAATACATATATGCACCTATGTCCCACTTCCAATTCCTCAGAGTAAAAGTGCAACTCAAGTAAAAGTCTTGAGAATTGACAACCACTGTAAATAGAAAGTGAGTAGAACTGTTCAGATTCTTTTTATTTATTGCTATGCATTTTTGTTTGTTTTGCATGGTAATATAGATTGACTATCTGAAACAATTCAGAGTTGGAGATCTATCTTAACTGATATAGAGAAAGTAGATATATGATAGATAGAAATAGATAAATACAGATGAAGATGACAGATAGATGAGAGAGAGAGGGAGGGAGGGACGGAAAGAGGGAGAGATGACAGACAGTGCTTGCAGAACTCAGAGTGCATGGAGAGCCCAGCCAATGAGTCCTTCCCTTATGGACCAACAGTTAAACACAGAGGGTTTTATATCACCCATGCCTGTTTCTACAGGCCTTTCTTTTCCACAAAAATGAAAGGGATTACAATGATAGCATTTTCTTTTCATTCAATATTTTTTCTCCCTTCATTCCCAAAGTTCTCTCTTGGTCTTCATTATCAGCATATGGCTATTACAGAATCTCAAGAGATAAATTGCAGGGAGATCTAATGAGAACACAAAGCTCTCCTCCTCCAAACAAGATAGATGTGGCATTGCTGGTTCTGCCATGACTGCCTTTACATGGCAATTCACCATCCATGAATATTTTTCCTCTAGCACAGAAAAAGCAAAATTGCTCACAATTTCAGGCTCATAGGTAGGACATCTTATAATCAAGAGGTACTCTTCTTGTTCCACCAGTAGGACTGTTTCTTTCTGAAAGACACTCACAAATACCTGAAGGAATTAAATATTTTATTGTATTAATAGAATAACACAATACAATATTTGTATTATTACAAATAGTTATGTACCATTAAGTCAGGCTCAGCCCTTAGTAATAGATTTCCTCCATGAAGATTTGTCCCTGACTTGATCCTTAAGCTCTTCTATCAGTGTCACTCTAAATGAATCCCTCCATATAGAATGGAATGGAATGGAATGGAATGGAATGGAATGGAATGGAATAGAATAGAATAGAATAGAATAGAATAGAATAGAATAGAATAGAATAGAATAGAATAGAATAACAGAGTTGAGAGGGACTTTGGAGGTCTTCTAGTCCAACTCCCTGCTTAGGCAGGAAACCCTACACCATTTCAGACAAATGGTTATCCAACATCTTCTTAAAAACTTCCAGTGTTGGAGCATTCACAACTTCTGGAGGCAAGTTGTTCCACTGATTAATTGTTGTAACTGTCAGGAAATTTCTCCTTAGAACTAAGTTGCTTCTCTCCTTGATTAATTTCCACCCATTGCTTCTTGTCCTACCCTCAGGTGCTTTGGAGAATAGCTTGACTCCCTTTAGATACCGGTCACCCTCCTTTTTTCTTTTCTTCTATTTTTCCTAGAATTAGAGCCTTTTCCAGAGAACTAGGTCTTCATACAATGTGTCAAAAGTAAGATAATTAATACAAATAATAACTTATATTAATGGAATACAAACTATCATTACACATTGAAGACACTATCCATTTTTTGCAATGTATACATAACAATCTTTTCATTCTGCTCTTTCTCATAATAATTTAAAAGGGAAGGATTTTTTTTTTTGTAAATCAAATCAAATTAATCTTTATTAGAGTCACAGACAAGTATAACCATTGATTTATTTATACATACTTAGATACATATTTTTGCATCCCTGCTGTTGACTGCCATAATGTTTCCTTGAGAACATTTCTAAAGAACTCAGAAAACTTTGAAACAATATTTGCAAGGGAGGTCAACTCAACTGTGTTTTTTTAAAAAGTGAATCTATCTTTGTAGAGCTGGATTTCTCAATAAGACATTAGGCTAAAATTCAAGTGGCTGAAACATTATTTATTAGCAACCCTGCAGAAAATCTATTCATCCTTGACACATTCCAGTTCCAGTTTTGTACTGTCTATCAGAGAAAGCACACACACTTGTCATCTGCTAAAGACATCCTTCAAGCATGTATATCAGCAGCACTGCCTTTCATCATGACTCAAAATGTGTCTTCAACTTCCACAATGAAAGTTGAGATGCTTCTGTCCTTGACCTTTTCTCCAAAGTTTACCTATCATTCAACTAAGTTGGTGGGAAATTTAGTTTTCCATAGTCAAGGGAGCTTGTGTTGTTAACTTTCATATAATGTTCACCAGAAGATCAATAGCTCACAGTCTCCTACTGAAAGGAGTTGCCTTTCTTTTGTGTATTCAAGACAAGACTGCTCTCAACTTGTTACTGCAATAGAATAACAGAATGCTTTGAAAGGGAGGAGAGGATTAAAGTGACAGTAAATTTATAGTTTGCCCCCATTTTCTCTACACATTTCCTTTCTTGAAAAAAAAAAACTTCCTAGGAAAACAGTTTCTTTCATTTATTAAAAGAAATAAGCACATATATTACACCTGGTGGGAAATTTCCAGTATTATACAGTATTTTGTATCAATTGTTTGCCTACTTCTGCCTCCCCACACTATCTGCATCTTTCTCTGTGTCACAAATGCAACAGCAGCAAGAATTCTGCATTTTCCATTAGAAAATGCTGAGAATTAGGAATGACAGCAATAGCCCTGTCAGTGAAGAACTGATATTATGGCCTCAAAAGATGCTGCCTCATTCACAATTAGGCTGTGTAAGGATAGAAAGAGAAATTCTAGGAGGAAAAAATGAGATTAACAAACCTATAATAGATCTGAAGTCTGTAGGTGCATAGATGTCATGTTCTTATTCATTCTTCTTCTTCCTCTCATCCCACTTCTTTCTTTACAAGCCAGGAAGCCCAGACGTAATCTCACTACCACATTGCTAAGATTTAAAAGCAGATCTCTATTACATGAAACTTAATATTGGGTGGTCCAGAAAGAGAAACTTTTAAGTCATAAGTTGATATGGTAAAATAACAAGTTGACTATGCTTCAATTAATCCTAGAGCTTTGCTCACAAAGCCAAACATTATAACAAAGGTTTTGTTTGTTGTAGTGTGTTTTAATGAGTCATCCTTGCATTTTTATAATTTAAAGAAATATTGAATGTTTACTATATATGCAACCATAAATCTGAAAATAATACTTTCACAGTAGAATTTTTCATATGAGATCCAAAATAAAATTATGCAGCCTGAAGTCTTTGTCAGGTTCTGGTACTTGGCTAAATTGAGATCTTAGTCACAGTTTGGAATGAAAGCATGATGATGTCCCTGATTGCAAGAGAAACCTTTTCTTTCCTATGGATTCTGGAGAATCTCTTAAATTGCAAAGGATGCCTGGGAGAAGTAGCAGAGGAGATACCCAAGACTGACACTGAAAGAAGGTAAGCGTAAATCTGACTGAACCATGGGTAAGAGCCAGGGGTGGGTTCTACTTACCTTTACTACTGGTTCTCAATGGGGCCGTACGCACGCTCTTCTGCGCAAGCGCAGAAGCTTCTCCGCATGCGCAGAAGCATTTTCATTATGTCAGGGTCAGTGGGTGGGGCCTCTCGCCGGTTTTACTACCGCGTCTATAGAACCGGTGCGAACCGGGGACAACCCACCACTGGTAAGAGCCTTTATTGAGGAGCATCTTGAGGCAATAATAGAAGCAAAATGTCATGATTCTGCTGTTCTTTCTATGTCCACAAATTCCCAGCTGGCAGTTTTATTTACTTTATTTACTGTAACCTAATCCCTCTTGAATAAAGTAGGGTTGTTGGGTAAGCCCATCCTGGTGTTGTGGCTGTATAGTATATTCTGAGAATGATGTGCTGGTTGTTTGTTTGTTTGTTTGTTTTTAAGATTTTAAGAAAGATAATAAAACTAATGGAATCTAATATAGAGTGAGTGAGGGGAAAATCAAAGAAAAAGTTGAAAATGTAAGAAGAGAAAAAAAATAAATAGAAAAGAAAGAAAAAAAAACTCAAAGAGGTTTCGTCCACTCCTCTTTACAGCCATTATACGTAATTTATTACCTCTCTTATTGTATGGTTTCAACCCAACTCCTTTTTTTCATTATCTAGTCTGTCTAAGTCATCAAATTTTGATGATCAAAACCATACATTATAAGTTCGTTTTCTGTCTGTTTTCATCTCTGCAAGTTCCATCATCTTCACCAACCATTAGTCCATTCTGGGTAGTATCTAATCTTTCCAACTTTGTGCATATAATAATCTTGCTGCAAGTCATCATTCCTCCCCCCACCTTTACGTGGCACTAGGGATTCAAATCTCTGAACTGCCGACCTTTTGATGGACAAGCTCAGGGTCTTAGCCACTGAGCCACCATGTCCCATCTAAGAGATGTTCTTAGATGGCTCAATTGCATTTGATATTTTACTCTCTCCAAATGGTTTGCATGTGTTATTTTTTAATATTTCTTTTTATTTTTAAGATGACTTTTTTTATATTTTTAGAATGATTGTTTTTATGTATTGTTCTTGTTATATACTACCCAGAGTCGTTTTTTGTGAGATCGGCAAACCATATAAGTGTAATAAATAAATAAATGAATAAATAAAGTATTCCTCTGCCATTATTTAAATGGTGCATCAGTTGTCAAAACAGTATTATCTGAAACAAAAACATCATTTCAGGCAAAACTGTCATCTTAATCACAGAAATTTTTTCCAGGAATGACAATTGTAGTTTCTCCCTTTTAAAAAATTCATTCCAGATCTCAACATAGTTATTTTGAAATAACATACAATTCATATTTGTCATAGAGATACTCAAACATTTTACCTTCTTCTCAATCTTAACACCCATTTTATTCATAAATTCTGTTTGATCTTCTACTTTTATTTATTTTTGTTAATATCTTCATCTTTTCTTTGTTCATCTTAAAACCTCCTAATGCATCAAATTATTTTAATTTCCCCATTAACATTACAATTCCCTTTAAAGGATACTTCTAGATTTTTTAATGGATTGTTAAGCTGTCCAAAATTGCATGCTAAGTAGGTGGCCTTGCAAGTCAAATGAATCAATCAATTAGGTCAGTTTGTTGAGAGATGATCTCTGACTCATATATAATGAGTTGTTTTCTGTGAGATGGGTGGCCATGTAAATTTGATTAATAAATAAATAATGCAAAATAAACTATGCACAGAGCAGGATTCATTTGTATAACCTTTCTCATTGCCATGAAAAGCCAAGTAGAGGCAATTTAAAGTATATAACAGTAAGCTGTTAGTCCTGATTAAATCAGATGTCCAAATATGGCCACCGAATAACCAATAGATTGAAAATTGATGTATGGAATCACACCTTGCAAAATCTTTTCAATTTTATGTCTGTGTGGATATATACTAACACTGAATCCATTAGGAATGAAATACCTTTGAAAGTATCATTTAAAATTGTTTTATTTTAATTGCACAATTTAATATGACAATAAAATCTGAAATGTACAAGTCAAGAAAAGGTTATGAAACAAATGAATATGGAAGAGCAGAATTGATGGGTTCTTGGTGCTCTCTGAGCTTGCTAGTTTTCTTGTTGATGTTTCATTATCCAAATTAGGTAACATCATCAGTGCTAGTAAAGAGTGCAGTTTGCTGTTAGCTTTACATTCTGGTGGTTTGCCTTTCAGTGTTGGTGGAGAAGTGGTGGGTTCCTCCTGGTTCCTCCCTGTTCCGCTGAGCCGGTAGCAGTGATATGATGTCACCGAACCAGTTCTGCCCCCCCCACCCCCGTTATTCTTACCTTTTATTTAGCCCCACCCCCAATCTATTGCTGCCTCCCGAGTCCCAGCTGATCGGCTAGAAGGAAAAAAACTGTTTAAACTCTTGCTGCAGGGCTTCAAAGGGCCGCCCTACAGCTGATCAGTGTTAAAAGGCAGTGTAGTGGCAGACTGGTGCCTCCAAAAACAAATAAGTAGACCGGTGCCTGCAAAAATAAATGAGTACACCGGTATGGCTCTGCAAGCAGTTAAAAGCCTGGTAGACCAGTACCTCTGCTAAATCCTAAAGAATTGTCACATGACCATCAAGCCACGCCCACAAAATAAGCCACGCCCACAGAACTGGTAGTAAAAAATTTTAGAACCCACCCTGTGGTGGAGGTGATTGAGAGATTCTTTGGTTGTCTTTTTGCTGTTGGCTTCTTTGGCAGTTTTATGATTGAGGTATTGCTTATTTGATTGTTGGTCTGCTGTTAACCTTGGAGTTAATCTTTG
Source organism: Pituophis catenifer annectens (assembly GCF_029215685.1). Taxonomy (NCBI): domain Eukaryota; kingdom Metazoa; phylum Chordata; class Lepidosauria; order Squamata; family Colubridae; genus Pituophis; species Pituophis catenifer. The sequence continues at coordinate 28,882,270 of NW_027256884.1, read as the reverse complement.
CTGATCTGGGTGCTGATCGCTGGTGGAGAAGGGCTTGGGTCTTTTTGTTCCTTTTTGGGCTGGATTATAGTCTCTTTTGCATAGTCTATTGATGTTGTTAATGTCTATGTGCCTATTGATGGCTGATTTGTCAGAGTGCTAAGCTTCTAGAAGTTCCGTGGTGTTTTTGGACTTGGCTTGGTCTAGGATCGTCACATTTTCCCTATTAAACCTATGGTTAAATGTGGTGGGTTCCTCCGGTTCGGTCCGGTTCAGCCGAGCCGGTAGCAGTGACGATATGATGTCACCGAACCGGTTCTCCCCCCTGCCCTCCCACCCCCCCCATGTTATTCTTACCTTTTATTTGGTCCCACCCCCATTCTATTTTTGCCTCCTGAGTCCCAGCTGATGACTAGAGGGAAAAAAACTGTTTAAAATCTTGCCGCGGGGCTTCAAAGGGCCGTCCTACAGCTGATCAGTGTTAAAAGCAAACAAATGAGTTGGGTCGTAAGTGCGAGGACTGGTCGTAAGTGCGAGGACCTTCCAGAAATGACTCTGACCAGCTAGCCACGCCCACCTAGTCACATGGCCTCCAAGCCACACCCACAAAATAAGCCACGCCCACAGAACCGGTAGTAAAAAATTTAGAACCCATCCCTGGTTAAATCTGTCTATAGGTTGTGAAATTAAAGAATTTTCATCACGTCTTCTGGCTGCTAGTTGAGCTTTGTGGATGTGTTCTGCCAGTCTTCTGCCTGTTTGTCCTACCTACTACCGTAGTTGTTGCAGTCCTTACACTGTATGATGTAGATGACGCCTGCTTTTTCTTCTGGGTTTCTAGGGTCTTTTGGTCTACTTTAGGATATTTTGAAAGGCTTTAGTTGGTATGCTGATTCCATGTGGTTGTAGCAGTCTGATGGTGGTTTCTGAGATATTCTTGACAGACTGTATAGCAGTGTAATTCTTTTTAGGGCTTGTGTTGGTTGGGCTGTATTGGGTTGAATGGTCAGGGACTTGTTGATAAAGTTATGTGGATATCCATTTTGTTGGAATATGTTGTATATATGTTCTATTTCCTTTTTCTGCTGTTTCAGATTGCTGCAGTGTGTTTGGGCTCATCTAAATAAAGTCCTTATACAGTTTCTCTTATGGGAGGTTGGGTTGTTGCTTTGGTAATGAAAATTCTTTAATTTCACAAGGGAACCAAGGCCCCCTCCTGTGAACCCTGAGCTATAAATATTGTCATTTAGGAGCAGAATTGGAGGATTAAATTTCAAAGATCCTTTTGGAGCAGCAGAATGGGTTGCTTTTAGATAAATGTCAAACACAAGTAGATTTTAAAACAACTGAATTGATCAATTTAGTTTCCGGTAACTGAATGCCATCTGCGTTTTGCTCTGTTTTTATGAACTCCACCTCCAATCACAGCCAAAAACCATGGCAGTCCAGCTCAAACTAGGTCACCAAACATGGGAGATTGCAGCTAATCCTGACTATTGCCAAAATCAAGTTGCCTATTGCTTCAACTTGAGCTACTGACTTTCAGCTGATGTCATAATTAAAAGAGGTCCACATTGTGCTAATATACTGGTTACTTGGGGGCATGATGACTCAGCAGTTAAAGATGCTGAGTTTGTCACCTGAAGAACTGATAGCCTGGGTTTGAGACCCGCAACCAGCTGAGCTCCTGTTATTTGACCCCCAGCTCCACCCACCTAGCAGTTCAAAAACATGCAAATGCAAGTGGATTAACAGCAGAGATGGTATTCAGCAGGTACTGACCAGTTCTAGAGAACCGGTAGCGGAAATTTTTAGTTCGGAGAACTGGTAAATACCACCTCTGACTGGCCCCGCCCCCATCTATACTCTACCTTCCGGGTCCCAGCTGATCGGGAAGAAATGGAGATTTTGCAATATTCTTCCCCTGGAGTCGGATGGGAATGGAGATTTTACAGTATCCTTTCCCTGCCATGCCCACCAAGCCATGCCACACCCACCAAGCCACACTCACAGAACTGATAGTAAAAAAAAATTGAATTCCACCACTGATTAATAGGTATAACTTCGATGAGAAGGTAACAGTGTTCCATGCACCTTGACATATAGGAATGCTGGCCACATAACCAGAAATTGTCTTTGGACAACCCTGGCTCCCCTGGCCAAGAAATGGAGGTGAACACCGTGCTCTAGGGTCAGACATGATTGATAGAGAAATCTTTACCTTTTTTTTATAGTTACATAATGTATTTAGCTTATTGTCTCTCTATGTGATATTGAAGTATTATTAGGGACAAATTAGGGCTTCCATATCCATGTTTCAAAAATCCAGATGAATACTAGATCACAGCAGAAAATACCGAATACGAGTGATTTTCTGGAATTGCAGTCCAATTCTGGTAGCCCTCAAAAAAGTCACCTTTCCCAACTTGGCACCATCTAGATTTCTGGACATCCAGGATTCTCAGACTGGGAAAAGCTATAGTAAACTTTCTCCAGTTCATTTCTCTTCTGGAGATTTCCTTGACACTTTCCCTAAAAGATAATTGAGTTGGCCAGTGTAGCTTTAACCTGAGGTTGGCCTTGAAACTATATGGTGTTTCTATGGAGGCTTTGATATATTTTTAATGAAAGGCTGTAGAACCCATAAGTTACAAGTCTTTCTGGCTAATTATACACAAATGTACCAGAGGAAAAAGGCATCCATTTAAGCAATTCCTTTGTTTTGCTACATTTATGTTGCTATTTTGGGCTTCTCTATAATAAAGTATTTTATCTAATAAGAGCTTTGTCTGAAGGGCATGGGCTTGCATTGCAGTTTTACTCATACAGCTCTGCAGTTTACTTGCTTGAAAACATTGTGGATGTGCTGAAGTAGATGTGATATAGAACAGATCTATGGACTGTCTCCCAACAGCTTGTTTTTAAAGTAATTGAAGGGATGAGAGGCAGCTCTGAATTTGATTAAAGCCCAAACTGTAAAGTAATATTTATCCCATTTTTTTGCAGGTCATTTGACCTAGTTAGAAAAATGTAACTTGTGGGATAAGATAAGCCCTAGCTGCTTGATCAACTTTACATCATTACCTGAAGCTACTAATTGTTGGGCTCCTTTCCATGAGACTCTAAATTCTAATTAACTTTTGCTCCTGAAATAAAGCTCAAATTCACTCATTCTCATCACATAAAATGGTCTGTGCTAATTTTCTTGATCTTCCAGATATTATAGAAGATAATTTGTTGGTAATTAATGGGAAAAGATAGCAGCTCAAATTGCTGTCCAAACATTTTTCTGTCTCATTCTCTTAGACAAAACTGTAAGAAGGCAGTACTGCAGTGTTTCTCAACCTTGGCAACTTTAAGAGGTATGGACTTCAACTCTCAGAATTCCACTGCAGTATTGGGAACTTAAACAAGCAATGAGTAGTCTTAGTTCCCAAGTGGGAAGAATCAACCATTCTCTTTTTTGTGACATCACTTTTTCCTCTTTCAACTCTGCCCTCTCCATACAGTATCAAGAGCCAGATCTCCCTTGCCAGAGATCTAAATTGCCAAAGGTCATTTAGGCATTCTTACAATCTCAGGATTATGGGTTGCCCTTTTTTACTGTACACTAGCCTCTGAAGCAACATGTTTAGAATTGTGCTTGATTTAATATGCTTTTTTTTTAAAAAGTACATGTCCTGGAATTAAAAGTAACTGAAAGAAGAAATGAAAAAGAAATATTCAGAAATGAGAATAATCATCATTACAACTTATAATCAAGACACTATTTACAGTAAGTAGAACTGATAACTTAGTCCAAAAGTGTTCTGAAGTATGTAACTCATACTCATACATAAGTCATACAGCCATGCACATTGCACACTAAAATGGAATCAGTTGAGCCAATTAGATCACCAGCTAATCCTTTTGGCCAGCTGATCTTTTTGGTTTAGATCCTTTAATCACAACAATTGAAGTACATTCTCCCTCTCTCTCCCTCTCTCCCTCCCCACCCCTCTCTCTGTAAACTGGCAGATATTTTTCTTTTGAAGATTATATATTGAGGATGGTATGAAATTTCTATATATTTTTCCTCTTCTCAACTGCAATTCAGCCCAGTCTTGCTTCTTCTTCAACTCTGAAATTTGGAACCATTCTAGGTTCAACCATGAAATGATTTACCAGTCTGAGAAATGACTTTCTCCAGCTTTTAACCCACTAAATCATTGCTGGGGGCTCTTTGGTGATTTGCTCTCTCTCAAATTAAACTGGTTTCACTTTTTGCTTGATTTATGAAACATAATAGTTGGTAGATACCAGCCAGCTCTCCTCTACTTCACACAACCTTATCTCCTGCCCAAATCTCCCATTTGTGAAAATCTTTGTGACAAAATCAGTTATGGTAAACATCATGAACTGACAGAACTGGCCTACAAATAAGATAAGAAGCAGACACATGTTAAATCATCCAACAGTAAAGGGGATACTTTATGGAAATGAACTTGCAAGATAATAATTTGAATTTGACAAGGTGATAATTAAAGTCCCTAGATAGACTCTTTCCACATCTGTATGCCTTTCAGTAAAGTTGGTTAGCATATTAACTACTGCCGGGGAATGCTAAAATATATTCATAGGATGTTAAGCTGCATATTATTATGCATTTCAATTTGTATAATAAATGTAACAAAATGCAGTGCATACAATCTTACAGAAGAGGCACTAATCTCAATTATAGACATAGTTTTTTTAAAAAAACACCTGATACCATACCAAGTCCTGAGATGCCAATTTTATTGAGAGAAATTCAAAATTTAAATCATAATTGATCTCACTGGCAAGGGGGGTGAGGGAAGATGACAAGCTGAGATTGCTTGAGGATGATTGATAACCAGAAATATATGCATTACAATTAATGAATAATAACCATCAATACAGTACTGTAATTCGGTAATTAATAGCAACTAAGAAAAATCACGGTTGCTTGTGTTATTTAATGCAGTATTTTCAGTTTATTAAGAGAAATAAATTTGAATGTGTCTGACTCCAATGTGAGATTTCAGTGAATAATCTCTGATATCAATATTTTATTAGAAAGTAGCATTTTTAATGCAGCCAAACAAATGATGGGAAACATATGCACTTTGACAAAGTATTGTGTGATTTAGCATATAATTTCCTTCTCCTTGTGGCTGCCTGGTTTAAATTCAATTTCCCCTTTGCTCAGTTCAGGGTGTCAATTATCCATGTCACTATTAAAGTTAAATCATGTGAGTTTCCACACCATTTTGTTCACATGGTAGTTTTCCTTACTCCTGATTTAAAGTACTATCCATCAGTCCTTGAAGCTGCGAAAAATACACTGGTCTAACATTTCCAGGCCACTGATCTGGATTGCTATTTAATTATTTTATTTTATTAATTAATTTTTAACCAACCAATAATTGAAGATCTCTGGACAGTTTATAATACAACACACTTAAAACATATAACAAACTCAAATAAAATACAAAGACACTGCATACAAGACGTTTGTCAAACTCTAAAACAATATACTTTAAAATGTACCTGAAATATGATCAAAATGCTATTTAAAAGTCTGGGAAAATAAAAAAGGTTTTCACATGTCACCAAAATGGTCGTATATTGGGTGGACTCAGCCTTCCATCCTTCCGAGGTCGGTAAAATGAGGACCCAGATTGTTGGGGGCAATATGCTGACTCTGTAAACTGCTTAGAGAGCAGCACGTAAAGCACTGTGAAGAGGTATATTAGTCTAAGTGCTATTGCTATTGCTATATTAGCAAATCTACAAATGGCTGCTAATTGTTCTTGTGGTTAGGGGATAGTTTTCTGTTGTTCATTTTATTGGTTGTACTTTTATTGGTCAATGACCAAAACAAAGCTTCTATCTGTCTGTTTGTAATGTGGTTAAATGCAGGACAGAAAAGCTCTACGATCCAGTGTAGGATTCAGGGCAGGGGTGCTATTCAACAGGAACTGGTAGCCGAAATTTTGAATAGTTCAGAGAACCGGCAAATACCACCTCTGGCTGGCCCCAGAGTGGGGTGGGAATGGAGATTTTGCAATATCCTTCCCCCAGGAGTGGGGTGGGAATGGAGATTTTGCAGTATCCTTCCCCTGCCACGCCCACCAAGCCACGCCCACAAGCTACACCACACCCACCAAGCCACAAACCGATAGTAAAAAAATTTGAATTCCACCACTGATTCATGGGAATAGGACAAAAAAGGGGTGTCAAAAAAAGTCATGAGCTGAGGTGACGCAGTGGTTAGAGTGCAGTACTGCAGCTACTTCAGCTGACTGCTAGTTCAGCAGATCAGCGGATCAAATCTCACCGGCTCAAGGTTAACTCAGCCTTCCATCCTTCCGAGGTGAGTAAAATGAGGACCCAGATTGTTGGGGGAAATATGCTATTTAGTATACTGTCATTGGTGTAAGCCGCCCAGAGTCCTCAGAGAGTGGGCGGCATAGAAATATGACAAATAAATAAATAAATAAATAAATAAATAAATAAATAAATTACTGAACGAAGCTTTATTGATACCAGTACAGATATTACCACTTTTTCTGAGAGTCAGTGAATTCTGTTTTCTAAGCTCTTTCTGTTTTTTAAGAGCTTCTGAATATTTCCTTTAAAGCTATCTCCATGGCTTTATACAGGAGGGCACAATGATGTCTTCAAAGAACACTTTTCTTTTACATGTGACATCACACACATAAAAATAATAGCCAAGGCTCCAATTGCATGGTTGTGGCCAACACCCTGACTTTATTTTCTTTTTTTTGGAAACCTTTTATAGCATTAGTGACATTACAATTTTAATTTTGTTAATTAGAAGAACTTTGTTCATTTTATTTACTATACTTGTTAACTACCCCAATTGCAGGACTCTGATATACAATAAAGAGTCAAGGTGAAAATAATATCAAAGGAAACCAGTGCAATATGACAGAAAATATACAAAATAAATAAATAAATAAATGCAGATGGATGCCTGCAATCCATCCAAATGGAGACAACAGCAATCTTCCAAAATATGTGATGGAAGGGCCTTTTGGAAAAGTCTGTTGCATGCTATTGGGGCCACCACATCAAAGGCCTGCCACTCTGACTAAGTTACAAGAACTTGTCCAAAGAAAGTACTCTATAATGGTACATGGGAATGAATTTGGGAGATGGGGGAAGAGCCACAGCCAGGGTCAGAAGAGGCAGTTTAGTCCACAATAGGAATGTTGGTGGCAAGGATCTTAGGGGGACCTTCCTAAATTTCTTGGGCTGAAAGGCAATGGAGATCCAATGTTCCTTCAGACTTTCAAGATTTTGTTAAGGACTTCCGGTGGCTCCGCGAAACGCAGACGGAGCTCCTTTTAGGAGCTCCATCCCCGTGACTCCGTATAGCCGCTAGAACAGCGAAAATCAGCTGTCTAGTGGCAAAAAACCTCTCCCCCAGAGAAAAAGGGGGAGAGAAGAGCAGAAGGGTCTGGGTAGAGCTCCCCTAGACCCACAGGCTTTTTTTTTTCTTAAGCCTGGGGTTTGCAGGGTGAGAGCTCCCTGAAAGCCCTTTAGAGCTACAGAGCCGGGACGAGTCTGCTTAAGCAGACTGAAGTGTCGCAACCACACCAGCAAAGCAACTAGAAAGATTATAAAAAATTTGGATTCTGGATTTTGGATGCTGGTAGAGTTAATCCAGGAGACTAAAAATGCAAGTATTGTACGTTAACTCCATTTAAAAAGGGAAAGATGGCGCCTTAGGGCGTGAAAATGAAACTTATAAGTGAAAGCCCTTGTTAACATCAGTAACATTGTTAAAGCTATCGGGTTACTCAAGAAAAATATTTAAAGTGGAAGTGGAATGGAAAAGACTGTGGTATTGATTTTAACTAACTTACATCCTTAATTTGCGTGGAAAATAATTGTACTTAATGACCTGATAGCTGAATTAATACAAACACAAAGAGACAATTGAAAAATGGCTGAAATTAAAGATGGATTATATGAGTCAGCAAACTTACAAGTGGTGACTGTGAAGGATTTAAAAGATTTTTTAAAATCTTTTACTGTTGAGATAAGACAGATAATTAAAAGAACTATTCAAGATTTTAAATTGGGGAATAATAATGACTTGCTGGCTGGAAAAGAGGAAGAAATTAATCAGGATAATGTGACTTTGGAGGATAAAAGAGACACTGTTGGGGCTAAAATGGAGATTATTATACCGAAAACAGAGGTTCTGGAAGAGGCTTCCATTCAATTAATTGAGAAACAGCAAGAAGACTCTTTACTGCAGGTTGATAAATATTTTGACAAGTTTTGGCTCTACAGACAGAATCAATATTTAAGGAACGAACTGATGGACTACAAATGCAGGAAGAGTCGAAATGAGGGCTTCAAATTAAAGGAAACAACCCCAAGAAGAGAACGAATTCCAAAGACACACCAACTACAACTTCAAACCCAAAAATTTTTGAAAATAAAAGCAGCGGGAGGAGCAATGCCGAAGAAGAAAGTATTATTAAAGAAGGACTGGAAAAAATATAGAAAGAAAGAAAGACTGGTCATATTCTGGAGATTGTCTCATGATGTTAAAATATTTAATTAAAGTTGGATAACTTTTTGAATTTTATTGTAGTTTTTAAAGTATTGAAGTTTAAAGGTGGATAACTTAAAATTTAATGGATAACTTTTTGAAAGTTTTGAAACCTATATTTTGGAGAATGTTCTGCTAATGTATTAAGAGATTTTAAAATGCTTAAAATAAGATTATGGGGTTTTTTTTCTTTTTTACAAATGTGAAATGTGATAAGAGAATTTATAAAAGGAAGGTTGAAGTAAAAATTTTTAAAAGGGGAGTTAACAAGTGTGAGAGAGTTTTGAATTCTGTAATAGTTAGCATATTTTAGCTTATGTTTGTTAAATGCTATATCCTGTTTTTGCTCTGGGAAGTCGGGAGGGGGAATTGGGGAGGCAGGGTTGGGTGGGGATAAAATGATGTATGATAATTGATTTTGTGGTGTTTGGTTGTTTGAATATAAAAAAATAAAAAAAACTTTTGTTTAAAAAAAAGATTTTGTTAAGGTAACCTTACAACAGAGTAGAATCAGTTCAAGCGTTTTGTCTGGATTACCTCACAAGTCTGACAAACTGCCATCAGATGCTCATGAGAAGCCAGCTTTGCCAGTGTTGAGTTTCCTTCGTTCACTGAGTTTATCCTCACCAGTGGTGGGATTCATATAATTTAACAACTGGTTCTCTGCCCTAAAGATTTCTTCCAACAACCAATTCATCAAACTGCTCAAAAAGTTAACAACCAGTTCTCCCGAAGTGCGAATTGGCTGAATCCCACCACTGATCCTCACCAATTGTCCATAATTGAATTTATCCCTTGCTGTAGTAAGACAAATATAGTAGCTGGTGGCAAAATAAGATATTCTGCTCTCAGTTGTTCTCCTCTCTCTTTGTTGCATTTATAAATACAGAAAGCAATCAGAAAAGCCTGCAGAAATCATGAATTGAGCTAGTCCTACCATACTGGGCTCTGAGATGTTAGAGAAGCAAGAAAATGAGACTCTTTTATTGGAACTTCATCTCCTGTAATCTACCTGCCTCTGCTACCTGCCTTCCCAAGTGCCTCCTTACATTGTGTATCAGCTTGTGAAGAAGAAATGACATTGCTGTTGCCAGGTAAAATGTTAAACTTTTGATACATTTCCAGTATCCTTCATGAAAGTAAAGGGATAGGGATAGACCTAATTTGGGTCAGTAGACTACTGTTAATGACTGTCATTAAGGGCTGTCATTGTTCTTTGCAAGGTATCCAATATATTACAAGATTTGATCTGTCTGCCTGTCCACTAATTTTCCAATTGTTTTCATACAATCTTCCCTATTTATTCTTCTTTAAAATATGATTGGTCTTGCCCATATCAGTGTTGACCACTGTAATAGAAAAATCCTAAAGCATTACAGATGCCTAAAACAGAAATTACTTTATTCACTTGGGAAATGCTGCTGGCCTTGCAAATTTAAAGTAATCTGGACAAAAGGTAGTGACATCCTTCCCATTTCATGTAAGACAACACAGTAATATATTAAGTCTTAGATTTTCTCAAAATTAGGCAAAGTGAGTCATGCCTGAAGCAATTCATATCAGACTTCCCCATATCAGCAAAGCACAAATCACTATGTTGCATTTTCTGCTCATTTCTGCACGTTTTAGGTATATTTGCTAGGAAGAGGAAGCCACTAACATAGCAAATAGATATTAGTGTCAGTATGCATGTAGTGTGGCTAAGGAAGGCCACTGTAAATTTAATTTCCTGCATTTTGGAACACTGTGTAAATAAGATGTTTTAGTTCACTTGCCCCATATTGCACTCAAACATAGCCATCCAATCACCCAATAGATATCAAACCAGATTCCTCTTTTTTAAAAAGTAAGAATAATTCAACAATTAGAGAGTGATAGAATTCCTTTTATTGCAGTTGTTCAAGGAGAGGTCAGATGACCATTTTCCAGGGACGCTTGAATTACATTCAGCAAGGGATTGGATTTGATAACCTAAATGGATCTTTATGGTTTCTAATCACACATAAAAGGCCCATAATGAATTCTCTGATTTCCCTAGATAATAGAACCTGAACTTTTTGGATTTATTGCTGGATATTGATTATAGAGCAGATTCTTTAGTCCAAAAAATAATGTTATACTCAAACAAAGCAGCTTCAGTTAGTCTGGTACTATCCAGACGTATTTTTAACTACAGCTCCATTTATAGAATGGAGAGTTGTTTTAGCAGAAATCCAAGATGGCTGGAGACCACCATGTTGGGGAAAGCTATAATAGAGAGCTACTCATGCTACTGTATTCTCATGCATGGATTCATGTGAATATAACCAAATTAACAACATTGTGGGTATTGCTCCCCTGTTGACAACAATAAGGAGCTGGTGCTATCTCTTATATGTCTCTTATTCAATTTTAGGTACTCGATGTGGAGATCCATAAATTCAATCTATATCTGTGTGCTCAATTTCCTGAAAAATGGAAATATGCCTCCTAGCACAGCAAATGTTTGCTGGATTGTAGTGTTTATATTACAATAGACAGGGATAAGGCTGTTGTCAAGTTTCCCATTGTATTATTTAATCATGTTTCTAAATAAAAGAAGATAGTGGAGTCCTATTTAATTTGAATCTCAGCCGGGAATATTTACACTATTGTCTGTTCAACACATACAGATTAATGGGATCACTTGAAAGGTCAAAAACCAAGCCTGAGGAAACAACAGAGAAGAACCTGACAATAACAATTGCCAGGTGTTCTTTTCTGAAAATTGCCTGCTATCACTTATTGGGTAGTAGCCTGAAGATATCAGCAACAGCAAACCTTTCAGCACAATAAACAGCATGTAGAAGAAAACAGGGACATTCCACAATGCCAGAGGTTACTCCAGTGAGTCCCTGTTGCTGAATTGCTTGAAAATAACCAGATAGATAGATTACATATCTATATCAAAGTAAGAAGCACTGCTACCCTCTTTGATAGTAGAAGGGAGACTCAGGGTAATGCACAGGGTGTATATGATACTCTGCCAACTCAATCATTTATAGGCAGAAATTGCTGTGTTACACACTCTTTGTAATATTTGGAATAAAAGGAGAGCACACCCTTTTTGCAAATAGCAATAGCACTTAGACTTATATACTGCTTCACAGTGCTTTACAGCCCTCTCTAAGTGGTTTACAGAGTCAGCCTATTGCCCCCAACAATCTGGTTCCTCATTTTATCCATCTCAGAAGGATGGAAGGTTGAGACAACCTTGAGCCAGTGAGAATCAAACTGCTTGCAGTCAGTAGAATTAGCATGCAATACTGCATTCTAACCACTATGCCACCATGGCTCAGGATAAATGTGAGGTCACCTAACACATTGAATAGCATTGGGCATTATTGATATAACTCAATAATTTTAACTAATAATTCCTCTGTTCTGGAGACTGCACATGCAGCATTAAAGCAAATCCCATGTAATATTAAAGGAGGTTTCTAAGTAACTGCACCGATCATTAAATAGAGCATATATTGAAAGTTTAAAATAAGATTCTATGTAATATTACAAAACAAACATCAACAAGATTCTTACAAACCATAGCAGAATATCTTTCAGCACCTATAGAAACTGAATATGTGCAAATGTAATATTGGCCTTGGCTATTATTTCTTTAATATATACATACTCTATAATATATATGCAGGTAAATTTGGAGCTGGAAGAGATGGAAGCTGGTGAAAAATCTACTGCTACCCTATTTTTGTCTTGTGACCAATTCCTTCCACTTACAAAGCAGGAAATCTGAATCCAAGTCAAAAAACATGAAAGGGACATTCTTCTCAGTTACAAAAACATTGAGAAGAAATCTTTTCTCCCCTTGCCATTTTGCAGTATCTATTTATTACAGAGAAAAGTTGAGGAAACATGAATATTATCCCCAGTGATATTGCCACCATTAAGAAATACAACTCTTCAGAAAAAGTAATTAATGGTCTCTGGCCCAGTTTGTGCCTGGCTAAGCTTTTAGGATTGCCACATTGATTTTTGTGTCCCTTTAATTTTTTTAAGCAGACTTCTTCAACTTGATACTTCTTTCAGAATCCATGACCAGTATATCTAATTCTGGGTGTTTACTTTAACACACTGAAAGTATGTCAGGATCTAAAATAAAATTCCAAGTCCTGCTAATTGCAGAATTCAGGAAAAAGTAAGCTGAATAATAAGCAAAGATATGGAAGTAAATGCATCATGATTAAGAGGTTATTCTCACATCCTGCTTACTGCAGCATGAAGATAACTCCTTAATCATTTTAGAGGACACCATCTTATCACTGGAACAGTTTATCACTACCTTAAGGTAGTGTGAATTTGGCATTTCTATCCCAATTCAGTTCTCCAATGTGGACAATCTAGAGTGCTTCAGTAATGAACTGAGCCAGGCCCTACTTGTTGAATTAGTTTGCTGCAGAATGCCTCCCCCCCTGCATTATCATCACCTTGTACTGGCTACAAGAGAAATTAGACTGCTAGCTGGAAGATCTCGTCATTTCCAGCTATTTTTTATTATATTGAACGCATGGACAAAGTGCCTCCATTCTGTCATTCAAGAAACCCCATTTACCAGGTGCACAAAGAGAGAGATCTACAGTTGATGCTGAAGAAACTCTCAGATGCTGCTATACACGGAGTTCTCAACTTAAGGGACCACAATTGTGGGACCACAATTAAGCCCCAAGTTTCTGTTGTTAAGTGAAACTTCTGTCAAGTGAGTTTTGCCCCATTTTACGACCTTTCTTTCCACTGTTGCTAAGTGAATCACTGCAGTTGATAAGTTAGTAACCCCAGTTGTTAAGTGAATGTGGCTTCCCCTATTGACTTTGCTTGTCAGAAGGTCACAAAAGGTGATCACATGACCTTGGGACACAGCAACGGTCATCAATACGAACCAGTTGCCAAGTATCTGAATTTTGATCACATGATCATGGGGATGCTGCAAAGGTAAAAACTGTGAAAATTGGTTCTGTGCTATTGTAACTTTGAATGGTTATTCAATGAAATGTTGTAAGTCAAAGACTACCTGTACTCTTCAGCCTGAACAAGATTAAAGTGTTTTACCAGCCTGTGCCAAATATCTATCCTATAAAACCAAAAATCACAGTTGACATCTAGCTGACAAATATAAGCAGCTTCAAATACTTGGGAAGCATCACCTTGAATGATGTGTCTTTGGTCAAAGAAATTGACCCGAGGATCAATTTCCTGGCTAGGTCAGCTAAGATGTGGGATGCCTGTGTATCTTAGTGCTCAATTATAAAAAGTATGTATCTCCATAAAGCTGAAAGTCTACTGAACTCTGAATACCCCTTTTCTCCTATATGAATGTGAGTCCTGTATTTTGTTTGTTTGTTTGAGTTAGATTTTTGCCAAGGGGCTCAAGAGGTAAATACTCATATTCTGCACTTCTTTATTAAAAATAGATTTCTAACATATAGTAATCAATTTCACAGGACCTCTTGTGAAATCTGAGAAAAGCATGCAATAAATAAAAATTAAGGCTACATAAATGATTTAACTTAGTTTTTATTTCTCTGATTTGTGAAATCAATGTCTTCATGTGAAATACTATGATACAAATCTACCTAGAAAAGGCAATGTCAATTGAGATAGATCACATTCTGTTATCACTGTAATTTCATTGAGATGTTCTCGGTGTTCTTGGTACAATCTGGTCCATCTAGCTCAAGACTGTTTAAAATAACTAACAGTGATTTTTTAAGAGCTTTAGACAGGTGCATTTATCAATTCAATTCATTCATTTACTACTTTGCTTGTTTGATTTATACCCTACTTTTCAGCTTTGGCTATAAAATAAAAACAGAATATTAAAAATTAAAGGTAATAATGAAATATCAAAACAAATCTTTTAACAGTTAAAACTCATCCAGAAATATGTGTTGTTATGCATTTTCTAAACACTAAGAAAGTAAATTCAAATGCAAGTCCAGAGGGAGCATTCTATCACCTGGGCTTAATGTACAAGGTCTACTCTTCCATGCTTTTGATAATGATAAGATCTTCAAAAAACTTCTACTGGGTGATCACAATAACTGGACAGGTTCATAATGGGAGAGGTGGTCCTTTAGTTAATAAGGCCCTAAGACATTTAAAGTTGTTTAAAGGTCTTAAGTCTTTGGGAACAATGCAATTCTTTTTGCTGACCCATCACATACTCTAGTCTAGTCTAGTCTAAACATTTTGCTCAGACTGATCACTGCCAAAACTTCCAAGTTCTGCAACTGCATTGCAACTTCATTAAATTCTGCACTTGACTTCTGATATTAAGGGGGAAATAAACAAGGACAAATATAAACCTTTCTTCATCACGTTATTCTCACTTTCCAGTGATCAGCTACAAAAGAAGTTTCAAAAAGAGTGGAAATATGCTCTGGGATAAAGATGTTGCTCAAAAGGTACTAACACTACTTCTTCTGGCCTTACCATATATTCATTTGTCGAGGTAAGCTGGAAGCTAACTTTAGGTGTAGACCAAGTGAACACTTTTGAATAGTCTTAGGACACATCAGATGGTGTCTATTCTGCTGTCTTAATCATGCAAACAATTAGTGCTTCCCTGACAGTTTAATGCTGACCAAATTAAAAGATACCCTGCTGCCATCATCTGCTCTCAAATGAGTAGTTTTCTTAATGTTTAAGGCCAACAGAACCAGTGAGGTTGTCCATACAGGATCCAAAGCAGCCTCTCTTTCTTCTGATTTGAATGGTACACATCCCGAACACTCCAAAATTTCTGGGCTCTACATCACCTCTCAGGAAAGAATTGAAAAAGATTCCTGTCTGAAATCCCAGATAACTATTCCAGACCATTCATCCAACAGTGAGTTAGATAAAGTCATGGGATGACTTGATAAAAGGATACTGGAAAATTATACCTCTTACATAATTTATTGTTGAAGCAGAATCCTAATATGCCATTGAAAGAGAATTCAGAGTATAGAAAGACTAAAAATAAGGTATTTTGTATCTAGGTTTCTATAGTTTAGCGTTTTTGTGCTTTCACGGTTTTATACAATGCTTAAAATATAAGACTAATACTTGGCACTTTTATTTTTGACAGTTTACCACAACAGTCTTTAGATGAACTGCCCCGAAATTTCCGCTATTCTTAGAGGAAAAGAATATTTTTAATGACAAGGGATAACAGTATCAAATGTCTGTTTTTTTTCTTTATTCCTATGTGTAATGCATATAGCATTACATTGGATATAAGCATCTTTTGTTCCTAGAAGCAGTGCCAAATGAAAAATTGAACAGTCACACTTAAAGTTGCACTGGGAAATTTGGAAGATACTTAACAAGATTTACATATGGTGGTGACCTTAAACCAAGATTAAATAATAAAACAAATAATTTATCCATTTATTGGCTTCTGTGAGGAAAAAATACACATGGAATATTTGTGTTTGGTTCAACCACTATGGTATTTTTAAATCAATCAATCAATCAATCAATCAATCAATCAATCACAATAGCATTGATTGCTAGAAGGAGAACCTGAATGGCACAACTAATTTAGTTTCTCCATACATGTGCAGTCCTTGACTTACGACCATAATTGAGCCCAATATTTATGTTAAATTTGTTAAGTGAGTTTTGCCCCATTTTACGACTTTTCTTGGCACATTTGTTAAGTGAATCACTGCAGCTGATAAGTTAGTAACACCAGTTGTTAAGTGAATGTGGCTTCCCCCATTGACTTTGCTTTTCAGAAAGTCATAAAAGTGGATCACATGCTCATAGGACACTGCAGCAGGCATCAATGTGAACCAGTTGTCAAGCATCCAAATATAAATCACATGACCATGGGAATGCTGCAACAGTCATAAGGATGAAAAATGGTCATAAGTCACTTTTTTCAGCGCCATTGTAACTTTGAACCGTCACTAAGTGATCTATAAGTCAAAGACTTATACCTGTACAGTGTGTTTGATGTTTTTTTTTAAAAAGTGTGTTTATGGACAGATGGATAGCTGCATCCAAGGTATAGAAATAGCTATCTATTTATCTCAGTCATGCAGACACATATGTGCATGTATGCACACACAAACACACACACCAGGTGGTAGGAAGCACTAGTAGTAGCAATAGCAATAGCAATAGCACTTAGACTTATAGACCACTTCACAGTGCTTTACAGCCCTAAGTGGTTTACAGAGTCAGCATATTGACCCCAACAATCGGGGGTCTTCATTTTACCGACCTAAAATGCAGTCCTGCAGGCTACTTCTGCTGACTGCTGGCTACCTGCAATTTGGCAGTTCGAATCTCACCAGGCTCAAGGTTGACTCAGCCTTCCATTGGAAGGAATGAAGGCTGAGTCAACCTTGAGCCTGGTGAGATTCGAACTGCCAAATTGCAGGTAGCCAGCAGTCAGCAGAAGTAGCCTGCAGGACTGCATTTTAACCACTGCACCACCACAGCTCTGAATTAGTCAACCACGTAGCTTTGAATTAGTCAATTTCTTTGGAAGAATGGAATATTGAAGCTGTCTCAGCTATTGATGTCCCTTTTTTTTTTCCTTTAACAGCCATACATTTCTTGGTAAGGGAGAAGCCAAACATGGATGTCTTCCTCAAATGAGTCTTTTTCCAAAACTGAATGCAACTTTTTCAACTCCCATGTAATCCCCAGCTAGGATATTTCTTATCAGTCAGGAGCAAGGTTCATACTTCTGTGTCCATGGGCAATATTTAGATTGTCAGACTATTTCCTTCTTCTGCACCATAATTTAACATGCAAGAACAGTTGTATTAATAAAGTTTCCATCTTGGCCAACCAGACTTGAAACTAAGATTGCTTTAATGGTAGCCAGCAGCCATTCATAGTGATTTGAATAAGCATTTTCTAAGATTTGAATAAGCATTTTCTAAGGTATCCTTCAAGCAAACGTTTTTAGACATTAATCATACAGAGTAGTCCTCCCAGAGAAAATACCATCTCACATGGCAGTCTTACAATATTATTATTATAGTAATAAAATCAAATATTATATAATGCACAGCATTCATATGCCAACATAATTATACACACTTATAATGATAACATTTTGCTACAGGCTGAAAATTGGAATATAATTGAAATTATAAAGAAAAAGAAAAAAATATTAAACAACATGCTTAATTTCTAGGGGGAAAAGATCAATGGTCTTGATTCATATATATAAAAAGCACCTTCATTTTGCTCCCTAAAGTACTGGCGCTTATGGTGACTGATACGTTTCCTATTCTAAGCTCCAACACATCCATTAATTTTGCTTTCTTTTCTCCTGCTAAAAATCAGGAGCTGTCAAGCTGAAATAGCAAGCTCAGCTAATGCTTTGCTAAATACAAATAGTGCCCCAGAGGGAACATAAAGCTTTTTATAGCTGAAAGAAATGATTTCTAAAATGGTGCCTGTTGACACTGGTCATTCCGCTTGTACCGCAGCAGATTTCAAAATTGTTAACTGGTACTTGAATCCTTTACAAATAGCCTTTT
Organism: Pituophis catenifer annectens; assembly: GCF_029215685.1. Taxonomy (NCBI): domain Eukaryota; kingdom Metazoa; phylum Chordata; class Lepidosauria; order Squamata; family Colubridae; genus Pituophis; species Pituophis catenifer. The sequence continues at coordinate 28,864,180 of NW_027256884.1, read as the reverse complement.
TTTTTCCTCCTTGAAGATCAATTATCATCAAGGCTGGGTTTTTTTCCCCCTTAGCTACAAGAGCAGCACTAGATAAATAAAATTATAAAATACCATGAGTAAGATCTTATTTATACCATTCATAGTCCATTTTTCCTCCAAAAACCTCAAGGCCATGTCCTTGCAGTTACATTATCTTTTTCGTTCCCAACCTTATAAAGTAGGTCAGGTTAAACCCACCAGACCTCACATACTTAAGGCACAGCATATAATGAGAGAAGAACAAGCTATTAAGGGCATTATGATGGTCCTTAATCTCTTCTGGCTGAGAAGTGTACCCAAAATCTGGGAGTTTCAAGAACCAAATAGGATTCTAGTGGATTCCTATTGCTCAAAAGCTGATAAATTAGCAGCTGCTATTTTATATCCCACGTGCAAATCCAATTGCTCCTGAAAACCTATATCATAAATCCATACCTACTCCTTGCTTTCCCTTTTCAAAGCAAGCAAAATTCTAACAAACAAAAACAAAGAATTAAGTACTAGGCCAAATAACTGGAGGCAGGAGATAAAGGAAAGGGCATTTAAAATTGATTTGCTCTATATTAACATCATTAATTTTACCTTTCTATACATTTCTGTCCCTGCAAATTATCCTGGCTTCCATCTTGTCCACATATTGATTGTTGTATTGCCTTTTGTTCTTTGAACATTTCTTCTCCATTTTGAGGATTTCATCAACTTCTACTAAACAAGATTTGTTGGCCTTTTACTTTCTCTCTATCTGTTCATTCTTCCTTCTTGTGTGTATTTTTATAATCCAGTCTTCATTTACTTTATGTGAGTAAACCATTCCAACATACCATATGCCTTATATACTCCTTCTGCATCCATTAATTTTTAACTGCATCCCTTCTTGCTTTGCTACAGTTTTTACATACATTCAGATTATTTCTCTTGATATCCAGTTTCCCCTTCAATATAACAAAATAGGCATGTCTATACTTCTTACTGCACTACACAAGATTTTCTGTAAATCATTCATTTTCTGAAAATCATTCGTTTTCTGAAAATCATTCATTTTGTTGGTCAACAACATGTTCTTGGTCAACAGCATGTTCAGTATTCATAACCAAATCCACATTCACTTCCCCAACAAACATCATCATAAATTTTCCCTGCACATTTAACCATAAATTAATTAAACAATCAAGGGACCATCATATATCCTAGAATTGTTCTCTGCTCAGTGTTTTTAAGTGATTATGTATCATCTTTTTGGTGTTGTCTTATTGACTACATAAATAGATTTTCTTCATGACGAGGTTGAACCATTCCTTTTTCCAATTATTCTTGTGTATTCCTTATTGCCTTCCTATAACTCTCAATGGATTCCACAACCAGTCTTCCACTCCATATTTTTTCTAGACATTCCCTAATTTAAGACTATTCACTTTATCATATGCTTTTTCTGATTCAACAAACTTGCAATAAACTTTTTCATATTCATGGCTCATCTTTTAACATTAACATAATATAACATTAATAACAATCTTAAACTATTATTACAACTCTCTAGGAAAATGCAAGCTAAAACAACTAATGCTGAGGAAAGAAAACAAGAGTTACTTGTCCCTAATTACTGATCAAAGGCATACTGGATTATTTTGGTTCCTGAGAATAAGGATTTTTAGCTTTCTTCATTAATTCAATCTTCTGCTACAAAATTGAAATTGCTCAGAAACAATAACAGTTGTCTTAATGACTCAATTCTTCAAGACTATAATGTTTGGACATGGTTAGCAACCAATCAGCATGTATGTCTCCAAGCCAATTAATGGGCATACATGTCTCAGGCAATGGATGTTCAACAACTGTTTTTTACTTGAAATTAAATGGAACCTGAGCTGTTTTTACAGTGACTGGAATAACAGGAACCTTGAATTTGATTGTTTTCATGTGCAGAACAATGCTGCCACTCAAGTCCATGGACAGATCTGAGACTTCCTCTGGAGGTGTCTTCAGACTGTTCTGATGGCAACACTTCCATCTAAGGTTGTGTTGCCTCCATTCTTAATTGCCACCACAGTAATATTGATATTAACACAGGACAGAAAATTATTTATGCATTTATCTAAAACATTTATATAGCCATATATGGGTTGTCTGAATCAAAAGTAAAAACAACCTAAAAATCATAGTAAATCTGTAGAACTAAACAAATTAAAAACAACAAAAACATAAGGTCTCTTCACCCAACCCTTGGCAGAAAAGTTAGATCAGGGGTTACAAAAGCTAGATCTGGAGCCGCATGTGGCTCTTTCATCCCAATGCTGCGGCTCCCTGTCACTCAAAATTTGCGTCACAACCACCAATGTGGGACATCCGCCGGCATGCAATTTATTGAGCTTTTCAATCCCCGGTAGGCCAACCATAGATAAATCCAAGAAAAGAAAAGTTTCAGAAGAAAACAGAACATTTAATTCAACTACATATGCTAGTTTTGTGGCCACTCAAGAAATAGTCAGGCACGGGGAGGGTTTTGTGGCTCCTAGTGTTTTCTTTTCTGTGGGAAATGAGTCCAAATGGTTCTTTGAGTGTTTAAGCTTGCAGACCCCTGAGCTACATCTTTAAAGCTTTGCAGAAAGCTAAGAGGGTAGATGCCTGCCAAACTTTGGGGTGGGGGGAGCTGCTCCAGAAAAGGCAGACTTCCTTTCTCCCATAAAAAAGGGTAAATGAGTCCCTGTGGATTTTACTCTGCTAGTAAAATCTGCTAGGGGCCAGTGGTCATCTGTGTTTTAAGCCATTAAGCCAGCGCTTTCTGAAGCCATTTTAGAGTCATGTGACCAGCAAGACATCATAGAATGCTGTTACCTTACCACCAAAGTGGTACCTATTTATCTGCTCATATTTGCATGGTTTTGAACTGCTATGTTGGCAGGAGCTAGGGCAAGGATGGGAGATCACCCCATTGTGCAGCACTTGGGTCTTGAACATGTCCTGTACCATAGAGCAAAATATCATAAAGTGTTCAGACTTATTCTCAACCAATAGTTATTGCCTGCTAGGAGTAAGTAAGGGTCAATGGAAATTGAGGTAGGTGGGTGAACTTCGTTTGTGGCTACATAGAGGTTGTTTCCTCTTTTAACTCTGCCCCTAGATTCCTCCACTCCTTCCCTTACAGCAGGGGTGTCAAACTCAAGTCCCGGGGGCTGACCCAGTGCTTAGATCTGACCCAGGGTGCTTAGATCTGTCCTGCAGGGCCACTCTGGAAACAGCAAAGGACCGGCCTGCAGTGCTTCTGCCAGCGAAAACAAAGCTTGGGAGAGCTGCACGCAGCCCTCCCAAGCTCCATTTTCCTACTGGCAGAGGGTTACAGGAGGCCATGGCAGCCTAAAACAGAGCTTGGCAGCCCATTTTTGCTGGCAGAGGATTGCAGGAGGCCATCACAGGAGAAAACAGAGCCCAGGAGTCAGTTTTCGCTGGAAGAGCGCTCAGCCACTACAGGCACCCCCAACACGAGTGACGTTGACATGGTCATGCCCAACCTTGGCCATGCCCCCTGCCCCCCCCAAGATCAAACACAACACTGATATGGCCCTCAAAGAAGTCAAGTTTCTTGACCCCTGCCCTACAGTAAATAAAAGTAATAACTCTCAAATATTTTTCTTTGTTTGTTAGTTTTGGTATTCAGTTGTTACTGGTCACAGCAAGAATTCTGTCAGCCTCAAGGAGGAAAAGAAATGTTCTTAATTAATAAAAAAATAAAAGGCATTGGTCCAACTTGGTTCATAATCTTTGTCTATAAATCAGAGCAATCGATTCTTCTCTGACCCTTTAGACCCATCTAACTGCTTTGCATATCTCTTGTCTTCCTAGTCTGGTCCAAAATGCAGGGACTTTCTAAGAACCACAAAATTATTCTGGAATTATTCTGAGCAGGTTGCCAGAAAAACAATAATGAAGTAGGTGGGTAATTACTTTATGCCATGTTACTAACTATAGGTATGCAGGATTTATTTTCTTAAGCTTCTGATTATAAACCCTGATAACAGCATGGCTTACATTGACATGTACAATAATATTGCTAGACTCTTTCATTTAGTATACTGTTTGTACCTTACAAAAGATGCTAATTTATCCCAAGCCACTCAATGAGCTTGTGACTAAAGGCAACTTGTGCTCATACTTCCAAACACAGAGTTCTGCCTGGAGAAATTGGAAGAAAGTAGAAGAACTGTGGTTCATAATAAAGGGTCAATATTAGCCAGGAGAATATTTATATCAGAGTGTCTCAACCTTGACAACTTTAAGATGTGTGGACTTCAATTCCCAGCATTCCCCAGACAACATGCAGGCTGGAAAATGCTGGGAGTTAAAGTCCACATATCATAAAGTTGACAAGGTTGAAAAATCCTGATTTATACTGTGTTCTAGAGGTACAGCTTCCTCTCATTTATCAGAGATGAAACCACTTTCAATCTGTAATATTGTGATATTAATATTGTTGGCTATAAAAAAATCTTAATTTTTACAGCTCAGCATTTTAATACCCAAGTGCCATGAGACTGAGTGGGCTCCTGATACCTATTCCAGATCCTGCCAACCTAGCTGTTCGAAAGGATACAAAAGCAAGTAGATGAATGGGTACTGCATTTGAACATACAGGAAATGTTCTGTGTTTTGCCATACGGTTTGTGCTGTAGCATGCTGGCCAAATCACTGCAGAAATGTTTCTGGATACCGCTGGGTCTTTGGCTTATGAAGCAGAGATGAGCACCACCCCTAAAATCAGTCACAAATAGCAGGGTAAAAATGAGGAGACGCATCACCCAAAGATCAACAATTTGCATAAAATCTAAATCTGCTTATTTATATTTCTAAATGTATGTTTAGAATTTTTAATTGTAAATTGTAAATCTTTGTCCATACAGCTGCTGCCAAAATTCTATTCCCAAAGGTTTTTTTTTTTTTTAATCTGACCTGGAAGCTATTCAAAAGAGCTGAAGATAAGCAATGTGTGGCCCTTTCAGATGTTTTAAATTCTGAAGCATAAAATATAAATCTAAAAGTAAATCAATACACACAAATGAATAAGTGGTGCCCAGCTAGAATTCAGGTTGTGCTTTTATAAACAAAACCGCTTTGGCATGAATAACTGACAACATTAATATCACAATGTTACAGAATGAAAATGGTTTCATCTCTGACAAATTTTTGGATGTAAGTACTATCTTTTTCAGGGAAGTGGTGGCTCAGTGGCTAAGATGCTGAGCTCGTTGATCGAAAGGTCGGCAGTTCAGCAGTTTGAATCCGTTTGTAATGGGGTGAGGTCCAATTACTTGTTCCAGCTTCTGCCAACCTAGCAGTTGAAAAGCATGTAAAAAAAATGCAAGTAGAAAAATAGGGACCACCTTTGGTGGGAAGGTAACAACGTTCCATGCACCTTTGGCATTTAGTCATGCCAGCCACATGACCATGGAGACCTCTTCAGACAGCTCTGGCTCTTCGGCTTTGAAACAGAGATGAGCACTGCCCCCTAGAGTTAGGAACGACTAGCACATATGTGCGAAGGGAACCTTTACCTTTACCTTACTATCTCTTTCAATCTTTAAAAACAAAAAGGAATACTTAACACAGGATCTCTCTCCGGTCTTAAATGGACTTCTACATTAAAATTTAAGGACAGAGCTCAATAGAGTTAAAAAAAAATAATTTTGGATTTTGCTTTAAAAAAAAGCAGTTTAGAAACTGGAATAGGAGGTAAGAAGACCACACATTAGACAGACATATAGTGACTCAGTTCCTGGCATTCCAGTAGAGCTCTAACAATATCTTTCTTTGATCCTCTTTCACTGTCTGTTCCCTGGGTTTTTGTTTTTAAACCATTCCTAGAAAATCCAGTGACCTACATTTTCACTCCTTGGCATCTAGTATAGCTAAGCCTTTAAGCCACATATGACCATATAGAAAAGCAGTCTTTTCTAGCCAGTTCATCATCAGGTCTGGAAAGGGTGACCAGATATATAAAAGCAGAATCACCTTGTGAGGTATCCTAATAATGCAGACATGAAGAGGAATTTCTGTTTAAGAATCCAGAGTCTATCTACTATACAACAAAATCATAATCAATTTTACAACTTCAAAATGTGATCTGTAGCAATCATATAATTTCCTGTAAGCTATTGTATGTAAAGTCTTCTTTAACACTGCCTCCTATATTTAAAACAGAATCCCTTTCCACATTCTCATTCTCATCTTCTCGGTCCTTCTCCAGCTTGAGATGTCCAGTCAGAGGAAAAACCCAGATATTCCATTATGGTACCAAGACTCGAAAATGTAATGTAGAATCTACATGTAAATGTGCATCTGGAAAGGCAGCCATGATTGATGGATATTTTAGTGTGAAATACTTGAGCTTTTGTAATGTGTTTACCCAAGTGAATGAAATATTGTTGCACAGCATGAATATATTTTTTTTAAAACAAGGCATACGTTATGACGAGCTCAAGTTTATAATTTGATTTCACAGTAACAGGCCATTTGGGAAGGGAATATTTGTTCTAACTTGACTGATTTCCTGAATGAATCAATGTAGCTCAGGCAGACAGACAATTGCCAGCTTTCGATTCTAGCAGTTGGTTCAGTGCTCCATAAAGAACAAACCGCTGAACCAGTACAGGTTAATTTTACTCTTATTGCAGCCTGATTTGCCATTAAAAGGAGCTAGGAAAAAAAAAGTGACAGATATTGGTCTTCATTGTTGCTCTCTCAACAATTGCTCTTTTATATCATAGTTGTACTAGTATACCATTATACACTATATAATGGTATATTATTATATAAAAAACAGAAAGTGAAGAGGAACTAAAGAGCCTCTTGATGCGGGTGAAGAAGGAGAGTGCGAACGTTGGCTTGAAACTCAACATTAAGAAAACTAAGATCATGGCATCTGGCCCTCTCAATTCCTGGCAAATAGATGGGGAAGAAATGGAGGTAGTGACAGATTTTATTTTCCTGGGCTCCAAAATCACCACAAATGGGGACTGCAGCCAAGCTATGGCAAATCTAGACAGTATACTGAAAAAGCAGAGACAATACCCTGCCAAAAAAAGTGTGTATAGTCAAGGCTATGGTTTTCCCAGTTGCAATGTATGGCTGTGAAAGTTGGACCATAAGAAAGGCTGAGCACCAGAGAATTGAGGCCTTTGAACTATGGTGCTGGAGAAGACTCCTGCAAGTCCTTTGGACTGCAAGGTGATCAAACTGGTCAGTCCTAGAGGAGATCAACCCTGACTGCTCTTTAGAAGGCCAGATCCTGAAGATGAAACTCAAATACTTTGGCCACCTAATGAGAAGGACTCAATGGAGAAGAGTCTAATGCTGGGAAAGATTGAGGGCAAAAGAAGAAGGGGACAACAGAAACGAGGTGGCTGGATGGAGTCACTGAAGCAGTAGGTGTGAGCTTAAATGGTGTCTGGGGGATGGTAGAGGACAGGAAGGCCTGAAGGAATGTTGTCCATGGGGGTCGCGATGGGTCAGGCACGTCTTCACAACTAACAACAATATACTATATATTTGTGTAATGGGAAAGGTGGAGTGATAATTGAATGGTTGTGCTAAATATTGTTTAGCCTGTAACCCCTGATATTTACCATCACCTCTGTGCTTTATTGGCCTAGAACTCAGAGGTGTTTAAAAAGTGAATGCAAAAAGACTAACAGATTAAATAGGTCTTGAGCACAGTTGTCTTGACACAGACAGATCTGATGTTGCGTGATTTGGGTTAATGAAACAAAATCTGATGAGTATTCATGATATATTTATGATTTCTCCAGATTAATAATTCTTCTAGATTTATTATTGGTTTGATCTAGTAAAGCCGTTTTTATAGAATTCTTTATTGGCCAAGTGTGATTGGACCCAAAAAGAATTTGTCTCCTGTGCATAAGCTATCAGTGTACACACAAGCAACAAGTGATAAATCATAATCATAAAATGCAATCACCATTTTATGTTTTTAAACTGCATCCAATTTATATTTGCATCATATAATTTTTATCTCTTAAACACCAAAAAATAGAGCATGTGATATATTTGTCTTATGATTATCTCTAAAAGTGTTGTATTTTCCATACTCAAAGAAATGATCTTCATTTATGCATATGTGTTGGCTTCAGATTAAGAGACTGGAAACATGAGTAGGCAGGGGAATCCAATTTCTTACTGTAGGAATGATACCTGTTGCAACAAACAACAATTGAATGATTGACATCAGCCCCAAACTCATATCAGCTCTGTGCCCATGTGATTGCATCTCATTGTGACACAATATTATGGTAATAAACATGGACATGAGTTGTCGAAATAGTAGCAATGGAGAAATATACTGGTCCATGTTATCACAAAGATGTATCCTTCCAATTTCCAGAAAAAATGGAGGACTAACTTTGCAGTATTGAGTTCAGAAAGTTAGTTTTGAGTAGAGACGGTAACAAGACTGGAAAATAAAGTCTCTACAATAATTTTAATTGCTGTCAATAAGGGACCCAGATTCCCTGACTTATTCTACTTCCCAAATTTTATCAACTTTAACAAAATCTTCCCAAACTAGAGAGCTAAAATGCTCTTATTGCTGTATGAAGGAAGTAATACGCATTCCTTTGGGATATAACCCACTGAATTCATTTTCACAAGCCATGAGGGCAGCTACTCCCTTGGATAGTTTTAAAAGAGGATTGGCTAAATCTACCCAAAACATGTCTCTTAAGAGTTATCAGCTTTAAACTCAACATTACCTCCATGTTGGGGGCAATGTGCCTCCAAATGCTACTTTATTTATTTATTTATTTATTTATTTATTTATTTATTTATTTATTTATTTTCAATTTATATACCGCCCTTCTCCCTGAGGACTCAGGGCGGTGCACAGCCAGAATTAAAAACATGAAATACAAATATTAAAAACAATTAAAATCTATATAAATTTGGCCCAAAATTTAAAAAACCACAAACCAATTAAACATTTAAAAATTTTAAAAAATGTCTTCCTAAGCCAGCCCGGCTTGCTGGAAAAAGTGGGTTTTAAGGGCACGGCGGAAGGCACTGAGGTCTTGGATTCTCCTTATCTCTGGGGGCAGCTGATTCCAGAGGGTAGGTGCCCCCACAGAGAAGGCTCTCCCCCTGGGGGTCACCAGCCTACATTGTTTGGCTGATGGCACCCTGAGGAGGCCCTCTCTGTGGGAGTGCACGGGTCGCTGGGAGGTCGTCGGTAGCAGCAGGCGGTCTCGAAGATAGCTAGGCCCTATGCCATGGAGCGCTTTAAAGGTGATAACCAACACCTTGAAGCGCACCCGGAAGACCACCGGGAGCCAGTGCAGCTTGCGCAGGAGCGGTGTTACATGGAAGCGCCATGCTGCTCCCATCACTACCCACGCTGCTGCGTTCTGGACCAGCTGGAGCCTCCGGGTGCCCCTCAAGGGGAGCCCCATGTAGAGAGCATTGTAGTAGTCAAGGCGAGAGGCGACGAGGGTGTGAGTGACTGTGCACAGGGAATCCCGATCAAGAAAGGGCCGCAACTGGCAAATCAGGCGAACCTGATAAAAGGTCCCCCTGGTTACAGCTGTCAGATGTTCCTCCAAGGACAGCTGCATATCCAGGAGGACTCCCAGATTGCTAGCCCTTTCTGTGGGGGCCAAGGACTCGTCCCCAATAGTCAGTGATGGAGTCAACTGACTATATCGGGATGCCGGGAGCCACAGCCACTCAGTCTTGGAAGGGTTGAGCTTGAGCCTGTTCCTCCCCATCCAGATCCGCACAGCCTCCAGGCACTGAGACATCACTTCAAGGGCATCGTTGGGGTGGCCTGGGGTGGAGATGTACAGCTGGGTGTCATCAGCGTACTGATGGTATCTCACCCCGAAGCCACGGATGATCTCACCCAGCGGCTTCACATAAATGTTGAACAGAAGGGGCGAGAGGACCGATCCCTGCGGCACTCCACAGACGAGAGGCCTCGAGGTCGACCTCTGCCCCCCTGCCAACACAAACTGCGACTGGTCGGAGAGAAAGGAGGAGAACCACCACAATACGGTGCCTCCCACCAACTCTTCCAGCCGGTGCAGTATGATACCATGGTCGATGGTATCAAAAGCCGCTGAGAGGTCTAACAGGACCAGAACAGAGGAGCAACCCCTGTCCCGAGCCCTCCAGAGATCATCAACCAACGCGACCAATGCCGTTTCCGTGCTGTGCCCAGACCTGAAACCTGACTGGAACGGATCTAGATAAGATGTTTCCTCCAGGAATTGTGGAAACTGTCGCGCGACCACACTCTCAACAACCTTCGCCATAAAGCGAAGGTTGGAGACAGGACGATAGTTGGCCAATATTGCCGGATTGCTGAACAACTATTGTGGAAGCCCTTATGAGAAACAAAACATTAAGTCCTTTTTCCACTGTTCACTCATTCCGAAAACCTTAAGTAAGGAACTTTGTAATTCACTGAGACTTTGTTAATGTACAAATGTTGACCTAGGAAATATGCTGAATGTTTTAAGATCATTTGAGGACCTAGGGAAGAGAAAATAGCAATTTATTTTCCAAACTGTATTAGTTGGAAACATGCAGAAGAGGCAGTGGATAGACAATGGCTAAAATGATGATGATTTTCAAATCATCCCTATGTTCCATATTGTTCAGAAAATTCCCACCCTCTGGTAAAGCTGTTTTATAGTGGCATTCAACGGAGTTAAAGATCCATAAACTTCCTTAAATCTTATGTTCCAGGTGGTTCTCTTTAGGACACCTTGGCATGAATGAGAACAAGATAATTTATGTCTATGCTTGTCTGTGTTTCTGCCCTTTAATAATGTGCCCATGGTTATATATTATGTTTTTAATTCTGGATGTAGAACAATGTAGTGCTCAGGGCTTTGTTAGTACATGTGTTTTCTGACAGATTTTCCACAAGTGGTTGCTACTTCTGGTTCCAAATCTCGACTGCTGGTTCTCTCCCTTTGAATGGAGTGATGCCAAAGCCAGGTGTACCTTTAATGGCATCTCCCCTCAAGTGACCTGGGAAGGGCTGAAGTTTGCCATAGCTAGAGGCTTTCCAACACCATATTTTATCCTGAATCTGGCTTGTGTCCATTGAAAATACTGGAGTGACATCAAAAAGCCACCTGCAAGAAAGAACCTTAGGATTTTCTGCAAGCCCCAAAGAAACTTATGGAAAAAAGCAGGCAAATCATCAATAGGCATTCAGAAGGAGAAATATCACAAGAAATGTAATTCCCCCTCCCTGTGAGATAAAATACACACAGAAGATACGCCAGCCTATTTAACAACAATCAAATTAATTCCTAGTGTTACAATGGATTATTTTTATTCCACTTGACATATCTATGTACCATAAGCTGGGAGTAAGGATAAAATCCCTATTGTAAGATTTTGCTTACATATTTCAGAAGACTTCTACCAATACTTCACATCTCAGAAATGTAATGCTCAGAATACATTTCAAGTAAACTTTGTTGCTTATAAGCTCAGAAGTGCTGAGGAAAAAATGTATTTGTTTATTGCACCAATTTTACTATCAAAAGGAAACCACCCTGGGAGAATTCAGCTTCTCTTCAGGGTGGAGAGAGCAGGGAAACCCTGCATGAAACAGGTGTTGAACAAATGGTGGGTATGAAAGAGAAAATCTACCCCTAGATTTCTATTTTACATAATTTTGTTTTAGTCTTCATGATGCATGACCCACTATTGCAGAAAATCTGAAAAATTTAAATGGGAGCAAGCAGATTTTTATAAGATGTTATATTGCTTTAAAAGCATTCTCTCTCTCTCTCTCTCTCTCTCTCTCTCTCTCTCTCTCTCTCTCTCTCTCTCTCTCTCTCCCTCCCTCCCTCCCTCCCCCTCCCTCCCTCCATCTCCTTCTCTCTCTCCCTCCTTCCCCCCCCCATATATATATATCTTTCCTGCAACTCACATACAAATATCTTCTCTATCCTATGACTAAGCCAGGCTGTTCCTCCTATGTTCTCATGCCATTGTTCCAAATGTCTCTCTGCTGAGTGATTGCCGAGTGGATCTGTGGCTTTCTCCTGCTGTGCTGCACAATAGCATTGAGACCCATTGTTGAAAGAGAGAGCCTTAAGCCAGATGGAGTTAATTAAAAAGAGGGAGGGACTAAAACGTTAAAAAAAAAAAGTAGAAACCATTTAAAAAAGTCCTTGGCAGTCAATTAATATTACAACATCAATATATTTCTGATGACAGATCATTTCGTTGAAAAAGAGGCAGAGGCAAATGAAAGCTGACTTTCAAAAGGCTGGGATTCATATTTGGATTAGGCAAATGACTGAGGCTTTGGAGTTGATTTCAGTTGCTCAGAATCATTTCCCAGACTTGCCAGAAAGCAAAGGAAATTATCTTGAGTCTGAACCATTTTCTATTCCTATTTCTTACTCACCTGGAATCCAGACGATTGGAGCCTAAAACATGAGAACTGAAAACAACAAAGGCAAAGTGTGGAAGCTGATTTGGAAAAGCTGAAGCACTCAGTGTTCATTTACTTCTAACATCTGCAAGTAATCTTAGTTGTTGCATACTGTTGCAGGTATAATGTGACAATCCCCCCCAAATATCCGTACTGAGCTCCTAAATCTGAAACAACAGGAGAGCATGTCAGGTTTTCAAAATCAGGAACCCTAACATGTATGTTAAGCATTTCAGAGCAATGTTCTAGAAATGGATCAGATCCTGGATAGCTATGAGGATTGGTATAAACTTACTCTGTGTTGGTCAAATGTGCAAGACATACTAAGTTAGGCCTTACCATGTTTGATAGTTATTCTCTGTTTTAGGCAAGGACAATTTACCTTTTCATATCTGGACTATCAGCTTTCATTAGCACAAGCCATCATGGCAAGGACTAAATGTTTATTTTAATTCAAGAACGGTATCCATTTTAAGCAGCTGAAAGTCATTGAGCAGTTCAGGTTAATTCCCACTTATATCTCCTCCTGGTTCAAACATCCTTTTTCTATGTCTCCTTTTTATTTCTAAACTGGTTCATTGAAGGAGTTGCATGTTACATTCTTCTGTGGGAAACTCTGGTGACTAATGGAACCTTGACATAACCAATGTGCCATTAATCTAAATCTCATTTGAGTGATGTTTAATTTTTACACAGACATTTTCATTTTTTCTGGTAATATAATGAAGATGGTTTACTGCAGAGATGGGTTTAGCAGGTTCTGACCAGTTCTGGAGAACCGGTAGTGGAAATTTTGAGTAGTTCGGACAACCTGTAGTAAAAATTCTGACTGGCCCCGCCCCCATCTGTTCTCTGCCTCCTGAGTCCCAGCTGATCAGGAGGAAATGGAGATTTTGCAGTAACCTTCCCCTGCATTGGGGAGGGAATGGAGATTTTACAGTATCCTTCCCATGCCACGTCCACCAAGCCACACCCACAGAACCAGTAGTAAAAATTTTTGAAACCCACCACTGATTTACTGTGATTCTTCTAGGACAGGGGTGTCAAACTTGTGTCATCACAGCAGCATCACGTGATGTATCGTGACATTTTCCCCCTTTGCTAAACTGGGCGTGGCTGTGGTCAGCGTGTGACACATCTGGCCTGCGGTTTGGAGGTTTAACACCCCTGTTCTAGGATATTGTTGGGAGGTGACATCTCTACCCACAACACTAGATACACTATATCACTAGTGATGTCCCATGCCTGTATCAGGTCCAATATTGTGTAGCTTTTTTTGAGATCATCCAGGCCATTTGTGTACTCGTTTCTTATACATTTTGAAATGACACAGAAGAATTAGTTATCCAATGTTTTCTCCTGCACATCCTGAACTGCTCCAATCTGCAGAGTCTGGTGTCATAGGTTTATTATCCTTTGGGGTGGGGTGGGTCATTGGAAGCGTGGGAGAACTTTATTTACATCTCTATTGGTGGGGGCGCGCACTCGCTATCTTCGAGCGGTGGCGCGCCCCATTCCCCATAGCCCTTCTTGCACCCCAGGCTGTTCAGACTCTCAGGGCCCGAGCTTTCGGCTGCTGTTGTGCAATGCCAGGTCCGTGGTAAATAAAGCCCCCCTCATTTGCGATCTTATTCAGGAGGGGGGAGCGGACCTGGAAGGTATTATGGAGACCTGGTTGGGCCATGAGGGGGGGTTCCCCTCGTGAATATGTGCCCACCAGGTTTCCGAGCATTCCATCAGCCGAGAGCTCAGGGCAGGGGCGGAGGGGGGTGGCGGTTATTATAAAGGAAAGTCTTGATCCAAGGGAGACCACTGTTCCACAGATAGCCGGATGTGAGTCCCTTTTTGTGAAGTGGGGTCGTGGAGTACAGATGGGCTTGTTGATCATGTACCTGGCTCCCTGCCGCGTGGCAACGGCCCTGCTCGAGCTGCTCAACGTCTTTTAGTCATGGGGGATTTCAACCTGCCATCTGTCGGCGAAATGTCTGAGGTGGCTCAAGAGTTCATGGCTTCCATGACGGCCATGGACGTTACTCAGTTAATTCATGACCCTACTCACACGGGTGGACACACTCTGGACTTAGTTTTTGTCTCTGGTCAGTGGTCGAGTGGCCTTGATACAGGGGATATAGTCATCAAACCCTTGTCATGGTCTGACCACTTGCTCCTTCGACTGGACTTTCTAACCGCTACACCCCGCTGCAGGGAGGCGGAGCCGACCAGATGGTTCCACCCCAGGCGCCTGATGGATCCTGATAAGTTCCAGATGGAGCTTGGGCCATTTCCTGAGACTCTGGCTCACGACTCGTCTGATGACCTGGTGGCCGCCTGGGATAGTGCGGCCGCCGGGGCTTTGGACCGCATCGTGCCTTTGCGGCCTCTGACCCGGCACCAAACTCACCTAGCTCCTTAGTTCTCTGAGGAGGTGAGGGAGTTGAAGCGCTGGAAAAGACGCCTGGAGAGTAGTTGGAGGACCAGCCGCTCCGAATCCAACCGAACACTGGTGAGGTCTCATATTAAGACCTACCTAGTGGCGATAAAAGCAGCGAAATCTACTTATTTTGCCGCTCTTATCGCATCATCAGATAATCACCCAGCTGCCCTGTTTAGGGTGACCCGCTCCCTCCTCTATCTGGAAGCGCCGGATGATCCCTTGCAGGGTCGAGCTGAGGATTTTGTGCAGTATCTGTATGACAAGATCGCTCAGATTCGGGAAGGCCTGGCCTCTGACTGGGTAAGTCCGGATGGGATGACTGAGGCAAGTCTTGAGAGTGTTATCTGGGAGGAGTTCGATCCTGTGGCTCCCGAGGATGTGGAAAGGATCCTGGGACGGCTGAACGCGACCACATGTTTATTGGACCCGTGTCCCTCCTGGTTGGTACTGGCTTCCTGGGAGGTTACATGAGGCTGGCTCCAGAGGATTGTTAACGCTTCTTTGAATGAGGGGGTCCTGCCGGCCGCTTTGAAAGAAGCAGTGGTGAGGCACCTCCTCAAGAAGCCTTCTCTGGATCCGGCTGTATTGGCTAACTATCATCCAGCCTCCAACCTTTGTTGCGAAGGTTGTTGAGAGTGTGGTGGCACAGCAGCTTCCCCGGTACCTGGATGAAGCTGTCTATCTAGACCTGCTCCAGTCCGGCTTCCGACCTGGGTACAGCACGGAAACGGCATTGATCGCGTTGGTGGATGATCTCTGGAGGGCTCGGGATAGGGGTTGCTCCTCTATCCTGGTCCTGTTAGATCTCTCAGCAGCTTTTGATACCATCAACCATGGTATCATGTTGCACCAGTTGAAGGGGTTGGGGGTGGGGGGCACCGATCTGCGGTGGTTCTCCTCCTACCTCTCTGACTGCAATCTGTGTTGACAGGGGGGCAGTGGTCGACCCCGAGGTGTCTTGCGTGTGCCACAAGGGTCGGTCCTCTCCCCCCTTCTGTTCAACATTTATGTAAAGCCACTGGGTGAGATCATCCGTGGCTTTGGGGTGGAGTTCCATCAGTATGCTGACGATACTCAGCTGTACATCTCCACCCCAGGCCACCCCAACAATGCCCTTGAAGTGATGTTCCAGTGCCTGGAGGCCGTGCGGGCCTGGATGGGGAGAAACAGGCTCCGACTCAACCCTTCCAAGACCGAGTGGCTGTGGCTTCTGGCGTCCCGATATAGCCAGCTGGTGCCATCGCTGGCTATTGGGGGCAAATCATTGGCCCCCACGGAGAGGGCTTGCAACTTAGGCATCCTCCTGGATCCACGGCTGTCTTTAGAAGAGCACATGACGGCCGTGGCCAGGGGGGCCTTTTATCAGGTTCGCCTGATACGCCAGTTGCGCCCCTTTCTGGATCGGGACTCCCTACGCACAGTCACTCAAGCACTCGTCACTTCCCGCCTGGACTACTGCAATGCTCTCTACATGGGGCTCCCCTTGGGGTGCACCCGGAGGCTACAGTTAGTCCAGAATGCGGCCGCGCGGGGGATTATGGGAGCGACGGGGCACTCACATATGACACCTCTCCTGCGCGAGCTGCACTGGCTTCCTGTGGTCTTCCAGGTGCGCTTCAAGGTGTTGGTGACCACCTTTAAAGCGCTCCATGGCTTAGGGCCGGGTTATCTGCGAGACCGCCTTCTGCCGCCAATAGCCTCCCACCGACCGGTTCGCTTGCACAGAGAGGGCCTCCTCAGGGTGCCGTCGGCCAGACAGTGTCGGCTGGCGACCCCCAGGGGGAGAGCCTTCTCTGTGGCAGCACCCGCCCTCTGGAATGACCTACCCACTGAGATACGCACGATATCAGACCTCCGGACTTTTCGTCGGGCCCTGAAAACACACCTATTCCATCTAGCTGGGCTGGCTTGATCCCATCCTCTCAGTTTTAATTGAATTTGGTTTTAATTGGGTTGTTTTTAATATCTTGGGCCGAAATTATTTAATTGTTTTTTAAATTGTTTTTAAATTTTATATGCAACGTTTTATCTTGGCTGTACACCGCCCTGAGTCCCGCAGGAGAAGGGCAGTATAGAAATAAAATAATAATAATAATAATAATAATAATAATAACAACAACAACAACAACAACAACAACAACAACAATAATAATAATAATAATAATAATAATAATAATAATAATAATAATAATAATAATATTAAGTTGATACATACGTTTTTTGAAAATCAAATTATCACAAGTTCTTTATTTAGCCAGGGTAATAAAAATTGCAAATCTTGAAGATCTTCAGATTCTTTTGTAAAGAAATATATTATAAAAAGTTAAAAAGTTGAGTTGGAAGAAGGAAGAAAATAACAGAAGCCTGGTGATGCTGAAAGTCATGAGTTGGCATGGCCAGAGTTTATATAGAATGTGGAAGAAAGATGAATATATTTAAATCAGCTTCCATTTATGACCATGATGCATCCATACCACCATTAGGGTGCTTGGAGGAAAGCAAGCAAACAATGACTTTCCTATTTTTTGCAAAAGCTCAGGAAATATAAATGTTTACTGATAGGTGGAAAAGAAAATGAGAGAGAAATAAAAATTATACCAGCAAAGTTAGATAACATTTTAGGTGGCATCTTGCTTTCTAAAACAACATTAAACTGAAGTTCTTACAAGTTAGATATTTTTATGACCTAAAATTTGGCCTAGTGAAAGCATTGGCCTGAGGTAGATTTTGGAACCCATCTAATGGCTAGTATGGCTTATTTTGCTTTTTCTGAAAATGTTGTGATCCACTTTTGGGGACAAAAATAATCAGGCAGATAATGACCACAGAAGGCTGCCAAAATGTGAGAAGCTGTGAAAATATAGATGCATTTTTAAAACTCTTAATGTAAATAGAAGTGGGGTAGACAAGATTGTGAAACAACACAAAGGGATAGGTTAAACAAAGAAAGATGTCTTTCAGTGGAATGTATGGGTCTGTTTGCTTAGGGGATTACAGTTATTGACACCTCTTCCACAAGGCATTCCCGTTGTGTAAAGCCAGGCTGAGCTGTTAAATCTATGATACAATAGGATACATGATAGAAATCTAAGTAAGAGCAAATTAGACATCTGCAGTGTATTGTAGGAATCAGTAAAGCCTGAAGGATGCCATGGGCCTTTTCCTATGTAGAGCACTCTGGGCTCTCATTTCAAAGGACTTCCAGAGGGGTAAATATATAGGAATGTAATGTGGCAATGTAATGAACCATCTAGGCAGCCTATTCTTATTCACCAGAGAACCCAAGAAGAATTCGGAATTTTGCTCAGAAATCTATCCCAAACATAAAAGACAAATATTTGGAAAAGGCTCAGACATCTCTGCATTTAGAACTTGGCGAGTTCAGAGGAAATAGAATCAAGACAATGGGGCCACTTGGTGGAGAACTGTTGTTGGCGTTTGTTACTAGAGATCTCATATTCTTCTCATGTAGCATTCTCTCTCTTAGATTAGCCTTTTTGTGGCAATGTGACAGGAATGCTGGAACAATTTCTGGGAGAATTCCTAAAAAGGAGAGCAGTCCAAATAAAATCAAACTGGATCTGGTGTTGAAGAATGTCTCTCCTGAATTGACCATGATAGGGTCCCCCCCCCCATTTTTAAAGAATGTGCAAAGTGTCAAGGAAGGTGAGGAAACTGTGGTTTCTCTTCAAAGAAATTTGGATTGTCTCACCTTCTCAATACAGCTAGTCCTCAACTTACTACCACAACCTGAACCCAAAATTTCAAGCAAGACCATTGTTAAGTGAATTTTGTCCCATTTTATGACCTTTCTTGCCACAGTTGTTAAGTGAATCGTTGCAGTTGTTAAGTTAGTAACACAATTGTTACTAATGGCTTCCCCATTGACTTTGCTTGCCAGAAGGTCGCAAAACATATGCCAGTTATCAAGCATGCAAATTTTGATCCTGGGGCCACGGAGATATTACAATGGTTGTAAGTGTGAAAAACAATCATGACTCACTTTTTACCATGCTGTAACTTTGAACAGTTGCTAAAAGTGGTTGTAAGTTGAGGTTGTATATTTCATTGTAAAGTCTTCTATCAAGGTGGCCTCAGCTGATTCCTTCCACTATGATTGATGAAAGGAGTGGATTCTTTGCTTCTGCTGAGACAAAGGTGTTTTGTTAAAGCAACATTGCTGATTATGTCAGATAAAGCCCATCTCTAAGTTTTATCTGTATGGAGTAACCTAGTTCTGTCTGAGTGATATGTCTCATGAGATAGTCACTGCTGATCTGTATAACCCTTTATGTTTGTTTGTTTGTTTGTTTGTTTGTTTGTTTGTTTGTTTGTGTAAGCAAAGGTCTCTCTTAAGAGAGTTTGTGAAGAAGCTGGAAAGAGGTGTGAGTAGCTCAGGATATGAGCAATCCACAGATGGCAGAGTTCATTACAGTATTATACTGATGATGAAGGTTTTCAGCTCAGAGTGTCAAAAATTCAGAAAATTGACTAACTTGATTCTCTTGGCAGGCCACACTCCTCCTCCTAACCAAAGAGAAACTATTCTCAAACTCCCCCCATCTAAGCCCATCTCTGAACAGTGGCACTCAGCAGCACTGCCAAGGTAAGTATGAAGTTGAAATCTTGACCTTCAACACTACCAGCCAAAATGGCTGCCTTGCATCATGCCCCAAGGTGCATAAACCAGGAGGAGTATGTGATTCCTTCCACTGGCAACATTCCCTTTCAGGCACGGTTCTTTTTCTGCTGTCAGGCACCCCTGGTCTATCTGATAGAACTTAGGGCTGCATGAGGATTTGAAGCAATTTTGGAGAATGCTCTTCTACAACCTCTGCAAACTCTGGAAGCTGTGCAACAGCATGCCCCATTCTCACAGTTTTTAGAGGCTCTGGAGGCTGCATACGAGCATGGCCTCTTGCATGATTTCCAGAGGGCTGGAGGCTGCCCAAGATCATACCTCATTGTTGCATGGCCTCCACAGTCTCTGAAAATTACACGAGAATGGGCCATTATTTCAAGAATAGGCTGGTATGTCATCCAAAATATCATGGCATGGCATCTTTAACATACATGTCATAGGTTCACCATTATTACAGTAGTAGTTTAGCTAGTAATTGGCACCTTAGTCCACCTTAGTTGTCCCTGGGAACAAAGGCAGAAGGAAGTGACCTGAGATCAGCAATTTCTTAGACAAAAATAGGCAGGGAGACAAGAAATTATCTATTTAAAAAATTAAACTCTGTAGTCTATAATAATGTAGAGCAGGGGTGTCAAATTCACATCGTCATGGCATTGTCACGTGATATATTGCAACTTTCCCCCCCTTTGCTAAACCGGGCAGGGGAATGGCCAGTGCGTGATGCAACTGGCCCATGGATCGCAGGTTAGACACCCCTGATGTAGAGTATCACCAGCAAATCACATCAGGATGAGCCTTACAATACAATATCATTTGTTCAGTCAATGACTGAAAATTTAAAAGAACATAAACAGCTTGAAGCAAATGGATGCAATCATATACTAACAACCAGCAACAAGGATGAGCCTTGAAACTGGATGTGCTTCTGCATTGTTCTGATAAGTTGGTAAAAGTGGTTTTTCATACTTCCTCATACTTTCTCTAACAGACAAGAAAGCAAGGTAGAAGGAAGGGCAGCTCTACTTTTACAATCTTAGATTTGAAGACCTTGGAAATTGTGTAATGTAATATCTTGCCATTTTCCACCCTTCTGCATCACTTTCACCAGAGTTTCATAAGTGAACCAGTGGTGAAATCCGAACAGGTTTGCTACCAGTTTGCTGGCCATGCATGTGCAGTGCATGCCAAATGCGTGCTGTGAGCGCATGCACCAAAAGGAGGCTTGAGAAGGTAAGTAGAAGCAGGGGGGGCGAATCAGTTGTGGCCCATGTTTTAGCTTCGCTAGAAAGCAGGACTTCCTGCTTTCTAGCAAAGCTAAACTGCACTGAGCAGCTGATTGCCCCCCGCTGTTCTACTTACCTTCCCAAGCCTCTTTTTGGCATGTGCTGTGCATGTGCACATGGGCAGTATGTGCCAAAAGGAGGCTTGAGAAGGTAAGTAGAACAGCGAGGGGGGATCAGCTGTGGCACACAATTTAGCTTTGCTAGAAAGCAGGATTTCCTGCTTTCTACCAAAGCTAAACCCCACTGCACAGCTGATCATCGGAAATGCTGGTTTGAAGGAATCGGTAGCTTTTTAAACTACTGGTTCAACCAAACTGGTAGCTTTTTTTTTTTATTATTACCAGTTCGCCTGAACAGGTAGTTTTTATCACTGCCAGTTTACCCAAACCAGAGCGAACTGGTAGCATTTCACCCCTAAAGTGAACCTTGTCAATAAGCTTTTTAGGCAGAAAAACAAGCAATCGGGAGATGCTGGAATCTTCAAATCAGCAAAAGCTTACATTTTAAACATTGTTTGAACATGTTGCTTTAAATTTATAGTAGGATTAGGATGAAGAAAGACCTTTTTTCAAAAGCTCAACACAACCTATGTTATGTTTGTCTCTTCACTAGATAATTTGGAGGTTGCCATGCTTCCCTTTTCTCACCCTTGCTAACTCTGCCTTCTAGCAGGTCCATTATTTTTTTTTTATTTTAATTTTTTAAAATATGGTGTTGAAACCGTTTGAAATTATCTGTCTAAAATGTTGCTGGGCTAATTTCCTTGAAAGGGTCTTGCTATATGCCTGCAATTTTCATTCCATTCTGCCCAGAATGAAGCAGCTGTAGGCAATTTTACATGTCCTTATTATAGTCTAGGTGAAATATTTTATTTAGTGAAATCTCAGATTAGTCCAAATCTCTTCTTGCCTTTGAACTTCAGATTTGAAGTGAATCTTGACACCCTTACATCTAAAATTCATGCCAAATCTTGAGTGATTTACATATCCTTTTATATGCATTTTACTTAATATACTACTGTTCATTTTTATTACTGCAAGAATATACAACTTTGGGGCATACTTTCCCCCAGCAGGGTGTTTAATTTCTATTTGTTCTGAGAACTATATTATAAAGTTCTGGGTGGTTTGAATACTGAAGGCCAGTTGTCATTTAACGATGATTCAGGAAATATAAATTTGGTGAGTTCAAATTTATTAGAATTAAATGAATTTCACTTCCAACAAACAAGCAAAATGTAATGAAATATGTTTGCCCATGTAGTTTTATAGATACTGTATCTGCAACTATACTACTTAATAGTATCAGAGCGGATGTAACAGAATGTAACAGAGTAACAGAGTTGGAAGGGGATCTTGGAGGTCTTAGAATAATAGAGTTGGGTGGGACCTTGGAGGTCTTCTAGTCCAACTTCCTACCTGTGGCAGGAGATCTTATACCCATGATGGCGAACCCATGGCAGCCGTGCCACAGGTGGACACGCACAGCCTCTCTGCGGGCACATGAGCCATCACCCCAGCTCAATTCTGCTGTGCATGCATGCATGCCTCCCGCCGGCCAGCTGGTTGTTGGGGCTCTGCCGTGCATGCGTGGTGTGTGGAACACATGCTGAAAATGTGTGTGCATGCATGCATGGGGGGTGCACACAGGATGGGCGGGTGTGCATGTGCAGGACACATGCAGGGTGGTGACGCACACATTGCATTATGTGTGTGCACACACATTTTCTGCACTCAGTGATGAAACGGTTAGCCATCACTGTCCTACACCATTCCAAACTTCCTTTGGGCATTATGGGATACACATGATCAAAGAAAGAATAACAGAATAACAGAACAAAATAATACCTGTGTTTCACCGAAAATGTCTTATATTTTTTGAACCCCGAAATAAGTGCTTGGCCTTATTTTCGGGGAGGTCTTATTATTTTGGGGTGCCTGGAGCAAGATGGGGCTCCTCTTGCCGTCTTACCTGATTTCCAGCTCTGTCTCCCTAACCCTAACCAGACGAAATGGCGGGGACCGGCTGGGCATGCATTTAAATATTTTTGGGAAGGGCTTATTTTCAGGGAGGGCTTATTTTAGCGCATGCGTTCAAAAGCCCAATTGGGCTTATTATCAGGGGATGTCTTGTTTTCAGGGAAATAGGGTAGTATTACAAGGGATGCCAAAGGTGCTCCAGTCCAACCCTCAACCCAAGCAGGAGACCCTTTACCATTTCAGACAAATGGTTGTCCAATCTCTTCTTAAAAGCCTCCAGTGATGGAGCACCCACAACTTCTGGAGGCAAGTTGTTCCACTGATTAATTGTTCTGTCAGAAAATTTCTCCTTAGTGGTAGGTTGAATTTCAAAGAGACATTAGTCACCCTCTGTACAATTGCTTTTTTTTTTTAAAGACATCAATCTCAAAGAAAGCATTATTTGATTTTTTCTGACATTTGGGAGGGTGAACAATTGACATTTGTGGTGGTGGGGAGACAACAATGTACAGGCAGCCCTTTGTTTTCACTCCAAAGTTGGTACAAACCAGATTAATTTTTCCTATTATTTCTGTTGGAAGGAAATCCTATCCCCAGGAATCAGAAAGAGGCCAAGAAACAGAATGTCTGAAATCTGCAAGAGTTTACCTGAAGTGCCTTTGAAAACAATTCAAAAGAATCACATCCCAGGTATAAAAACAGCAGAGTGTATAGTATAGAAGCAACTCCCAGATGACAGAAATATTAAATCGAAGTGTATGATTTTGTATGGCAAGAAATTGGCCAAGGGGGAAATATCACTTTGGTATCTTTGGTGCATTATAATAAACTTGTCAGACAGAGAAGTTCTCTGTTTTCCCAGGAGATATGTATTCTGTAGAATTTAATGCATTTTTTATTAACTATTACATATGTCTCTGCTCTTCGAAGACCTCTTTTCCCCCTATACAGATAGAGTTGCAGATTTGATTATATGAATATGTGGCTCTGTATTGTTTATTAGGTATGGAAATTATTCCTTGACTTTAATGTTGTAG
Organism: Pituophis catenifer annectens; assembly: GCF_029215685.1. Taxonomy (NCBI): domain Eukaryota; kingdom Metazoa; phylum Chordata; class Lepidosauria; order Squamata; family Colubridae; genus Pituophis; species Pituophis catenifer. Next base: position 28,840,324 of record NW_027256884.1, on the reverse strand, counting down.
CTATGAAGTTATTCAAGGTTATTGATAGACTTCTTCTTAAGGAGTTATTATCTTGGGAGACTTACGTTTATTATTTTTATTATTATTATTATTATTATTATTATTATTATTATTATTATTATTAATTACTACTACTACTACTACTACTACTACTACTACTACTACTACTACTACTACTACCTCATGTGGTGGTGGTTGTGTTTCATGTAATGGTCTGTCTCATAATCCAAACTATTTTGTGTCAGCATTGTTTCCAGATAGATAACCATCCATTATGATCCGGGTGTCTGCCGTGTCTGCTATGAAGTCTAGTCTAGCAAAATAGAAGACAATTTCAAGAATGTTTCACAAGGTGAAACATTTCTATTGTGGAAAGTGGCCCTTTTAATAACTTAGTTGTAATTTGAGGTTTTCTAGAATGTGGTGGGCAGCTCCTAGAAACCATACCAAACATATTTATGGAAATAATAAAATGCAATATTTGAAGGCATTTCATTGCCTAATCCCACTTTAGATCCATACAATATTAGATAAAATATATCCCCATTGCTGATGTTCATAAAGGCTATAAATTCTTACAATATTCCAGTTAGTTTCTCTATTGGATGATATGTATACATATTTACATTTCTACTGTATTTTATAAAAGGAGACAATGCTAAATTTCAGGTTGAATTGCATAACATAATAATAAATTATATGCTTCTGAGCATGTCTACTGTATTGGTTTTTAGCAATAGTAAACAGTCCATCGAATCAGGATTTAAAGATCTATTATTCTTCCACCAAGATTTTGGCCCTGGCATCTCCTGTTCTAGAATAAGTATGTATAATATGTAGTATAACTAGCAACTACAGTTATTCACACTTTAAAAGTGGCAAAGGAAGATAAAATGGATATCAATCATAAAAACTACAGAATGACTCATTAAGGTTTCTTTGATCTCCTTGTAAGTACTCAAAGTACAATTGGTAACTTTTATTACATAAACAGAAAGTTCTGATTTATTATTTGAGGGCTGGTTTTTTTTCCAGAATAAAGTTATGCCTGAAAGCATGGACTAATTGTTTTTATTAAAATTGGGTTAGTGAAGCTCTTGGACTTCTGGATACATCTGGTAACTGATCAACAGCAAAATAAATTCATCCACAATACAAAATAAACTGGCATGAATGAAATGTTCATTCATATCTCATAATCTCATATTCCAGAATATTATTGAATTATAGCTTCTTATTGGTTTTAGGGATATCTTTGAAAACTACAGAGAAATCTCAACCAAATCCTAGATTAGATAAAAGTGTAAAAGGCAGAATTCAAACCTGGATGGATTTGAAACCTTAGCTTTTTCAGTTAACTTCAATTATTTTAAACATGTCATTTTTGAAAGTAATGATTTTAGTGGAGGTTAGTCTCCTCAAGTATTTCAAAATAGAAAGAAAATGAACATTTTATGCCAAGTATATGGATCAGGAGCAGAAGAACAGAGTTGGAAGGGACCTTGGAGGTCTTCTAGTCCAACCCCATGCTCCAGCAGGAGCCCCTATATAATTCTGGATATAATTTTGGATATGTGATCAATGTGGCTATGGGGAATGGGAAGAGATGAAATGTGTGTTGTGATGTCACAACACAAATCACAAACTCCATATTTACACATTTACATCTGACATCACTACATAAAATGGGTTTTAAATGGGATTTTAAATTTGGGGTTTTATAAATTGGGCCTATTATTTAATAATTTTAATTATTTTTAAATTTTGTCTGTCTTTGTGCTTTTAATTAGGCTGTACACCGCCCTGAGTCCTTCAGGAGAAGGGCGGTATAGAAATAAAATTAATAATAAATAAATAAATAAATAAATAAATAAATAAATAAGTTTGAAAGGTCAGGTTTTATGATGTGATTTGATTTTCTTTAAAAAATAATCCCATTATTTTTGTCCCTTTGATTTCTAGCAGATGCTTAAGACCAGAATCAAATTATTTCACTGATCTAATATCTTCACAACTGGATTACTATAATGTATCCTATATAAAAGTACTCATGAGGATGATCCAGAAGCCAACTAGGTGGGGTGCTTTAAAAGGATCACACACTATCAATCCTTAAAGAGCTTCACTGTTTCCGTGTGCTAATAGGTCCAATTTAAGGTGTTGACATGATAAAGATTTATTCCAGCTGCCCATGCACCAAAATGAGTTAGGGAGGCCTAACTCATGATTTCACTAATAAGTTTAGTTCATAGGAGGGTGATAGAAGTCCTTCTTGATAACACTGCTTCAGTTATTAAATTTCCTCCTGAGGGAAGATGAACTAGTAGGGTTTTACTGACAACTAAAGACATGTGTGTCCTTCCAGGCATAGATTAACACCTGTCAGGGTCAGATTGTGTAAAATAATTTGCATTTTATTGCTTTTAGGATTGGTTATTAGTGATTGATTGATGATTCTTTTTAATCTTCTGTATATTCTTTTAGGTGCCTTTGGGAGAAAAAAACCCTACACAAAAGAAATAAATGGTGTTGGTTTAAACCCCATGTTAAATCCAATATTAGTCATTGAAGTTTACCAGACTTCTTTGAGTTAATTACTCACTTTCAGCCAACCTATCTCATAGGATTGTTATGGGAAAATGGGATTTTACCTACATAAATTGGAGGCAAGACAGTATGTAAATCTAATATTTAAATAAATAAGCCTGTTCTATAATGTTAGTAATAATCATCAAATATTGTGCACACTTTTGGAAGGACAGAATAAAATTATAGCTGAAATGATGACTTGCTGCTTCAACAGTTGACTTAAAGAAGAATATTTTAACTCATTAATTTGATTGGCCTGAATAATAAGTATTAATCTATGGAGACTTCTTAACTACAGTGGTTGGGGAAAATTACCACCTCAGCTACTCTTGTGGCTATTGCTTATTTCACTTTTTCATATCAGAATTAACTTTAATGTGTCTCTTTCCTGGTAAGATAAAGAGTTAATGCACATTCAGCAGTATCTGCTCAGAGCATGAGAGAAAAACCCTGAAGAGGATACATTTTTGATCCCTCTTTCATTAGTACGATTAACAATTTGTCTTTGACAAATCTGGTGTAAAAATGTTAACTGAGCAGATTGGACAGTGATCTACAGTTCTGAACTAACAAAAAAAAAATACATTTCACCAAAAATACGAGAACGGGACTGCTTTCTTTAAAAAAGAAAGGGCGTTTACTTCTCTTCCAAAAAATTGGGAATAATGGCAAGAAATCGGCAGCGGTAACATAAAGCTTCCATTTCTTCGCTCATGGGATGTTTAAATAAGAAGCAATTATTGTAATCGCAAATGAAATGCAGGTAACGGGATTCAGAAAACTGTGAAAGGCTAAAGTGTAAAGTTCCAAATGATTTCCTGTCAGAATTTCAAGGCTCTACAGCATTAGCTCCAAAGTTAAAACAAATGGAATGATTTACTCTTTGGCGTTAAAAGACAATCAGGGAAGACTCCAGGAAGAGAAAAAGAAAAAAGAAAAAGAGCCAAGATTTCCTGATCAATTTTTTCCCCCCAGAAAGTAACATCATAGCTATAAGAAGCTATTGAGGAGAAAATATTATTTGTAAATAGTGAAAAGCAAGGGATGATCAAAAAGCAAAACAATTTGGAGAGGAAAAAAGTTCCACTGACTTGCTTCAAATAACACACTGAATCACATCTGAACTAACCCTGTTATAGCCTAGTGGAATTGTGAAAAACTGCTGTTTTTATGAATCACTAGACAACCTTATGGAAATAAAAAAATACATATCTTTTGCTTTCTTGCATGTTCATAACCTTTGGCTGGCCCTGGAGTAAATATCTTACCTTTTAATGTAGAATCATCTTTCCAGCAATCTATAACTTGACTGGCAACTCTACTTCCCTTATTGTAAATCCAAGAAAAGGCATCAGAGGAACTTCTCTATTAGTCTGTCTCATTAACAGTAGTAGTTTTTTCATTATTGTTAAAAGGGAATCCTGCCATTGACACACATACATACACGCTAAAAAGCCCTATGAATTTCTTCTTTTTTCAGGAAAAATTACAATAAATCATTCTTTTAATTTCTCTATCTGAAAATGTAAAAAATTCACTTCATCACAGCTCTTTAACTGCTATTTATGCTAATATTTGATCTGTGTGTCAAAATTAGATTGAAAAGCATTATAACAGATATGTGTGGGTTTTTTTTTTCCAGACTGAAGGCCCCATCTGGCCTTTCAGTAAACACCCAGCAAAATGAATCATCAGAAAGGAAACTTGATTTCTCCAGCTCAGTGGTTTCTTTTTTTTTTTTTTTTAATTGCAAAAGTTTTACAATTACATTTTCACCCCTTTTTTCACCCCCCCACCTCCCTCACCAAACCCTCCCTAACCCTCCCTAACCCTCCCCCCCCCAGACTTCCCTATTATGTACTCATAACTAGTAACACTAATATATAAGCTTGAACCCATCCCTCCCCCTGTATAATTTTTCCTCTTTGTCTCTTTACATTAAAATATTTCTAATACATTATTTTCAAATAAAAGCTATTTGATACTTTCTAGTTTGGTATTTGTTCTGAACATATTCTATCCACCTTTTCCATTCCCATTCATAAGTCTCTTGTGAACAATCTTTTAAATACGCTGAAATCTTCGCCATCTCTGCAAAACTGGCCATCTTCAAAGTCCATTCCTCGATAGTAGGCAAAGCTTCATTCTTCCAGTATTTACCTATCAACAATCTTGCTGCTGTTATCATATACAATATTAGTTTTATTTCACCCCGTGTAAAACCCTTAACTATACCCAATAAAAACAATTGTGGAGAAAATTGAATTTTTTTCTTCAAAACATTCTGCATGACCCACCAAATTTTTATCCAAAAAGCCTTAACTTTCCTACAGGTCCACCATACATGATAATACGTAGCATCCAAACATTCGCATCTCCAACATTTTGGCTGAACATTAGGGTACATACATGACAACTTTTTAGGATCTAAATGCCATCTATAAAACATTTTATAAAAATTTTCTCTCAGGTTTTGCGACTGTGTAAATTTAACATTCTGAACCCAAATTTTTTCCCAAGTTTCCAGCATCACTGGTTCTTCAAAATTCTGTGCCCACTTAATCATACAATCTTTAACTAATTCCGTTTTTGAATCTCTTTCTAACAAAACATTATAAAGCCTTTTAATATGCATTGGACCTTTCTCTCTTATATGTCTAACCAATTCTTCCTCATGCAACATAATACCAGTTTTTTGGTCCTCTTTCCATCTCATTTGTAATTGATTATATTGTAACCAGGTTAAATTAATCCCTTCGTCCAACAGTGTCTGCAATGTCTTCAGCTGCCATCTGCCCGCATCTGTAAAAAGAACCTCTTTATATAAAAACCCCCCGAGTGACATTATATTTGTATTCCACAAGGTATGACCAAGATCCAGCCATAGCGGTATTTTATAATCCCATTTGAGTCGGTGCTTCTTCCAAACTTTCATCAGGGAGTCTCTAAGTATATGACTTTTAAATACTTTATCCACTTTATTTTCATAAAATAAGTAAGCATGCCATCCAAATTCAAGATCAAAACTTTCTGCATTCAATATTCCAGCCTTTTTATTTCCAAACCAGTCACTTGTTAAAGTTAAAGCTGCTGCATCATAATATAACTGTAGGTTTGGGAGTTTAAGGCCTCCTCTTTCTGGAACATCTTGCATAATTTTCAATTTCACTCTCGGCTTTTTCTCGTTCCAGACAGCTCAGTGGTTTCTTTATTCACTTCTAGATTGCTGCTTGGCCACTTAAATATACATTTTTAAAACTGCTGCCACAGGACATCCTGGGGATGAGCAAATGGCTCAGCTGATGATATAGTGGAACTGGCAAAAAAAAAAATGATTGTATCACTGTGATTGCCACCATTTTGAGAGCTTAGCCTTTGTCTCTTGGCAAAAGACTTTAGCAGGTCATCCTGCTAAATTCACCTCACAGAATGAGGTGAATATTGGCATAGGCAGCTAGAGAAAGGTGAGTGATGGCAATAATGATACTTTTCAAATTGTGACAAGTCCATGATACTTATTAGGGATGCTAATTATAAAAATCTCAACCTTTCACCAGTTTCATGTTTTTCTCTCCTTCATGCATCTTTCTTTTACTGTGAGAATGAGTAAAAACATGGACTAATCTCTATTTTCAGCCAACTGCTATTCCTAGGAAAGTGTTTTCCACATTTTTACACTGGTCGCTTATCTCCAATATTTTAATATGTGGTCAATTTGCAGAAGGGGCGCTCACCCGCTCTTTACACCCGATGTTTTTGTCAAGAAGCCTTAAATAATAATAATAAAAAAGTCAAAGAATCCATACATGTTCAATGAAAGTTTTATCTTTCTCATCAAACACTACTGCATGTATTTTGCTACGTACCTAGAACCTGTGTCCAACTCGGATAGGCCTTTTGAGAAATTCTCCAAAGTCATCTGGCTTTTCCCACAGAAAAGTAGCTCTGTTTTTCATTATTTTTATGGGATGAGAGCTTGATGATGTCTGGTTTTATGGACCAGATAATTATTTTCTTTCTCATGTTTCTACCACATTTGTACAACGGAATCTTTCGGTGCCCATTTGTTCAAAACCATCGATGAGAACAACAGGAAAGAAGGGATGGACGAGGCACAGAATTGCCACATTTTTCTTACTGGATTTTTTTCCCCTGCTGCTTTTAAATGCAGTTATATTCACATGTTTAACAAATGGTGCTTGTACTTACATGAAGACAGAGAAGATGAGCTTTCCATCTGTGACTTAGGGATCTTTTTTTTTCCATATTGATGCTAGGTATGTTTTCTGAATGTCTTTCTAACTGTTTTTCTTATACAACTACCCCTATTATTCAACACCTGCCTAAGGCAGAAGAATTTTAGTATCGTGATGTGTCACCAAATTGTTATTATAATTGTATATTTACCTCTAGAGACAGGAATAACTGCTTGCGGGCTTTCTGTTTCTAATGCTAAAATAATTGGGTTGGCCTTAAATATTAGGTTACGTAAGTGGGGGAACGATGCTTGACTTCATTTGCTGCTTCACCTAAAGGGAGCAAAATATCTTCAACCATGTTTCCACAGACTACATCCATAGTATGTATAATGCCATATTTATTTATTCCTTATCTAGGAATAAATGCTTCTTCAGGCTAAACCAGGCTAAATGCTTCTTTGGTCCCACACTTTAATCTTCTACACTAGTGAGCTCTGCAGCTGAGAAAGATCTATGTACACTTTGCTGTATGTATATAACAATATATAATAACAATATTTATCTTATTTTTCAGAGTATAAGACATACTTTTTTCCCTCCTAAAAGAGGGTGAAAATTTGGATGTGTCTTATGCACCGAATGTAGCCAAAAATGCGAGGCATGGAGGAAGTGATGGTCTGAGGCAATCCCTGCAGCCTGGAACAGCTGGGGGTATTCTGGGAGTCCGATCCACCCGCCAATCAGCCGCTCATGCTGAATCAGGCTGCAATAATGTGCTGAAGCTGACCTGGCTGTTCGCTATTTGCTGCAAGAACTGTCAGAGTTTGCAGCAGCAATCACATCCAGGAAGCATACACAACTAACTGATTCAGCAGGATTCAATAGCTTCTCTTTATATATAATATAAAGTAAATACACAATACCAAAAGCAGGTTTTCCAACACAAGAAAACACAAGCAGAGGAGAGGAGATTCAGTTTCAGTTTTAGTTTCAGAGATCACCACAGCATGCAGCTTTAGAACAGTTGACCTAAGCTACGTCCAGGCTCCTTGCTGTCTCCTTCCTTGTTGCTCACACAGCAAATACTGTTTCAGTTTCCAAACAGCCCTCAACTCTCTCACACACACTGACAGGACGCTAGCCAGATGAATACCAATGGATGCTGGTAGGCAGAGGCAGGATTTGTTTGTTATTTTCCTCCCCAAAACTAAGGTGTGATTTATACTTATGGTAAGTATGGTATGGTATGGTAAGCAGTGGTGGGTTCCTCCTGGTTCGGTCCAGTTCTGCCAAGCCGGTAGCGGTGACGATATGATGTCACCGAACTGGTTCTGCCTCCCCGTCCCCCCGAACTGGTTCTGCCTCCCCTAACCCCCCGCGTTATTCTTACCTTTTATTTGGCCCCACTCCCAATCTATTGCTGCCTCCTGAGTCCCAGCTGATCGGCTAGAAGGAAAAAAACTGTTTAAACTCTTGCCACGGGGCTTCAAAGAACCGCCCTACAGCTGATCAGTGTTAAAAGGCATTGTGGTGGTAGCCTGGTACCTCCAAAAACAAATGAGTAGACCGGTACAGCTCTGCAAGCAGTTAAAAGCCTGGTAGACCAGTACCTCTGCTAAATCCTAAAGAATTGTCACATGACCATCAAGCCACACCCACAAAATAAGCCACGCCCATAGAATCGGTAGTAAAAAAATTTTAGAACCCACCCCTGATGGTAAGTATATTTTGACATACTGCTTTCCTCACCTGCAACATACAGAGAACACAATGGTAACACAATGTCATACTGTGTCATAGTGAAGAAAGAAAAAGGAAATGAAAATGAACAAATTTTGAGGCAAATGATTTTCCCCTATCCAGAAAACAAAATAGGGAAAAATCATTTCCTCAAAATTTGTTTGCAAAATATGTTAGCTGAATCTTACATCGTTGTTGTTATCTGCATTTCCTTCCTTTAACCTGTAGTTTCTTACACTTCAATGTTGCATTTTAAAGGCACCCTATTAAAAATAGAATAAAGTTTTCTTTTTAAAAAATCCCCATAGAAAACGAAAAAGAGTAAGGCCTCTGCATATTTTAATTTGTTGCTGAGAATGTGCTAATTGTGTTTGTGGCTCAAAGAGCTTCCTGCCTAATGCTGAGACAGATGTGAATAGGACATTTATAACATTGGCTGAACAATAATGTTGACAGCTTATATATGGTCACTGTGTCAGACTGGATTGTTTAAATAAGTTTACAATCCTTGGAGCCTTATCATGTGTAAACAGCTAGCTCTTTGGATGATGAAACTGTTGTTAGTTGGGATTTAACAAGGCTGCAGGGTACACAATGTGATATTGTAGAAAAATATACCTGATTAATCTGCCTCAACCACTGGTGAGTACTCTATCATTTAAAAAAAATATTGGCATACTTGCAGTATTCTATAAAGGTTAAATAGTGATATACAGGTGTTAAATTAAGGTTTATCAAGTTACTGTACATCAGAAGAATGATAATGTTCCCATAGGAAATCACCAAATGGAATGAGAATCTGTTCAGGAACTGATGTTTGGCAGATACATCATCACAACAGAACTCATCTCAATGATAATGTAGGATGTCTGCTGCAAGGTTAACAAAGAGCCTTGGTAGTACAGTGGACTAAAGCACTGTTAAGTAACACCAGCTGCTTGCAATTACTGCAAGTTCAAATCTCACCAGGCTCAAGGTTGACTCAGCCTTCCATCCTTTCTAAAGTAGGTAAAATGAGGACCCAGATTGTGGGGGCAATAAGCTGACTTTGTATAAAAAATATACAAAAGTATGAAGGCTATTGCTTAACGCACTGTAAGTCGCCCTGAGTCTCCGGAGAAGGGCGGCATATAAATTAAAGCAAAAAAAAAAAAAAATGCCATGTGGAACCTGGCAGGCAAACTTGCTTTTCAGAAAGTGCTTCAGTTCTCATTCTATTGTGTGACCTGGAGTCCCCAGAATGTGGTGGAGAAGGATGAACAAATTTCTCATCGTGAGTGGTTAATTAGGATTTTTGACAACTCTGACACTTTCAATTGTTTGGATTTTGAAGGCATTTTTTTTTTAAAAAAAAGATTGGTGCTTTATACTAAACTGTGGGTACACAGTGGGCTCATCTGAAAAATCACCTTTGCCTTTCTTTCCTTCAATTCCAGAACTGGATCCATTTCTTGTCATTCTAAATTTTGCTATCTTTATAATGTGCCCTTATAGCACATCTGAAAGGAGAATTGTGGTTGTGCTGCTATTAGGACAACGTAAAAATGAAGACAGCCTGGAATATACAAGATGCCATCCTAGAATGTGTATATGTGTGGGTGGGTGTGGGTAGATAGATAGATGATAGATGATAGATGGATAGATACATGATAGACAGACAGACAGACAGACAGACAGACAGACAGACAGACAGACAGACAGACACCAAAGGAATGTTAACCTACAGGATGATTATCATTAATCAGTTGACCTATCAATCACCAGGGACAAAAAAGAGTTAGAGGTTTTTATATCTCCTTTAGCCATCTACTTGTTGCCTAGATTAATGTAACTACTGGATTGAAAAGGGGATTTTGTTTGTTTATCTAGATAGATAGGTTGACCTACCTTTTGAAATACAGTGAATGAAGTGATTACCAAAACTGGGTTTCTAATCTCTGTGTTCAGTAGAAACCACAGTGATATCACTGGTATTTCCTCAACCGTGGATACAGTGCCAGAAATATATCCAACCTTTATGCAATTTGCAAGCCCTTGATTATGCATTTAATCAACATATTGTTCATCTCCTTGCATCTTTATTATCTCTCTGAGAACCTCCCCTGTGTATATGCTGTGTGCTTTATCAAGATATCTGTATTATTAACTCATGTGGGTGCTTCTCTAACTGTAAGAATTATCTGCTTCTTTGACGCTGTAGTTAATATGTGTGTACATTTTACTTGGGAAAGACAGAAGGAGAGTGATACTGGGAATCTCTATTTTAAGAACTCAACATTACAGTATGTTATCAATACATTTTATCAACAGGTTCTGTTTAAAGTTGGGGAGAAATTGATTTGGTTTGTGTTGCTATGGCAAATTATCTAATTTCATATTTTGAATCAATATGTAAAGCAAAATGCAGTAACATTTTTACTTTCACATTTGTTTTTCAATGCAATTCTCCAATGTATAAAATGCATATATTATGAGAAAAAGCACATAGTGGCCATATATTAGGAAAAATAGCATATGAAAGCTTTCTCGTAGACAAATGTATTTGCAGAATGGTTATATTAATGAAAATTGCATATAGAAATAAGTAGATGAGGAGAAATATATACAAACATGCATAGATATTGTTATAATAATCTTTAAATAAGCATAAAACTTATCACAAAAAAGCAAAATGAGGAATCAAGACAAACTGAAATAAACAGCACTATCAGCTCATCCATCTCTAGTCCTAAAATCCTAACTCTCTTTAAAAAATCCATAATAAACAAAACCTTCAGTTTAAGATGATAGCATTAAGTTCATTCCAATTTCCTCTTGTTCTTCAAAAAGTCAGCAAATTGGAAATTAATCACTTAAGTACCACACAAAGCTGTAAAGACTTTGCTGAGCTTTGTATGCTATTACAAATTGATGAGTGATGCTCCCTTCACACACATTTTGGTCCAGTTCAGTCTAGGGAAGGATCTGTCCAATCAGAAACCATAAAGGTGCAAGATGAGTAGCAGAACCTGGAGGCAGAGTTAAAAGAGGGATCAGTCTAGAATCCCTACATAGCTGCAAGTGGACCTGGTCATAGGAATATGTAGGGATTCTAGGGTGATCCCTCTTTTAATTCTGCCTCCAGGTTCTGTAACTCCTTCTTGTATAGAAGCACTTGAATCCTTTCATAAATATATCATTGAAGAAAGTGGAATTAGAAAAAATTCCACTCAATGACATTAATTCTGGAAAAAGGAAGCCTTAGAAACTTAATATATGGATTTCTGCCTGATTTATATTAACCCAATATCATTCTGAACGGTATGCTTGCTATTATACTATTTGTATAATACAACATTAGAGATATACCCTCCATGTATCAGAATAAGAATAATTAGAATACCCAGGGAAATATCTACTGACTGTATATATTGGGAGAGCACACAATAAAGGAATTAAAGGGAAAAAAGCAAAAAGAAAAATCACCCTCTGACAGGGAATCCCAAAGGTGCTTTTCAAAAGGCAACTGGATTTTCTTAGGGTTTTTTTTTTCTTGAAAATGTTTCACTTCTTATCCAAGAACCTCCTTCAGTATTCAGAACTGAAGAAGCTTCTTGGATGAGAAGTGAAACGTTTCTTAAAGAAAAAAACTAAGAAAATCCAGTTTCCTTTTGAAAAACACCTTTCAGACAATCATGGCCTAGATGATTGAGAATTGAGCAGGGAGAAAAATAGAAGTAGCTAGGGGACAGAAGGCTGTATATAGACCAAGAAATGCAAAAAAGAAGACTGAAAGTGGAGGTTGCACCATCAGAGGTAGCTTTTCCTTTCTCCATTTTCTCCTTTTGGCAGGAATACAGAAGAAGAAAGGCCCAAAATGTAGAGAAAGGAAAAGAATTAAAGTTTTTCTTCTGCACCAGAAGAATCCCAAACCCTATTTGGGATCCATAAAGGTGCAAGATGAGTAGCAGAACCTGGAGGCAGAGTTAAAAGAGGGATCATCCTAGAATCCTACATAGCCGCAAGTGGACCCTGTTCTTTCCCACCAGCACTTTCCCACACTTTCTCTTTTGCTCTGCTCTATATCTCCAAAGTCAAAAGTATAGATGAAATCTTGGTCGGCCCTTTGGAGTCTAAGATACCTATAGGCATGATCCAGTAGAAGCATGAAGTATGAATCTTGACATTTCTCCATCCTGGTATGAATAGCATGGAACATCTATCCCAGTTTCACAATGAGAATGTCTTGGATTTTATTTCTGAAATTGCAAAATTACATAATTTGGGAAGTGATTATTGAATTAACAGCAAAAGCTTTCAACATGTCAATTTCTGACTATCACAACAGCAACTCATGACTAAAAGGTATCTTGAAAGTTTAGGAAACATTTAAATGGCCCGCAATATAAATCAGTGTCTCTTCTTTTCCAAATGTGATTAACCAGAGTGAGGGCAAATAATTATACAATTTATGCATAATAAGGATTAATATGATTGGTCCCTTCAAAGTATGTTTATGGGAGCAGGGATAAGAATATTGATATCTTTTTTCACTGGGAAAGATATAAGCATGCAATTAACCAGCTCACTGCAATCAAGGCAATTTTGGACATTACAGTCTTTGTCAGAATATTAAATAGTAAGTAGTTGATAGGAGTCAACCTTTATACAATTTATTCCTTCTTTGTGATAGCACAAAGAAAATATTTTGGTTTTGATCATCAAAAAATGTGATGGACATTAGAAAAATTCTGTTTGATCAAACATCTGCCTAATTTAATACGTTAATTTTCACGGAGCTCAGCAACTTGCCCTTTGGAAAACCACTTTGGTCCCACTTCTTATTGCCTTGCAATTGCATCTGCTATTGTCTGACATAGTCCTTATGAATACAGACATTCCTTTTAGCCACAATGACATGTAGCTATAGATAGTTCCATCCCCATGGATTTGATTAATCCTCCTCTAAATCCTTCTGAACTAGTAGCTGCCACTACATCTTGTGGCCACACATTTCCTGAATTAACTCTGTATGCTTCACAAATAAGTGCTTCTCCACCAAAGGCTAAGCAGTAATTTGAAACAAAGACTGAATTTTAATAACTATGATATAATATAATACCATTTGTTTTAAATATGGACAGTCAATATGGAACCTTTGTCTATTAAAATTTCTCCTATTGAAGACATTACATTGCTGGCTTAATCAGTAATGATGCACTGATTTAACTCCTTAAAAAATATAATAAAGAAATAGAAATACAGGAAAAAATGAAGTTTAATGAGATAAATCACCATCGCTGATGCATTGGCATTTTCTCATAATTTTTAAACTCCTGTTTATATGCTTGCCAGATACAGTAATATATTCTGGCTCCTAAGGACAACATAGTCCACCTTTTCCCTTATGGACCTTATCTGGATGCTTTTTTAGCTGTCATTATCTTCTAGGAAAAATAACGAAGTTGATGACAGCATTGATATGCCGTGGCATGTTTTAGTCTCCACTTGTTGTTGCCTTAAGTCTAAGAAAATGGCTTTATTCTTGTCATTTTCTTTTCTGTGCTGAGTGACATTTCAGTGGGATTTTAGTCTATTTTTATTGATGGTTTTCTTTCAGAACATGAGGGTGGGGTGAGAAACATTGAAGAAATGGACTTCTGCTTCTTTTTTTAATCGTTTTGTTTTCCAAGGTAAATTGACCTATTTTAATTCTTCATTGGTTTAACACCAGGTGTTAGTGTGCTGCATTGTTCCATTTTCCAAGTCCTTTAACACTGCAGCAATTTTCTCTTTACCTTAATCTTGTAAATAGCTGCAGTGTTTCATACTGTATACACTGTGTATACCCATAGTGTAAATCTCTCTTTGTCTCTCACTCACTTACTCTTCCTCTCTCACATACACAAATATAATTTAAAAATGCCTTGGGGATTTTCCATATTTATTCAGTGGTGGGCTACTACCGGTTTAACAACTGGTTCGGTGAGCACATGCTTTGCTTGCATGCATCGCTAAAATTGGAGGTTTTTAAAGCTCAGCTGCTTACCTTCTAAGTCTACCCTGGTAAGTAGAAAAGCTGAGGCATGGAAATCAGCTGTAACGCATGATTCAGATAAGCTGGAAACAAGGAAATAAAGGACAGGATAGGGCGGAGTCAGCTGATCGTCAGAACTACCGGTTCTCCCCGAACTGGTCTGAACCAGCTGAATCCCATCCCTGTATTTATTATATATTCTACAATATATGAAGCTGTATTTATTTATTTTTTTAAACTCAGTTACCCAAAAAGGAAATTGAGTTCGGAACAACTGATAGCTGATAAAGATGAATTATTGGAGATGTAATAAAGACACATGTTTTTACAATGTCCTATACTTGCTAACTTTTGGGGGAAAGTAGGGGACTATATAAATATGATGTGCAACAAAAGGTAAAATTTTCAGAGGATAATATTCTCTTGAATTACATACCTACCGGTAGCATATCAAATTTGACATGGGCAATATAAATGGTTTTGTGTGCCCTTAGTATGCCTAAAAGACTGATATTACAACATTGGAAATGCATGGACTCTTTTACTCAATGGATTGAAGAATTTATTACACTTACTACATATGAGAAGATTGTTTATAGACATAGAACTTGTTTGAAGAAATGTAATGAAATATGGGACTCATTAATATAAATTACAGAAGTTTAAAAAGCATGATAGTTATATAAGTGTATTAGAAATATAATATACACATACACATACACTTGCATAATCTTTGCAATAGAAAATTATGTACAGAATTGTAATTGTTTACTAATGAAATATATTTTTTAATTTTTTTCTGTTATAACTTCTGTAATTATTTTAAGTCTTTGTTACTGTATATATTTTTGATAATGCACTAATCTTTGTATTTTGTTCCCTTTTCCCTTTTTTGTAATTATTTTAAAAGCAATACAAAGTTTGTATATGCGGTATATTTATATATATATATATATATATATATATATAAAACTCAGTACCCCCATAGATAAATAGTTTCTTAAATTCAAGAAGTTTTCAGGACTCTAATAAAGGAGACATTTGTGATATTATGGCTTTTAAAAACTCTCACCCTTCCTTAGGTTTGGGTAGTAGTTACAATAAGTACAATAATTTTCCTGATAGTAGAATCTCAAACTCTTGGTTCTATATTAAATATGGTGAATAACTGATACTAAATCTTCTGGACAGTTTTTGCAAGATATGTCTCTGGATTCCTCCTACCCCTTTTTACCCTAAAAGGGTAATGAAGATTTCCTTTGTAGTGACAGTTTGTTTCCTGTACTCTGGTTTCTTTCAGTTCACTTTGTCCTTCAGTAATTACTTTAGCTTCTCTAGCTTCATTCCCCAAAAGTAGAGTTCTTTGCTAACTCTGATAGTTAGCTGCAGTTCAACCATGACTGTTTCCATGTCATATAATAGGAGGTCCCCAATCATGCTATGGCTACAACTATTAATGCAGAACATAAGAAAATTCTGAGAAAGGAAAGGCTTGTAGTCCCATTATCTCCATAAGGAAGGAAAACTACATTAAGTTATGTTTCCATTGCCACCACAGTTCACCATGAAGTGCCCTTGAAAGCTATTTTCCAGAATACAGAAACCAACTATCTGGCTGCAACAAAGTCACTGGCTTTGTTTTTAAAGGGTACAACTGTTTTTACAATTCTGAAAGACCTGGATGTAAATTGACTATTTTCTTTTGAGCATAATGCTATGATAATTTCATTTTATTCTTGGTTTGAAGGAAGACTTCTGTTGTTCAAAACTGTCTATTTTAACATTAAAATGATATCCGTGTTATTATTTTTTTCAGCAAGCGATTGCATCTAATTGACCTAATGTGGGCTCAGAGAGTTAAGGAGAGTTGGGCTTGATTAATATGTGGCTGAGAGACCTCCAGAGAATACCAGACTTATACACTAGAATAGGAAATCAAATTCCGGAAAAAAGACAGTAATGTATTATTGAGAAAACAAATAGTTCTGTTGTGTCCAGGAAGGCACTAGGAGTTGAGCTCAGTCTGAAGAAGGCTTTATTTTAAAATGTTTTTATTAGAGCCAAAGAAAAATCAGAGTTTGGTTTCAGGATTGTGAAAAATATCCCCAAATTGAAATGTGTGAGAGATGCTGCCTACTGACAGAAGTTGGTGTGATGGAGTACAGTGAAGCAGCATTTTCCTGGGGTGTCAGGAGCCCATTCCAGAAAGGGTGGGGGTGTAAAATAAGAGGTAGCCCAGCCCTGAACTGGATAGGAGGAAGAGAAGATAATAAGGATAGCCACTCCCTAGAGTGCCCCAGGGTATATCCATTAGGGTATGGTTTTAGTCTGGCAATATTATATTATATGTGAGCAAATAAAGAACTGAATTCTGGTGAATTGTCTATATCAGGGGTGTCAAACTCAAGGCCCATGGAGCCCCCCTGGAAACAGCAAAGGACCGGCCCACGGTGCCTCTGCCAGTGAAAACAGAGGTCGCGAGGACCCCACGCAGCCGTCCCAAGCTCTGTTTTCATTAGAAGAGGGTTGTAGGAGGCCGGCACAAACAGAAACCAAGTTTCCTGGATGTATTTCTCTGCTATTTTCAGCAGTCTGGAAATGGATTGAATTTTGAAAGAAATTTTCAAGTTTGGGAAAAGTACTTTTAACTTGAAATGGGATTATTTCAGATTCTGAACACTTCTAGTAAGATCTTTTGTGATGTAGACAATACCAATTCAAACAGAATTTTTCCAGCTCAAAAATGTTTTGAATTTGAAACGTTTGGCATACCAATTAGTTCCACTTACAAAACATGCTACTTCAGAAAAAGAGATACTATTTTCCATGTTTGAACAGTAATAAAAAAAATTGCAAAATTTAGTCATCGTAACTGAGTATTTTTAAGCCACGGGGCATCATGAATGGCACATGCCAAACTTCTTTTACATTGAAACTGTGACCTGCAAACAACCAGAGCCACTCTGAATAAAGTCAAATAGATACTTTATTGCTGGCCACCCATATTACAAGAATCTCATCAGACTGACTGTCTTCTCCTGGGAAACAGCAGTTACAGATCTAAGAGTTTGACCTCAGACATTTCCCCTTCCAAATCAACTCCAAGCTTGAATGTCTGTTTACTCACCCTAGAGGGGGCCCCTCTCCTTCATATGGTAATTCCACCACATAATCTTTTGTACTGGGTCATCTATATCCTTATTCTTCCCTCTTTTTCTCTTTCTGTCTCCAGGTTAGCTAATATTTCATTCAGGTGATAATTTGGTAGTACTGCAGTCCCCTAAATAATGCTGGTGAGCACCAGTGGGTTCATTTGTCTGCCTAACTGACCTATTCCTTTTGGAACTACAATGCTGCCACAACAATTGGCAGCATTCCTCTATTGTAATCATAGATTTTGCAACTTGTTCTCAAAAGAGATGGGCCCATCAGCTTTAAAGTTGTGGATCTTGAAGTTAAGATACAAGCTTTTCCAGATTTTTAGAAGAACCAGATAGAATAGCATTTAGCTTATATATCACTTTATAGTGCTTTGGAACCCTCTCTAAGCAGTTTATGGCAGAGTGTCAAACTGGCGGCCCATTGGCTGGATGCATCACATGCAGGCCATGCCCACCCCAGCTCCGCGAAGGGGGAATACATCATGAAACATCATGTGATGGCAACACGACACAGCGAGTTTGACACCTGTGGTTTATGGAGTCAGCATATTGGCCCCAACAATCTGGCTCTTCATTTTACCGATCTCAGACGGTTGAGTCAACCTTGACCCAGTCAAAATCGAACTCCTGGCAGTTAGCAGCATTAGCCTGCAATACTGCATTCTAACCACTGTGCCATCAGATAAGGAAGCCGCCACTTTATGTTCTGGCTTATTCAATTCTTAAGTAAATAAATTCATTCAAAATATCAAAATTGTCATCTTCGATAACAAAAGATAGCATTCCATTGTGCAGAGATGAGCAATTATTAGGCTTGCAGTTCATTTACATCAAGAAGTAACTGCACTTTCAAGCAAACAGCAATTCTCTTTCTTGTATGTGCTCAAATTACTTAGTTCAGGGCATAATGGCATACATGCTCAAAACATGGAGAGGATTTGGTGATCTGTATCAGTGTTTAATGGTCTTTGAGTATAATATGTGAGATTTTGAAAGAGGCCAAAATCAGTAGCTGATACTGCTTGTCAAGAAATTTAGAATAGTCAAAGTTTGACTTACAGTAATGGTGGCAACTAGGTAAGAAATAAGCTTGTGTCATGATCTGGATTTAAAGAAAAAAGATTATTTGCAGTATGTGTGGGAACTATGCAGCACCTATCAGCAACTCTTAGACCAAACTCTTCTTTTCCTTGGGATTCTATAAATAGATAGAATTCTTTATTGGCCAAGTGTGATTGGATACCCAAGGAATTTGTCTTGGTGCATACCCTCTCACTATACATAAAAGAAAAGATACATTCATCAAGAATCATAAGGTTATGTCAAAAAAAGGATACAGCTACTTTAAAGAGTTGCTGATAAGCAAATATCACTGAGCATCTCCATATGTTCTGAAGTACCATTCTTATAGGATGAAAATTATTTAAATTGAGGGGAGGGGAGCTACTATTTTTTGGGAGTCAGAGACAGTCTCTTGTGAGCTTAGTTCAACTCCTCATGAGTTCAGGAAAGTCAAGTAGGGCCTGGTGGCTCAGCAGACTAAAAGCATTGTGATTAACATCAGCTGTCTGCAATTACTGTAAGTTCGAATCTCACCAGGCTCAAGGTTGACTCAGCCTTTCATCCTTTCTAAGGTAGGTTAAATGAGGACTCAGTTTGTGGGGGCAATAAACTGACTTTGTATAAATATACAATGCATTAAGCAATGCATTATTGCTTAATTCATTGTAAGCCGCCCTGAGTCTCCGGAGAAGGGCAGCATATAAATCAATTTTTTTTTAAAAAAAAAAAAAGTAAGTACTACTATCCAGCCAGATTGAGTGATGTATGTGAGGTATATTGATAAACTCCAGATAAAGGCTAGTATAAATCAAAAAGAAGACTGCTGCTATTGTTAGATAAACCTTATATTGTCAGTTCTCCTGCTCTCTTACACTTACAAAACCTGGGGTTGATTATTTCCTAAAGCTGCACAGTTATTTTCTGACTGTCCCTTCTAAATATTTAAAGCTCCTTCCTTAGTTAATACTTCTATTCAGGGTAGTTGAATACTTCTATTAGTATTATAGTAGTTAATACTTCTATTCAGGGTAGTTTATAGTTCTGTGAATAAAATGCTAACATTTTACTCCCTCTCCCATCTCCCATCCTTGTATCCAAGATATGCTGAATCACAAATTTGTCTTGCCATGGATGAGCAACTCTAAAATCAACCTTAGAAACTGGAACAGCCATGATCCATTCTATAGGATAGATTCTTTTAAAAGAATGCTATCAAATCTCTTCCAAACAGAGATGGGCAAATTCTCAAATTTGGCAGTCTTTTCAAGGACTGGCAGAATGTGCATTAAAGTGGCCATGAGGAAATGCCCTTAATTATGCTAAACCAGCGATGTGTGAGTCATGAATCTAACTGAAATCAAAGAGTATCAGAATGAAAAGGTACCTCTGTGATGTATTCCTTAATGTAGATCAATGAAATATTGGGTGATCCATAATTAATGTTGTAATATTTTATCTCCCAGGCCAATAAACACCAATTTGAATGCTCTGAAGCTTCTCTTTTGTCTACCGTACCTTGATTGTTTAGTCATTGGTGTTTCATAAATAATGTGTCATAGCAGCCATTTGCCTCTGCAATGCTGCAATTTGTCAAGCAGATGCTCAGTCTTTTCCCAATGCAAAAGAGCTGAATAGTTCCAACATAGTAGCATTGGAATATGTACATGTAGATAATATGTATATGTACATAAATGCTCAGTGCCATTGACCTTGGCATTCCTCAAAAGATAAGATATCCTGTTTCTAGCACATCTTTCCATAGAGGACAGTATGTTTCTTTTTAGGTGAAATTAGTAAAGTAACTTCATCTCAGGGTATTCTGTATGTGTTTCCTTCCTTCCTTCCTTCCTTCCTTCCTTCCTTCCTTCCTTCCTTCCTTCCTTCCTTCCTTCCTTCCTTCCTTTCTCCCTCTCTCCCTCTCTCCCTCTCTCCCTCCCTCCCTTCCTTGTGGGGATGTTTTTCTTCCAACTTATATCAAACAAAATGAAACTTCTTTTAAAGGAAATTTCATACAGCAAGTCCAATATTATGAGCAAACAGGAGAGTACTCTTGTTGTTTCAAAGATATTATCTGCAATGATATAACTTTTTTTTTCTACACATGGAATAAAAAACGATTTGGATGAATTTTTCCACACAGTTTTTCTGTTCTGGGAAGAACAGAAGGGAGCAGGTTTCAATAGTTACATAAAATCACTGTTACACTTTCTCCAGCATGATTTCAAAGCATATATCTTACAGGTAAATCACAGAAAACGTCCTTGTGAAGTGATTCTTCTGCTGAAGATCTGTTACATGATTCTCTTCTATCGATTCTCCAGTAACTTTATTTCTTCTGAAAAACTCCATATTGAAAAATATTTATCTATTTTTCTCTAAATATTTAATATTCAAGAAAAACACCTATTCAGCTAGTACCAGACTTGAATTTGAATTTTTAGGGGACTTATTCCTTCTGAATTGTCTTAAGTAAGCATGCATAAAAACTGCACTGCATATTAAATCAATTTCTTCATATTACAATACAAGTCCTAATCCAGTCAACTTCTACTGACTTCAGAAGGAGTTATTTTCATGTAAGGTCTGCATGATTGCAACTAAATAAAATATATTATCAATAATGAATTATTTATTATAAAATACTTTAAAGTACAGGTAGTCCTCAACTTACAGTAAGGACTAGTGACCGTTCAAAGTTACAATTGCACAATTTTAAAGTAGGAATTTAATGTCTCTTTATTTGTTGAATTATTGATTCCTGTATTTACTTAAGCAGCATTTTCCGACAACTTTATAGCTTTCTCCCTGTTATTTATTTATTTACTTATTTATTTATTTATTTATTTATTTTTTAAAAATGGTTTGTAATACTGTGCAATGCTACAGTGTGATCTTATATACTCTGTTAAAGACTAACAGATGGTTTACAATATACATCTCATGTTTAAAGAGTAAGCAGTGTTGGTTTTGCAAAGAAAATCTAATGTTGCTTTCCATTTGGAAACCTGGCAAATAATAATAATAACTTCAGTAATAAGAATTCAATTTGAGATTATTCATGGGTGGTTCTGGTTGCTTTTGTTTGACAGTGCCAAAACAAAGCTGAAAATGTAAAATATATATAAAGACCCCCCCAACTGGATCAGCTCCCCAACCTCTTCATATGGCAATAGGGTAGCATTTAACAGGAAAAGTCTTCATTGTGTGGAAAATATTGAAAGAAATGCTATAGGCCAAAGCTTATGAAGAATACTTCTTCCCTTTCTCCCCCTCTCAAATATGACCTTTTGTTCATGTTCAATGTCAAAGATGCCAATGATGATAAAACCTACAATGTGGGGAGATAGAATGCAGACAGACATCCTAGTGATTGATTGACTGAGCAATTGATTGATTGGATCAATTGTAAGAAATATGCATCAATATCCCTGTTCAGTTTCTCCAAAGCCTGCATGGGCACACAGTAAGAAAAGACAAAGGCGTGTATATAGATAGCCCTTGACTTATCACCTCAATTTGGACCGGAGGTTCTATTGCTCAACAATACAATCATTAGGTAAGTCATCAAGTGACCCTGCTTGCTTTTATTGCCTTTTCCTCCACAGCCATTAAATAAATCTGACTTCCTCTGGAAAGGTCATAAATGGCAATTATATGATCCTGGGACACTGCAAATGACATAGATATCTGTTAATTGCCAAGCACTCAAATTACAATCATGTCACTGTGGGGATACTGTGATAGTCATAAAAGGCAACAACTGGTTGTAAGTCACTTTTCATGCAATCATAACTTTGGATAGTTGCTAAACTTATGATCATAAGTCGAAGACTACCTGTGCCACATTGTAAAGACTTGTTCTCTTTTCTGAAACCTGCTGTGTACATACTGTCCCATTGCTATCTTTCAGGGGTGCTTCATTTCTATTCCCTCAATAGCAAAGTTGGGTTTCAGCAGGTTCTGACCAGTTTTGGAGAACTGGTAGTGAAAATTTTGAGTAGTTCGGAGAACTGGTAGTAAAAATTCTGTCTGGCCCCGCCCCCATCTATTCTCTTCCTCCCAAGTCCCAGCTGATCTGGAGGAAATGGGGATTTTGCAGTAACCTTCCCCTGGAGTGGTGTGGGAATGGATATTTTACAGTATCCTTCCCCTGCCATGCCCACCAAGCCACACCCACCAAACCACGCCACTCCCACCAAGCTACACTTATAGAACCGGTAGTAAAAAAATTTGAAACCCACCGCTGCTCAATAGACCTTACATGCTATGTTCCTGCTGGATGCCACTTCTCCAACAGTTGCTATGTTGCCTTCACTGTCATTTCCCACTGTCTTGCTTTCATTGTGCAAGTTGTGCTTTCTCAGTAAAAACTAACCCCTTTCACTGAGGTTTGTGTTTCCATTGTTGAAGTCCCTTTGTTCCAGGAAGTATAGATTTTGAATGCTCTTTAGTTAAAAGCTCCTACTTGCATAAAGTCCATATTGGACTGTCCTTCCAGGGCAATTGACTGATTCAGCACTGATGGTTTACACAGTTAAGCAAAGGGAACTTACATAGAAATGTTCAAAATTTCCTACATTGGTTGATATCAAAGACCTGCTTTTCTCTCCACCTAATCTGCAGGTGGAAACTGACTCTGCTCAGTTTTCAACTAATGAGTTACTATTTCAGAGGAAAGAAAGAAGAGGAACTTTTAGAGACAGCAGGGAATAAAAGAGTGAAAGGTAAGCCTGTGGGTAACTGAGATTTGATAAAAGTGACTATGCAGCTTGAATTGATATTGCAATATTGGCGAACATTGCCCTCATACTCTGTTCTGTTTGGTGTGCAGGAGGAAAGAAGATGGTTACAGAGTTTTCTTGGTCAGGGAACGAGGGAAGCATGAAAGTGACTCAGAATAACTCTGTCTTAATTATGTTATATAAAAATTGATAAGGAGAATTGCTTTGGCAGGCTTTCCTAATTCTGTTCCATTACACTACCGTATTAGCAATCAAGATAATCCC
The DNA here is from genome assembly GCF_029215685.1 of Pituophis catenifer annectens. NCBI lineage: Eukaryota > Metazoa > Chordata > Lepidosauria > Squamata > Colubridae > Pituophis > Pituophis catenifer. The sequence goes on along the minus strand of NW_027256884.1, from coordinate 28,816,551 downwards.
AAAACTCCAACTTGTTTTTGTTTCTTGAATTTTCCAGCCTCAGGACGTCTCCTTTAAGAAGCCCAGCTTTCAAAAATGTTTCAAAATCCAAACATTTATTTTCTTTTTATTTTATATATAAAAAAACTTCTTACTGTACGTTTCCACTCATGTTTCTTGGATGCCACTGCTTGTCCTTCACTGTCTGATTCCTACCTTACCCACAGGACCAAGGAGGCTGACATCTCTTTGGGTTTTTTGGTTTTTTTAAAGTTTTTTATTTTTATTTTTAAACAGACAGATAAACATACAATACATCTTTTCTAGACAGAACATTGACCCAGTCATAAATTTGTACAGATTTTTGTTCATCTTTAAAACAATTTTGTACCTTCAATTTTTGGCATAACATTTATTTCTCTCTGATTTTAAAAAAATCTGATGTTACCCTTCCTCTTAACTTAATTCAAATTTTTATTTTTCCTCCCTAAAATTTGATCCCCTTAATTTGCATTGACACAACATAATATCATCTCCAATTTCTTTATCTAATATTCCAAATGATACAATTATTTCAGGTTTTTGTTATAGTTTCCCTAATTAATTAAGAGTGTTCAAAAAAAAGTCAATTGAGTAAAAAATCTTAATTCAAATAATACACCATAATGCAGTTCACAACCATTTCCTTAAATTCTCTCTATTCCCAATAGTATAATTCAACAACTTTATAGAAGCCATAGATAGATAGATAGATAGATAGATAGATAGATAGATAGATAGATAGATAGATATGTGTGTGTGTGTGTGTGTGTGTGTGTGTGTGTATTTTCCACTCAGTTCATTGTCTCATGTCATTTCAACTTTCTTTTCTTTTTTGTTCAATTCCAAATATATAATTAAAAATATTCCAATTATTACCATTTCCCTGATTATTTAAGACTATTCCAATTATTACATTCATGTTATATTACATTCATGTAATATAATAATATCAATATTACATTCATGTAATATTACATTTATGTAATTATTACATGAATGTAATAATTGAGGCTGACATAACTCTTTGGCAAGCTTGGCCCTTTTTCTAGAAGGACCCACTCATCACTGTTCTCAGGGAGAACAGGAAGATGCCACTGTTGGGCAGAGCACTTTGGTAATGCTTCAATTTCTGGAAAGGATTCAGAAGATTATAAACTGACCTTCCGTGGTGAGTGGCATAACTTTCCTTCCAGTATACTTTCATGATGCCCTAGGACTGGCATGGCTGCCTGGGAATCTTGACTGAAGCAGGTAGTGCCCTTACAACATTGTCAAAACTCAAATGTATTGATGTTTCCAGTATCTATTACTTAGCACAACCAGGGTGTCGGGGTAAGATATAGGTGGTCCTCAATTTACAACCACAATTGGGACCAGAATTTTCATTGCTAAGCAAGGTGGTTGTTAAATGTCATGCCTGATTCCACGAGGCATGGAATCAGCTGTTAAATCAATCACATAATCATTATGCAAATCTGGCTTCCCACAATGACTTTGCTTTCAGGAAACAGCTGGCTGGCAAGATCATAAATGGCAATCACCTGGGATGCTGCAACTGTCATAAATACATGTTGGTTGCCAAGTGCCCAAATTTTGATCACATGACTATGGGGATGCTGCAACAATCATAAATACGAGGACCAGTCATAAGTTTTTTTTGTGTTGTTGTAACTTTGAACAGTCACTAAATAAATGGTTTTAAGTTGAGGGCTACCTGTACAATAGCACAGAGACAGGCTGGTGTTAGAAAAAGTGGATCACCCAAAATAACTAGTTACATAATTATTTTACATGAGTCCTTTGCATTCCTAAAATGAGTACATCTATTTTTGTATTTTTGTACCACTAGTGATAATATGCAGAAGACTCATCCTCTCCTAGTCATAGAAAAGTAAGTTTTTCCAACTTGGACAAGGGACTGAAGCCCATGCACAGAGAGCCAAGTTGAGTCTTCATTTGTGTTAGCACATAGAAGTTTAAATTTCTATAAACATAGGGGAGAATAAAGTTAAAGCTATTGATCACATTAAAGAAATGAGAAATGATGAAATGAAAAAAGTCCAAATAATGATCAAGTGTCACACCCAAACCTTTGTTTGTGACACCTGATGTTCTCATGTTTCAATCCAGAAAAGGCAGGGATGAACTTCAGAAGTGGTATCTTCTTTCTTTGGGTAATACCTTTCCTTCTTAGGTCATGCCATAATGTTACTTTGTGAGTAGAGATTGGCCTCCCTTTGCATTTGGTGTTGAAAGTTGATCACCTTGTAGAGCATTTACAAAGGTACCTTACTTCACCAGCCAAAAATCTACTTTGAGCAAAGCAATGGTGCTGGCAATACTGAGGCTGGCATAGAAAGAGCAGGCACACCTATTATAGTTGCAGACAAGATCCCCGAGCTCCCATGACAACCTTGGGCCTGTCTTCCAACACTGGCACCATCTCCATGGCTGCTGTCCATTCAATGGGAGGTCAATCTGAGCATCTTCTCTCCTGCTTTAAGCTGGTGCTCTGCTGCCTCTTTCCAGCAAGGCTCATAAACATATGTTATCCCTTCCTGGACTCTGAAGGAAGTAGCATCATCAAAGCCTACTCAAACCAGTTTTCCAAGCAAAGATGGAGTGAATAAAAACTTGCAATCCATAGATCCTCAGAGTCATGATCCATAACACTCCTTAACATTTTATGGCCCAAAAAGAACTGCCTTAAAAATAGTTGTAATTAGGAAGCAAGGACGAAAAAAGGTTGCAGAAATCAATAACCCTAACATTTCTGAATGTTCAATACAAGTAAAAACCTCAGACAATCAAATAAATAATCATGCTTTCAGATCTGTGGTAATAGTCTACCTAGCTGCCAAACAACCCTGTATAAATTAAATTATCATCATCATTATCTCTAGGCAAACTAAAATGAGGAAAAAAGTCAAAAATAAGACAAGTAGAATGCATTTATTGCCCTGCACATCTGTAGCCAAGATAGATGAGAGAAAATAGAAAGAGAGCTGGCACAGAAGAGAAAGCAAATCCCAGCTGCAGAAAAAAAAACTATGGTTTATAATCTTTTCTTGTAGCTCCAAGGACAAACACATGGAATCAGCAAATGCCTAATTAAAAGTTCCAGATAAAAAAGTAAAATGAATGAAGAAAAGTAGAAAGGGCAGCAAACTATGGTTGATTTTTCAGTTCCCTGAAGGAAGTTCAGTAGAAAAGTTGGGAGAAATGAAATTTGTTGCTCCTCTTGGTCATGAAGATGAAAATCTCTGGATGCCATCAGGTAATTTGATATCAAACACAGACAGGAATTTGATAAAACTACGAACATTATTTTCATAGGCCATATGCTTTAACATAAATAAAATGAAGGTATTTCAACTGCTATCCTGTCAATTAAAAATCTTGCAAAAACTTTGTATCCTAAGGGTTCTCCAGGCTGGATAATTTGTGTTCTATACCTTGAACTGGTGTGACTGGAGATCTCTCAGAATGCACTGAAGATGTTGCAAGCAATCTCAGAGCTCCCCCTGCATTTCAGCAAGTGCTGGGAAAGCAAAGACTTTTCCCATACTATTGGTGTGAATCAGCATTACTTTGAAGGACATTACATTTGCCTAAAAGAATGTCTTGGTTTTCAATAACTCAACTATGGATCGATCAGTGAGATTCCACCACCTGTCAACTGAAATATTTTATTATCAACCAATAATTTCCCACATTGTTCCCAGTTGCATTAATAATGTTATGTTCTCCACATCTCAGTGATATGAGTAATGATGTCTTATTGAGTAGCTGTCACTTTTTTGTTGTGAAATAAAGTGGCAGATGAGCATTCTTGGGTGCCAGTCAAACCCTTGTGAATTGTGATAATAAAAACAGAAGATACTTTAATAGTTTGAGTTGGTTATCATGAAAATAATACTGCAGTGTCAATGACAGTTAAACACTATTCAACCAGAAGACCTAACTATATTTATTTTAAAAATGAGAAGAGACATTTTCAGAAACAGTCCATTAAAAAAAAAAAAAGAAATTCAGCAGGTTTTAAATGTTGTTCAAAGGCTTAATTAATTTTGTTTAGATTTAATTTAGAGGAATTGTTATTTCTATGCATTATTCAGTGTAACGATATTCTGATCTGAAGCATAGAAATGTAATAAGTCAATGTTAAAGAAATCAAAGCATGAGGCCAGTCTGTATCTTTGGGAATAGAGCAGTCCCAAGATGAAAACGTTAAATTGGCTAATTATTATCATCAGTGAACTCAACAGAAATACTCCAGATGATTCCTTTTATGAGTTGAATCATGGGGCAAGTTAGCCTTGGAAACACAGATATGGAGACTTCAGCCTATTTTTTGTTTAGAAACATTTTCTGGTAAAGTGAGGGAAGGCTGAACCACACAGGCTAATCTAAAGCAAAAATAAAATAATTCTTTCATCACTGTGCTTTATATCTGTCATGTGTGTATATATAAATATGTATATAATTACTTTTTAAAGACAGGACAAAATAGTTGCCTTTGCTACTTTCTCATTGCAGTTCTTGTAAACAGGTGAACCAAATTCTGTTCTATTGCCATCTTTTGGTAATAACTTTGTAAAGTTCATTTATATGAAGGTAAATGTATTAGAGGGATGGGGTGGCTCAGTGGCTAAGACGCTGAGCTTGTCAATCAAAAGGTTGGCCGTTCAGCGGTTTGAATCCCTAGTGCCGCGTAACGGGATGAGGTCCTGTTACTTGTCCCAGCTTCTGCCAACCTAGCAGTTTGAAAGCACATAAAAAATGCAAGTAGAAAAATAGGGACCACCTTTGGGGGGAAGGTAAAGTGTTCCATGCACCTTTGGCATCTAGTCATGCCAGCCACATGACCATGGAGACCTCTTCAGACAGCTCTGGCTCTTCGGCTTTGAAACAGAGATGAGCACTGCCCCCTAGAGTTGGGAAGGACTAGCACATATTTGCGAGGGGAACCTTTACCTTTACCTTTAAATGTATTTCATAAAAAAACAATTTCCAAAGGAAAGGATTGACTTTATGGTAGCTCTGAAACAAGAGCCTGACTAATATTTTATAATGGTTGTGAATCAGGCTTTAAGTGAGACTTTTTTCACACAGAAAACATGCTTTCTCAAGGTACTTGAGCACGTATGGTACCGTTATGCTATAGTATCTGAGTAGAGGTATGAACTGCATGTCATCTTACAATGACATTGCTTTGAAAATAACTGAGAAGTTAAGAGTTAAGAGCTAAAACTGAACGAGTTTTCAATTGGTTTGGTTCACTTGATTTGGAGGATCAATTGCAGCCTGACATTCAGCATTGGAGCTGATAATATTATATGCATTTTGAGGCAATTTCCCTGAATCTTAAGCTCTTTCTTAGATCACTTTAAAGTGCTGTCTTGAAATCTCTATTGAGTTCAAAAGGCTTGCTCCCTAATAAACTGGGTTGGTTGACTGATTATGTGCCATCAAATCATTTTTCATTCCCATTGACTACATAGGGATGGATGGATGGATGGGATGGATGGATGGATGGATGGATCGATCGATCGATCGATCGACGGACAGACACACAGACAGATACTCTCCAGGACAATCTATCCCAAGTCTTTCAGTGATGCACTCATCAACATCGCTGTTAAATCCATCCACGTTGCTGCTGCTCGTCATCCTCCTTTTCGCTTTCTTTCCACCCTTCCCATCATTAAAACATTACCAACTTTATGTGTGTGTGTGTGTGTGTGTGTTGTACATTGACCCAGAATGCTTAAGAGTTGAAGAACAATCAAATCAGTTTATGGACATAAAGATACTTTTTTTTTCCCTTTAATACTCTTCATCTTTACAGCAGTTGGCTTTCTAAACTTGCTAAAATTAGCGCTTACAAACATGTGAGGCTTTTAAGCATATTAAAATAAAGAAATAGGATTAATGATCTGTCAGTTGCTGTAACCACCCATGTACAATTTTTTTGGGCAAATGTTGGCTACTCAGCTCAAACCTTTTTGGACTATTGTAGGAGGTGGTTCAGTTTTATTACACACTTGCCTACATATTCAGTGACACTTGGCATAAACAGATACTCCTCAGAGTGCAGAAAGTTGTGACCTCTCTATGCCCAGCAGTCATGTTTTACAGGGGATTGAAAATTCCTGATTATTTTTTTACAATGTTTCCTTTGCAACTAAATGGTAAAATTATAGTTAATTGTCACTAACTGGACAAAGCACCCAGTGTGTTTATTGCTTTAGAATTGTTTTTATAACACTTGACCTGACGTGGGATGGGGGAAGCTTGTAAAATACATTCAGTTTCTATAGAATTTCTTGTCAGATGAACCACAGAAAAGGGTCGCTTCTTTTCCAAGTATTAGGAAATCTAGTTTTCCATTAGCGAGGATCTCCAGGGTTTTTTGTTTGTTTGTTTGTTTCAAAAGAAATAGGAATTACACTGGCTTTGACTGTTTTTTTTAAGTACAAGAGCTGGGGAGAGAAAATAATTAACTATTCAACGCAATTTTTTAAAAAAATATGTCATAAAAACTGTCTTTCACAAGCAACCATATTTTTATTTTTTCCCTGAATTTTCATGCAATTTTATTTTTTTATTTCTTTTTCAATTTGTATAGCTGCCCATCTCAGTCATCTGAATAAATATTCTGGCAAAACGTGAAACCAGTCTATAACATTTTTTTTAAAAAAAGTTGCTGATGAATCACTGAATTTTAAAAGTATTTTAAAGAAATTAACAGGAATTAATTGTTCATCAGCTAACTGTTTGTTACCAGTAAGTCAAATGGATATAATGGGCTAAATGCATCTTCTTTAAATTGCAATGATTGCTTTCTGTTTTCCCCTTCTATAGTGATAAATTATGATAGAAGACCTTAGGATTTCTTTGCTGAAGGTCACTGATTCTCTCTCTGAATCTCTCTAAAAGTTTCTAAAAGAATCATGTCTCAATTGACATGTCCTTTCCAGAGGTTGCTAAACAGTGCCAGCAGCAGAAATGAGCACAGCCAATACTGAGGGATGCTGGGAATTGTAGTTCAGGTATAACTAGAATATAAAAGAAACCAGTGATAAAGCTAGTGAAGACTTTCAAAAGCCATTAGTACACAAAAGGAACAATAATAATGTTTTGGTCCTGGGAAATGAGGAAATGTGAGAAAGTGACACAAGATTCTTATTCTTCTTTGATTTTGTTTGATATAAGAGAGTGCAGAGCAGTGGTGAAATGTTCCTGGTTCGGACCGGATCATCCGATCCGGTAGTGATGGTGGCGGGTGGTTCGGAGAACCGATAGCAAAAATCCCTGCCCCCCCCCATGCCCAGCTGAGCCGCGTAATCATCAAAGGCTTTTTAAATTATTTTTAAAAGCATTTTTTCTACAACCTCTTTGACCGAAGAAATGCTTTTAAAAGTAAAAAAAAAAAAAAAAAAAGCCTCTGATGATCGTGCAGCTCAGCTAGGATCATCAGAGGCTTTTAAAAGCACTTTTTCTTACAACTTCTTCGGCCGAAGAGGTTGTAGAAAAAATGCTTTTAAAAGAAAAAGAAAAAGTTGGCCACACCCACCCAGTCACATTATCCCCCCCCCCACCAAGCCACGCTCACAGAACCAGTAGTAACAAATGTTACATTTCACCACTGGTGCAAAGGGAAACTCTAGCAAATTTTCAAGGTTCTGTTATTATATCTTACAATTATAAAGTTGAGTCCAGTAACCATGTAATGATTTTTTTCCTGATCTGGTCTACCTCAAGGGCTGATCGCCACAGGTTTCCCAGCCCTACTGTAGAATCTCTCTGGTCATAACAGGCAGCTTCTAGAGCTGTGGAAAGCATTTGAATATGAAAGTTTGGAGAGCTCACTGGTGATAGCAAACTACACTCTTTTGAAACATTAAAGCATTAAACCACATTCTATTGAAGCATTAAAGCAGGGGTTCCCAACCTTTTCTATAGCCCACACCCCTAGAAAACTTCTGATTTATTCTCACACCCCTGACAAAAGTAAATAATGATGTGCATATAATTATGCATATACACTATAATTTTGAAACTTTGAAACCTAAGTTTTTGCACCCCCTGGAATATCGTCTTGCACCCCTGGTTGGTAACCTCTGCATTAAAGCATTAAAGCAACTGCTTCTTTTGAAACTATTGTGGGGCTGCTTCAATGCTGCTCCTTATTGTCTGCACATATACAGGTAACACTTCTACTGGCATTACTGGTGATGCTTGTACACAAACCTTCAAATATTTTTGAAGAAATCATACAAGTCCTTCAAAAGATATGGCTGTTTTAACACTTATAGAAATGCTTTGCTAATATTAAAGAATCTCTAACAAGTGTACTGCATAGCTTGAACAACTGCATATGTAATGCTTTATAGAGTTAGTCTTACTTAGAATATGTACAAATTAATTGTTCTTACTTGGAATATGAAGTATGGTGGCCCTCCAGGTTAGCTGTTAAAAAAGAAATTCTACACCTGTTGAACCTGGTGCATTCTTTGCTATATACCAGGACAGGTATCAATCATTTTTAAAGGTTGTATTTTCTAATATATTACAAACAAATTGTTAAGACTTACATTTAAGATAATAAGAAGTGTGTTTTAGCTCATATTTGCATTAAGCAAAAATCAGGGCACACTATGCATATTAAACTGTTATTTTGGTGCATATATCTTTTTAAATTGTCTTATTTAAAATCACACTTCCTTTTTACGTTATGAGAATGTATGATGATCATTTTAAAATGATAGCATAGGGGTTTTTGGAGATACTACATGATTGCATTTTACAGTATAATTTGGATTTATTTATGGTGGATTCATCTAATTTCTACTTATAGTATAATCATCCTAACATTAAAACTGATTTTTATTTATTTAAATAATTTCCTGATCAGTGGCTGCAGATTTGTTAGTATTCCCACCAGGAAATTCAGGTTTAGAAGTTTTAAACTGTTCAACTTTTATTTTGAAACCTGTTGTTTAATATTCTGAAAATACCAAAACTATTTACAACTCCAAACTGATTCCATTGATCAACTAAGTAATCTATGCAAATCTATGCATCCTTGATCACTCTCCTGAATGGAGAAAGTAGAGACCATGCTTTAATCTGCACTTCCATATAACACAGGGTGAGATCTCTGCATATCTTCTAATAATAACATTGAGTGGACAGTGCCAAAAGAAAGAAACCAACAATATTGAGACAATCTTATTCTTCTGAATGCATACAGTTCATAATGCGTCAGTCAGGGCTCCAATTACCACATTCAGTTTAATGTAGTTCTGAAGCCTACCCAGAACTTTCAATTCACTGTAGGAAGGTTTGATTTGGAAGCAGTGAGTTGAGCCTCCTTCTCCACCTCAATGAAAATTATTATGTGCATGCTTGAAAAGAATTTCATTCTTAAAGAGATTCAAAGTAGAATGGACTGATTGATTCTTGTTCATTTCTTTTCTGTCCCTGAAAATATGTTTATTTAAATGCTTTATCACGAATGACAATTTTTCTATTTAGTATTGTTGTTATAGAGTTTCTCACTCTAAAGTAATAAATTGCTAACACTTTAGAGCACTCCATTGGCTTAAGCTGTTATTCTTCTGTGATTATGTTGCTGTAGACTGCTTATTCATTGCCAATGAATTTTGATGCTTTAGGAATATTTTTGTATTTCCCTCTGTGATGAACTCAATTTCAGTGCAGTAACCTCAAGAAAGGAAGCTATTCCTACAAAGAATTATTACAATAATCAAAATAACAATGCATTATAAAGTAAAAGAAATAAGTATTTCTGAACATGGAAGGATTTGTGTGCCTTCTTGGGCCTTGACTGGCCCAGATGCTCCTGAGACTCCAAGAGGACTTATATTGGATTCTATTTACCTTTACTACTGGTTCGCATCGCTCCCGCACCCGATTGCTTGCTTTGTTCGTGCGTGTGTTCTTCTGCACATGCGCAGATCACTTATGATGACATCTGGGTCAGTGGGCGGAGCCTCCCACCAGTTTTACTACCGGTTCTTGTGAACCAGTCTGAACCTGGTGCAACCCACCTCTGTTCTGCACCCTACTAAATCATATAAAGAATTGGCCTGTTTCAATGTATTTTTTTTTAAAAAAAGATGTTATTTGTGAATAAAGAATGAAGAAGGGGAGAAGGAGGTTGTGGCAGTAGTGATGGTGTTGCTGTTGAGCTCTTTTTCCTGCAAGCAAATGCTTTAGGGCTGGGCTAGAGAAATATTGTGTACATTCACCCTGCTCAGGAATGAGGGCAAGTATAAAAACCCCTGTAGACCAGTTAGAATTATGGGTCAAGCAAAGTCAATCCAGGGATTAGCTAAGAGGAAGCCTCAGGAGAACTGATCTATGCTAGCGATTAAGATGGTAAAATAGAATCAGGGATTCAGAGACTGTAGTCTGCACTCAGCTATGGAAGCTCACTGGGTAACATACTTAATCTTTTTTTATTTGCTAAATCTACATATAGTGCCTTGAGCTCATGAATGAAACCTAATGTAAACCTAATAGATTAAGTAAATATGAATGTTCATTTGGAATTGAGAAAAAATGTAAGAGAGGTCTAATAAACTTTTAGTTGCTCTCTTGTGTCTTTCATCAAACAGCAATGATATTATTCACTTACTGCCCAAGTATGATGGGTTGCTGAATGGGCACTTTTTCTTCTCTGGAAGATTTGCTATTGCTCAGCTTGGCACCTTACCCCTCTAATCTCTAAAGAATGAAACATAGCAGCAGTGTGTTTTCCTGGCACCCCAAATACCTTAAAAACTTGAAGTGACTGATAATCTATGATTTCTGAAGGAAGACAGTTCCACTGTTCAGAATATACGATGTTTTCCAGAAAATACAACCTGCCCCGAAAGTAAGTCCTAGCTTAATTTTTACATGTGTGCCCAATATAAGCCCTACCCCCCAAAATAAGTCCTAGTTAACACCCCACCCATTCTGGATAAAAAAATTAAGCTAGGGTGGGGATGAGGGGTGGAGCTGCCTACTTACCAGGCCTCACACACACTGACACCTGCCTCGCCTTGCAGGCCCACTTCTTCTGCAGTTGCTTGCCATTGCCCATGCACATCACCCCCCCCACCTCCATTTCTCCATCAGAGGTCTTCTGGAAAGGCCTCTGAAGCCAAGAAATGAGGTGCAGATTGATGTGTGTGTTGCCCCTGGTCTCTGATTTGCTGTCAGAGGCTTTCCGGAAATGCCTCTGCAGCCGGTAAAAGAGCTCTGGATAAAGAGAGCTCTGGATAAAGAGAGCTTTTCAGAAGGCCACTGATGGTGAAACAGAGGCAGGGGATGACACACATGAGCGGTGGCAAGCGGCCGCAGAAGAAGTGGGCCGGCAGCAGGCTCCTGCTGAGTGGGGCTGTCAGTGCTGCCTCTGCGAGATGAATCAGTAATTAGACATCCCCCCAAAATAAGACCTGGTGCCTTTTTTGGTGGCAAAAAAATAAATAAATAAGACCGGGTCTTATTTTCGGGAAAATATGGTACAATTATGATTTTTTTTCTTTAAACAAAAACTCAGTAGTTGGAAATGTTATTTCTGGTCTTACTTTCTTTTGCAAAGGAAAATAATTTCTGACTACCTTGCCCATGGGCCCCATTTATATATCTGCACAGTGATTTCTTGTCTTTCCCTCAGTCTACTTTTATCCAAACTGAATATCCCAAGTTCCTTCAACCTGTTCTCAACTCCTTTTATCAGCTTTCTTCTAAACTCTCAATATCTTTCTGGAAAAGTAGTGCCCAGAATTCTAAGTAGATTTCTCTTTGTCATCTGTTAAGATTTTGTCATTCAGTATAAGCAGTGAGCCCACTGCCTCATTTTGTGTTCCTTTTGTTGTTAATCTATTTAAAGAAATGGTTCTTGGTGGGTTGTGCTTCCCTTGTGACAGGGGTGGGTTCTACTTACCTTTACTACCAGTTCTGCAAGCGCAGAAGCATTTTCATGATGTCAGGGTCAGTGGGCGGAACCTCCCACAGGTTTTACTACTGGTTCTATAGAACCGGTGCAAACCGGAGGCAACACACCACGGCCTTGTGAGCCTTAACTGATTTTCCACCTTTTTTTTTTCTAACCTCATTGTGACATTTTTGAGGAGAAGCTTTGTGGAGTTGGTTGACTTTTAGGCTTTCCTTCCATTTTTAATAAGCCAAACCATCCTGATCATTCACTGTGCTTAGTTTCATCTCCAATCATCTTGACTGTTGTCCTGTCACTGGATTTAGGTGGGAATTGGGAAGATTGAGGCCAAAGCGGCAGAACTCTCTCTCACTTCATCCAAGTCACATGATAAACCTTCATTATTGTCATTACCTTCACCCTATTTTAGGAGTCCTTTGGTGAGGGGCAAGTGATAAAGCAGCAGGTGGGCGTACACTGGGAGATGTAGTCATAGACCAGTGGTGAGTTTCAACCGGTGTTACCACTGGTTCGCTTCGTGCAAGTGCTTTGCATGCGCATTGTGCGCAAATGCTCACTTCGCTTGCACGTACCCTGAACTTGCGCTGAATTTGCGCTCCACACAAGTGCAATCCGCTCTGCCGCACCTATCAGCTGGGCTAAAAATGAGCAAATATAGGTAGGTATAGTGCAGAGGTTGGCGGGAGGGCCTAGCGGACAGTCGGAGTGAACCGGTTCACTCTCACCTCACCATCGCCGCTACTGGATCGTCGAGAACCGGTAGCAACCCACCGCTGTCATAGATCTGCACACAAGTGGCTCAAGTCTAATGGTTGTTGATGCTCTTTTCCAAAGCCATGAAGTCACACTTGATATGCTGGAGGTCATGGCTTGTAGAGTCATTTCTGCTCACTTGGATAAGAAGGAATAATCTGAAATAACACATTTTCAGACTTTCCATCATTTGTTTTATAAATTTGGTCTTAGAAAATGGGAGAGATCATGTTAATATGAAAGACAACGAATAAAGCTTCTGTACCTTTCAAAAGGAACAATCCCCTTTTCTTCTTCTGAATGAGAGATCACTTGGATAAGGTGACAGAGCTTCAGCTGTGGGGATTTTGGTAGCTTACTCATGTTTGTAAAAGTTTATTTGGGGGTTAGAAATTGGAATTGGCTGCAAAAGTCTAGAGGAACAGTCTGCTTCATGGAAGTTTTTTATTTGTTTTGATGGCGATATCATGCCAGGTGCCTTTATTCTCATCTTTTGGAGAAGTTGCAAGCTTTTAAGTTGTTCTCCTTGTGGCAAGTATTCCATTTTACTATTTAAGAAGTGTTCAGCTTGATGAGTAGGATATAGACATAATACTCCAGCTTAATCTCCATAAAAGCTCCATTTCAGCAGCTTTTGTTTTCATTACTTTCACAAAGTGACATTTACACAGATGAAGTCAATGCTGTGTTCTAGAAAAAAGCCAAACATGGCATATTTGGAGTTTTTCAGAACTCATATGTGGCCTTTTTGTTTTCTATATTTCTATATTCTATGACAAGAAAAAAAGGGAGGGAGGGAGGGAGGGAGGGAGGGAGGGAGGGAGGGAAGGAAGGAAGGAAGGAAGGAAGGAAGGAAGGAAGGAAGGAAGGAAGGAAGAAAGATATAGGTTGCTGGAAAGTATTTTTTTAGTGAAACTTCATCCCTCTCCTGTTCTTAGCTCTTCCCAGAATATACCAAATATATAAAATGCTCCCTTGGTACATTAGCTGAATCAAAGCAATTGCTTATAATCACAAACCCAAATTAATTCTCTTTAAAAATCAAAACTTAAAAGAATCAGTGCTGTTTTTCATAATTTTGTATTTGCTTTGAAGTTTGTTTTCATTTTTTCTTAATAATATACATAGTGGAACTGTGCAAATTCTTTGAAAGAGGTGCTTTGCAATGAATGGGGACATGGGAAAGCATTTCTCTTCAATGGCTAAAACAGCTGTATCTTCTACCAGGTTTATGTAACTACTTGATAACTAGTAGTTGACTCTACTTGCATGCCCATGCTATACTCAGTCATCACTTCCCTGGAAAAAGGCATGGCTCCTTTACTAATTCAAACATATTTGCTCAGGCATAGCAATGCATCTTTTTAAACCACGTGCGCAGCCTTAACACATCATACTGAAGCCTAACATCAAACTGTAGTAAACTGGTACAGTTATCTCACTCTACATTTTTTCATTTCAATGATCCAGACAGTCCACATGTTCCCTTTGTTTCAGATGTAACTTGATGGTTTTATAATCATTTTGTACTAAAAATAGTAGGAGCCTGAGTGGCGTAGGAGGCTAATGCCTCCTAAGGAAGCATTTAACATCCAGCTGCCTGCAATTATTGCGAGTTCAATTCTCACCAGGCTCAAGGTCGACTCAGCCTTCCATCCTTTCTAAGGTGGGTAAATTGAGGACCCAGTTTGTGGGGGCAATAGGCTGACTTTGTATAAATATACAAAAGTATGAAGGCTATTGATTAATGCATTGTAAGCCACCCTGAGTCTCCGGAGAAGGGCGGCATATAAATCAAATTAAAAAAAAAATGCCCTTTGAAAATTTAGCCAGATATCATCAAATATCTAAATGTTTTCTTCCTCTTTCTTCAGAAAAAAGGCTGTGAAAATATCTAAAGAATCCTCAAATCCTGGACATAAACTGTTTCAACTTCTTCCCTCAAGATGACGCTATAGGGGATTGCACACCAAAACAACCAGACACAAATTCCCACAGCACTGTCTTATGCCCTGGGATGTAAGGATGTGCCTAGGAGAGCTGTATTAACTATTATCCTTCTCATCTTTCCTATTAACGTGTTTCCCTGAAAATAAGACCCTGTCTTATATTTTTTTAAACCCCAAAATAAGCGCTTGGTCTTATTTTCAGGGAGGTCTTATTATTTATAGGGTGCATGGAGCAAGACGGGACTTCTCTTGCCGTCGTACCTGATTTCCAGCTCTGCATTTAAAAATTTTCAGGGAGGGCTTATTTTTTGGGGGGAGCTTTATTTTAGCACATGTGCTCAAAAGCCCGATTGGGCTTATTAACAGGGGATGTCTTATTTTGGGGGAAACACGGTACCTATTTCCTTAGCTTCTTATAACTATAACTTCGTTGTTTGTATCTCATTATTTATGTTGATTGCTTTTATTAGTACCCTATTATGATTTATGTTGATTGCTTATTTAGTATCCTATGACTATGCACTGAGTGTTGTATCTTATGATTTATGATGATTGTATTTTATGATTATGATGTAACACTTATTGATTGTATGTACGCTGAGAGGTTATGCACTTGAGAAAAATTCCTTGTGTGTGCAATCACACTTGCCCAATAAAGAATTCTGCTCTATTGTATTAATTTTAAAAAAGAGTACAAACCACAATGCCTTTATCTTAAACATAGACAATCCTTGTACAAAGTTGGCATAAACTCTACAGACTTTGTGCTAAAAATCAGTTGTACTAAAATACATTCTTTTGTTAGGATTGTGCTGCTAACCCTGGAGAGTATTGACAGCCTATTATTTTTCATATATATCATCTCTATCCAGAAAACTGCAAGAGTCACAAATTATATCCTTCCAAATAAGGCTAGTAGAAGAGTTTTTGTTCACCAACACTCTCAGATCTGCAGTTGTTGATGAGGCACACAACATTTATTATGGATTTTTTTCATCCTTCTTTTCCTAATGTACATCTATTGTATTTGCCTGATATGTGAAATTTGGCATTTGAAATTAATTGTAAGCAGTGCTTTGGCTGCTAAACCTTCAGCCAGTTTGCAGTGGCTGAAGGCATAATAGCCATATTGTCAGTGGTGAAATCTAAAAATTTTCGCTACCGGTTCTGTGGGCGTGGCTTGGTGGGCATGGCTTGGCGATCATGTGACTGGGTGGGCATGGGTTGGCAGTCATGTGACCAGGTGGGTGTGGCCAACTTGACATCACTCACATTACTCACTGTTAGAGCCAGGAGATGTCATAGATTGAGTAAAATGTGGTGAAACTCACTTAACAACGCTTTTGCTTAGCAACCAAAATTTTGGGCTCAATTGTGATCATAAGTCAAGGGCTATCTCTGTCTTCCTCTGCATGGCAGCCTTGTCTGAATAAATTCCTTCTCCTTTCTGCAATTTTCCTCTCTGTTAGAGGCACCAAAATAATCCACATGATGTAAGGTTTCCTGCTGCAGCAGGGGGTTGGACTAGATGACCTCCGAGATCCCTTCCAGCCCTAAATTGCATCTTCTGAAGCCATGTCTAGTGCCAGGATTTGTGGTGCTTCCTTCCTCTTCTTTCTCTCTCTCTCTTCCTTCCTCCCTCTTTCTTTCTTTTTCTTTTTCTTTCTCTCTTTCTTTGCTCTCTCTCTCTCTCTCTCTCTCTCTCTTTCTTTCTTTCTTCTCTCTTTCTCCCCCTTCCTCTTTCTTTCTTTCTTTCTTTCTTTCTTTCTTTCTTTCTTTCTTTCTTTCTTTCTTTCTTTCTCTTTCTTTCTCTCTTGCCCCCCCCCCCCTCTCTCTCTCACACACACACACACACACACACAGTCTGAGCAGCGGCAGCTGCAGGAGAAGGAAGAAAGTGCTCTGGATGGGCAGGTGGCCCAGCCTGGAAGTGGCGCATTCCCCATCATGCATTCCCCCTGCAGGCAGTGGGACCTGAGGCAGAGGGGAAGGCAAGTGGACAGTAATCAGCCAAAGGTCCTGCGGGAACCAAGCGCACCAGGCCCAAAAGGACAGTGAGTCTTGCCATGTTCCCCCAAGGCAGCTCTTCGGCCGAGCATAGCAGGTCTTCCTTTCCACACTGCCAGCGTCAGTCTTACATCTGCCCATGCACCCCCCTGCATGCAAAGTTGCAAACCTCAGGCAAGCTTGCAAAACAAACTCAATGAACCCCACAAGGAGGAGGAGGAGGAGGAGGAGAAAGTCGCAGTCGCCTTGCCTTCCCTCTTGCTGCTCCGAGCACTGCCCAGCCTCAAAGCTGGCAGAGGAGAAGAGGAGGAGGAGGAGGATGGCTGCTTGGTGTAATGCCTGCATTCTCCCTGCCTTACACGAGCAGAATCTCGGCCTTGCAGCTGCCATGGTCTGCCTTGAGCAAGCCGTGGGCTTTGCATTGGGAGACTGGAAACGAGCAGAGCCACAGAGCAGTTTTGCAGTGGAGGTAGAATAGCACGCCGGCAGTTGTCCATGCCGTTTCTTGCCAGCCAGAAAGGAGAAAGGGGGGAGGAGGGAGGGAGAGGGCAGCTGGGTCTTCCTGGCCTTTGCTGGGTGCTCCCGCTCCTCCCAATCACTTCCAAAAGATGCGAGAGGCATTTTGGGCAAAAGTATTGTGGGGAGTTTTTGCAGCAGGAGAATACAAAGGCTCTAACAGACCTGAATTGTCACAGAGCTCCCCCTCCCCTTCTTCATTTGTCTGCCCCTGCCATGTCTGGTCCCTTTTTGTTAAGCCCACTCCTCTCCGGTGCTGCCACCCCTCTCAGCCCCAGCACAGCTGCTGCACTCCCCCAAGGGCATGGGGGTTAGGATTAGATGGACACTGACCTTGGAAGGCAAGCGGGCATGGGGGACTGCCGGGAAGGCCGTGTGGAAGGCAGGCAAGCATGGCAGGGTTGCGGGGAAGAAAGTAGGTTGGTAGCTCCCTTCTCTGAGACTGGGTGGCCCGACATGCTTGCCTGCCTATCATGTGGCCTTCCACTTGCCTGCCTTCGCAAGCTGGCCATGGGGACACCAGGAAGGCCACGTGGAAGGCAGGCAAGTATGTCAAGGTCGCAGGCCGCAGGGAATGGAGTAGGGGAGGCCTTTCGCAAGCAGGTGAGCGGCAACTGGGCGAATGGTTCGTGGGTATGGCCAACCAGTGGTCACTACCAGTTCAATGACCCAGGCCAAACGTCCATTACCGATCCACGCGAACCAGTCCGGACCAGTAGGATTTCAGCCCTGGTTTATGTGATTCATAGGGCTTACAATCATCTTGCAGAGGGGTCCCATATATATTTTTTTGTGTGATTGACAACAAGCTCAATTATTTTAATTGAGGTTAAAGTAACACGTTGGAAAAGGCCATAGTGGTAAGCAATTAAAATGAAGGTTACCCCGATAAATCTATTAAGAAATGTACAATGTTTCTGTTGACTATTTCATACCTACAATTCTGTCCTAGGAACATACAGAGTTCTTGTATTCTGTTATCACACACTGAACAACAGCTGGGGTATGTGTGCATATCTACATACAGATTCTTGTTAAATTACAGCATAGAGAAATTCTGCTTTACACGTACATATACATACGTCTGGTATATAGAATTCATCCCCTCCCAGACTGAACTGGAATATCTGTAGAGATTTAGAAGATGTTTGAACTGAAGCATTAAGTTCAATTAAATTAAGTTTGGAATTAAATTAAATCCAAACCCACATCAGTTGATAATCCTATCATATCCTCCTATCAAAAAAAAAAAGTAGTCATTTGTTGAGTTCGATTGGTAAACAATGCAAGATATAAGTTCTGAAGCTTGCAGGTTTTCAAATCAATTGGAGATAAATTGTGAAAGCTGAGTACAAAGTGTGCCTTTTTAATCTTATTGGTCAAAACTCCCCCTCCCCAATTCCTATACACATTACGTTTTATGAACCACCCTGATGAAAACTACTTATAAAGCAAAACAACTTCACTATTCTGATTTACCCAAAACAAGGGTAAGAACAAAGCAGTGAAAGTTTTCAGAGGTTCAGGCTCTGCTTCCAAGGACTTCAAAAACATATCCACATAGTTTTCTTCCAGTATACTGAAGGGTTGTTGTTGTTGTTGTTGTTGTTATAAAAAACTTTTATTCATTAAACATGAAACTCAGTCAACTGAACATTTAAAAATGTATCACAAATATTATTGACTGGTGCTGATAGTTGATAGGGGTTGCTGCCAGCATTCTAGGTATCAACCAAGTACCTTCTTAAGATAC
Organism: Pituophis catenifer annectens; assembly: GCF_029215685.1. Lineage (NCBI taxonomy): Eukaryota > Metazoa > Chordata > Lepidosauria > Squamata > Colubridae > Pituophis > Pituophis catenifer. The sequence continues at coordinate 28,797,575 of NW_027256884.1, read as the reverse complement.
ACAATGTTCCGAGTAGCACAGTTTTTTGCAGTTCCACTGGTGTTATAGCAGGAAGCTGCAATTTATTGATGTATTTTGTAAAATTCTTGGACATAGCACCAAGTGCGCCGATGACTGAGACATGTTTCATCCATAATCACGTAGTTTCAATGGCCAGTCGTGATATTTTGTGATTTTTTTCCCCAGTTCTTTTTCTTCGACTGTGGCGTCTCCTGGTACAGCGATATGAATAAATTGTACGTTTTGGTTTTTGACATCTGCCTGCAATTACTGCAAGTTCAAATCTCACCAGACTCAAGGTTGACTCAGCCTTCCATCCTTCCGAGGTAGGTAAAATGAGGACCCGGATTGTGGGGGCAATAAGCAGACTTTATATAAAAAGAACACCGCTTGGGGGGGCCGAAAGTCCTACTAAGCAGGTATATACAAAAGTATGAAGGCTATTGCTTAACGGATTGTAAGCTGCCCTGAGTCTCCGGAGAAGGGCGGCATATAATTTATTTTATTTATTTATTTATTTATTTATTTATTTATTTATTTATTTATTTATTTATTTATTTATTTTATTGAATTTCTATACCGCCCTACTCCCGAAGGACTCAGGGCGGTGAACAGCCATGAAATAAAACACATACATATACAAAATTTAAAATCGAATAAAATGAATTAAATAAATTTGGCTGAATTAATACCCATAAATTGAACAAACAAATAAACAAACAAACAAACAAATGAATGAATAAATAAATAAACAAACAAACTGTGATATCTGGCGTGTTATGTTCGAAATGACAATCTGTCTGCATTCGAAAGTCGCACAAGATCTTCCCCTTCTCATTTTTGACAACTTTTTCTACTTTATGTTCCCATTTATTAGGGTTGTTGTTGTAGTTGTAGTTGTTGTTGTTGTTGTTGTTGTTGTTGTTGTTGTTGTTGTTGTTATTATTATTATTATTATTATTATTATTATTATTATTATTATTATTATTATCCCCAGTCTATCTTACAGTCCTGCAATACCTAATACACTCCTATCCAACTAGTAACTGATGTGATCCAGCTTAGCTTTTCAAGATTAGCTAAAATCAGTTGGATGTCACCTGTTATGGAACCCTGAAATAGCCAAATTGCTTTGGGGCAAGAAGCAAAGCAGAAGATTTTAATATCATAGCCAGTAACTATTTTGTAATCATTTATCTATTTCATTTTTATGATCTTACTTTTACTACCACTAAGGCAGGGGTGGGTTCTACTTACCTTTACTACCGGTCCGCAATGGGAGTGCTTGCTTTGCTCGTGTGTGCTTGTACACTACTGCCCATGCGCAGATTTTCCATTATGATGTCTGGGCGGGTGGGCGGAGCCTCCAGCCACTTTTTCTACCAGTACTCATGAACCGGACAGAACCGGGAGCTACCCACCACTGCACTAAGGGTAATTAAATATTTCCTGAACATTCTTTAAGTTAGGGTAGAGTTGGCCTTGCATTTTCAAAGCAGGTCAAAAGTCATATCTGAAACTCAGCAACAATCTTACTGTACATAAGTGGAAGTATGGACAGTTTTAGTTGCTCTTCATGTTATTGTCTGCATTGGAGAGCTATCTCTGTGCAGGGTAACTTTTCATGATATTCTAATGATTTTCTAAAGCCATGGCTCCCACCCTATGGAATACTTGTCCCTCCCACCCCCAGTAATAAAACCTCCCCAACCTTGATACTCTTCAAGAACGCTATGAAGATGTGGCTGTCTGTCAGTGGATTTGGAGACCTCAGATTGACATGATCAAGTGGCTTGTTTGGTTGTCTTTTTTGGGTGTGTGTATATGTGTTATGGGTTTCTGTATTGTGGATTTTAAATTTTGTAAGTCTCCTAGAGTCACCCTGTGTGAGTTGGGTGGCTATATAAATTTGTTTAACGAACAAAATAAATTATAAATAGTGAGGCTTCATAGACAGAATCCATGTGTTTCAGACACTACATGTGAGAACAGGATGAACATTCATCCCTGATTTATTTGACTTAACTATTAATGAATGTTATAATGATTGAAGATACAGAAAAAAGCTCATTGTGTGATGATTTATTCATCAAATCAAATCAAATCAAATCTACCAAATCATTATTTGATACAATGCCTGTCAGATTGTACATAAACGTGTAAAGAATTTTCATGGTTTTCAAGAGGACTTGAGTGAAACAAGCATTCACTGAACTGGTGTTTTAAAATATGGAGAAATGCCCAATGTATTTCAAGGTGCACCTTATTACAATTTTAAATTACACTGATGAAAATGTCTTGGTATTTTTTTAAAAGAATGGCAGTCTTTTACTATGAACAGGAGAGAAAAAAGCTGTCATTGCTACACATATTCATGCTACTTCTTCCAATGAATTATTTGTACTCAGGTTAATATTGATAGGCAAAATGAGCATTAAAAAGACAGAAGTTCATTGTTGTAAATAATTGTAAACATCAGGCCATAATTATAGTTTTCTTTTTTCTCTGCATATTATTTTGCCATGTACCAAAGTTATTTTGCCAGTGTCTCTATCATTTATCTATCAAAGATAGATAATCACTTTGTCAACTGAAAACTGTAAATATATGCTTTTATTACAAACCTTGTAAGGAATCGTAGCTTGACATGTTGACAGGTTTGCTTGCCTACAAGTGGCTAAAAATATTGCTCACAATACTTTTTCCCAGCTTCTAGTGCCTTTACATGTCTTTACCTTGTTAAAATGTTGCTTATCCTATATTAAGTTGAAGTGATGGATTGGGAAAGCCACCAAAAGTGATGCATCAGCAATTAATTTGGCATCTGCTGTAGATTCAAAGGAATGTGAAATAATCAACCACACAATGTCGTCATAACATTGAGTAAATTGTTGGGTGTAAATAGCAAATCATGATATGAAATGGTCACCGGTGCTTAGAATTTAGAAGGATTTTCTGCCTTTAAAAAAAAAAAATCAAGGTATATCAGCTGAAAGGGAATTTGACGGGTCCTTGGTGCTCTCTGAGCTTGCTTGTTTTCTTGCAGATGTTTCATTATCCAAATTAGATAACTGCTAGCCCTGCTAGTCAACCCTGAGCTGCAAATATTCTCCTTTATTAATTTTATGGTTAGACATTTTCTTTTCCAGGCTCATATAATGTGAAACTTTGTTCTCAAAAAGACTGCATATTCTATTCTTCTAGTTGTATTTATTATTTGATTTTGCCCCCTTTTCCACAAAGTTTTCTACCAACAGAATACCCTTCCTTTATTCAAAATGCAATTAGGGAAACCATTCACAAAACTTGGGAAAAGCCAATTTAAACACACAGATGCAAATTGCCTATCAACCCATATATTTTTAAATCTTAAACTCATTTAATTCATTTTAAGTGTTCTTCCTTCTGGTTTAAATTAAAACACATAGAAGAACTTAGAAGACATTTAAGAATATGCTTGCCACACACACGAAACACACCATTCATTTGAGAAAGGGCAAGTGCATATAAAATGCACATTCCTTTCATGTTTAGGAAAAGAAAATAATCCCAATTCTGTTTATATAAAAGGGGTAAGGGACACCTGTGCTTTTCACAACTGCAGTAGCGTCTTAAATTTGTAAATCTTGAAAACTCTTTTTCTTGTATTCTATAGAATGTATTGATGTAAGAGTCCCATATTTCTTATGCTTTAATCCCCTATGCTTCCTTTTCCCTTACACACTGGCATAGTTTAGATATAAAGATAAAATATAAAGACACATTTAAATGTCTATTTTTTAAAAAAAAAAATATGCATCACAAAAATGTTTATCAGTTATAACAAAGATCCATACATTTTATGTCCTCAGTTTAACTGTTGTGGCCCGCCAGCGGCCTGCACGGATTGTTGCTGATCCCGACAATGAGGAGGCTGGTGTGGTGCTGCACCAGCAGCCTGTGCAGCCAGCGCTCAAGTCGGAGAGCGAGGAGGCTGAAGAAGATGTGGTGCCAGAGGCAGGGATTCAGTCAGGGCCTTCAGAATCTCCAGAGGCTCCTTTAAGAGAAGAGGATGAAGAAGAGGAGCCTCTTCTCAATGCACGGGCACGCAGAGCTGCCAAAAGGCAGGAGTGGTTCCTCAGGAGGAGGTCTCCTTGAGAGTAAGGCTTGGGGCTAATTAGCCACTCCCTTAGCCTATTTAAGAAAGAATGCAGCTTGTAACAAGCTGCAGGAAACAACTTTAGTTCGCTAATCATCGCGTTGGGATATCTCTGCAACTTTGCTTCTGGGCTTTCTGCCAACTCCAGTAAGATTCTGACTATGTTATCTGTGGAATTCTGGCAAGCTGTTAAGAACACTTATTAACAGCCAGCATTTGCTAAAACTGCGTTATTTGAGTAAACTAAGTTTTGTTCAGAGTTTGTGTGTGCTGTGTTCTTTGGGATCCGTAGTTGGGCCGAACATTAACTGAGCCAGGTGGACTCTAATAAATATTGCCTCAAGATTCACCCAAACATTTTATCCCCCCCAAAAAAAAACCTTATTGGATTTATAAGTCATCCTCTCTGCTCATTTGATAGGGACAGTTACTTCCTGAACCTGAGAACTATACAACCAACAATCCTGTTTTAGTTATACTGTATGTTCTAGACATCCACCTGGGAATAGGAGTCAAAAAATACAATTAAATAAGTCATGATCCTCTCAATATTTTTCACTGTGGCCTTTGTAGATGAGGCAGAGGTATGGAATCGCAGTTTGGATCTGGACATCTAATCTAACTCTTCTGGGTTGACATCATTTGCTTGGCTACACTTGACGCTTTGATGCTTTTTTGGGAAGCTGAAGTAGCTGCAGCACTGCACTCTAACCACTGCGCCACCTCGGCTCTTTTAAATCTTCAAAGCCTCATAACTATATACATTTTTATTTTCTATAAACTGGATCCCTTTGGTGTGGATTTTTTTAAAGGTTTCTGACTAATGAACAATGTCTAGTTAGGACATCTGGCTAACTTTGCCCTCATCCCCCCTTCTCCTCTGGTTCATGTCTTCCTGGGCAGGTGAAGGTACACTCTGGGTGTACTGCTTTTAATTTTTAACTAAGTCCACTGGGAAAGTACAGGACTAGATTTGGCTCCCAGATAAAATACAGTTTCCTGTCCATAATCAAAGACAGCTGGTGCATAGCTAACAATCTTTGCAATACTAAGTGCTCCTGCTCTTCTTATGGACAAATCTTCGTATGGATGGCTACTTTTGTCTTGGGACTGAATGGCTTATACTAGTCTTTGACAATGTCTTTGCTTCCCAGTCTCTACAGGCATTATGAAAAAAACAACATACGCCATGAGCTATGGGGGAAAAAATTCTATCAACTTGCATTAAAAGAGACAGCAACCACTCTAGCATCTACAAAGATGCATATTCAAGGAAGAAATTTTCAAAGTTTTGAGTTCACAACCCCATCTATTTTTTTAAGGGGACTGACAAAATTAGTTTTCAAAAACTAGTTGAAGCTAGGTAGGAGGAGATGAAGCAAAAAATATATTTCATTTAACTGAGAAAAATATGCAAAATGTTAAATAACATTAAAGGCAAAATGGGTGTTTAAAACAGAATATAAAGTTTACAGGGCTCTGAAGACATTTCCCAAAGGACTACAGTATATGCAGTGGGCTGTGAAATATGCACTACCAATCTCAAGGCAATTGAGGGAACACTGAACCATATTTTCCCTGCTTCAATATTGATTCAAACTGAAACAAACTAGAATTCATTTATTGTAGTGTGTGTGTGTGTGTGTATACATACATATATAAAATATCTGTTGTACAGGAGTTCAAGATAGAGTATACAATTCTTGTATGTATGTATGTATGTATTCACTCACTCACTCACATCTCACATCTTTATTATTTTTATAAATAACTGAAGGTGGCGATCATACCTAATACTCCATCCTTCTCTATTTTTTCCACAACAACAAACCTGTGAAGTGGGTTGGGCTAAGAGAATGTGACTGGTCCAAAGTCATCCACCCACCTTTCATGCCCAAGGTGACAGTAGAACTTAGGTTTCCCTTCAACAACAGCTCTGTGAGGTAGGTTGAGCTAGAGAGACATTCATTGTCCCAAAGTCAACAAATGAGCTCGTGTGAACTACATTCTTGCTCTTATTTTATATTATATAGATTTGCAGCTCAGGGTTGAACTGCGGGCTTCTTGATGCTTTCTGGTTTTCTTGGATATATTTCATTATCAAACTCGGTAACATCATCAGTGCAGATGTAAGAGCCCTTATATGGTTAGAAAGCAGTGGTGGGTTCCCTCACGGTTCGGCCCGGTTCCGCGGAGCCGGTTGCGGTGACGGTATGATGTCACCGAACTGGTTTTTCCCCCCTGCCCCCCTGCATTATTCTTATCTTTTATTTGGCCCCACCCCCAATCTATTGCTGCCTCCTGAGTCCCAGCTGATGGGCTATAAGGAAAAACTGTTGAAACTCTTGCTGCGGGGCTTCAAAGGGCTGCCCTACAGCTGATCAGTAGTAAAAGGCAGTTTGATGGTAGACCGGTGCCTCCAAAAACAAATGAGTAGACCGGTGCCTGCAAAAAACAAATGAGTAGACCGGTGCCTGCAAAAATACATGAGTAGACCAGTGCCTGCAAAAATAAATGGGTAGACCGGTACAGCTCTGCAAGCAGTTAAAAGCCTGATAGACCAGCTAAATCCTAAAGAATTGTCATCAAGCCACACCCACAAAATAAGCCACGCCCACAGAACTGGTAGTAAAAAAATTTAGAACCCACCCCTGTTAGAAAGGGTTCCATTGGATGCAATTACAAAGTGTTTCTTTAAAGAAGGGAGGGGTCAATTTCACTTCTAATTTATTGTATAGGTTGGATGTGATGAGTTCAAAGAAGGTTCACTGTGAAATATATATGTAAAATGTAAAACATAATGTGTCAACTTTCATAATTACTAGAAGAGAAAAAAGATAAAAAATAGGTTTTGACACTGAATCTAGGTAGCATCTGGCATGGATTCTTTGGACATTGTAGAATTATAGCTAGGAGACCTTTGCTGACTTCATGCCACAGGTTACCTACCTCTGCTTTAAACTTACATGAAGCTTGGCTCAGTTTTTCATTCCTCAACTGCATATACTTAAATCTGTACCAAATCCAATGGGATTTTTTATAAAATAAAATAACAATATTTAGATTCCTGTTCAAACACATACTTTAGTTTATAGCCTACACTACTCCAACACTTTCAGAAGCAGCTGGGATTTGTGATGTGTAGTTCCTTCCCTTCTGGTATATTTTTGGATTAAAGGGCAACAGGAAATTACTGTATATTCTGAATAAAAAGTAAAAGGGAGAAAGGTTGCTATATCTATCTTTCCTATATCTATCCAAATAAGATAAATATCTGTTCTTTTTCAAACCACTCTTAAGCTGTCATCTGTATGCTTATTATGAGAGACAGTTCCTTCAAAGTATTCTTTTTATCTCCAGACCTTTTCCTGACCAGACAGAAAAATCTCTAGAAGTTGAAGTGCTGTTTATTTTACAGAAGATTGTTCTGGTTCTCATATAAAGAATTCATTTGTGCAGTAAGCAAAGAATGACTGTCTGTCCACATTGAATATATTAGTATTATGAAGATTTACTCCTATGTGTAATAGAGGAAGGACCAACATTTGTTTATTTCAGATTGGGAAAGCAAATGGTTCGTATTAATGTAATTGCTATTTCTCCTATCTGAACTTCAACTTTTTTAAAATGCTTTTGATTAAATTGAATAAAGTGGCATGTGGGAAAGCTTGTCTGATCTTTTTAAGCTGGTGACAGGTCAGACACTGGTAGGTGACCAGAAATGAATGTGTCAAGTGGCTAAGGAGCTGAAAAGTCTAGGATACAAACAGGGTGATAAGAAGGGCCAAGGAGATTAGAATTTAAGAATGCCAAAGGGAACATTTACTTTCTGTTTCAGGGTCATGGGTATAAAAATTAAAAAAAAAAAAAAAACCAAAACCAGTGATGGAAATTAAGAAGTGAGAAGAAAAATAGTTTTGTCTTTTCTTTCTAGGATAACCATGAAAATAAAATTACAAGTTTGCTCTTCCCTTGGTGAAAGACTGACTTTCCTGCCTTATTTTGGTTGATGGAATAATGCTATTCCAGTGGGAGCCTATCAGCTCTGCTCTGTCTTTTGACCTTAAAGGTGTATGTTTAAATTTTCTCCTTGGCAGAAATCAGAAGGGACCAGACAGATCAACTTGATTCTTTAGCAATGGAGGGATTGTATGACCCAGAACCCTTTGCTCCTGTTTTAAATCCTGTTTTAAATAAATGCAGTAATATGACTCAGTAATTAATGTATATATTACACATAACAAAATAGGATCAAGGCATGAGCCTTGGGTTTGTGTGTTTCAACAGTTTCTTTCTGGTTGGAGGAGACCCACATCAAAGTCAGTAAATGATGGCTCATTAATAAACTAGGATCTCCTTGCTAGCATTCTGTAATAGATTAATTTTTCTGTCTTGCTCTATCAAAATGTGCCTCATGAGCTTCTTTTCTGATTCAGTTCTGTACTTTAGGAAATTGACTTCATGGCTTTTACTCAAAGATTCCTGTTATTAAGTAGCTTGTTAGCCATACTGTGGCCTTCACTTCATGATACTTAATGCATCCTAATCCCTCCACCTCCTGTGCAGCAGATCTACTGGACCCCTTCTAAGTTACACCCACTTATCCAACGCCCACTACAGAACAAGTTACTTTATATTTGGTCACTTAGGAACAGATTTCTCCATTAAAACTCACTGAATATCTTCACAGCTTGAAAGGATAGGAGGAAAAGGAGAAGTGAGGGAGGCAGAAAAAGGGATGTCTATTAACTTTTTGCAAGTTAGATGCCGTTTGTCTCAATCCTTTATGTAGCAAAGATGACATCTTACTGTCCAGTAGCTGGTAAAACCTGTTGGATACAATGCTTTCACAAAGAAGGCAGTTGAAGCAAAGTTATAAATGAATGATCAATAGAATAGAATAGAATAGAATAGAATAGAATAGAATAGAATAGAATAGAATAGAATAGAATAGAATAGAATAGAATAGAATGTTTATCGGCCAAGTGTGATTGGACACACAAGGAATTTGTCTTGGTGCATACGCTCTCGGAGTACATAAAAGAAAAGATACGTTCATCAAGAATCATAAGGTACAACACTGAATGATAGTCATAGGTTACAAATAAGCAATCAGGAAACAATATCAATATAAATTGTAAGGATACCTGCAAAAAGGTTACAGTCATACAGTCATAAGTGGGAGGAACAAGCAGATAATACCAAGAAAGAGTTTGAGATAGCAATGGGGATGAAAGCAGACAAGACAGTAGGGCCAAGAAGATAAAGAAAAAGAAAGAAAGAAAGAAAGAAAGAAAGAAAGAAAGAAAGAAAGAAAGAAAGAAAGAAAGAAAGAAAGAAAGAAAGAAAGAAAGAAACCTAGCCTCTTAAGCAGCAGACTCCTGGACATTTCCTTGGAGTATGGAAATAGCATAACTTACTTCCAAGAAAGCTACCCAATGTGCATCATCAGGTTTTGTTTAATCTATTGATCTAAAACAAATGGGTTTATCCATTTTGTTTATATCTCAACTCTTGTTCCTTTGAGAATCAGAACAAGGAACCATTTTCTAGGAATGCGTATGCCATCTATTTATTATGGAATAATTATTTGGCTTTATTTTTCTTTCCTCCTCAGTGGCAGTTGCAGTGATACTTAATTTCAAAATGCAAAATAGATTAATGTGCTGTATTTTAATAGCAGTATACATATATATTCAAACTGTGAGGTTTTAGTCAGCTGCTCTGTTGCTCACTTTAAAAAATTCAGTAATTCTGCAGACAATCACTTTTCCTCGCCTTGAGTTACTTCTTCAAAGAAGCATCTCTCTTACTTCAGGCATTTTAACAAAACTTCTCAAAATGAATTTCCTTGCCTCATTTATATACTTACTTGTCTTTATTATGATCAATGGTTTGGGTTTTTTCCCCCTAAAAATTAAAACTTAACATAAGAATTCCTTATTTTCCTGTAGAAATTGCAGTATGATAGTAAAAGTGTAAAACGTTTCAATATCCTTTGAACCACAAGGACAAATTCATTCAAATCAGGAGATTTTTGAGTATTTGTCCAGTAAGAGGGTGGCTGGTAACACACTATGGCAGTATGACTTACTGGCTAGGGAATTCTGGGAGTTGAAGTCCACCCATATTAAAGATGTCAAGGGTGAGAAACAATGCACTATGGCATGCCTGAAAAGATCATTCCACAACCTGGGGAAAACAAGAAATAGTAGATTTTTGCCCACCAACACTTGAAACTCAGTGTCTGCTATTATGTATCCTTCTGTTAATCCCTAGTTGGTGATCCATGTCATTTATCACAATTTGACGAAGTGCGGATTTGATGTTTTTGTAGGCCACACTGAAAGACCATTAGATGTTATCTTAGAATCCTTGCCACTTCAGATAGGAACTTTGCCATTTATTCCATTTCCAGTGATATACTTATTACTGGACAGGTAGTCCAACGTCATTGTTAAATGAGTCACATGTCATTTTACAACATTTTTTGCCATGGCTGTTATGTGAATCACACAATTGTTAAGGAAATCCAGCTTTCTCCATTGAGTTTGGTTGTCAGAAGCTGGCTAGGAAAGTCGCAAATGGTGATCACTAGGAACTGAAATGATGTAAATACATGTTGATTGCCAAGTGCTCGAATTTTGATCACATGACTGCGGCAATGCTGTGATAGTTGTAAGGACCAGTCATAAGTCACATCTTCCAGTGCCATTACTTTGAACAGTTATTAAACAAATAGTTGTAAGTTGAGGAATACTTGTAGAGGTAGCTTCTGAAAGATTTCCAAGGAACAACTTTTCTGCACATATCAATAGAGAAATGCAACAGTCAGATTTCTACTGTTTCTTAAAACATCTTATTCAAAGTTTCACAGGATTAAAGATTGTTCCTCTGAGTCAAAAGACTGAAAATAAGATTAATATCTATACATCTGTATACATCTACATCTCTATCTCTCTATCTCTATCTCTATATATCATCTATCATCTATCTGTATATATCTACACCTCTACACCTCTATCTCTCTATCTATGTATCATCTATCATCTATATCATCCATATATCTATTGTATTTTCTCGAAAATAAGACCAGGTTGAAAATTTTTTATTTTGGACCTGGTCTTATTTTCGACCTGGACTTATTTTCTTTTGGGTCCCAAAATAAGCACTAGGGCTTATTTTCAGGGAAACACTATTTCAGGGTGATCAGTCCGGCTGGGCACCCCCCCCAGGAGCACATACCAGAGCTGGCAAACACGTGGGGAACAACGGTATCTGGCTGCAGCTGCAGCTCAATGGTCCTTTGGTCAGTGCACTCTGGGGCTGCGCAGAGAAGAAGGCATGGAGTGGAAGGTAGGTGATCCCAATGCCACAGAGGAAGGCACGTGACTCCGAAGCACCGTGCAGGCTGCAGGCAAGCCAAGAGATGCAAAGATGAGCCTCCTGCGGCCACCCACCACTCCAGCTGTGGAAAATATTCTGAGGCAACTGATTGTAAATAAATTAAACTAACAAAAGGAATGTAATTTCAAAGCAGTGGATTTACTGCGAAGAAATATGGACCCAGATTTAGAAATAACAGAGTCAACTCCATATGCGTCCCTGAAATTCAAGCCTGCATTCTTATACAACAGCAGAAAACTGTCTGAGTGGATAAGTGATAAATTTGTCTTTTTAAGTGGATTGAAGAAGACCTGGGAATGGATTTATTACATCTAATTAGGAAGACTTTTTTGGGACTATAGATTGGCTTTGGAGATTGGACTTGTATTTAATCAGACAACAATTGATAAGAGATGGTATTAAGAAACAAACATGGATATTTGATTCAGGACCAATCACTCCCAATTATTGGGACAATTTGGGATAGTTAAGAAGCTGTAATAAATTTTCTACTGTGGCTTACAATAAAAGTTTATTAACAGAAGGTTTTAGAATTTTAATCTTGTCTTTTTTATTATTGTTGTTCTGTTAATTATTTTGTTATTTACATAGTATATAGATCATAGGTTTAAAACTTGCAAATAGAATTAGTTTAGTAGTTTAAAATTCTTTGGGCCTTTCTCAAGGGATGGGAAACTAATTTGTAATATATTAATCCGTATTCAACTAGGGAGGACAATATGTATATATGTATTAGTCTTTATGAATGCATCTTTTCCTCTTTTTAATCTTTTGGTTTTTTTCTTTGTTTAAAAAAAATGTTTTCTATTTTAATTTTTTTTTTGAATAAAATAAAAATAGCCTTAAAAATCAGCACTTGTTGCGTATGTGATATGCACTGCATATGTCCAGTGACCAGAACATGTATTAAAAAACATTCATGTTTACAAATTAGCACCATTCCACAATCTGATACTGCAATTGTACATTGTACATTGATTTGCAACTGATCTCTGGATTAGAGGCCCTATTTTACAGTTTTGGTTACGTTTGTGGTATAATGGCCAAAATATTCAAAAAATGTCTTACTGAGAATGGTGCATATGATATCAGTATACTTAGACTAGTAGTACACACTAAGTGTTTTTCATGTTATCAACAAATGCTAGCTGAAAGCCACAATTGCCCAAAGATACAAAAATGCAAAGTTAGTATTTATGGACCACCTGCAGATTATCATGATTCTTGTGAATGCAGCCATATGCCAGAATGCAGGTTTATACACACATAATACATTTCTCCACATAGTTAACATCCCTTTGAATGAGATACAGTTATTGGTCATGTACAATCAGATTATTTCAACCATTCCCTTGCTAAATATACATAGTTGGGTAAGTAGGTGTGTGTGTGTGTGTGTGTGTGTGTGTGTGTGTGCATGCCTTCAAATTAGTGTTGATTCCTGGATATTACTTGAACAAGCCCCTGCAGTTTTCATGGCAAGGTTTCAGAAGTGGTTTGCCATTGTCTATTTCCCAAGGCTGAGAGAAACTGACGGGCCCAAGGTTAGCTAGCTGGCTTTATATCTAAGACAGGGGTCGGCAACCTTAAACACTCAAAGAGCCATTTGGACCCATTACCCACAGAAAACACCGGGAACCGCAAAACCCTTTTGACATCTAAAATGAAGATAACACTGCATATATCATTTTTTACCTTTATGCTATGTATAAAAAAATGATAGTGTGTTGCATTTATGAAATCAATGAACTGCTACAGAGAAAACAATTATTTCTCCATGCAACAAAAACATTTTGAACTCCGGAAAAAAAAAAAAAGATGGGCCGAAAAGCTCAATAAATCACGTGCCAGGCAGGTGTTGCACATTGGCGGTTGTGACTTATATTTTGAGCGACAGGGAGCTGCAGCAGAGGGATGAAAGAGCTACAGGTGGCTCCAGAGCCATAGGTTGAAGACTCCTGGTCTAAGACATCACTAGAACTCACAGTGTCCGGATTTCTAGATTGATGCCTTAACTACTACATTTATTTCTCTTACTTACTCCCTCCCTCTCTCCTTTCCTTTAAAGCAAGTGAACTTGAAAAAAAAATGTGTATCAAGGTTGGGCTAAAGCAGGATTATCCATCTCCCAGCAGCTTTTGATGTAATAGGCTGTTCTAGGAAACAGAAGGAATATCATGTAAGTGAGGCAGAGAAAATAAGTAAAATGTCTAGCCAGGAATTTTACAGGGAGTTTTTTGTTTCTATTTTCTGTGTTGAGGTAAAGTTTCATGATTTTTGTGTCTTTGTCTTTTGAAACTGAGACACTTCTCAGGTTATGTGCGTGAAGCTATAGGTTTCACTGTAAATCTTGTCACCTCTAATTTCTTTCAATATCATCCTGAAGGTTCTGGCAGAAAAAGCTTTATTTGTGGCAGACCATCACCACCTTGTGGTTGCCCCAAGTATTTTCTTTTCTTTTCTTTTCTTTTTTTTTTAAAAAAAAGTTTTTTTATTTTTGAATACATTAAAAACAAACACAAAACAAATAACACATATATACAAATCATTTTTCCATTGTTAACAGCTTGTTTAAGGTGATCCTTTCTTCTTATTTTTTTTTAATTTGATTTATATGCCGCCCTTCTCCGGAGACTCAGGGCGGCTTACAATGCGTTAAGCAATAGCCTTCATACTTTTGTATATTTATACAAAGTCAGCTTATTGCCCCCACAAACTGGGTTCTCAATTTACCCACCTTAGAAAGGATGGAAGGCTGAGTCGACCTTGAGTCTGGTGAGAATTGAACTCGCAGTAATTGCATAGCCTCCTATGCCACTCAGACATATTTACATATATTCTAACTTTATCTTAATCTATTTAAATAATCTAATTTCCTTTGTATCGACTTCTCTTTACTTTGATCTTCAGCACATTAAATCCATATTATCACAAAAATAAACAATAGAGTATTATTTTCGGGTATTTTCTTTTCTTTTGGAATGTTCTCTTTTAATAGTTTTACCAGTTGTGTTCTTGTGATCTGGACAAATTTGCAATTTATTGTCTTCTTTCCATTTTAAATTTTAAAATGAAAAAGGAGGTCTTACATTATTTTCAATCTTTTTTTTTTCCCTTTCTCTCCCTTTCTCTTTTAAGTTGCATTATATTTGTCTCCCATGAACTTGACTTATCTCCCAAAAGAGGGGAAAGAAGAACTGAATAATCTAACCACACATTTCTATTATTCATGTTCAGGAGATGACAGTATCAATATTATTTCAATTTTTGAATTGTTAGCAAAAATCACTGGAAGTGAAGTATAGAATACAAGTATCTTATTTGTCACACACACTTGGATGAGAGAAAGCTGCTAGGTACTCAGGCCCTAAGAAAGTAAGGTTGGCAGCAAGAATGAAGATCCAGCTCTCTGGAAAAGGGTCTAATTCCAGAAAAGATGAAAGGAAAGATAAGAAGATGATGACTAGCAGCAAAGGATGCAGACTCAGTTATAGTGGCAGCAAATATTCCATTGAAAAAACTGAGAGACCAGATTAAGGGCAGATCATCATGGAAAAAATGTATCTATGTGCTCAGTAAGAGTTGATAGCAATTTGATGGCACATAGTCAATAAAAATGGGTGTAGATCAGAGGTGAAATGCTCCCGGTTCAGACTGGATTGTCCGATCCAGGAAGGGCAGCAGGTGGTTTGGAGAACTGGTAGCAAAAATCCCTGCCCACCTCCATGCCCAGCTGAGCCACGCGATCATCAGAGGCTTTTTTAAAAAAACATTTAAAAGCATTTTTTCTACAACCTCTTCGGCCAAACAAATGCTTTTAAAAGTAAAAAAAAAAAGCCTCTGATGATCGCATGACTCAGCTGGAATCGTCAGAGGCTTTTAAAAGCATTTTTTTTACAACCTCTTCGGCTGAAGAAGTTGTAGAAAAAATGTTTTTAAAAGAAAAAAAAGCCTCTGACAATCAGGTAACTGGGATTGTCAGAGGCTTTTAAAAGCATTTTTTAACAATCTCTTCAGACAAAGAGTTGGTTTTAAAAGTAAAAAAAAAAAAGGTGGCCATGCCCACTCAGTCCCATTACCCCCTCAAGCCTTGCCCATAGAACTGGTAGTAACAAATTTTACATTTCACCACTGATGTAGATATATTTTTATTTCCTTTCCCCATCTAATACTTTTAATTTGTTTACCTTACTAATTATTCCTTCTCATTATAATTGATATTACATTTTTATTTACAATATGATTTGTAACACAAACCCCCTTGTGTCGTGTAAATGTTGTTGCATTCAAATAATGACCCTTTTAAATCATGACAATACAAACTGACATTCTTTGCATGTTTATCAGAACGCAGAAATCCAAATATGGATCAGTAGGCTTTATCCAGCATGCTGAAGAGAAAATGTGCTTCACCCAGATTGTTTAGATGACAGTCCACAAAGCTTTGGCTGTGTTGCAGTAGTATATATATATTTTTTTTTGTAAAAAACAAAACAAAAACAAGGTTGAGAAATGCTGAGCTAAAGGTTTTTTCCAGCATATGTATTCCATTTGTGATACTTGCATGCAGTGAACCGCATCATGTGCTATTGTTACAAGTAATGAATAATATTGGTTTAATAGTTTCACTTTATATTATAATTGATTCTAGTCCACTCAAATGATGATTTTCTTTCATTGTATTTATTAATTTTATACCCTATTACAAAAACACCTACTGCTCATATTACAAGTCTGCTATGGAAAGTGGGGAGTGGAGGGTGGGAAAGAGCTATAGTCTAGAAGGCCAAGTGACATAAATCTTTATATAGATCCATTTTTTAAAATCACTTTTCTGATTTGGCAGCCTCCTTCTCCTGCGAGGAGAGGAATAATCTTGATTGGTGTTAAATACCAATTCATCATCTTATAAATGTCTATGGAGATTCTCAGTCATCCAGGTTATGGTTGTCCCAAAGGTGCTTTTTTCAAGAGGTAACTGGACTTTCTGGTTTTTCTTTGAAGATGTTTTGCTTCTCATCCAAGAAACTTCTTCAGGTCTGAAGAAGCTCAGTTGCCTCTTGAAAAAAAGCACCTTTGGGACGATCCTCTTATTGAAATTTTCTTTTAAGTTATAGTTTAATGTAAATTTTAAATCTTTCGTCCACATATTCTCCCATTGTTCAAGCATTACACTGTATCCAAAGTTCCTTGCCCACTGAATCATGCAATGCTTTACATATTCATTCTTCAAATTCAAATTCAATAACAATTTATAGACTTTGGCACTACCGCACAGTAGGATTTCCAATTCATTTTTCACAAAATCAAACCCATAACTCTTTTTTTAAAAATTGAATTTAAATCTTTCTTTCAATTGTAAATATGTACAAATACCAGGTGTAATTACATGTTGCATGTGGAACTCCAATTTTTATAGATATCCATCCATTCACTTATATACATTCCATCCATTCACTTATATACATTCCATATATACTAGAAATCCACTCTTTGGCTGATGGAGTCTGCAGCATGCTCAGTCTGTTGGATCTGACTGAACACTAAAATCTCTTGGAAAAAAAAGACAGTCCCTCAGGTAATCCTATCCTAAGCCATGTAGGGCTTTAAAGGTGGCAACCAGCACCTTGAAATTTCTGAAAGCTGAAAAGGGAGAACTATCAGCAGCAAAGACCAAGATTGCTATGAGTTGATATCAACTTGATGGCACGTGATCATCCAACTAAACAAAGTATGCACATTTTTAATAGTTTGAGAGTTTTAAGGCACCAGGTGAACTAATTTTTTACTTAACAAGGAAGCTTATCCCCATGACTTTCAGTTAACTTGAATTTTTTTAAAAAATACATATCCAAAGTAAGACAGAATGTTCTTCATTCTAGCTTAAACATCTACCTTAAGAGAAATATAATTTAAGTACATTGTGATTGCTTCTTTATTTTAGCTACCATAAAAACATAGTACTAAACACACCTTAGCAATCTAGTTTCAGGATCGTTTACTAAGCATGATTAACTCAGCCTATACCCAGTCATCATTTTTTCATACATTGGATGCCAAAGCTTTTTTTAAAAAATATAAGTTAGGGGAATGAAAGAAGCATTTTTGATTTTCTTTTTAAAGGTGGGCTTATTTTTTCATATTTAAATAAGCAACACTAAAAGATCGGAGGAGAAAGAGGGAATTTTTCATTTATGAGGCTTTCCAATGGTGCTTCAGAAGAACGGCTTAAAATCACTCCTCAGTGGCTTAATAGCTCTGCATCTTTGTACAGCATATATCTGGGTTAATTCATATTTAAGTACTTATTTTATAAATTACATTTTAGGGGCAGAAGAAGAATTATCCCATATCTTTACTGTATTTTTTTTTTTAAATAAAATCCATGCCAGCTTGTATCTGGAGTCCAATAGGGTTGTCTCTGTCTTTATTATTCTTACATGTAGACTTACATGAACACTGGAAAGAATTATAATCATCTAATTATAAATTCATTGTTAATATAGCCTCCGAGCCGTGAACATTTCACTCCAGTAGTTAATTTAGTCTGTGGTAAATTCTCACTGTTATTTAATGTCATTTATCACCTGCTGTTTTGTCTTTCTGTGAACATCCTGCCTGCCCTATAATGCTTACTGTACGTGGACCTTCTGTGACTTTAATGTACTCAGAACAAAGCCTCCTAAGTGCCTGTGTCAGGAGAATGTTGGCAAGTTGCCTCAGATATATTCAAGCCATTTTGCTGCCTGTCACTCAGTGCTTTACAAATTGAACGTGGAGGAGAGGTAAAAAAAAAAAAAAGCTCTATGAAGCTTTTTTTTTCTGGGAAGAATATGCTAATAAAGCACCATCAGCAGGAAGAAGCAGGTTGTGTCTGAAAGAGTTTTGTCAACTCTGAATTAATTTGGTGTGCTAAGAAGCATGGGGGTACGTCTAGAGCTAGGTTGCTGTAATTAATCCTTCCTGTTCCTGGAGGAGCAGGACATCAGAAAAGAGAGGTCAGTGCCTGCATATTGTACAATGTCTGCTTTCTGAGATAAACACCACCACAACAACAGGGGGAAAAATGAACGAGAAATTAAAACATTTTGAAAGCCCCTTCGTGATGAATCTCTTGTGCTTACCTAAACACTTTCGGGTTTTTTTTTTGAAGATTTAGGGAGGCACAGACAGAGAAAAACATGGGTTTGGAAAACATCTGTCTGTGTGGTGAAATGCTGTAAAGAGAACTGAAAGACACAGATGTGACTTTTGCCTGCTATTTCAGAAGTCAATGGCTGAGATTGTGCATACAGTCGACTTGAAAGGGATCAGCATTTGTTTGGAGGAAATAGGTATTGAAAGCCGGGTGACAACTGGTTCCACTCTTCCATTTAACAAGCTCCTTTTCAAGAGCTGCTAATAACATGCTTTTGTTTTTTTGAGTCAATTTCGAGAGTTTTCAGTTTGGTTTGTATTCTCCCAAATCTCTGTCGTGCTCAAGCAAACATACTGCAATTCTCTGTATGCAATTTCCCATCAAATGACACTGTTTACTTGATAGCACCTGAAACATGCCAACTCTGTCCAATTATACAGATCCAAATAGCCATGAAATTTGACACACGCTCACTTCCCCAAAAGATCAAGAGAGGAGAACATTCTTCCTTTGTTTCCTAAGAAGGTAATCTACCTGGGAAAGAATTCAGAACAAGAATCCTCTTGACCACTGCTCTGTTTTCTCTCTTCTACCAAGTCAGCTATGGCTTCTAGGTGCATCCAAAAATATCTTCATCAGAAAAACATGAAACTGATAATTCTGTTTTGCTATCTTTCAGCTTTTTAATCAATTAATGGGGATTGATTTATTTTTCCTCTACCTTTTGGAAGTTCATTTTGTCATAATTGTCGTAATCCCCATTCATCCATTCCTATAATGCCATATTTCAAAAATAAATTTAAAAATCAACAAGATCTTCCTTTATTTATACAAGGCATTGCACAATTGATATCATAGTTTTTGAATAGTAATAGCAATAGCACTTAGACTTATATACTGCTTCACAGTGTTTTACAGCCCTCTCTAAGCGGTTTACAGAATCAGCATATTGTCCCCAACAATCTGGATCCTCAATTTTACCCACCTCAAAAGGATGGAAGGCTGAGTCAACCTTGAGCCAGGTGAGATTCGATCTGCAAAATTGCAGGCAGCCAGCAGTCAGCAGAAGTGGCCTGCAGTACTGCATTCTAACCACTGTGCCACCATGGCTCTGAAGAGTGCAATTGCTCCTTTTCTCCACCAACAGTCTTCCTGCCCAATACACCACCCTGGTTTTCATGAAGTACAAAAGAAAATGACTAAGGAATCAATTATCCAGCTGAAAGTCTTGCGACTAGAATAGACATTAAGTATAACTTTATGTTACCCAAACCGCATTATGAGATTATGCTCTTACATTCATATGTTCATATCTGAAGAGAACTCTTTGCTGAATATGGTGCCACATTGAGTCCTTATGTAAATGTTAGTGCTTTCATCTGATTAAGGAATCAGCACAAATTTCACATGAAGGATTAATACATAAACATCTGTTTTGATGATACACAAATAAAGCATTAACTTTCTTAAAATGCATTTTAAGATGATACGCATCATCTGTAATGAAATATTTAAAAAGGTTCATCTTTAAATTAAAGTCAGTTCTGAGTAGTTTCAAGGATATTATCTTCTTGGCAACATGATGGAAGCAGGCTTTCACCTTTTCCAGGTTTTTTTTCCAACTTCCTAAAGTTCTGGGTTTTTTTTTTCTTTCTTCAATAGTTTTCTATCAATGGTACAAACTGGATCTAGTTCTACTTAGTTTTTTTCATATTAGTCAAGGTCAGTTAGGATGAGCAGTTAACTATTTATATTGCAGATATTATTCTAATTAATCGTAGCACGGTTTCACTTTTTAAATTAATTAATTCTAGAAAATGAAAGTTTATTATCATGAGAGATACATTGTACTTGATTTAAATATTCTACTTATAAGAAACATCAATATACATTTTGGATTTGGGTTTCTTTCATTAAAAAAAAAAGCAATTGTTTCCAGCTCTGTGTATTCTATATGTACTTTTGACAAACCATTACAAAAAGATTGCATGTTTTGTTAGAAGTAGCAGTAAAATGGAACTTCCTGATGTTTTGAAGCTCTCAATTAAATAGAGTTTGCTTGTTTCTTTATTAGTTTACCATTTAAAGAAATTGAATACTCTAAGGATTTATGGTGATATGTTTTGTATACAAAAGGTTAAAGAGAGGATTCTTCACACACCTGCTTTTCCAAGAACAATGGGAAAAAAAATTGCATGGTAAACTGGGAAGATAAGGATGTGTAGATTCCAAAGGAAAAGCCAAAGGCAATTTAGTAGTGCCATCTAGTTCAGCAAGTTGTGGTAAAGCCTGGTCACTTATGATATTGTAATAATGCAAGAATAATGCAGATTGCAAGAATATAAACAGATTATTATAAGAACACAAAAGTGTGACCTAGGATGCTGCTTTTAAAATAAAAATTGACACAACGGTTTTGTACAAATTAAATAGATTTTAGAGTGCACACTGTTAAAGGCTTTGATGAAGGCATAGAATTATACAAACTCTGTTTTATGTAAAAAAAGTCATCTAGACGAACTTTGGGATCTTATTATGTCAGTTTAAAACTGAAATGTATAAGAAATTCTTCAAGAGAAACAGGAGTCTAGGAATAGGACATTCTATCACAGACCTCTGGCCACTTGCCTTATTCAAATTTATTCTTCTTTTCTCTGGGTCAAACCTCCTGGTGGCAATTATTTCAATATTGCCTGTATTGCTGATTAGATTTTTGTGGTGTAAGGGAGGTTCAATGCTTAAATTGCTTTTGCTTCTAGTTTATATTTTTTGGTAACAGGCTGCCTTAACCTCAACTTGTTTCAACGGAAGTACATCTTAGGTGGCATATAACTTCAAAACCTAAGTTACCTTGAAATTGATATAAGATTCAGATTGATCAAGAAACCTCAGAGAATGTTCATACAATACAGATGGAATATTACAAATCTTAAGAGCATCCTATTTCAGCCTGGAACCTTAGAGAACTATTGATCACAACTGCCATGTATCTCAGGCAGTCTATTTTAGAGTATCCAAAGCCTGATTCCACTCAGTCACAAGGTTAATTGTGATAATGTGTTGATGGCTGACTTGAGGGGAAAAGAAATCATGTATGTGATTTACTGATGTCAGAAGTCTGTGGGCAAAATTTCAAAATCATGCAAGATCATGATTGTATAAATACAATCATGTAAAGCTTGGTTTTGTTTTAACTCATCTATCCTCAACATATTATCAAATCCTTTGAGAATGTCTGACAGTTGTTTTTAATGTAGCTGAGCAAGGTCAATCAGCAACGTGATTTAATTTTAAGGAAATTAAGCCAAGAGTTATAGACCAATTGTTTAGATTGAGTCTGGATTCTCTGAATATATTAACATGTAGAAGAATAAGTCCTGTCATAATTTTTTTTTCTTATGCAAGTTTTGTAGACAAGAAACATAATGAGAATAGAAGTGAATAAAATTCAGATGACAGAATTAAATAGAATGTAGAAAATGTAGAACGAACATCCAGGACTCTTTCTAATAATGAAAGCTGAACTGGAAATTTTAATAACAAGGAGAAATATGCCAGCAACCTCCACCTAGTCCCAGGATTCTGGGAGTAAGAAATGATAGAGATTTTCTGATTAACCACACTCATCAGGGGAAGCCTAAGAAATCACCCTAACAAGATTTTAAAATGTTATTGCTTTATGCTTTACTTTATGAGTGAGATCTTTGTTTCAACTAATTGTGATTTTTCATCTTTCATATTCCACCAGGCCTTGCAACATGACAATTAAAAACTCCCCACAGTGCATATAAGTTACTAGTGTCATTTGGTCTCTAGCCTAGGTCTGAATCTTGATAGGAATGGATCCAGATAATTTGCCTTATCTAGCATTACTCTACTGGATAGCTGAAATTGGAGACTAAATGAAAATTTTAAGATATCTTTGTATCTGAGATCAATCAGGTACATGAAGGAAGTGCCTGCTGAATCCCTCAGAATGTCTGGTGCTTTCAAGAAACCACCATGATCCATCAAACATCAGGGGTCAATAATTCAAACTTGTCCACCCCACCAGAGATTATGGTAAAGCTTAACAAAATAGTGATCTGACCATGGCGAATGACTGACAGCAGTGTCCTCAATCTTCAGAACACACACCCCACACTTCAAGGCAAACAGTAAATCCATGAGTTGGGACTGAAATGACCTGTGGTTGACATGGAAGCCATTTATTCCTGAGCATAGATGGATTCAATCTCCAAAGCATGGAAGATACAATCATCCAGCACTTAATAGTTTTGGAGATTTTACCATTATCCCCAATATGAGATCTATGAACATCAGCCCTAACTTGTCCCTACAAACTCTGATTTATATAGACATTGAAACCCTGGAATCTGAGAAACAGGCAATTTCAGGATCATTGTAAGGTTCCTCTAAAACTTATTTCCCCATTCTATGCCCACTCCTCATGCCTGTTGTTGGAGGACCTGGGGGGGCATATTTCTTACACATCCTATCCCCCCTTTTTTTCTCAAATACCGGTAGGTTTCAGTGATATATAACAAGCTCACCCACTCATTCACATCATACTGTGGATGGATGTTGTCTTATTACAGATGGCCCTGACATTAACAAACAAATCAGCAATCTAACCTCTAGGCAGGTGAACGCCTACTATAGGAGATCTGCATAAGATTGCTGTTGTCTCTTGTCCCTGGCTCCTATATAGCCAGCTTATCAACTTCCAACATACCATTCCCCCCCACCCCTGATGCCTATCATTATCCCTTACCAGTTTTCCCCAATGTCTCTTTTTACATGTAATCACCCAAACTAGTTTCATACCTCTTCCAAACATCCAGGTCAAAAGTATTTAAAGCATTCTAACCAGCTTTCACAGAGAGAGGCAACAGACTGAAACCTCATTTTAATTGACTCACAATTTCTGTTTACATAATAATATTAAGAAACAGGTTTTAAATGGTATCAATAAATGACAGCAATCGGGGTGAAATCCAGCAGGTTGTGACAGGTTCTGGAGAACCGGTAGTGGAAATTTTGACCACTTCAGAGAACTGGTAGCAGAAACTTTGAGCAGTTCAGAGAACCGAGGTGGCGCAATGGTTAGGGTGTAGTACTGCAGCTACTTCAACTGACTGCTAGTTCAGCAGATCAGCAGATCAAATCTCACCGGCTCAAGCCTTCCATCCTTCCGAGGTGGGTAAAATAAGGACCCAGATTGTTGGGGGCAATATGCTATTTAGTATACTGTCTTTGGTGTAAGCCGCCCAGAGTCCTCAGAGAGTGGGTAGCATAGAAATATGAATAATAATAAAAATAATAAATAATAAAAACCAGTAGTGGAAATTTTGAGTAGTTTGGATAACGGGCAAATACCACCTCTGGCTGTCCCGAGTGGTATGGGAATGGAGAATTCGCAATATCCTTCCCCCAGGAGTGGGGAGAGAATGGGGATTTTGCAGTATCCTTCCCTTGGAATGGGGTGGGAATGGAGATTTTGCAGTATCCTTCTCCTGCCATGCCCATCAAGCTCCGTCCACAAAGCCACACCACACCACACCATGCCCACCAAGCCACGCTCACAGAACTGTAGTAAAAAAAAATTGGATTTCACCACTGACAGCAATTAAACTCTCATCTGACCCCTCCAAGATCTGCTCCTGGATTTGCTCCTTCGATTGACCCCAATCTCCATCCTGGTATTAACACATAGCATTTGATGACTTAACTATTTATATTGACCCAAATATATTATATTGAATTGAACAGTCTTTCACCTTAACGATCAAAAACTTAAAAAGTGTTAAAATTGCCTAATCTCATAGAAAAACTGTTGGATACCTTATCCCCATCCACCATATTCCTTTCATTGTGGTGCACAATACTAGAGAGATGCTATGGTCTGTGAAAATAACCTTGGAAGATAGAAGGAAGAGCTGTAACCTAGGTAACAGTGTGTATCAGTCCACAAAATTAATGGGGATGGAGAAAGCATCTCAAGAAACCCTCTTTACTCTCTGGACAGGGGGAGGGGAGAAGTGCTTTCAGTCTTGCAAGGTTCTGTACCTGTACAATAAAGGTACTGTATTACCTTGAAAGGATTACCTGATATCTCATTTTCAATTCTATTCTGGAGGTTAAAGATGGAACAACCAAAGCTCCTTCCTTTGGGCGTTGTCCATGGTAATTACACACAGTAGGGCCTACAGTGAGTTTGGTTTGGAAACTTCTGTGTTTTTTCTTTGTTGTTTTTCTTCCTTTTTTTTTTTCTAATATAGATGTGCAGATAATGTTCATTCTTGCCCCCCCCCCTTTTCTGTGTGTGCTTCTCCCTGCTTTTAACCTGTTCTCCCAGTTAACCTAGCTGATGTTTCATAAATAAACACTAAGCTTTATTTTGCTGGATGAACTGAAAGGCACCTGTGCTAGCTCGGATCTGGATATAAGGATTGCCTTGGAATTGGTTGAGAGTAAAAAAACTGGAAATCATCCCCAGTACTTTTCCGTACAAGTTTGTATGCATGAGGATATTTATTTAGAAATTGTAAGGAAGGGAATTGCCACAGAGCTTCCTACCCCATTAGAAAAAGTACAACAATATTGCAAAACAAGTCCTACTGGTCAAGTGACAATAAAGCCATGGAGCCAAATGATGAACCATTTGAAGAAACAGACTACAGTCCCTCCCCATATACAGCAGTAATGGGTATAAACTAGGCCAAATATGGTTGTAGCACTAAATATAATGTTTGGAAAGCATTTCTTTCAGGCTCTTACCCTAAATTAGTCATACAGAGATCTAAGTGAGATGCTGGCTTAAGCTTTGATACAAGTACCTCAGTGCATGGTCCCTACCACTGAAAATTTGAGTGTGTAGTGGCTGCCATGGCAGAGAGTATTATGAAAGTGGATCCTTGGTGAATAAATTGTGTTATAGTACACTACAAGGAAGTAAATGGCTTTCCTAAATGTTGCATGTCTACTTTTTATTTATTTAAATGGTTTTAGTTTTCCAGCACATATAAATAGGGTAAACTTGCTTTTTTTTTTTTTTACAACATCTGGCCTCCATACTGAAACAACAGCATACTTTGAGCAGTAATCTCATGTAATTTCTGCTGAATAGTACAGTATATTTAAACAGTTCCAAGGGGGTGAATAATACTATTTTAAAGGAGCTTTGATCATTACTTATCTTTCAGCTGATTATAGGAATCTTGTTGGAAGCTTTCAAAGGATTTTTAATTTTGACTCTCTTTATGTCTTCAGCCTAGTGCTGACATTAATTTCCCCAATTCCCTGTGAAAAGAAGCACAGTTTTGTCTCAGATGCTTTTTGTTCCTTATGTCATGCCTTTTGTGCATGCAGATGGGATTGATTAATTCCAAGACCTTAACTTGCATTGCCCCCTCCCCCTCCACCATTGCCGGCTTCTTAATATATCCATCCATCCATAGACAGATAAATGGGAACACAGATTCTTTTGCTAGACAAATTGCATATAACATTGTTTGGTTGGTTATACTAAGTAGTTGAAACTCACGATTGCCCTGAAATAATTGTGAAGTGAAGTGCATCCCTCTAAAGATGTTTGGTGAGAGGGCTGGGCAACTCTGAAGGACCCCTGGTAAGCATTCAAAACATGGATTAAGTGGAACCTAATTGTCATAGAAGTCTCTGATAGCCTAAGGGGTCAATGTTAGCCTGTCTCAATTGTGAGTCTGTTGCTTAACACCTGCTAAGATTGGGTGAACCTTACAATCAGAAATTTTCTAAGCAGGAAATGAGGTGGGTCAAAAGTTTGTAGGTTCTAAGTATACTGTAAACATTTTTAAAAAAAAAAAAAAAAGCAGGAAGACCATCATAAAAATAGCTGGTTGTTGAAGTTATTGATTGCAAGATGTTGGTGGGAACTGTTAGCAAAGTAAAAAATATTAATCATAAACTGACAGCAGCAGGAAAACTATCATTAGGTTAGCCTAAATTCTAGATCAAAAATGTTAAAATTTCCCAAGAACTTTTACACATGTTGTATGCTTACTGAAAAATAAGTCCATTAATGTTGTCTGAACCACAGCCCCAGTTTATGTTTCAGATGACAACTCAATATTTTGTAAATGGATAAAACAAACTCCAATAGTTAGAATTTAGGTGTATGCATTTCTAGTACTAGTTCATTTCTAATAAAGAAAGTAGATATTCAACAGAATATTAATTCCAAAGAGATACATAAAGTTGCTTTGAGATGGCGAATCTGCCCTCAGGAAGGAGTTGTGACTCAAAGCATAAGAATTGCAAGTCATAAATGAAATCACCCTTCCTTTCAAAGTCAGTATGTCCAACAGTGACTATTGCAAAACGAAAGGTTATTTTAACACTTAGAAAGCTGGATAGGCAATGGCAATTTTTCAGTTTTTGTAGCTTACGCTTTGTTGCTTACAGTTTGTACAGGCAGTCTCCCTGTTAAGACTACTTTACTCACTACTTTGTGTTGCCCATAAAAACATTGTGCAGCTTCAGCAGTTCTTCTGTTTAAGAAAGGACATTGTCTGTCATTTTAAGTCAGATCAATTGCCATTAACACTGTGTTGAGTGTATAACTATGTATTGGGCTTAAGTTTTTCTCTCTCTTCTATACCCTTGTACCTTGCCTCCAAAGTGTAAATACAGCGTTGGTAATGCATTAAAGAAAAGGAAAAGAATTACTGTACAACTGAAAATAAAAGAATTACAATTGGAAATAAAGTGGTCAAAAAGAGGTGAAACACCGCTGGTTGTTGAAAAAGTGTTAGACTACAGTTGGTCAATGATCAGAGCAATTTAAAAGGATAAAGTGAGAATAATGGAGCATGTGAATGGCCCTGCCATTATTATTATATTATTATTATGTTCTGTATTATTATGTTTTAGTGTATTTGGAAATGTTTTTTAAATGTTATATAGATTTAGAAAAATAAAATATGTATATGTATACTACCGGTAACTAAGGCAAACATTTCACTTATTGATGCTAAATAATGGTTCCAATTTATCTATACATTTTATTCAAAGGTTTAGGAGTGGATCTTGAAAACTGCCTGTAAATATAAATCTGTTCTAAAATATGAATACTGTTAAGTACCAAACTGTGATTTTTTTAATTTTTTATTTTTTGGATAATGGCCTGTCCAACTGCTTGCTTGGACGGAAAAGATAAGAAATTCTGCTTAGTTAAAAGTCTATTTCTGAAGTTGTAATTGCTATTTTGCATGACAAAAGGCAACAAATGGTGCTTAATTTATTTTGAAATTGTGAAATGTGTTGTTAAAAACTCTAAAACTGAGTGAAGGAGAAAGAGAACATCACTGGAGCAGTATGTATGCATGACAAGTGTTCCTATGGTGAGATGACAACTGTCAAGAGCTACAAACAGATGTGATATGGGCACTGGGAGTTATGCATAATGGTCAGCTTATAGAACACAATGGAAATGAAAGAGCTAGACACAACCACAACCACAAAAGTTTTCTCACCCTTTCTTCTTTCTCCTGGCATCAGTCATGACACATACTAGCATGGAAAGATGTAATCCATCTTCAGCATATAGTGCTTCGTGATCAGCATGAAAAGAGAGGGAGAGTTCAAAACATAAAATGATACATTTTTATATTTCAACATTGCCCCACTTATTAGTCAGTGGAGACAGCTGCTGGATCTAATGACCAAATCAGGCAAGAAACATGAGAATGGTGCCATACAATATTTATAAAAGTATCTCTATGCCTTCTTGTTGGGAGAAATGTCCATGAAGAAATCATTTTTAGTTACTGATGTTATTTGACACATACACATACACATACACACACACACACAACACAATAATAATAAAATAAAATAAATAAATAAGAAAATAAAATTCAAGCTAACATAAAGGAAAAAGGTGAAAGGGAATAATTATCCCCCCAACACACAAATATTATTCCACATCTAAATGAATATGTTGAGCAAGATTATCCTAGAATTTGACACAAAAGTTGGATATAACAGTGGGGATGCTAAATCAGTAACTAACTAACCATGATGTGGCCTGAAAGAAGGTTAACAAAGTACAATTTAGTTCAAACTCAAAAAAGGAAGCATTACTGAAGGATTCCTTAGAGGGAAAGGAATTCAGCTGTTCTGGAAAAGGTTGTACCAAGTTTAAGGTTGTCACTAACGATTTGAATAGTTTCAGTGCCAAACAACATTTCTTTATTATTATTATTATTGCATGTACTTCCAGTCAGGTTTCTCTCTGAAGAAATATAATATGACCTCTTAATCCACGTTTTGGTAACTTGCTATTTGGATCAATGTAGTGCATTGTAACAGAGATGCTTTTTTGAAAATGATCCAGAAATTTCAGCTAGTGCAAAATAGTACAATAAGAGTTTTAAATTGGACTAGGCATTAAATATTATGTTAATCTAACTTCTTTATTAACTTCCTTCTATTTCTGGGATCAAATCTCCTTCATTAACTTCTGTTTTACTTTTAGGGTAAAATCTGAATCTAATAAAAAATGTTCTATACATTTAGTAAATTTTCATTCATCTTCTACCATTGGAATAGAGTAGCCAATAAATTTAAATACAATAAATGTATCACAATGCCCATTTTTAGAACTTTTTTTCTTTCTTTTCATGTCCATATGAAACAAAGCTTTGGAAAATGAATGATTTATTTCATTAAATTGCATGTACTGTGTTTCCCCAAAAATACGACCTACCCCAAAAGTAAGTCCTAGCTTGATTTTTACACATGTGCCCAATATAAGCCGTACTCCCAAAATAAGTCCTACCCCAAAATAAGACCTAATTAAGACCCCATCCCCTCCAGGGTACAGGGGGTGGGGCGAAGCACACAAAAATTAAGCTATGGTGGGGATAGGGGTAGTAGATCTGCCCTACTTACCAGGTGTCGCACACCCCGATACCTGGTTTGCCTTGGTGACCCACTTCTTCTATGGCCGCTTGTTACGGCTCGCGCATGTCACCCCCGGTGACAGTTTTGCTGTCAGAGGTTCTTCGGGAAAGCCCTCTGCAGCCAAGAAAGGAGGTCCAGCTTGAAACAAGCATAACCCCCCAGGCCTCTGTTTTGCTATCAGAGGCCCTTCCGGAAAGCCCTCTACAACCAATAACAGAGCTCTGCATCAATCTGGGGGTGACACGCATGAGCGGCAGCAAGTGACTGCAGAAGAAGTGGGCCGGCAGCAGGCTCCTGGTGAGTGGGGCTGTCAGTGCCGCTGCCACAAGGTGAGTCAGTATAAGACCCCTCCCTTCCAAAAAGAGGACCTAGTGCCTTTTTTGTTGGCAAAAAAGTAGCTAATCTTGTTGCTACTATCACTCTCTCTCTCACACACACACACACATATATCATGGTGAGATGGTCAAAATATAGATGCAGTGTGTGTGTGTGTGTGTGTGTGTGTGTGTGTAGATAGATAGATAGATATAGATTAGAGAGAGAAAGATAGAAATGGATAAAGATGGAGATAGAAATAGAGATAGTCATATTCCAGACATCACAATCTGACCTGTATTAGAATGTCAACAGGTAAGAAAAATAAAGTCAATACTTCCTAAACAATTTTGGGCATGTATTTTATTGTGCCTATGCAAGAGTTAAAAAAAAAGGCTGGCGGAACCCTCTGTGACATTGATCCAATCAGGATATAACAGAAAAAGGTCCATTACTCATGTGTAATTAATTATCATAAGGGAAGTTTGTGTTTCACTAAAACCATGATCTCCCGACTCTTCCATGCACTTATTTATTTAAAGTTCTGGGAAGATTTAAGAGAAGATATGTAGTCATACCAAAAATGATATTGAACTAGGGCTCTAAAGCAAAGGCAGGGTTTGTTTGGTTTCATGTGTCCTATGCATTGGCTATAGTTCTTAAGGATCTATAGTTTTTTATATATGCTTTCGCTCCATTATGGCATCCTCAGTAGTTGAATGGACAATGGCACTCCTTCAAAGAGCTGTTGACCTTCGTAGCTGTGGAGCGTGACAAGAGTTGCTTAACTGCCACCAAACCCAGAAGGCACACAGTTTGATATAGCATACACGATCACATTTCTAGCTGGTCGAAGCAAAATGCAAGTCTACTTCTTCAGGAGTCCTTAAGTGTCCTTGAAAAAATATTTCAATCTGACTTTTAATGTCAGCGGGAAAAAAAATCTTTGCTTGTACTGAATTCCATTTTGTTCTGTAACTCTTTTGTCCGATAGATAAATTATACACTAATGTTTTTCTATTGATTTCTATTGAAATGCATCTTTTCGCATCTCTTTTCTTCTTTTTGATGCCATAATCTCTTCAGGGAGAAGAACTGAGGCCTTTAAAAACTGATAGAAAATTTACTGCTATATCTCGTTGATTGTTTTCATCCCTTGACACTTTCCATTTGGACTAATCTTTGCCCTGCTTTTTTTTTTTCCTTGAGCAGTAAAAGCACATATCCCGAGAAACACCAATAAAAGAAATATGATTGTGAAACTGGCTCCAGCAAAAATGAGACAATTTATAAAACTTTGCCTGTATACATATATGTGTATGTTGTATATATATATGTATATATACATGTATATAGAATAGAATAGAATAGAATAGAATAGAATAGAATAGAATAGAATAGAATAGAATAGAATAGAATAATTCTTTATTGGCCAAGTGTGATTGGACACACAAGGGATTTGTCTTTGGTGCATATGCTCTCAGTGTACATAAAATGACAAGATACATTCGTCAAGAATCATAAGGTACAACACTTAATGATAGTCATAGGGTACAAATAAGCAATCAGGAAACAATCAATATCAATATAAATCATAAGGATACAAGCAACAAAGTTACAGTCATGCGGTCATAGTGGGAGGAGATGGGTGATAGGAACGGTGAGAAGACTAATAGTAATAGTAATGCAGCCTTAGTGAATAGTTTGACAGTGTTGAGGGAATTATTAGTTTAGCAGAGTGGCAGTATTTGGGAAAAAACTGTTCTTGTGTCTAGTTGTCTTGGTGTGCAGGTGCTCTATAGCATCGTTTTGAGGATGCGAGGGGTCTGTAAATATTTTCATAGCCCTCTTTTTTATTCATGCAGTATACAGGTCCTCAATGGAAGGCAGGTTGGTAGTAATTGTTTTTTTCTGCAGTTCTACAGTTCTACAGTTTTTCTGTATATATGTGCATCTGTGTGTGTGTATGTATGTTTATATATACATACAGCTAGTCCTTGATTTACAACAGTTCATTTAGTGATCGTTTGAAGTCACAACAGCTCTGAAAAAGTGAGTTATGACCATTTTTCACACGTATGACCGTTGCAGCACCCTCATGGTCACATGATCAGAATTCAGGTGCTTGGCAACTGACTCATATTTATGACTGTTGCAGTGTCCTGGGGTCATGTGATCCCCTTTTGTGACCTTCTGACAAACAAAGACAATGGGGAAGCCAGATTCGCTTAACAACTGTATTACTAACTTAACAACTGCAGTGATTCATTTAACAACTGTGGTAAGAAAGATTGTAAAATGAGGCAAAATTCACTTAACAAATGTCTCACTTAGCCACAGAAATGTTGGGCTCAATTGTGGTCATAAGTCGAGGACTACCTGTAAAATATGTATCACATATCACTGAATCACTGCATGTATTCTCACTAGTAGGCCAAACATGGTTATAACAATTAGATCACCCATTAGAAAGTCAAGCTCTAATCCACAAGCTCTGTGTAGGAGATGACCAGACTGAGCCTGAGGATGGGGTCAAATAGATCATCAGTCTGGAGTCCCTACATCCCCAGTTTCAATGCCTGGTGAAATAGCATTGGGGTCATCTGGATTGCCACGGAAATGCTGTTCCTCAAGTCAAGTACTACAACTGAAAAGCCTTGGCTCTCAGGTGGCATAAGATGACTTTACCTAATAGATGGGACCTGGAGCATATCCACCCTCCTAGAGAGGCAGTCCTGCAAATAACTGCCATGATCTGCCTTTCTAGGGAGACCAGCTCAAGCTACCGCAAGAAACACTAGAAATTTATTGATTTACTTTATTGATTATAAACTTTAATAATGGAATCTAACAGCATTTGTCTTTTCCAGCTTTCTATTCTAAGAGAGGCATAACAGGGGTATCTTGAGTTTCTATCTTACTGTTTTTTGTTTTGTTTCCTAAGCTAAATTTATGTTTTACTAACAGCTGCCACATATTTTCTTCAAAGCTATTTCCATATACTTGTACAACTATGCTGTTCAACTTTATAGGTAATAACTAGCATCCTCAATTGTACCAATGTGAATTGAAGCTTACTATCAGGCAGAAGTGTTACATGAATGTATTGGCAAATGTCCAAAATTGCAGTTTTGTTTCAACTGGGTCAGTTAGAGTTTATTAATTCTCTTCAATTTAAATAAATAAATAACTTTATTGTCATTGTATGGATATACACAGTATATGCATACAACGAAATTCACTTAACACCCAAAGACCAGGTCCATCACACATAACAATCCCCAAACACACTCCCACCCACTACAATTCTCCACCCCTAAACCACCCAAACATCCAAACAACAGACCAAGTAATGCTGTCCAACAACTCACTGATGGTGGCCTTTTAGTTCATTGTTGAGTGCAATTATAGCTCTGGGATAAAAACTATTCAGAAAACATGTGGTCCAAGTTTTAATTGTTCTGTATCTTCTGCCAGAAGGCAACAGTCCAAAAAGATTGTAAGCAGGATGGGAAGAGTCTCTGAGAATGTTATGCCTTTCTCAAACAGCAAGATTTGAAGATGTCGTCCAGGGCTAGTAGCTGGAGTCTGATTATATTCTGGGCAGTTTTAATGATTCTCTGTAGAGCTTTTTTACCTGCTACAGAACTGCTCCCATACCATGCAAGAATGCTGTATGTCAGGACACTCTCAGTGGTGCTACAATAGTAGGACAGAAGTAGATTTTGAGATAGATTTATCTTCCTGAGCATTCTCAGCCTCTTCTGTGCCTTCTTCACAAGCATGTTAGCATTCATGGTCCATGAGAGGTCCTCTGATATATAAATGCCCAGAAATTTAAAACTACCCACCCTCTCCACCTCCTCACCATTTATGCACAATGGTAAATGTACATCTCTCTTCCTCCTGAAGTCAATTATAAATTCTTTAGTTTTTGTGGTGTTAAGTGTGAGATAATTTTCATTACACCACAATGTCAGCCCTTGTACTTCCTTCCTGTAAGCAGACTCATTGTTCTTATTAATGAGCCCACCACTGTTGTGTCATCCGCAAATTTAATAATTGCTTTGGTGTTATACAATGGGGTGCAGTCATGTATGTACAAGGAATAAAGGAAAGTCCTTAGCACACAACTCTGGGAGTGCTCCTGTGTATCAGAGTAGAGGAATGGTGAGATCCCATCCTTACTGACTGTGGCCTATCTGTCAGAAAATCCCTTATCCACAAACAAATCTTCTGATTTATACCCAAATTGGACATTTTAAAAAACAACCTGTTGGGTAAAATGATGTTAAAGGCAGAGCTATAATCCACAAATAACAGCCTCTCTTATAGTGTACAATGTTTATTGTACAATGTATTGTAAAGTGCATTATGGTAATTCAACTGGAAGGTAATTCCTGGGTAGGACCTCCAGATTCAGAATAAAGCACAAGTGATACACAAGATGAACATGTACAAAGACTTACTTAACCATGCCACCATTGTTTTTTGAACAGGATCCATGAATCCAGGAGGATCCACAAACCGTGCAATAGTTTTGTCTGGAGTCTCCAGCTTTGGAAGGGCTCAAAAGTTACAGCTATTCAGTCTTACCAGGGATGAGCTGAAGCCTTTTCCCACACAGAACCCCACTGCCTTCAAACATTGGGAAATAACTTTTTAAAGCTTCACTTGGGCGGCCTAGGACAAAGATGTATAATTGGATATCACCACCATCCTTATCATATTTCAACCAGCGGTAGTGGATGACTTCCTCCAGTGTTGGCATATGTCCAGTCAGGCAGGGAGGAGTAATCAACTAAGGAATTAGCCTTGAATAGTTCCAGAGCTGCAATAGATCCAAGACTGATCCCCCTGACCAGCGGTGAAATGCTCCGAGGTTTGCCATCGATTCACTGCGTGCACATGCACAGTGCACACCAAATACATGCTGCGCACGCAAATGCACAGTGTGTGCCAAACACACGTTGTGTGCGCATGCACAGTGCATGCCAAATAGACGCTCCATGTATGTGCATCAATGGTGGGTTCCAACTGGTATTACCACCGGTTCTCTTTGCGCACGCACTTTGCGCGTGATTTCCTGCTTTCTAGCAAATATAAATCGCACAGCACAGTTGATCATTGGAAACACTGGTTCACACGAACCAGTAGCATTTTTTACTACCGGTTCATTCGAACCGGTAGTTTTTATTACTACCGTTTTGACCGAACCTGTGCAAACCGGTAGCATTTCACCCCTGACCCTGACCCCAAGCTCCCTGGAACCTTACCTATCTGTTCCCAAAGGAAAGGAAGCAGTCTGAGAAGATTCTTATATTATAGGCAGAATACAATAAACTAGTTAGGTTGAGCTCTATTCATGTGAATCTGGTTCTTGCTCTTGACACCCAGTGGCTTTTGTTTTAAAGAAGACTGCAAAAGGTAGAACTGTGAGGAATTCTACAAGGGTCTTGGGTTCTATCTCCCTCCTTTCCATATTGACTGGAACTGGCCTTAGATAAAGGAGAAGGACACCAGAAAATTGTGCCTCTTACTCCCATTTCCCTGTGCTTATATGCAAGGGTGCTATGATATCAAAGGGTATCAGGATGGGATGTACTTATTACGTCTTATGCAAAGCCTGACAGGTCAGAAGGCCTAATACAAAAGATGGCTTCCAGGCCTGACAAGGCCTTGACAAATATGCTCAATACCATCTCAAAGATATAATGAGCTTTTAATCCCAATTGAAAAGGGTTCAGATTATTCATTCCTCCAGGGTCCTCTCGAGTTACAGGCTGACCATGTTCTTAGCATGTTTCCCTTAAAAAAAAAAGATCAAACTTGGAAAATGGCAATGGCAAAATATTTCTGTATTTTCATAAAAGAAATGTGTAGGAACTTGGCTGTAAACTTTAGATGAGTTTGGATGCCAGATGATAAAATCCACACTCAGAAGGTGGTTTTCCAGTTATTTTCACAAGTAGATCTGGAGGCCATGAAATGATCAGATAAAGGTGCTAGGAATAGTTGGAAATAATATCAAAAATGGTAAAGTTATGCTAGACAATTAAGTAATAAACAACAAGTTCATATCTATTAAAATTATTGGATAGCAAGAGAACATCAATGTAAATATAAATCCAGATGTCATAATAGAAGATAGTGAGGAATTTTATAACCAATGCAAAAGATTTCTAAATACAATTTCTAGAAAGGACATTGTAATACAATGAAAACAGGAAGAACCCAGGATGACAGGAAAATTTGGATTAGGCAAATCAATAGATTTTATGAAGGTCATTCTTTGTTCTTAGTCAGTACCTGATTCAGTTCAACACAGATTGTATACTTGAATATAACTGGATGGACAAATCAACTACCTAACAGGAAACAAGATGTAGTAGTGCAATTCAGTCAGCTTCCAGTGGGAGATAGTTGTATAGGTCATGAATTATTGGTATTAAAATTATACTACGTCAGTGGAAGACAATAGATGTATCAACAAAATTTAAACTGGAGGACATGCTGTCAAAATCAATGTAAAAACAGATTCAGTACACTTGACTTACAGTATATGAAAAGGAAGGAACTATGTGAAGAGATAAGGGATATTGTAAAAACAAATGTGAATATATATATATTTCAAACAGGGATATACATTTCAAACAGGAGAATATCTGTCTTGCTTCAAAACAAGCTATCATGATAGCTAGGTAAAACAGAGGTAAAGGATATGGGTAACCAAGAACCTTAAGAAAACTGAGTGCAGATTTTCAATGTCAGACAAAATCTGCCAAAGAAAATTAAGAAAGAATACCAATTAATATGGGGAAAAATCAAGAAAAGGGAAATGAGGATTTTTAAGATAAGAAATAAATCATAGGAAAATTATTGCTAAGGTAGAACTGCACATGTGATTAGAAGATGGAAAGATTGTATAGAGATTTTGCCCAAATATAACATAGAGTTACAGGAACCTTTGTAGAGATTAGATTTATTCAGTAGAAAGGAAGTGAGCAAGGAAGTGAGTTTGGGGAGCCAAGTGTTGCAGAGTAATAAGGAGGGTGAGACAAAAATACTTGTCCCTGCATCTATTTAACAATAAATGAATGTATTGCAAAGATGGCAATATTAAAAGAGATGAAAATGGGACTCGAAATGCAACTAAAACAATAACAATTTGGAATATGCAGACAATACCACTTCATTTTCAGAAAATAAAGAGCCCTATAAGAGCAGATAGTTATGAAAATAAAAAATGGAAAGTGAACAAATGATCAATATTAAATATGCATAAGACAAATGTAATGATTACTAGCATTCTCCATGAACATTTGAAACTTCTTAGTAAAGAAATAGTGACTGATTTTATTGTGTTTAAAAATATGTAAAGATGAAAGCACACTTGAAATGTTAAAAAAGGAAAATAATTTTTTGGGAGGGAAACTGACAAAAATAGATATTCAATAGCTATTGAATGATAAATATTGTATATTTCTATACAAGAAAGATCAAAATAGATAAAGAAGTGATCCCTCCCATTATAATTATAAATTGATCACTGAGAAAGAGTTAAGAAAAAAGGTAATCAACTTCAAATTATGGATTTGGAAATGGTTATTAAGAGTACCATGGCTTGCAAAAAGATCCTATCAAGTGATCCTGGACTGAATTAAAAAAAAAAATCTCCCCTTTAGTTCAAACAGAATTTTACATGTTCTTGATGGATGAAGTGGGCAGATGAGCGTTTGGGAAAGAATAACACATTATACTTTACAACTTTGAAAAAAGTAAAGGAAGAAGAAGAATGATATAGGTTGTACTAATGGGATTAAGGCAGTGGTGGGATTTAGCCAGTTCGCACCACTTCGGGAGAACTGGTTATTAACTTTCTGAGCAGTTTGGCAAATTGGTTGTTGAAAGAAATCATTAGGGCAGAGAACCGGTTGTTAAATTACTTGAATCCCACTACTAGATTAAGGTGGTCACTGGAATAGCCTTGGATTATCACCACAAGTAGGATGAAAGTTGTCATTTGTCCTTAGAGTCATATGTGGTCAGAGTGATTTGGTGACATATTACAGAAGTAAGTAACTCTTCGATGTCTGAGAGATTTGCAACTGTGGTATACAACAGATAGAAATAAATAATATGTTCAGATTTTGTTTTATGGACGCATGGAGGGATCTCTGCATAGGGAATGGTCCTTCCCTAGAATCTTCTTACACTGGTAGTTTTGCAAAATGGCTGCATGAACAAAGAGTAGCTTAAATGAGTTGTGGGGAGTGATAGATGAAAGGAAATTTGAAGAATAGCACCATTTTTGAGAAGCCTCCTGGAAAAAACAATGTGATTAGTATAAAGTAGCTCCTTTGGTTTTGAATTCCTCGTTTCACCCATACAAAATATTGTGAAAGTGTTGCTAATGTCCCTTTAACTAGTCTTATATGTGATGTCCCAAACAGAAGGCACCATGTGGCTTTCTATCCTATTCAATCAATCGTTAACTGACAGCAAAACCATTATCACAGTGCACATTTTTATGCATTCAGAATAGGCTTCCATTCTACATTTGCCAAGCTTGTCATTATATGGCTAAATAATGAATTTTGACTCTTGTTTCTAACACTAACGTGAACAGGATATGTGCACTACTGCTGGAGCTGCTCTTTTTAGAGTTTTCTCTCCAGGCTGGTTTTATCAAT
Source organism: Pituophis catenifer annectens (assembly GCF_029215685.1). Taxonomy (NCBI): domain Eukaryota; kingdom Metazoa; phylum Chordata; class Lepidosauria; order Squamata; family Colubridae; genus Pituophis; species Pituophis catenifer. Next base: position 28,758,937 of record NW_027256884.1, on the reverse strand, counting down.
TAAACTTGTGATCTTATTAACACCTTACATTTTTCCCCCCACTGGGATTTGAGTGAGAATATTCTTGCCAAAGCTCACAGCTGTTCTGTGAACAAAAATAACACTCACTTGGTTCATTATTATTCCAGGGGGAATAGGGAGGGAGTCCTTTGCAATTCAGCATGTGAAACTGGGTTTTGGTTCAAAGAAAAAGGTCTAATCATACAAGAATACCTTATAACTAATTGTTGTTTTTACCTTTACAGTAATAGTTAAGAGGGCTATTGATTTTGGTCTAAAAAGTCCCGATTTGAAGAGAATGAGGACGTAATCCATAGATGAAAACAAGTTTACCACCTTTTGTCTGTGTTTTTGTGTGCGCTGCAGATTGTCTGCTGCCAAAAAGTTAAATGGTCTGTCTTTTGGACAGTGGGAATTAGAATTAATTCCCCATATCATCATGGAAAGTTCCTTTTTCTAGAGGTGAGATTGTCTCCTCTTTCTGAATAGTAATTATGCTTAATTGCTAATGGTCAGTGACTTCTTCCATCAAAGGTTTCACAAAAGGGTTTATTTTGAGAACAAAAACTCTAAGGCAATCTGTAACAGTTGAAAGAGGAGCTGGAAGACACAGGATATTGGGTAGAGAATGGGATGAAGAGAAAATTGTAACTTTAGATGGGATGAGGAGTCACTAAATTTGTCACTTCATCACTCGTTTGGTAAAGATCGGAAATGATGTCTTTATATATAAAGAAATATATAAATATTTATAACCTGTACATTGTATATTTACAGGTAGTCCTCGACTTATGACCACAATTGTGCCCAAAATTTATGTTGCTAAGCAAGTTAATTGAGTTTTTCCCCATTTTACAACCTTTATTACCAAAATGGTTAAGTGAATCTGGCTTCCTCATTGACTTTGTTTGTCAGAAGCACTTAGCAATAGCATTTAGACTTATATCCCAGTTCATAGTGCTTTACAGCCCTTTCTAAGTGGTTTACAGATTCAGCATATTGCTCCCAACAATCTGGGTCTTCATTTTACCCACCTCGGAAGGATGGAAGGCTAAGTCAACCTTGAGCCTGGTGAGATTTGATCTGCCAAACTGCTGGCAGCTGGTGATCAGCAGAAATAGCTTGCAGTACTGCACTCTAACCACTGTGCCACCGCGACTCGAGGACACATAAGGTGATCACATGACCTCGGGACATGGCAACCATCATAAATATGAATCAATTGTCAAGCATCTGAATTTTGATCACATAACCATGGAGATGTTGCAATGGTTATAAGTATGAAAAATGGTCCCAAGTCACTTTTTTTTTAGTTGTAACTTCAAATAATCACTAAACAAATGGTTATGAGTCAAGGACTGCCTCTGCTTTTTACCCCTTCTTTCAATTCTCTTTTCTTTTCCTTTCTTTAAATTTAATTTGTAGTAGATTTTACTATTAAAAATTATTAATAAAATTATACACACACACATATATATAACTGGCAAACTGTGGCATTACTTTAATACAGTATTAAGTATTGTTTAACAACAGCAATTGGCATTTGATTTTCGATTGCTAAGCAACGTAGTCATGAAACACAACATTCTGTCACCACACTGCTTAGCAAGACAAATTCTGGCACCTCCAGTTTCCATTGTTAATTGAATCACTGCAGGTTGTTAAGAAAGGACATTCATGTGGTCGCCTGACCTCCTGCTCATTTCCTCTTTGACTTTGCTTTAGAAAACTGAAAAAGAAGGTTGCAAATGGTGATCCTGTGACCATGGGGATCACCATTACATGACTGTGAGGATGTTGCAACCAATGTAAATGTAAGGATCAGTCAAAATTTAAGCAGTTGTTGACCAAGTGGTCATTGTGCGAGGACTACTTGTAACTATGTTCCAATTTAAGTTATTATTCTCTAATATGTTCAGTAAATGATAGAATGTAGAGATTGGTTATTATTCCTCCTCTCCAAGACCAAATAAAATACAACAGATTCTAATCAGCGTTAGGTTTACCAGCTCTCATGGTCTTATTTTGTTGGGAGTGTTGTGACCTAGGCTTCCTGAGTCATTAAAACACACAAGTAGTCCCAAAAACCTCTTTTATTGCAACAGCTGTGAATTACGTTCATTCACAGCTGAGTCCCAATTAGTTGCAAAAAGTCCTTCGGGAGAAGTCTTTCGGGATAATCACCAACCTTTATCTCCCTTGACATGCTGCCAAAGACCTACTTGGCAAAGCCACACTGAGTCCAGAATCAAACAAAGATGCTGACTGGGAACAGAATTAACAACGTTGCTTTCCTGCAAAGGGCCTATATGCCTTTGTTCCTCTTTTAAGCCTTATGGGAGGGGCCAGTCAACTCCAGGCCTTACGCCGAGTTGTCCCTTTAGTTTTAATGGTTCTTGCCTTCTGGCAGCTCTGCGCATGCACGCAATAGGAACAGGCTCCTCCTCTTTCTCTGCCTCTCTGATGTCCGACTCTAGAGGCTCCGGAGTCTGCGCATAACTCCCAGATGTCCTTGGCTCCATCTCTGCCTCCAATGCAGAGCCCTTGTCCGATCCTTCCCCAGACTCCAGGACTCCAGCCTTCTCACTGTCCAACTCCACTGCCAGCTCTGCAGGCTGCTGGCGGACCACAAGAGGAAGGTTGTTTCTACTATTTTAAAGGGTTAAACCAAGGCTAGAGAACAGTGATATCAGGGATACTTATTCATCAATAACCATCTCTATGATTACACAATATTATTGGAATGTCGACCAATCACTGCATATCTTTCATCAAAACCTCAAAATGAAGCTTTTTTTTTTAATAGAATAGTACAAAAGCTGCTTAGTTTTAGTTTCATATTTATTCTTTAATAATCATCTGGTGTGCTGAAATAACACATCCTGCAAAAGGATACTTTAACTGAACAATGACTACTGCCTCACCATATCTGTAACAGAATTGGGAGTGTCATTTCTTTGGAAAAAAAAAGTAATAAAAAAATTGGAGGAGACTAAATATCTCTACTTTCTATCTCCCAGACAGAAGTTCTTAAGAGGTTCTAAGTATTTGAATTTGACCTAAAGTAATTTGGCAGAGATTTCTCCTCTTTTGTGTCTGTGCAATCACGTTTATATACAGTATGCAGATGACTGATAATTTTAATTTCTTTTTTAAGCAAGGGAATCGGAATTCCCAAGCAGACACAAAGTGGACTCTTTGTTTTACCACCCGATACATCTATTTGTGTGGTTTCAATTTTGTTAATTGACTGTGGTGATTAAAGTTGCTCAGAAGTAACATAGTAAAAGAAGGAAAATGATCTGACCTTAAGCTGCAATGCATGACTTTGTCACTTAATTAGACTTCAATGTACATATCAATTTGTCTAACTTAGGGCTTCTCTGTATCAAGCTACCAATCCTACTGTTTATTGCTACTGTTGAGGGAAAATTAGCAGATTTCTGTCTCAGTCAGAATGTTTAGTTTTTTATATAAAAAAAATACCTCTAGGGAATTTGTTTTTTAATTAAATAATGCCATGATACTTCCCTTACATGGAAGCAATTGCATGTAAAAACCAGAAACTACTATAATGTTAGTATAATCTTATTTATGTGGGAAATGAACACGAGTGACTGGATTTGATTATTCTTGCTTTCTTATGCTGCTTATGAAATCCTAGTTGAGTCGGGAATAAGGCGGAGGCAATCATATCCTTCTCCTGCATTCTATTTTTTAATCAATTTCTCTCATAAATTGTCCCATAAACTAAAACATGCAAATTATAGTAAGATGCTATATTATTAAAAATCAAGGATATTAAATTTTTCCCTGTTTATGCTGGGCAAATGCCATAAACATGTCCAGATTTCAATGTGGGACGGAACCACTGCTTTAAATATCAGAATACAGTCAGGAAAGAAGAGCTATGTCTTAATTGAAAATTTTAAAAGTTAATTTTCATTCAAAACCTGTGGTAATTTTTTCCCCCAACCATTTCTACCATTTTGTTCCCTCTACCCTGAGCTTTGGACCCCTAACTTACGGTCTATAGACACTTCCAAATGGGTTTCAAGAAAAAAATTCTTAACGTTGTGGCAAGAACAGACAGTATATCCTCTTGAATGTTTTGCATTGCAATGATGAGCCATGGTGGCACCATGGTTAGAGTGCAGTACTGCATGCAAGCTACTTCTGCTGACTGCCGGCTGCCAGCAATTTGGCAGTTCAAATCTCACCAGGCTCAAGGTTGACTCAGTCTTCCATCCTTCTGAGGTGGGTAAAATGAGGGCCCAAATTGTTGGGGGCAATATGCTGATTTTGTAAACTGCTTAGAAAAGGTTGTAAAGCACTGTAAAAGTGGTATATAAGCCTAAGTGCTTATATTTTGTACCATTTAGTTCAATCTATCTTGTATACATGTAGAGAGTAAAGAAAATGAGGATGGGGATATGCAGGGTCCATTTGTGTGTTTATCATTGTCTTCAACTATTACTTCTACTTCCTAGGACTGAGAAAGAATAACTGGCCCAAAGCTATACAGCGTCCTGTGTGCCTAAGGTAGGACTAGAATTCACATTCTCTTGGTGCCTTAACTACTACAGCAAACTGGCTGTTTGCAAGCTTCTTTACCATATCTTAAGTCACAACAGACAAAAAATGTTGAAGAGGCTCCAAAAGGGGTATTAGAATTCACTGGAATATTAGAAGGGAGAGGAGGTAGAGTATAGTCTATTATTGCAGACCAAACTGACTTTTAGCCTTCCTGTGCAGTGGTTTTCCTGGTCTGGTCTACTTAATGACTGGGTATTCCTACCCACTGATTCTTACTCACTAGGTAGGAATCCTGGATATTCCTACCCAGTGGCTAACTGATGTATTACTGCATAGTACTACTTGCTTTCCAGACCACATGACTTTAGTACTAAAATTAAAAACTACTTTCTCTAATTTATTATTCCATAAACTTGCTGGTTTGTGCTTGATTCAGTTTCATAATTTGACAAGTAAAAGAAATTATTTCTTGTTTGCTTTTGGTAACTCACAATGTGTGAGTTAGTGAAGGTATGCAATAGTTTGCAATTCAAATTACTATAAGGTGTAGAGAAAATAGGTAGTTGTGAATTTTATTAATGCAAGAAATAAGGAAACAATTGTTTAGTGGGAATACAAAACGTGTGAGTTTTCTTGAGCCAAAAGCCAGGATTGACTTTTGAAATAGTATGTAAAGGGGCCACATTTTCAAAATCCTGTTTTTGGCAGGGGGGAAAATGTACTTGATTTTTTTTTTTCATTTCCAGGAAAAGTAAATTACAGTTTTATGAATCACATTTATATGACTACCCATCTCTCAAGAAGTGACTCTGGGCAGGGTACAATGTAGTATTACCTTGTTTATGCTAGGGGCAACCAACTTTCCTTCTAGTTTAATTAGAGATAGCTGATAAGTGAAATTAAATCACTCACTTTTGTTTGTTGTTTATATATTCATGGTTTATATATTCATGATATAATAGATATAGATCAGGGGTGGGTTCTACTTACCTTTACTACCGGTTCTCAATGGGGCCGTGCGTGCGTGCTTCACTCATGTGTGTGTGCGCTCTTCTGCGCAAGAGCAGAAGCTTCTGCACATGCACAGAAACATTTTGATGATGTCAGGGTCAGTGGGCGGAGCCTCCCACCAGTTTTACTACCAGTTCTATAGAACCGGTGCGAACCGGGGGCAAACCACCACTGATATAGATAGATATAGTTTTTCTTTATCTTTAGGCAAAAGCATAAATGACAATTGGTCTTGCCCTGCTTGCTAAATTGTACATGCCTAACCCTCCCAGGAGTCCCCACATGGCCAGTTTTGGATGCAGCTAAGTGCAGGGTGTGCACAGAGGCTTGGGGAGGGCAAAAAATGGGCCTACTGGAAGTTCAGGAAGGCAAGAAATGGGCCCGTTTCCCACCTCAAGAGGGCCTCCGGAGCATGGGGAAGCCATTTTTGCCCTCCCGGAAGCTCAAGGAAAGCCTCAGGAGCCCAGGAAGGGCAAAAATGTCCCCATGGTGCAGGAGGCCAACTAGGCCATGCCCACCATGGCCATCCCCACCCAGCAACCAGGCAGAGAACCCCTTGCTAAAAGTTTTGAAGCCTATCCCTGTTCCAGACCACACAGAACTGTCTGGCTGACTGTGGCTATTCATTTTATTAATGTCTCTAATTTATTATACAATGATTTTTGCCCTTTTCCCCTTTTTCCCTCTGGCCCCATCAACTTTATTCTGTTGTCCATAGCCATTTTCTGAGTGTTGCACTCTGCACTTCACACAAGACTGAAGGTTGATTTGCATGGAATGTGTGGCCCTGACAAAGTGCTGGTCACAGTATTTTATTCCATGCTTTTTGCCCATCTCTGAATCTTGCAACTCAGTTCCCAATTGTTCAAAGGTACAATTAAAAAAAAAAAAACATGGAAAGGAAACTATACACTGAAGTATATTATTAACGAGAATATCTTGAATGACTCTTTAATTACAGAGTCATGCCAAAACAGCAGAATGAAATTATGGGAATGTGCATTTAAATTTGCATTTTTGAGTCAAACTTTCTAAGGACAATTGAAGAATTTAATGTACTACTTTTATGAGAATTGGCTTGATCACCATCTCCTGGGTTTATCAAAATTTAATCCATTATCAGTAGTTTTTAACTTCTGACCATAATGGAAGCCAAAATTTCTGTTGTGAGTCATGATGGTTGTAAACTGAGGTACTTGTGTGACCTGACAAATTTTACAACTTTTTTGCAGTTGTCATTAAGCGAATCATTGAATACCTATAGGCCTTTTTTTTTTTTTTTGCCAGAAACTGGCTGAAAAAACCAGAAACTGGCAAAAAAAACCATCATAAAACGTGCTCACATGACCGAAGAATACTCCAGCTAGCTGTAAAGTGAGCCATTTGCCAAGTGTCCAAAATGGGCCCATGTGACAATGGGTTGTAAATAGCTTTTGGGGGGAAGTCCATCATAACTTCAACTGGTTGTTAAGCAAGGACTAGCAGTATCCAATGCCTTTCTCACTGCATTTTTTAATTGGTTAGTGTATTTTAAAAAGGAACAAAGAGAAGGAGGAATACATTTACATGTAAATATTTAAATGTGGATATTTGGAAGTCTTAGTTGTAGATTACTATTGTATCAGTACTGAGTGAATATATATATATATATATATATATATATATATATATATATATATATATATATATATATATATATATATATATATATATATATATATATATATATAAAATCATGAGGGTCAATATCCCTCTATCAAATACATTCATTTTTAACTTGAAATATAAACTACTTAACCACAAAGTAAACATACCAGTAATTCTCCCTCAAAACATGAATGATTGTTCCAAGGCAGACTATTGAGAAAAGCATAGAAACCAACATTTTGCCAGTAAGTTATAAAGATCCTCCATAATGTTTTAAATGGAATTGTGTAAGCAGGTTCAAAGAAGTATATGAAAGTGATGCCCATTGAGGTTTTGCAAAAACATAATAGGTGTTTTATCATGTTTTGTTTTTCTGTGTTTCAACTGGTAGCTCTTTTATTTGTTTGAAGTGTACAATCAGAGTGCTGTCAGGTATTTTGTATGCACCCTCTGAAGCTGACATCAAAGGAGAAAGTTTCTGCACTGTGCAGGTGGTAATTCTCTATCAGTCGAGTTCTCTTTTCAATCAAAAGCTATCCACAAATAGGGGAAGTGAAATATGAAGGTGTATTCGGATAGAAAGTTGGCTTTTCATATACCTAACAGCAAACACAACACTTCTCTTTTCACATCCCAAAATTACAGCACTGCAGAGGTCTGTTACTCTCCTCAGGATAATATTGACCAATACTTCGCCTCAACTATCTTTTCATGTATTCAGTCATCTTTTAAATAACTGGCTTCACTGTTGCCTAATTTAGAAATTTTTGTTTTTGCGAGATCTATTTCTTTTTTTCTTGACTTGTTGTGGGTTTGATCTCCATCCTAATTTCCTTTCTACAAGTTGTATATCGACTAATCGGTTTTCATTCTGATTTATAGCTTGATCTTGTTGGTTTTGCTTTTGTGACTCATATTTCTTTTCTATAAGTTGTGTATCAACTGATTGATTTCCATGCTTGTCTGTGACTTGATGAATCATCACATTAGAATCCAATGCCACATCTCTTTTATTTGTGGATAATCCAGCTGAGGTATCTAAAGAATCCAAAGGCAATTCATCTACAGAGGCCTCTGTTGCTCAATATTTTTCCTTTATTTCCAACTCCTTCTGCTTATCTTGTGTTGTGCATAAAAATGTTGAACTCATTTTCAAAAATTTTTGGTAAAATTCTTCCGCTTTTTCAACAGTATTTAATTGATATCTTACTCCTTGATATCTCAATATTATACCAACTGGAGTATCCCACATAAATATAATATTTCTCTTTTTAAGCTCAGTCACCAGAAAACCAAATTTCTTTCTTTCCAATAACATCTTAGGTGGTAGCTCTAAACACAACACTTCTCAATAGGACAACTATTTGGAAACTTTGTCTGTATAACTAGAAGCTGTGGAAGTCATGTTATATAATGAGCAATATTCTGTACTTGTCTACTTAGAAAGTAAGTAGGGTCATCTAGCATTTACTCATTAATGTCAGGATTGCCAACCTGCTGCACCAGCCATGCTTCATCAGATGCCAGGGGGAGGGAGCTGAGGGGAGGTAAGAGAGTGGGATAAGAGGAATCGAAACTACTTATTGTGCCATCCTGTGAGGGCCACCAACTGCTTCAAGGTCATGCCATGGAATGCAACACCATCCAGCCCACCAAGCCAGGGACTGTTACCAAAACAAATTGTTTGAATGTAATTGGACAATGGGAGATAACCCGCTGGGCAGGTGGAAAGAAGGGAAGAATTAACCAGATGTTTTGGGCACAAAAGTTAAGATCCGGCTTTTCTTCCCCGCAAACACTTGGCTTTACTAAAGTGTACTTTCATTAACCATAGATTTGGGAGTCTTTCTTTTCTAACTGACTAACTTGGGATGGCCGACAGTTGCATTAAATCTCATCATCTCATCAGATGAAGAGGGAATGGGAACCAAAACAAAGAACTAAAAGTTGGAGAGGAACTATGTGATATCCCATCATGACAAGCTCACTAGAAGCACATCAACATCTCAGGAAGGAATTTAAAGCTGTGTCTGAATTTATTCATTCTCAAAGAAGCCTGAATCTCTTTTCTCAATATTATTTTTCTCTCTCTTATGGATCTCTGCAAGGCTATTGATGACATACAGTATGCAATGTGACATCATTGCTCAAATGACTCAAATTATGTGCTTGCATCAAATGTTCTGATAGAAGTGATGAGTATTTCACAACTGCAACTTTTATGCAATGCTGTTTTGATGACTATCAAAATTGTCATTCTGGTGTCCTCATGATTTGAAATAACACCTATTGCAAGGCTATCAGAGTAATTTAGAGTGAGTCAGAGTTTGTGATCATTTCAAAATGTCAATTTGGACTTTGCATTTCACTTTAATACTTGAATGGCATGTTGGGCCACCATGAAATGCACATGCCCTGATAAGTATTTATTGTCCTGTGTCTCTGTACCAGTGAGCCTAGGAAAAGGATGAGAGTAGATTCCTGCACACCCCTTCTCATATAGTGAAGTTTAACATAAAACTTTCAATTTGGCTTTTACAAAAAGAACATGCCATTGTTAAGACTTCTTCCCATTCAACAGATTACACGTATCTGGTACAATTTATTGATTTACAATACCATCTAGAAATATTACTGTATTTGCCAGAACAGAAAATAATAGTGTTGTCTGCAAGTAATTGCATGAAAATTGTTTTTGCTGAGAAAACCAGATGTGGTAGATGCACACAGCTGTATATGTTGCTGTTTAGAAGTGAAGGTGTTTTGATTATAGCTACTGCTTGGAAGGAGGCTGCTTTCTGATGAGATTCTTGATGGAAACTCTTTGTGCCACCTAAAAATGTTTTCAGCTCTTATTTTCTTCTCATCCATTCACTTTGTCCACTTAGTTTGTTTCCACTGAGTGCTGATTTAAACTTTTCAACTTCAGTCTTGTATCACTATTGGAAGAAAAAGAGGAATGTTTGTACTTATATATCTTGGTAGGTTCCTTTAAAAAGATTTTTTACATTTATTATTTTTATAAATAATTCAAGGCAATGAAATATCTAATATTCCTTCCTCCTCCTATTTTCCCCACAACAACCAGCTTGTGGGTGGGTTAGACAGAGATAGAATGATTTATCTAAAGTCACTCAGTTGGCTTTCATGCCTAGGATGGCACTAGAACTCAGTCTCCTGGTTTCTAGGCCAGCTCCTTAACAACAAGACCACAACCACAATTGGCTCTCATTGTTCAAGAGTGAGTAAGAGAAAGTTGATTGATATATGCAAATGTGAGATCAATTAATGTTATAAATGATGTAATTTAATTTTTAAGACAATTAATTTTAATTGGTTGTGATTAATTCAAATGGCTTATGAATATTAAACACACATATACTAGTCAAGGAAATCTCTAGCTTTGGCTTCAACTACAGTTTGCAATCTAGACTGATAAGTTGGGGAAACTGACCTTTGCAACAGTATAGTATAGTATAGTTTATTGAATAGCCCGAAGGCCTTTTCAAACAAAACAGAAAAGAAAAAGGGAAAAAGATAAAACAGTTACAAAAATAGCAATCTAAAAATATATGATAGATGACATTAAAATTTTACAATATCAAATTTCAATAGCTAAGTTGCCAAGACTAGATAACTAGATAAGTTGGGGAAACTGACCTTTGCAACAAATTTCAGTCCTGGTTTGTAACATGTACCGGTATATGTCCGGTTTTTTTTTCCTTTTCTTTTTTTTAAGAATAATAATTTTAAATTCAGGTAATCTTCCTTTCTGTAAATTTGACAATGTGTGCAAACAGAGGTCTTTGTTATCAAGCTGGACTCCTTAACACCTGCAGTTTATATCTTGCACCCCATTTGTACTTCCCCTTGGTCACGCCACCAAGATTTGGGGGCAAATTGCATATTTTACAGAAGAATTTTTTTCCCAATGTTCCTTTTAATAAATAAAAACAATATGGGAATTTGAGACCTCTGAAAGTCCACCTCTTTTCTCACTGAGGACTCAGCATTTTATAACAGTATTTCAAGTCATTGAGGTGGATGTGTTTGTGGGGTCAGGATGTGTACCCTCTTAAATCAGGGGTATCAAACTCGTGGCATCATGGTGGCATCACGTGATGTATCATGACTTTTTCCCCTTCGCTAAATCAGACGTGGGCATGGCCAGCATGTGACGCATTCAGCCCGCGGGTTGCAAGTTTGACAGCCCTGCCTTACACCAGTGGTGGGTTTCAAATTTTTTTACTGCCGGTTCTGTGGGCGTGGCTTGGAAGGCGTGGCATGGCTTGGTGGGCATGGCTTGGCGGTCATGGCAGGGGATACTGTAAAATCTCCTTTCTCACCTACTCCAGGGGAAGGATACTGTAAAATCTCTATTCCCTCCCCAATCCAGGGGAAGGTTACTGCAAAATACCCATTTCCTCCCGATCAGCTGGGACTTGGGAGGCAGAGAATAGATGGGGGTGGGGCCAGTCAGAATTTTTACTACCGGTTCTCCGAACTATTCAAAATGTCCACTACTGGTTCTCCAGAATTGCTCAGAACCTGCTGAAACCCACCTCTGCCTTAAACCCTTACTTTGCTGTGTGTTATTGTTCTTTAATTGGTAGGGTAGGAGTTTTATAATCTGACCTAAGGCAAAAAATAGAACTATGTACATATATGTATAACTGATTAAAGACAGACAGATCCACAGATGGACGGGAGAATGTATGGATAAAGTGGCATTTTAAATTTATTTTTTAAAATTTATTAAAGTCTTTTTAGGACACATGGCGATTTTTAAATAGGGGTGTAAAAGAAAACTTCTGTAGATTTTTATGTGAAGAAAGCTGTAAAAGGAACAGCAAAAAAGCAAATACTTGGTATTGGAAGGCCATTGAGACTTGGCACAGGGGTAGAGTGACAGAGTTTATAGGTGGTCATTGGTGCATCCTAAGAGGATGACTGGGATGCTGAGTTTTTAATTTTAGTATTATGATTTTGTTCTTTTAATGGTGTCATGAGCTGCTCAGAGTTGTTGAAGGTGGACAGCCATACAAACAAACAAACTCTGGCATAGAACTGAGTGTATCTTCAAACAGCGTATTTTAGCTTGCTTGCTTATTTCTTTATTTTTAGAAGATTTGTATGACCACCCATCTCAACAAGCAATTCTGGGAAGCAAAGAAGCTTAAAATACATTTTTTAAAAAATTCCCAACACAAACACAAACATTAAATGACCCAACAGCTAAGAAAGAAGACGTCACAATCAAGCATTGATAGGACAACTAGTAGATGGCAAATCAAATCAGTTTGATTTGCATTCTTTGATTTCTTCACGCATTTGAGGCTTCAGGCCTGGGCAAAAAAACAGGCCTTTAGGGCCTTATAAAAATCTGGCAGAGTTGCAGCCATCCTCATTTTTCTGATTAGAATGCAATTTTGCACACAAAACAAAATTATTACATAAGAAAAGAAAATATAGGTTGCAGAAAAATAATATCAGGGTTAAGTTGCAGAAAAATAATATCAGGATTGTCTACACACTGATAACATGTCTTTATTTGTCACTTTCTTTAAAATAGACATATCTATGCATATATGCATACATGTTCTCTCTCTCTCTCTCTCTCTCTCTCTCTCTCTCTCTCACACACACACACACACACACACACACACACACACACACACACACACACAGAGGGAGGGAGAGGGAGAGGAGAGGGAGAGGGAGAGAGACCCAAAGGACAAAAGTACTGCTTTTCTAACACAATAAAATGCATTAAATTTATATTACTACACAAAGCAATTCTTGCTTGCATTTGCATGTCACAACTGATCCAGTCTGCTGCTATTCCGGATAAGTGATTTAGCCAGCAATGCATCAACAGACTATGAAGTAATGAAAGGAATGGTTATATCAGGAGCAGCCATCTTGGCTGGTATTTACATTGACCTTTGTGGAGGCTGGTGAAGAATCTTTATTTTTTTTTTCTTTTTAATCAATTGTAGAAAGGATGACAAACACACTCCTTTTCTTTTCTTTCTTTCTTGAACCCTTCTTGAAGATTAAAACTCACATACACACAGGGGAATTGGGTGCCTGTAGAAACTCTTCTGTTTTAATTTTCCTTCTCTGTTCTGGTAGCTAGAAGAGAGAATTACTTCTATATTAGCCCGTCTTTTGAGTTCACAGGACCCAAAATGGCCAGTTTAGGTAAATAAGCAAGCTAGTATTCTTTAGACTTCTTTGGATGCATCCTCCAAAGGCTTTTTTCTGCTTTTATCAAATTGACCAAAAAAGCCCAAAGTGCCATAAGCTTTGTCCCTTTTGTAATATATGCATCATCATGACATGTGTAAAGAGTGCTGGGGCTTGCACAATGAAAATGCAATGCTGCCCCCATAGGCCCACCCCACCCTCCATCCTACGATTGTTACTGCCACTCTGATCCTGGCCCTGAAATCATCAGGACTAAAGGATTGAGTTAAACTGACAGGAAGAAACCAGCCCTACAGTTGCTTTTGTTATGGCAAATCCTTAATTGAAATAAAGAAAAAAAAAACAGGTACTAGATCAGTAGATTATAGATTATAGTCCTTTCCCGCCACCTTGAAAGAGGCAGTGGTGAGGCCCCTCCTCAAGAAGCCATCCCTGGACCCAGCTATCTTAGCTAATTATTGTCTGGTGTCCAACCTTTGCTTTGTGGCGAAGGTTGTTGAGAGTGTGGTGGCATGACAACTTCCCCGATACCTGGATGAAGCTACTTATTTGGACCCGTACCAGTCGGGCTTCAGGCAGGGGTACAGCATGGAAATGGCATTGGTCGCATTGGTGGATGATCTCTGGAGGGCTCGGGACAGGGGTTGCTCCTCTGTCCTGGTCCTATTAGATCTCTCAGCGGCTTTTGATACCATCGACCATGGTATCATGCTGCAGTGGTTGAAAGGGTTGGGAATAGGAGGCACCATGCTACGGTGGTTCTCCTCCTTCCTCTCCGACTGCTCGCAGTTTGTGTTGACAGGGGGGCAGAGGTCGACCTCGAGACGTCTCAATTGGGGGGTGCCGCAAGGGTCAGTCCTTTCGCACCTTCTGTTCAACATTTATGTGAAGCCACTGGGTGAGATCATCCATGGTTTTGGGGTGAGAGTCCATCAGTACTCTGGTGACACTCAGCTGTACACCTGTTGTGGCCCCGCCCTCTGATCCTAACTCATCGGAGGAAGAAGGCTGTGAACATGAGGGAGAGGAGTGCCGGCCGAGGGAGAGGAGATTAGCCAGGAGCCAGGTGTCACGGATGAGAGCAAAGGAGAGCCGTCGTTCCTGGATGCATGCCAACGAAGGCATAATAAACGGTTGCAGCAGTTAAGGAGGCGTGCTAGGGATTAGAACTGAGTCACTGGACCACACCCCAGAGACTATATAAGAGAGGGTGGTGGCTGGTAAAACTTCGTGACGAACAAAAACTAACACTGGCTAGTCACTTGAACAACGTCTGAAGCTGCCGAAAGGATGTTGTTTTTGCTGGACTATTTGCAATGCATATGTAATTTTATGTTATCTGTTGCAGTAAAGCTCTTGGCAGACGGTGCTTATATTGTTGCCAAGTTTGAGATAACGACCTGTGTGCATGCCAAGTACTTTCTTAACCCTTGGCTGGCTGTGTTTGTGTGTGTGTGTAGACGGGGACAGATCAACACCTTCACCCCAGACCACCCCAACAATGCCCTTGATGTGATGTCCCACTGCCTGGAGGCCATGCAGGTTTGGATGGGGAGAATTAGGCTCAAGCTCAACCCCTCCAAGACTGAGTGGCTGTGGCTTCTGGTGCCCCGATATAGTCAGCTGGTGCCATCGCTGACTATTGGGGGTTAATCTCTCCCCCCCACAGAGAGGGCTCGCAATCTGGGCGTCCTCCTGGATGCATGGCTGTCTTTAGAAGAGCATGTGACAGCCATGGCCAGGGGGGCTTTTTATCAGGTTCACCTGATCCGCCAGTTGCGACCCTTTCTGGATCAGGACGCCTTGCGCACAGTCACTCATGCCCTTGTCACCTCCCGGCTGGACTACTGTAATGCTCTCTACATGGGGCTCCCTTTGAAGAGCACTCAGAGGCTCCAACTGGTCCAGAATGCGGCCGCGCGGATAGTTATGGGCGCGACCCATTACACCCATGTAACACCTCTCCTGTGCGAGCTGCACTGTCTCCCAGTGGTCTTCCGGGTGCGATTCAAGGTGCTGGTTACCACCTTTAAAGCGCTCCATGGCTTAGGGCCGGGGTACCTCCGAGACCAACTTCTGCCACCAATAGCCTCCCACCAGCCAGTTCGCTCCCACAGAGAGGGGCTCCTCAGGGTGCCATTGGCCAAGTTATGTCGGCTTGCGACACTCAGGGGGAGAGCCTTCTCTGTGGGTGCTCCTGCCTTTGGAACGAACTGCCCCCGGAAATACGTAAGATTTCTGATCTCCGTGTATTTCGCTGCGCTCTTAAAACCCTACTGTTCCACCAGGCTGGGCTATCTCTGTGAATGATTTTAAATTGGGTGTTTTAATTAGGTTTTAATTCTGAGCCAAAATTATTTATTACTTTTAATTGGTTTTTAAATTGATGTATATATATTATGTTTTAATTGGCTGTAGACCGCCCCGAGTCCTTCGGGAGGAGGGCGGTATAGAAATTAAATAAATAAATAAATAAATAAATAAATAAATAAATAAATAAATAAATAAATAAATAAATAAGTAAATAAGTAAATAAGTAAATAAATAAATAAATAGTGTTTTCCCTAAACTAAGACCCTGTTTTACATTTTTTGAACCCCAAAATAAGCACTTGGTCTTATTTTCAGGGAGGTCTTATTATTTTGGGGCATGTGGAGCAAGACGGGGCTCCTCTTGCTGTCTTACCTGATTTCCAGCTCTGTCTCCCTAACCCTAACCAGAGGAAATGGCGGGGAATGGCTGCACATGCATTTAAATATTTTTGGGGAGGACTTATTTTTGAGGGGGGGTTATTTTAGTGCATGCGCTCAAAAGTCGATTGGGATTATTATCAGGAGATGTCTTATTTTCAGGGAAACACATTAGTTGGGTATTAACTGGGTTTTAATGCTATATCGGTGCTTTCCCTTAGCCCCAGTTACCATTTTGACTTTTGGTTGATGGAATTCAGTCACCTGTTATAAGGCATTATTTTACTTTTTATGTACCTCATCAGAATGAAGTCAGTGTGATATAGTAGGTTAAGATGTCAGTTTGAAAACAGGGAGACGCAGATTCTGATCCACCCGTTGCCATGGAGATTTCCTGGTTGACTTTTTAGCCAGTCATTCTTTCTCAGCCAATTAAACTCACCAGAGTTGTTGTGGGGAGAAATGGATGCATGCCACCTTGAGCTCCTGAATGAAAATGTAAATAAACTAAATTGGGAGAGAGACTTTGCATAGCACTTCTGATACTCAAAAATATTGGAACTGAAATTACTGATATTTGAATTGCAAGGATGAAAACAATTTTCTGGTCTCTAAGCACTCAGTGAGCAGAAATTGCATTACCATTTAATTCAGGTTTTGCCCCTGGTCACTGTTATCTTGTAACATTCATGTAGAGTGGGTAACATCTTGAACTACAATTCTATAGAACATTTACTGATTCAGACCTTTTAAAATAAGTAACGTTACAATGCACTATTGACTTACAGCCATGCTGTCCTATTGCCCATCATGTACTCTGTGTTATTTTTCTAGCCTTGGCTAGTCACCCTCTGTTTCATGGGTGAACAAGTTTCTTGTCTTTTGTTAGCATTCTTATAATTATTCTGCTTTTCTTTCTCTTCACTATCTTAGGGAGGATGAAATAATGCCAGATAGCCACATTCCTTCTGCAGTCCTTGGGCGCAACCCAAGCCCTTCAAAACGAAGGGGAGTTCTGCTGCCGTTTTCAATGGGAAATGAGTTACATCATTTGAGTGGCATTTCTCTCTCATTTCCCCACAGTGTGATAATCCAGTGTCTGTTTTCCTGGAACTAAACTTATTAAGCACATTGGCATTATTTCAAAGAACAGACATGTTTTCAAATCAAAGAAGCAACCTAGAACTAAGAAGAAATTTCCTGACAGTTAGAACAAATAATCAGTGGAACAGCTTGCCTTCAGAAGTTGTGAATGCTCCAACACTGGAAGTTTTTAAGAAGAGATTTGACAACCATTTGCCGGAAATGGTAGAGGGTTTCCTGCCTGAGCAGGGGGTTGGACTAGAAGACCTCTAAGGTCCCTTCAGCTCTGTTATTCTATTCTATTCTATTTGAGTCGAGTCTTCTTAAAGTCTTTATTATGATCATAGACCATCATAAGGATAATGGATTGTAGTTATTAAAAAGCATAAAAAGTCACCTAAAAATAAAAAAATTAAAAGCTAAAAGATATATACAATAAAACTTAAAGTATATCTAAAAGACAAGAGTCTAAAAGAAGGGTTAGGAGCATTAAATAATCCTCCTTTTTTATGACCTTATAGTCACTCTTTGGGATAGGTGAATATAAAACGCTATCATGTGGAGGACTGTATCAAGTTATATGTATTCTAATACGGTAAACTACACTAGGTACTCATTAAATCCAGCTGATTCTCAGGCACAGGCCATCATCTGACAAATTTTGAGGGTGCAGCATAGAAACTGGCAACATTGTATGTTGAAGTAGGGTTGGTATCTGAAAGCAGTAGGGTGATACAGATAGTACTCGAGTTACAACCATTAATGGGACCAGAATTGCCGGTGCTAACCAAGGCAGTTTTTAAGTGAGTCACACCCAATTTTATGACCATTTTGCCATGATTGTTAAGTGAATTATGGAATTGTTAAGTGAATCATGCGGTTGTTAAATGAATCCACCTTCTCCCATTGACTTTGCTTGTCAGAAACCAGCTGCCAGTGGTGATCATGTGACTCTGAAGATATAGCAACCATCATAAATATAGGCCAGTTGCCCAATGTCCAACTTTTGGTCATGTGACCTTCAGGATGCTATCACAGTTTCAAGTGCAAAGATTGGTCATAAATCACTTTTTTCAGTGCTGTTGTAACTTTGAATGGTCTCTAAATGAATGGTTGTAAGTCGAGGACTACCTGTATATAATTGTCCTTCACTCCCTGGGTATTTGTGCAGTAATTATGGCTACTAAGGTACACGTGCTGGAGAACCACATAATCTGTTGTTTTTGGGGATCTAGAGTCACAGGGATATTGTTTCTTTAATTTTTCTCTTCAAGAACAGCTGAGGGGAAGACATAACATTATGCTAAGAAAAAGCTTGCTTGCATTTTTAGGACTACATTTTTAAAGTACAGGTAATCCTCAATGTACAACTGCAACTGAGGCCAGAATTTATGTTTCTAAGTGAGAAATTTATTAAGTGAGTTTTGCCCCATTTTACAATTTTTCTTGCCCCATTTGCTAACTGAATCACTGTAGCTGTTAAATTAGTAACACAGTTGTTACCGTATTTTTCAGAGTATAAGACACACCATTTTCCTCTAAAAAAGAGGGTGAAAATCAGGGTGTGTCTTATACTCTGAATGCAGCCCCGCCCAGCTTCTCAAATGGAGGTTTCAGAGACTGAAAAAAGCATCAGAAAAGAAGCTTCAGAAAAGAAGCCCCCAAACAGAGCTTCAGAGGCTTTTTTTTCTCAAGCTGTTTTGGAGGCTTTCAGAGGCAGGAAAAAAAGTTTTTTTCTGAAACAGAGTTTCAGAGGTTTCAGAGGCAGAAAAGAAAGCAAAAAAAAAAAAAAAAAAGCAAGGCACAGAGCTCACAACCAAGGAACCTGTTGCTAAAATTCACCTCTGGGAACAGCTGATTGGGGGTATTCCGGGAGGCTGTTCCACCGGGCAATCAGCTTTTTTCTTATTTTCCTCCCCAAAAACTAAGGTGCGTCTTAAACTCAGGTGCGTCTTATACTCCGAAAAATACAGTAAGTGAATCTGGCTTCCCCATTGACTTTGCTTGTCAGAAGGTTGCCAAAGGTCATCACATGACCCTGGAACACTGCAAATGTCATAAATAGGAACCAGTTGTCAAATATCTGAATATAAATCACATGACCATGGGAAAACTGCAATGGCCATAAGTGTGAAAAAATATCATGTCACTTTTTTCAGTACCATTGTAACTTTGAATGGTCATTAAATGAACTGTTGTAAGTTGAGGACTACCTATACCTTCAAGATATATTGCAAATACTGTGGGAGATGATGGATATATACTATAGCAATAGCACTTAGACTTATATACCACTTCATAGTGCTCTACAGACCGCTCTAAAGGTTTGCAGAGTCAGCTTATTGCCTCCAACAATCTGGGTCCTCATTTTACTGGCCTGAGGGAGGCTGAGTCAACCTTGAGCTGGTCAGAATTGAACTGATGGCAATCAGCAGAATTAGCCAGCAATACTGCTTTCTAACCACTGCGCCACCATGGCGCTGTGCTGCCTTCTGGCATTTGGGAGAGGTTTCTATTTCCATTCCTGCCTTTAAAAGTTTCCAAATGCTTGGGAAGCAAGTTGTAACATCCCTTTCAAAGGACATTGTCTACATGTGCAGTACAGGGTAAAATTTTCTCCTCTAATCATATAAATCAGGAAGAACATACAATATTTTAGATTTTTTTTTCTGTATTATGAGGAATAAGGTTTAAATAGCTTAGCTAAATATTTGAATGGATGTATCCTGTTACAATTACTGTATGAATTCACTCAATTTGCCTTTGCCAAACTTCTGTGTTGACTATAGCACACCTGCATACCAATATTTGCATTTCCTTAGAATTTTGAACCATGTTTCGTTTCTCAAAGGAAAGCACAAATGTGTACCCCAAAATGAGTATATCAGGAGAAAAAGAACAAGACAGCTTTTGCATTAGCGAAATGCTTCTTCCAGAGCACGCGTAAAATAATTGCCAATAAAGCTATTGGAAAAATGTCCTGAAGAAGCTATATCAATTTTCACAAGGAGTTTTATTAGAATAGTTTCATAAACTGATGCAGAAATAAGCTGATAGGAACCTGAGGTCAGGAAAATGAAGCAAAATATAATGGGCAGTTTTATTCTTCCCTAATAAGCAACATAGATTATGGGAAAGAAGTTCTTCTGGAAAAGAAGATCAGCAGAAAATACTGATATGATTTAGTTTTGAAAACAAAATATATATGTTTTTCCGCTATGCAACTTAACAACTGATACATTGCGTTGGAATGTTCAAATGTTTCAGCTTTAATATTGTTCTATAACCCTTACACTCCCGAAAAATAGATTGAGATGATGAATGAGAATGATTTGCTGATACAAGCAAAGATTTCCAGTTTGTAGGGTTTTGAGAAGTCTAATATTGCTCTTTCTTAATTCTTTTTTTTTCTCAGAAATCCTGAAAAATATTGATGGTGTTACAAAGAAGTCCTGAACTTGCAGCCATTTCTTTAGCAACTGTTCGAAGTTACAGTGGCACTGAAGAAAGTCACTTAGGATTGATCCTCATACTTATGACCATTGCAGCATCCTGAAATGGTCATAAGTATGAAACAAAATCAAAATTCAGGCATTTAGCAACAGGCATGAATTTACAAGGGGACCACAGTTTCCTGGTGTCATGTGATTGGAATTTATGACCTTCCCAGCTGGTTTCCAACGAGCAAAGTCAGTGAGGGAAGCCATATTTGCTTAATGGCTGCATGATTCATTTAACAACTGCAATGTTTCACTTAATAACCATGGCAAACAAGGTCATAAAATCAGGAGCAACCAACTTAACAATCACTTTGCTTAGCAACAGAAATTCTGGTCCCAATTGTAATCATAAGTCACGGATTACCTGTATTGTGATCTTTACCCCATCCTGCTTCAAAACCATTTCTTCCCTTTTATTTTGTTGACCTCAAATGATGCCAGCTAATTATAAATCACATAATGAACCTCAAGATGCATCACCATATATTGCTCTGCAACAATATCAAGGTGAGCAAATGAAGCCTATTGAGAATCACATTATAGCTTCCTTTTATTACCAACTCTTAAAGGACATCAAGAACGATGGGATAAATCATATAAGGAGAACTGAACTGAATTGCAACTCTTAAGACAAATTAGGACAATGAATTACAATTCAGGAAATTTGAAAAAAAAAAAGTGGGGTTTGGAATCCAAAGGAAAATTGCAACTAAATCATATCCTTTCCACAGATTTTATTTAACAACCCCTGGTTGTTAAACACATACACAAATATGTGCTTACATTGAGAAGGTGTTCAAGATGGTTGATGTATAGAAAAAAAATCCTATAATAAATCCTTCCATTTCTAATCAGAAAAATGTTACAAATTTCAACAATAAACCTATTACAACCAGGAAGATAACTCATATAATACTAACTATGAAATCAACTAATAAAACATTAAGGCAAAGGATTTTTAAATAAATATAGTTCTACCATCTGTTTAAAAATGTTACACAGTGCCAGATCTGATTTTGTCTGCCTAATTCACATATTCATATGTCAATGAATGTATTTGACGCATATCTTTGGTTTTCTAAACCCAGAACTAAGAAGATTGGATTGATATGAGAAACTTCCTGAAGTTCCAAGGCAGTTGGTTAAACTGGAAAATCAAAATGCCTCCTGGAAGAAAGCACAAACAAAATCACTTCCATTTGCCTGCCAAAGTAACTATCTGGATGTGTCCATACAGTGACCAGGAGCTGAACTGAGCTCACTTTAGAATATTTAAAACTTTATTCCCAGTTGGTTAAAGCATCGGCCTAGAAATCAGGAAACCTATAAGTTCTGCCTAAGGCACAAAGCCAGCTGGGTGACCTTGGGCCAGTCATTCTTTCTCAGCCTTGAGAAGGAGGCAATGGCATAATCTTGCTGAGTAAACTACTGTGACTTCTCCAGACAGTTGCCAAAAGTCAACATTGACTCAAAGTTACACACAAACACACTAAAAGTTGCCAGGGCAGTTCATCAGCTCAAAGCTGTGCTTTGCTTCAGTGAAGCTTCAAAGTACTCCTTCCCTTGAAGCAGCAGAACAGATGCAGCCAGAAACAAAGCAGTCAATCAAGCTAGGAGACTGGCTCCATCTGAAATGACATTTCCTTGCAGTGTGCACCGTCTCTGCGGACCCAAAGATTTGTGTATTACAACTTGGGGGCAAAGCACAATGTTGAGACTGAGCCGGCTCACTTTCACACAACCTCTTCTGTTTCTCTTTGTTATTAAATTGTATTGGACAACAAATTACAATGACACACATCCATCTTCCTAGGTCAGCAAGTTTAGCCACGTTCTACTTTGGCAAAGAGATTATATTTACATAAGTAATATATCATTTGTTGAGCTAAATTTATTTTTGGATGTAAAAGGGGAATTGTGTGCATGTGTGCGTTTGTGTGCATATGTGAGTGAGTGCATATTTATAATCCTATACACATACCCACACACATAGTTCTACATTCATCACTCTTCAATTTTTAACTTGTAGATAAGAGGAAAGGCAAAAGTTCAGGTAACTTAAGCTGAGGGCCCACTATTAGCGGCAGCCTGAATCTCAATGGGGGAAATTGAAAAACGCTGCTACCTGCTACCACCCATCATAGTAGGTGGGAAGAGATTTGTCTGTCCCAAGATCATCTTGCATCTTTCACATTGAGTGTATTGTGCGTTTTTCTGCCCAGACGACGCCAAACCCACACACCCGGAGAGACTGATAATATCCTCTCAGATTAAAAGGGAGGGAAAGGTCTTAAATGCTTTTATTTTCTCCCCTCATCCCCTTTTCCTGTCAATAAGCCATTTTCCAAAGGACAGGTTCTGATCAGTAAGTTGTGTCAGCAGGTTTAATAGAAAAGAGTTAGTGTATCAAGCATTGATGACAGAAAGGCAGCATTTCTCCTGCATCAGACTCAGGATTCCTGAGATAGGAGAGTCTTATCAGCAGGTCTGTTTCAATTAGTCTGCTTCCTAAACCAGTACACATCTCAATATGTTAAGCTTTCTTTCTCCTTCTCCTTTCCCTTGATAATTTCCCATAGACCCCACTGATGGCTGGTTTGTATCATTTAACCCAGAAGCACAACTACAGCATGGTGTTTTGTCTCTGTAGAATTTGGATGGTTTTCCCAAGCTGATAACAACTGCTTGGTCAATACAGACTTGGCATATTTTGGTTCTGACTTATTTTTGTAACTAGAAGCTGAGATAAAATAGGAATAAACAATGTTCTAACAACAACCATAAGGCAGCTGGAGACATAAACAGCATAATATTTGGTGCCATGTAAAAGTGCAAGATGTTAATTACATCATATTATTTGAGAAAAATTCAGCATGTCAAGTCTATTTCAAACATACTAACAGAAAAAGTCCTAAAACATTAGATGTGAGTGTAAGAAATGTGTAGTCTGCAGGGCTGAGTTTCAAATGTGTGATCTCATGACCCATGTGTCTCAGTTTGTGTGAAAAGGTCTCACAACATGAGCAGCATTGCTGAGACTATCAGGGATCAGTCTTAGAAGGAGGAACTGAATGTTCGTACCTCTGTCTGTATGACATCTTCAAATATAATTTTAACATATGGCCAAGAGAGAGAATTGAATTTAGCAGGGGGTAAGGCCAACATATGTGTAAGCATCATTTGACTTCCTCAGGAAGTTGTGAATATGTGAAGGGGTTATTTAAACCTGCCTTTGTAGAGAGCACACACTGGGTGGCTGTGTAGAGCAAATTTATTTTCAATAGATTACCTTTCTATTTAGATTGTATGTTATGCACATGCACTGTCATGAAAAACTGGCAAATACAACTATCTGCCACAAGTAGATGGTAATTAACTAGAATTTCATACACATATAAATGACAAATCAAAAAGGACAGCCTGAAAATGGCAAGTATAAACTCATATCTATATAGGAATGACAGTCTGGCTGGCTACCATATTTAGCAAAAAAGTCTCCACACTTTGAAATGGGTACAACACCTTGCTTCAATATTTGTTATTTTCAAGGCATAGGAAATAACTATCTTTTATCTTTAGTCAGACCTTTGGATTTAGAAAAGTATATGCCAGAAACAGTTTGTCTGTCTGTCTCTGTGTGGGGGAAATACATTTGGATATTAATTATCTTAAATGGATATCTAAATTTGAATCTTAAGAATTTAAATGAGAAGATCTTTTTGAGCTTATTCTACTTTGGCATAGCAGTAAGAAAAAAGAAAGAAAATCAATATTCTGTTATTTTCTCTGTGAAATTTTAAACAATGTTATCACTAAAAAAGAAAGAAAGAACTAGAGGTTAAGTGGTGTTTTAATGCAGCATATGTATGAGAAAACTACATAGATACATGAGAAAGAGAGAAAGAGAAAGAGAAAGAGGGAGAGGGAGAGAGAGAAGGAGGGAGGGGATCCAGGCAAATGTGTGAAATGAATAGCCGTATACAGTAAATATTGTTAAGACATATAGGTGTGTGTGGAAGATTCTACATTCAAAATCCATTATTTCAGTTTTAATTTGCTTATTATGACCATTAGCCAGCCAGTACAATGAAACAAAGTGAAAGGAAAAGAGTCAAAAGAAACTAAAATAAGTACATTCAGCAATCCATTTTAAATCTTACTACAATGCTGAATATTGATGCTAACTAAAAAAAAAGGTAACATTGCAGATTGTATAAAAAAAACCTTTATCAACCAGCATACAATTGACATGGAAATGATGTGATTGCTTTGGGATTACTGCTAGAAGAGAGAAATAAGGTTTTGATACAATGTCATATAAAACCAGCAATGTAAAAGAACATGTGTTATTGATTCTACCTCTTATGTATCACAATACTGAGATGCGGAGTCATACAGATTTTGCTACAGCTACCCTGTAACAGTGCTGAAGGAAGGGCATTACAGCAAGTCCTTGTAAAAGCCCAAACCTTGCTTGATTAAAGAAATAAATATAAGGATCCATGCCTCTTTGATTAATCCAAAATTCATAAGAGAGCAATTGTGGATCTATGCATTTAAAATGATTTGCTGAGAAATTACAGACAAATAATCTATCAATACATATGCTACTAAAATGGACTAGATTTCCACTGTTTGTTATTCCCTGCTCACAGTTAGTTCTTTGATTGTAGTAATACTTAATCATGAGGAATATATTATGATTTCCAGAGAACAACAGAAAGCAGGAGACAATTATATGCCCTGCACATTAAAGTAGTGTAATTCTATATTATAAATGGGTTGATCTTTCCAATAGCACAGCAGTTGGGAGAGTTAAGAGAAAGATTGTCCTAACCACAAAATCTTGGTGTTTCAAAATGCTGCTATAATGGTCTAGAGAGCAGAAACTACTGTTATTTTGGGAGCAATAGAAAGACAATCACGAAGCAATGAAGACTGGAAAAACATATGTGATCATTTATTTGTTTATTTATTCCTACACCAGCTGTACAATATGTGGTAGGTGTGGAAATCACTTAGACTTCTTAGCACACTTGAATTTTTAGCCTCTTCCATACTTTCACAAATTTCCCTCATCTGAATGTAACAGCCTTGTCGTATCCCTTGAACAGAAGGAACAAATGAAGAGGCAGGAGTCTTCTCCCAAGCCAATCAAGAAAATGGCCCATTATCATCTAAATTTGGGGGAAATGAACCTAGATAATCTCCAGGTTAATTGGGGAGGGCTTTGTTGGGGAAAGCTCGTTTATCTCCATTAGATTTTGCCTACAGTCTCTTGCATGTGGTGAGTTTATCCATTCTTGCATAAACAAGAACTTAAGAAGGAGCCTGTAGGACATCGTTCCCACACTCCTGCTGGTAGATCTGAATCAGATGTATTTCTATTATTCAAGAACAATCAATATGAATACACACAGAGTAGGTATTATGGTGCAAAGGAATTAGCAGAATTTTTGCTATGACACTGAGAATGAATCAAATCCACAGGAGAAAGAAAAGGTCCTTTCTTATTTTTATGGTGTGTTTTTTTTTCCCCAAAATCAAGTGTGAAGTTGAAAGCTGATGCTGATTTTTTTTTTTTATGGTTGCATCAACCCTCATAATGTTCAGCTTCAGTTACCTCCTGTTTCTCACATTTCTATAAATCAATGACGGCATGTAAAAGGATTCTGTTAAGCTGGCCTGTGCAGGCCATATTCTGTCTTTGTGGTGTGACTCTCATTTGCATGACAATGAACCTCTTTACACTGTCTCTTTTACTTCTGACTTCTGTTTCAACTGTACAAGGTTCAGGTTTGTTGTTTGTGAAAAGGTAATGGCTCATTTGGGGAAAAAAATGTGTTGTGTCTTTCATTTAGAAACTGCCTGAAGGCCCTATGGGGTATATTAAATCTGTCTCGTTGCCATATATCTTGATGTACATTTTACTTGAAACCAGGTGTTTTGTATATTGAACTTTTTAACACGGCAGGGAGGTAAGTATTCACAGCTGGAGTTTTATGCTTCACACATTTTCATGTTTCAGAACAAGAAGCGACCCCATGGAAAGGTGGGGGGAGGACTCTTCCAGCATGAAAAGAGGCAGAACAAAGGGCTTCTGTATCTGGTGGCAGGACATGGATATGATGAAGTCACAGATAGAGGCCTTGCATATAAAATAGTTGCCAGTGAAAAAGGGGAGACAAAAGTGGCAAGCAATCAAAATGTGTAGGCTTGCAGATCAATCACAAGCTATGTGGTTGTCACTGCAGGGAGGAACTGTAAAACAGAATTAAAAACTCCCATGGAATGGATGTCTGGATGGGTATTGTACTGGAGACTCAGCTTTTGTTTGTTGGAAAATATATATGTGTGTGTGTGTATATATATATATCTTTTTTCTTTTTTCATAGGCTTTTATGTGCATATTCTCTCTAGCCAGGTTTTACCTATGTAAACTTAGTTGTTCTTCAGCCCTAGGTTCTGTGAAATCTCATTCACAAGTTCTTGGGCCCTTTTTCTGCTGACAAACTGCAACTCTGTGTTGCTTCCTGGGAGACCCAGATAGCTATTTCTGCCTCTTAAGGCGTCCTCGGTGGGCCACACCCACTTC